>NC_067412.1:40655525-41261180 GCF_009764475.1 Pristis pectinata
AAGTAACTCACTTTGTCATCACCATTTCCATCAACATCTTCAGGGTGGGGTAACCTTCCCATGCAGCCAGACCTGTAGACAAACACATTTAATTAGTATTCCCTGCATCATTAAAATAAGACAATTCAGATATAAATACTGACATTTTTAATACATTTTCAAACTCCTAATTCAGTTATCCAACATAAAAATATTTCTAAATACTTCACAAAGTGATTATCAGACAAAATTTTGACACTAAGCCAAAGATGGAAATATTATGATAAATCTTTGATCAATTTTTTGGTCACCCAAGTTTTAACCACTATCCTCAAGTTTCTGTCTAGGATCTTCAACCTGAAATGTTAACTGTTCCTTGTTCCAAAGATGCTGCCCGATCTATAGTTTCCAGCATTTTCAGTTTGCATCTTAAAGGACAGGCGGAGGTGGTTAGAGACAGAATTCCAGATACTAAGCCCCCCACTAAGATGCAAACCATTCACCCCATGCTTGTGCCAGTGCTGTTAGCAAGTTAAAGGTAGATGGCAGTGAACTGGATACTCAGCAATCTTTGAGAAGTAGAGTGGCAAACCTCCTACCTGATGATGCCATGCTTGTGGCAAGAGTTCAGTCTATGTGATGTAGTCAAGTCTGCAGAGCAGGCAGGGTTAGCAAGCAGAGAAAGTCTAACAACTTTAAAACCCTTCAAGCAACTGAAATGATTTCATGGAGCAATACATCAATCCTTTTCTCTTGAGTCTTTAAATCTGCACTTACTTTCAGAATATACAACTCCAATAGACAGCTGATTTTTACTTTCTCTTCCTCATTCCCTTCATCAAAGACCATAACTCTCACTTCTATGTAATTGTACAAACTGACAAGTCATCCAGGAGATTATTCTGTGCATCATTAAAGACATTGAGCAGTGGCAGGCTCTGACTCTACATGACATCACAGTCAAGCCAGATTTGATCCTCAATGTTTGCATGCAATGTGCAATACACACCAGAGAACAAATGTTTAACAATGGTCTTTGTAACTACTCCCCCCAAGTTTCAAGCCAAATCACATCACCTCCAATTGCTGCACCTCAAGAGCTCCCAGCACACTAGGAACCAAACCTGGAAACTTCTGCTCTGTGCCACTTGCTCCAACAAACAAAATGAATTTATGTGCATCACCCACACTGCTCTTCCTCACAACAGGCAGTTCCAGTTTGCAAAGGTAAATGCAGTGAATATTAAATCTAACTTGCAAACATTAATAAAGGTTTTTGCATTTTGTTACATCTCCAGGTGCAACACTGTGGAGCTTATAAAGATTTGGTACGCTTTGTGGAAAGCAACATCTCCAGGTCATCTGGAAACTCACCAATATTTTGTGGATTGAAGGCATTTACGACTAATAATAACAGCCAAGCCTTCCAATACAAGGAAGAAATAGCCAGGGCAGGGGGCTGGTACCTGAAGGATTAAGAAAATAATCATTAACATCAAACATCAGAGGGCTACACATCCTGTCATAAGCAAACCTGGCACAGCTCAGTGATGACACTGGTATGTATTATGTTACATGTTACAAGAGGGATAGCTCACATCATTTTCTTGGGGAGAATGTTCAAAGATTCAGACAGCATTTGGGTAAACAATGAAGATTATAACTAGATCAATGTATTATAATGTGCTTTGTATCATATACAAGTACATAATCCAAACTACAAGTCATGTATTTTGCATTATTCTGAAGTTATGCAGGATCATTGCAGGCAAGCTCATAAAACCCTCCCTCCACCTTTGGAGGTACCCCAAGTGCCTCATCAAGGGAGAATTGCAACAGGTGATAAATGGGCAAAAACCATCTGCAATGACCATGAATACACATGTCACAGCACTAGCAGTTTCCATGTATGAGGTTAATCGGTACACAGCTGAATGCTGTTGAACAATGGAGCCTATATGTGCACTTTCTTTGTGACAATCAGTGAATAATTACCAAAAGCAGGCAGGTACTTTCCTATACTCATGCAGGATGACTGTTTAGAAGTCCCAGAATGAGAGAATTTTTTTTAGAAACAGAGCAAGTGGAAGCAGATACTGTACAACCTTCCAAAACTAAAATAAAAGGAGGAAAACCATATCAAATTGGGAAAGAGGAGTGAGGATTTTGGAGTGGAGGGAGGGGTGGGGGAAAGTGGGATTAACAGCACAGCTCTCACAAGCCTAGCAAATATAAACTGAAAGGCCTCTTTCTGTGCTGTAAGACCCTATGAGGCTGAGACCACATAAATCATCAATGCTGATCTTAAAATAGATTTAAGAAGTATCCCCCTGTAAGCTGCTTCTACATTTTAAAATCTAGCTTCATTGTGGATAGGGGAAAGAGTGCAGGCAAACCCTGGTGGCAGCTGAATGTTTTCAGGGTGGTGATAGGTGCAGAGATTCAGAACTGCATCAATCAGCTGAACCCTCTCCACGTGAAGAACTTCCAGATCTGAAAGAGAACAAAATAAGCAGAATTGTTATCATGTTTTACTTCAATAAAAGAAAAATTCCACAGTCAACATAGCATGAGATTCCATTCATCAGAACTCTTAAAAACCTTGAAGTCTGAAGTATTTGTTCAAATCTTCTGTTTTGGATACTTAAAGATGTGCTCCATGTATTTACCACCTTGCATTAGTACTAGCATTTGCTTTATTTTGAAAAAAGATCCAGAGACAAGTGTGTACACACACAGGACTGTCAAATTTGACGGAGAGATATTATGACAAATTTTTGTGCTTTTATAATTGGTCTCAGATTAATGCTGCCACTAAGACAGAAGAATGCTTTGTATATCACATCATTGCTGTAGCCAGTAACTTGAAGTACTGTGCAATGATATCATCTACTATTGACCTGAACTATTTGAATTCAGAAACAGAACCAGGTAGGGATGAGACACTAAAACAAACATGCAGATGTAAAGTACTGGAAGATTTTTATAACCAGAGAAGTGTCAGTGCAGTGACATTACTCAAGGTTATTTTTATGCACAGTTTTATGTGAAGCTAGGCTTGCATGCACAAGCAGGCAAAATTCAAAGTCAGACCTACAGAAGGACAAACAAGAAATGATCTTGCTTCTGGTACTTTGTCAAGTTTCACTTTTACACTAGCACAAACTGAGCTGCACCTTTTTGGGGCTAAAATTATTGCAGGCTTCTTCCACTTCTCAGTTATAACTACAGCATCAGGTCATCATTCCTCTTTACAGATACCAATAACCTGCTGTGCATTTATGACATTAAGGATTTGTTTCTAAATAAAGCAGTCCAGCAATTTGAAAGAAAATTAATCGTGGATTTAATTACACTATTCAACAAAAGTAGACTGAAAAGTCCAGAGGAAACTATTTTTGCCTATATTTTGAATGTACCAATGAAAATACTTTGCCTTAATATTTTTTAAGAGCATCAAATGGAGCAAAGAGTGCACCAAAGGATATGCTAAAATTCTCCTTTTCTATCTTTGTCCATATCTCTTAATCCTCTTCCATTCTATCTTTCTTGCTTTTTCTCCCTCTTCCCCATTCCTCACCAACCCACTGCCCCCTTAGCCACTCTAGCTACCTTGCTGAATCTAAACTCCTACCTCCAAAACTGCAGTTCAGCAAGGAAGATTAAGTAAGTGATAAACACTCTCAGCAATGGGACAGAAGGAAGGAGGAGAATGGAACAGGTCCAGCACGTGGACAAGAGCTGGCACTTGGTGGGTCCCAGAGGTCAGAGCTTCACATGAACAGGGGTAGGGGTAATCGTGGTGCAAGTAGGATCCAAGTTCCAAGGTACTGCATTGGACTTAAAGTGGTTCACAGAAGCCTATGTTGGTATTTTTTTTTAAAGCTTGGGTAACCTGTTTTGATTAATGTATTAAAAAATTGACATTATTCAGCACGATTTTCAGTTACAGAATATGTATCTACTTAATATTTTAATTAATAATATAACTTAGAGGATTAAATTTTGAGGACACTTTGTATAAACTTGGTTTGCAATCCTTTGAGTTGAAGTGATCGAGGAGAAATTTAACTGAAATGTGTAAGAGGGATTCAAGAGGATAGATCAAACAAAACTGTACTCCCTAATTGGGAAGATTCTTCTAACCAAGCATAGCAGGAGAAATCAAAGCATTGTGCAAGTACTTTATGAAATATGATGCAATATACTGATATATCCAGCTTGAATTATTGACTACAAATGAATACAGTCACATTCACAGCTGTAGATTTCCAGTACCCTATATCTACATTGCACATGGAGCTGTTCTTTTACAGGATTGAAGGACACATGCTACACTCTATTGCACCTGATCACAATAGGGTATTTAAAAACAAAATTATTCTGGGCATGTGGGTATCAAATGACAAGGCCTTATGGTACTGAGAAAGTGGTATGGTAGTTCTTCTTGACTGATGCAATCATGTGGCAGAGATGCTCCCATTGTACTGTCTGGGACGAGGATACAGGAACTTAACCTAGTATATTAAAGAAATAACTAATACATCTCCTTCAGCAACAAACAATCTGCTGGAGGAACTCAGCATGTGGAGCAGCATCTATCAGAGGAAAGGAATTGTCAACATTTCAGGTTGAAACCAATGCAAGGTTTTGACCCAATACATTGACAATTCATTTTCTCTGACAGATGCTGCTCGACCCACTGAGTTCCTCCAGCGGATTGTTTATTGCTGCAGATTCCAGTAACTGCAGTCTCTTGTGTGTCTCATATTTCCCTGTCTGGACACTGACTTCGAGGAGAACATGGAAGTAATGGTATTCCTAAGCACTTGTCCAAAGAATTCACTTGTTTTAAAAGTATACCAAGGAAAGCAATCCTCAAACTAATTGCACTTTATCCAAGAATGCAACCAATCTCTACCTAGGGAAGGGTTAAAAATGCCCATCTCAAACACATTAAGTCAATCATCTTACCATCAGCCTGCACCAATGCAGCTCGTTTCACCAGATGGTCAGCTAATTCCATGGCATCAGCCGGCCCCAGAGCCAAGTCCCGTGACAATCCAATGACCAGGATCCGCATCAGTGTGTCCTCCAGGAGCGGGACTTCAGAGCACAGCCGAAGAAAGAAACTAAAAAGGGATGAGGAATTAACAGCTTTCACAGATTCATACACAAGGAGGACATTTAACCCCTCATGCCTGTGCTGATTCTTTATACAGCTACCTAATTAATCTCAATTTCTCTTATCTTTCCCTGTAGCCCTGCTAATTATTCCTTTTTCAAGTATTTATCCAAATTCATTTTGAAAGTTACTATTGAAACCACTTCTATCACCCTTGCAGGCAATGCACTGTAGATCATAACTCACTGCATAAATATTCATTTGCCCCAGTGGATTTTTAACCAATTACGTTAAATTCATCTCCTCTGGATACCAGCTCTCCCAGAAATAGAAATGGCACCTATCTACTCCATTAAAAAAAATTATCTATCACTTAAGTCTTTGAATGTGTTTATTAAATCTAATCATGGCCTTTTGTGCTCTAAGCAAATAATCTTCTTGACTCCGCCCACCACCACAAATTACTGGCAAAAAATTGGAATGTGATCAATTTGCCTCTACGAAGTGCAAAAACGAGCTGCAGGAAGAACGGGGTGATGGGGAGAGGGATGGTTTGGAAAAAAAAGGATCTGGATAGATCAGGAGAGAGAAAGGGTCAGAGGGGGAGCAATTTCTTGTGACTGCTCGAAGTGGAGTTTAGGGACACAAAGATAGTGCAGGAATGGACTTAAGCCTTAAGACTTAAGACCACAGCTGAACTGATCTTGGCTCCACTCCATATTTCTGCTAGATCCCTGAAACCCTCAACCAGCCAAAAATTTATCAGCCCTCACAGTTCTCTGGAGTAGAGAAGTGGAAGGTTATGCACTTTGGCAGGAAGAATAAAGGAGTAGACTATTTTCATAAATCAGAGTTGCAAAGGGACTTGGGAGTCCTGGTACAGGATTCCATTAAAGTTAACTTGAAGGTTGAGTAGGTAGTAAAGAAGGCAAATGCAATGTTAGCATTCATTTTGAGAGGACTAGTCAGGCCCTGACAGTGTACCTGGCCGAGTACTGAAAACTTGTGCCGACCAACTGGCTAGAGTATTCAAGGACATCTTCAACCTCTCACTGCTGTGATCTGAGGTTCCCACCTGCTTCAAAGGGGTAACAATCATTCCGGTGCCCAAGAAGAGCAGGGTGAACTGCCTCAATGACTAATGCCTGGTAGCACTCACATCTACTGTAATGAAGTACTTCAAGAGGTTAGTTATGGTAGAATTAACTCCTGCCTGAGCAAGGACCTGGAACTGCTGCAATTCGCCAACTGTCATAACAGGTCTACAGCAGACGCATCTCACTGGCTCTCCACTCTGCTTTGGAGCACTTAGACAACCACAAAACATACATCATGCTGCTGTCCATCAATTACAGCTTGACATTCAACACCAACATTCCTTCAGTACTTATAACCAAGCTTCAAAACCTGTACCTCCCTCTGCAACTGGATCCTCGACTTCCTCATGGGGAGACCACAGTCAGTGCGGATCAGTAAAAACATCTCCTCCTCCCTGACTATCATCATAGATGCACCTCAAGGATGCGTGCTTAGCCCACTGCTCTACTCTCTCCACACTCATGACTGTGTAGCTAAGCACAGCTCAAACACCATCTATACATTCTATACATTCACCAATGACACCACTGTTGTTAGTAGAATCTCAGATGGCGACGAGGAGGCTTAGAGGAGTGAGATAGATCAGCTGGTTGAGTGGTGTCGCAACAACAACCTCGCACTCAATGTCAGCAGAGACCAAGGAACTGATTGTGGACTTCAGGAAGGGGAAGTCAGGAGAACACACACAAGTCCTCATTGAGGGGTCAGCGGTGGAAAGGGTGAGCAGCTTCAAGTTCCTGGGTGCCAACATCTCAGAGGATCTATTCTGGGCACAACACATTGATGCAATCATGAAGAAGGCACACCAGCAGCTCTACTTTCTCAGGAGTTTGAGATTTGGTATGTCACTAAAGACTCTTACAAATTTTTATGGATGTGTGGTGGAGAGCATTCTGCCCGGTTGCATCACAGCCTGGTATGGAGCCTCCAATGCACAGGATTGCAAGAGGTTGCAGAGGGTTAGAGACTCAGCCAGCTCTATCACGGGCACAATCGAGGACATCTTCAAGAGGCGCTGCCTCAAGAAGGCAGCATCCATCATTAAAGACCCTCACCATCAGGGACGTGCCCTGTTATCGTTACTATGATCAGGGAGGAGGTAAAGAAGCCTAAAGAGCCACACAAAATGATTTAGGAACAACCAATACCAGATTTCTGAATGGTCCATGAACCCATGAACATTCCCTTTGCAACTGGATCCTTGACTTTCTGACCAACAGACCGCAATCATTAAGTATAGGCAGCAACACCCCTGCCACAATTATTCTTAACACTGGTGCCCCACAAGGCTGCATCCTCAATGCCGCTACTCTACTCCCTATGCTCTCATGACTGCGTGGCCAGATTCTGCTCTAACACCATCTACAAGTTTGCAGATGATACCACTGTAGTGGGCTGAATCTCAAATGATGATGAGTCAGAGTACAGGAAGGAGATGGACAGCTTAGTGACATGGTGTCATGACAACAACCTTCCCCTCAATGTCAGCAAAATGAAAGATTTGGTCATTGACTTCAGGAAAGGGGGTGGTGCACATACTCCTGTTTTCATCAACGATGCTGAGGTCAAGAGGGTTGAGAACTTCAAGTTCCTCGGAGTGAACATCACCAATAACCTGTCCTAGTCCATCCAAGTAGTCACCATGGCCAAGAAAGCTCACCAGCACTTCTACTTCCTCAGGAGGCTAAAGAAATTTGGCATGTCCCCCTTGACACTCACCAACTTTAATTGATGCACCATAGAAAACATCCTATCTGGATGCATCATGGCTTGGTATGGCAACTGCTCTGCCTGGGACCGCAAGAAATTGCACAGAGTTGTGGACACAGCCCAGCACATCACAGAAACCAGCCTCCCCCTCCATGGACTGTTTTATACTTCTTGCTGCCTCGGTAAAGCAGCCAGCGTAATCAAAAACCCCACACAACCCAGACGTTCTCTCTTTTCCCCTCTCCCATTGGGCAGAAGATACAAAAGCCCGAGGGTACTGTATCACCAGGCTCAAGGACAGCTTCTATCCCCCTATTATAAGACTACTGAATGGTTCCCTTGTACAATAAGATGGACTCTTGACCTCACAATCTCCCTCATTATGACCTTGCACCTTAGTGTCTACCTGCACTTTCTCTGTAGTTGTGACACTTTACTCTGCATTCTGTATTGTTTTACTACCTCAATGCACTGTGTAATGAATTGATCTGTATGAATAGTATGCAAGACAAGTGTTTCATTATACCTTGGTACATGTGACAATAATAAACCAATTCCAGTACCTCGTTATTCCTTTTTCTTTTGCACTATTTACTTATTTTTGTAATTTATAGATTTTTATGTCTTTGCACTGTACTGCTGCCGCAAAACAAATTTCACATCATACGTCAGTGATAATAAATCTGATTCTGATTCTTTTGATTCTAAAAGCACGTTTATACTGGTGAGGCTTTATGCGACGTTGGTCAGACTGCATTTGGAATATTGTGAGCAATTTTGGGCCCCGTATCTATGGAAAGATGTGTTGGCCCTGGAGAAGGTCCAGAGAAGGTTCATAAGAATGATCCTGGGAATGAAGGTCTTAATGTATGAGGAGCATTTGATGGCTCTGGGCCTGTACTTGATGGAGTTCAGAAGGATGAGGGTGACCTCATTGAATAATGGAAGACCTGGAGAGAATGGATGTGGAAAGGATGTTCCCATTAGCAGGAGAGCCTAGAATCTGAAGGCAAAGCCTCAGAATAAAGGGACGTCCCTTTAGAAATTAGATAAGGAGGAATTTCTTCAGCCAGAGGGTGGTGAATCTGTGGAATTCGTTGTCACAGAGAGCTGTGGAGGCCAAGTCATTGGGTGTATTTAAGGCAGAGATTAATAGGTTCCTGATTGGTAGGGGGATTAATGGGGAAGGGAGAAGGTGGGAGAATGGGGTTGAGAAAGAAAAAATCAGCCATGATTGAATGGCGGAGCAGACTCAATGGGCTGAATGGCCTAATTCTGCTCCTATATCTTATGGTGTTATGGTCTATCCAGAAATTCATGAGCCCACAAAAGTAATTCCTCCTCATGCCTGTCTTAAATAGAGACTCCTTTTTCTGAGACCAAGCCCTTAGACTCCTCTAGTGGAGGAGCATCCTCTCACCTTCTACCCTATGAACCCCCTGAAAATCTTAAATGATTCAACAAGTTCACGACTTTTTCTTCTAGACTCCAATTAGTACAAGCCCAACCCTTCATACCAAAAATCAATCTAGTGAGCCTTCTCTGAGCCACCTCCATTGCAACTATCTGCCTTATGTAAAAGATAACCAGATATACAAGTGAGCATTTCAGATTCATTATGAAAATGAAACTATTCTTCATCCGCACAGGTAGTGAACATTACCAGGTAATGGGCCCTCCATCAGTATTTGGTAAGGAAGTATCACTAAATAGCCCAGCCCAGTCCTGCTCTGGATACCAGATGGCTTCCTTACTCAGAGCATTTAAGACCCTATTGTACAACTGCCGAGACACAATAACACAGCAGAGACAGAAATGAAATTTTTGCTTGTGCAAAAATGGGGCGGCACGGTAGCATAGCGGTTAGCGAGACGCTATTACAGCGCCATCGATCGGGGTTCGACTCCCGTCGCTGTCTGTAAGGAGTTTGTACATTCTCCCATGTCTGCGTGGGTTTCCTCCGGGTGCTCCGGTTTCCTCCCACATTCTAAAAGACGTACAGGTAAGGTCAATTTGGGTTTAAAATTGGCGGCACGGACTCGTTGGGCTGGAAGGGCCTGTTACCACGCTGTAAATAAAATTTTTACAAAAATTTAAAAATTTGAACAGTAACTAAAGTCATAAGATGATGCTGGAAATGCTTCAGCAGCATGGTGTGAGGGAACTGTGCTTATACACCCCGGGAGTGCGGAAATGATTGGAAATAAAGTGCTTACTTTCTGTCACTTTCTGGAGGCCAGTTATCCCATTTGTAGTATGTCTCTGGCTGTTCGGTGAAAAGCACCTTATGCAAACTGCAAAGAAGATAGTTAAAGTTTGTTTAAAAAAAAATGGGCACATAATATCATGCAAGACCATATAATCTACCAAGCACAGCCCACTTAAAATTGCAATAGAAATACAATCTACTAAACGGATTATGTTCCTTAGAACAGTGGGTCTGGGAGACATTTCCTCCCACAGGCAGGTATTCCAGCTTGGACCACTTTACAACATGGTTGCAAACACAGCCTGCCCCAACCGTCCGACCAACCTCCACCAACCGCCAACGCCCCCATCACAACATGCTAATTAGTGCAAACAGAAAATGCTAAAAATTCCAAGTTAATCCTCCGCATCATAGGGGAAAAGAAATTCCCTTCTTTTGACATACAAAATCACTTGCAACAATATCCCTTTGTCATCACTCACTGTGATGTTTTGAAAACTGCACTCGTCCCAATGTCTCCCAGAAAAGATGCCGAATGTGAAATTGATTCCAACAGTATAAAGTGGGAACTGCTTTAGCTAAAAAAAACGTCAGAAGAAGAGTTGGTCTTTTGTCCTTCAAGCCTTTCCCACAGATGAACAGATCATAGCTGATCTGGAACCTAATGCCTTGCACTTGCCATTTTCCAATAACCTTTAATCTATTAATCCTGGAATTAAATTAACAATTTATTTAATATCAATTGCTACCAGCAGACCATAGTTGTAAGTTTCTACCCCTGTGTATGTCAAAGCATTTCCAAACTTCATTCCTGGATGGCCTAGGACTACTTTTTTTTAAAACCACTGACCCAGTCTCAGAATCCCCAAACTGTGGTAATAATTTTCTTTATCTACCTTTGGTTCCCTTTTAATACTTCAGAATTTCAATTAAACCACTCAATCTACTGAATTATAGGAAACACAGCCTAAGTTTCTGTAACCTCTCTTTATGTTTTAACATTTGGAGTTCAGATATCATTGTGGTAAATCTGCAAGGTATTTCCAAGTCCAAAGCATTCTTCTTGCGATGTGCTGCGTTAAACCATTGATAGCCAAATATAAAAATGTGGACAGTTGCAGCCCCAACACACATCCTTGCTGTCAAAGATTCCTGAAGTTTGAGATCACGCCTTTATCGTTATTCTCTCTTCCTGCTGCTTAGCCAATAAACAAGTCAGTACATTGCCTTTAGTTCCATAAGCTTCAAATTTAGTTAACAATCTCTACTGAGGGACTTTATTAAGTCATTTCTGGGAGTCTGTTGGGATAACATCGAGAGCCATTCCCCGTCTCCTGCTTTAATATTCTCTTCAAAAATATCAATTAGCTTTTTCAGGCATGATCTACTCCCACTGCAGATCAATAGAAATCCTTCCATATGTTCTGCCGCTCTGCCCTTAATCACAAACTAGCAATTTCCCAATTACAGTTAAGTCAATTGATCCACATACCTCTGGTTTCCCTCTCTCAACTTTCTTAAATAGAGTATGCTAATCTAACAGAATAAATCAAGAGAACTTTGAAATCCTGGGATAGAAACTAACTGGTCTTGATAATCTGCCACTCTTAAGTGCCACTGTTTTATTTAAGACTGAAGATCCAGAAAAAGGGTCTCGACCCGAAACGTCAAATGTCCATTTCCTTCCACAGACGCTGCCTGGCCCGCTGAGTTCTTCCGTCAGTTTGATTTTTGCTCCAGATTCCAGCACCTACAGTCTCTTGTGTCTCTAGACTCCCCTGCCCTGGGATAAAGATTCTGTCTATCTACTCTATCCATGCCCTTCATAATTTTATAAACTTCCTCAGGTCACTACTCAGCCTCCTGAGATCCAGTGAGGATAAATCCAGCCCATCCAATCACTCCTTATAATTACAGACCTCCATTCCACTGCAACATCCTGGTGAATCTCTTCGGCACTCACTCTTTTGCTATCACATCCTTCCTACAGTGTGGCAACCAGAATTGTACACAATACTCTAAATGCATTCTAACCAATGTTTTATACAGAAGCAACATGATGACCCAACACTTATACTTAATACCAAATGCCTTTTTTACTACCCTATCCACCTATGTCACCACTTTCAAGAAGCAATGGACTTGCACTCCAAGATGTCTCCCAAGGTCCCTGCCATTTACTCGACATGTCCTACCAGAATTTGACTTCCCAAAGTGCATTACCTCACACTTGTAACTCTTACCCTCTTTCCTTTCATGCCGTTCAAAACTATCAGTGCTTCATATTAAGAAATAATTATACAATAAGCTTTGCAGTCCTGTTCTTAAATTTAGTTCAGCACTTGGAATTCTCTGTATACACTTTTTGCTTACACTTTCTGTATTCTTAATTTTAATGACTGGATCCTTCCCTTCCCTCTTCATTTTACATTAAGTCACTTAGAGATGAGCTTCACCCAGGCACCAAGTAGGAAAAATATCACATGGAATAATATGTATCCTATAATTATGAAATTCCTCTATCATTACAATATTTTTCTTCCATTCCCATACCCCAGCAGAGAACTTACCACTCCAAGGTGCCACAGTTAACATTCTAGCTATGCTTCTAACAGCAGTTATCCTTTTTCTCATAACTAATTCATTACATCTGTTGAATAGATCCTCATTTTCTATCGTATTCTGATTCCTCTCTCTATACATTATCAGACCAAAGCATTCGGATGTTAAATTTCACCAGAAGATATAATCGAGGTTTGTTGTAATCTGACAAAATACTCTTCCTACTCCCTCTGTCTATCCAACGTGCACTCCTTCCAATGACTTTAAACCAGAGAGATCCAAAACAGGTGACTACTATTGGAGACAAGTACAGCTCCTCCTCTTCTCTCCACACTAAACTTCCACTTGGTTAAGATTACTTCACACTCTTTTTAGGAAATGCTCCAATTAGGACTACGCTGTGCCACATTACACCAGAAAAACCTTCCTATTCATCCAACAAGAGGAGAAATTATCTTTGGTTGCTAGTACTGAAGGATGTGAGGGAATCAGCTATTGGTTACACTTAATTCTGCACATTCAGTTCCAATAGTACTCAATGTGAAAATGTGAATGCAACCACCTACTGATCCTCTGCAAGCATTTAACACTGATGTCCAAAGATAATTATTCTGTGCCACCCTCCCCCCACCCCCCCCAAGTCACCAAATCAGGCCACCTACCAATGGATGTAATCCTTGGGATTCAGCTTGCAGACAGTTGGTACCACTGTGTGTAGCCACCACACAGCATCTCGCTGGATGGTTGCAATCTGAGTCTGAAATGCACGCAGCCCTTCCAGGTCTTTAGTTCAAAAGTAACGGTGAGAGAAGGAGAGAAAAAAATGCAGAGAGAAAAGACAAATATATTTCACACTTCCACTGACTAGATTTGTCAAAACAATTTAAGAATACAAGAATGTTAAAAAATTGAAGCAGGACAAGATCAGACAATTCCTCAAGCGTTCTCCTCCATGTTACAAGGTCCTAAAGCCACCACTAACTCCACCTCCCTAGATTATAGCCCAGACCAACAGCAAAACTTCTCATCTGTACTTGTTCATGCAGGCAAAGTTAAAATAAAGCATCCAACCATTGATTTTGATGCCCTGGTCAGCTGAATCAAGTACACATGGATCCTGACACTTTCTGAGCCTGTATAGTTCAGTTCCATATCGGGGATATTGCAGCAACAGGTATAGGCACCTCCCCATTAATCAGGTCAGATTTAAAACCCCTTTTGCATGAGTGCATTGCGATACAAAGACTATCAAATGAGCAAGGATACCAAAAGCATAAGCAAATGAAGAATACTGACAGATAACAGGCCACGTGCAGCCCCATGTTAACTGTGCAGAGTGTAATATACAAAGGTGTTATTGTTGCTCCCCACTCTGAATATGCTTCTGGCAGCAGTGTGATTCTCATTTTTTGTATTAATAGAGTTCTTAACATTGCATGCCCCATAGGAACATGTAATTTTATGGCTGTTAATCACACACTGCTATCAGGGGACCAAACAATTTTAATAAGGAAAACATTCAGAATAATACATTCTGCTCTGTTTAAAGGTACACTGGTATAACTGTAAACACAAGCATCCATGCTCCATAGATTTGTAATTCTATGGAACCTTGAAAGCCCTAGTTAAGCTCTTGTTCACATTAATCTACATCTATCTCAATCCTAGTACTAATTGATTTAAAGAATCAAAATTTATATAATATTTATTATAATCTTAAAATGCCCAAAACACTTTACAGCCAATTAAATATTTTTTGAAAATCAATTCTTGCAATCTATGAAAATGACAAATAACTCATTCACAGAATTCTCACACTACCAGAAATGTGATATAAAATCCAGATAAACCATTTTAGTGAAATGAAAACAGAAGATGCCAGAAACACTCAACAGGTCAGGCATCATAAGGGAAAGAGAAACAAAGTTAACATTTCAGGTCGAAAACCCTTCATTAGAACCTTGGACTTCTCTTCAATCTGAAATGTTAACTCTGTTTCTGTACACAGATGCTGTCTGATTTGCTGAGCATTTACAGCTTTTGCTATTTTTATTTCAGATTTCCTGCACATTTTTGATTCTTTATCTATTTTCGTGACACTGGATGACAGATAAATATTGTCCAGGACTCCAAGGATAACTCTGAGGCTCTTCAAAACAATAATGTTAGAATCTCTGAGATCATCGAACAGTACACTGCAGGAACAGGCCCTTCAGCCCATCATGTCTGCACCAAACATGATGCCAATCTAAACTAATCCAATCTCTTGATTAAGTGTCTCCATGGTATCATCCTGGATTAAGTGCTGGAGTCTAGAGTGGGGTTTGAGCCCGTGACCTCTGAGTCCAAGGTGAGAAAGTGAAGTTGTTCTTTTTTTTTAAGATGCAGACTTGGTAATTGCAAAGAGATCTACTTGCCTGGATTTCACGAGAAGAGCTGACACGGTTCAGCAGCGAGGTAAAGGCCATTAATAAATGTTCATCTGGTCATTGAAATCCTTTTTGGTGGAGTTAAGTTTTTACTATGGTCTTTTTTAATTTAAAACATTAAAATCAGTACTCAAAAATATTTCTCAAAATAGTATAACCTATTAAAACAAATAATACGGTTCTTTTCCCATTGTTGCATGATGGATCTTGTGACAAAGGTGGCATGTGTTTTCTACATTACTGCATTTCAAAAAGTCTGGAGCAATTGTGGACCTGGGCAGGTCTAGCAGACACTGGCCCAGCCCAAAAGTGAGAAGATAAAGAGTGGGGACTAGAGGCCCAGGAGCAGAGTGATGATGGACACGAGCAGGTGCAATGGACATGGGTTGGCCCAAGAGAGCAAAGATAAAGTGTGGGAGCCAGAGACCCAGCAGCAGAGTGGTGATGGATCAGAGCAGGTTTGGCAGCTTCAGCAACAGGTGATGTCACTGAGATTCATCTGGAATGCTGAGTGTTTCATGCTGGAAGACGTAATAGGCTGGGGAGCATTTTTTTTTTGGAGGGTCCAAATTTTCTTTTGCTTTATCATAAATTTCTTATCATTCTATGATCGTGGGTCATGATCAGTATCATTTCATCTAACTGTTCCATCATTAATAATTTCTGCCTAATAGAGCACAGAAAACTTGCCCATCTGAATATTTTCCAGCCCACCATACACCAAGTACTTGTACTTACTCTTTTTCTCGCCTTTGTCCCATGCGAGCCCTGCTTCCTTCACTTGAGCTGTAATCCCTAGCATCATCGACAGGGTCAGCAGGTCTGTGACCTGAATCACAAAGCGCTCCTACAGAACCAAGAAAGCAAATTAAAATTCCAGCTGACACCATCCATTCGGCTTATTGTTCTACATAGGACAACAGAGAATCCAATCAATGGGCTGATAATTGTCCTGAATGTTTCCTGGCATTAGACATTCAGTTTCAGACAGATTTCTTTTTATTTCATTTTGCCTCTTTCTACATTGCTGGGCGACAAATTGAGCTCAGGTGGGATATGACAATATGCAAAACAGAATCTGCTACTGATTCTAGAAATGTCAGTTTGATAAGATGATGTTAATTCAAGAAATGTGACAAGAAGGTCATTGCTAACTCTTTCTGTCATTCTACTTGTCACCCACCATGTCATTGCCTGGGGTTGGGTCAAACAACCCGCCTACAATCATGCCACATATCTCTTCCCTGCACCATACTTCTGATCTAAATCAAATCATAAGTCTGATTAGATTTATTGATGATCGCTGCAGCAGTTTCACACAGTCTGTAAAGTTCTCAATCACATTTTCAAATGGCTCAGTTGCAAATTTACAAACTGAAGTGGTAATAAGCCATACGTAAACATGGGAACTTAAGCAGGTCATTCTGCAGATTACTGCACATATTTTCTGACTTGCAAGAGGGCAGCAGGGACAGTTTGATAACTTTTTGACAAATGAAGGACAGCTCAGTGACAGACAGTGAGTTTGATAGAGGTCTTTATAATAGTAGTTTGGTAAGGAGAGAGGAGCCTGAGCGAGTCCAAAACAAGAAGTTAGTCACTCATAACTTCAGTGCTAAACTATGAAGAAAATTCTTTCCTCAAGAAGAGGAATTTGTGGAACTTGGTATCACATGGAAGAGCTAAGGTGAATAGTATAAATGTATTTAACAGGAAGCTGGAAAAAAAAGACAAAAGAATAGAATATGTTTATAGAGTGTGATGGAACAAGGCAAGGTGAGGCTTGTGTGGTGCAAAAACATCGGCATGAATAAGATGGGCCAAATGGCTGATTCTGTGAAAATCTAACACAGTTCTAATTCTGTGTTCAAGTTTAACCATTCAGGTATACAGGACAAACACGAGTGACTGCAGATGCTGGAATCTGGAGCAACAAACAATCTGCTGGAGGAACTCAGTGGGTTGAGCAGTGGATCGCAAAAGGGCACTTAAAGTAGCTTTGGAGTAAGATTACAATCTGAGAAATAAGTGGTCCCAGGATCAGGACTGGTTTCAGCTGAAGGTCCTTCCCACCACCTTGGCTCACATGAGAACAGTCACTAAAGCAAGATATTGAAGGAGTGTCAAGGGAGTAGATGGCAACAACTATAGAGTTGCAAAGAAGGAAATCAAAGAAAATAATTCAAATAAATATGCTCATCTCGATCTCCTAAAACAGAAGGACTCAGGGCTCTGTTGGCTTCATTTGACTATAAACACGTTATGCACGCACTTAAGAACAAGCACCCACCTTAAACTCCATATCTAGATATGTCTGCTCCTTTCGCTCCTGCATCAGGCCCAGACAGAAGGAGGGAAAGTTGATCTCATGTTTGGTTTGTTTAATAATTTCCCGCAGCAAAGCTCGAGATGCTCGAAGATAATCATCTTTATTGGTGAGTAGATCCTGGAACACCATAGCTAGATACTGAGAGAATGCGGCACAGAATGAGACATATCATAATATTTATATAACTACCGAAAAGCAAACCATACAGAGAAACCACAAGTTGCCCATCAACCAACATTTACAAATTCATGGAACTATTCAAACTCCAGGTGACTTAATGCACCCTTTGACTTGGGGAGATTAGGAAGGTGCCAACTTTAGTTTCTAAGCTGTTATCATTAAACTAACCTCAACAATGGTGTCTACAATAATTCTCAATCTGTTTTGGATACTGAAGAAAAGGATATACGTACAATGGAGGCAATGGACTATTTAAACTCTTGTATTTTCCTTTTGCATCTATGTGAATTATCGGTACTTAAAGAAAGAGACTATCTGCCCCTCACCAGAACTCTAACGGAACATCTTTCCATTAATTTTTCCAACAGGTGTTTATCAGGCTTGCTACCATATTTATCCATGTGATTTGCCTCAACTCCAAAGTTCTCACAACACTGTGGAGCGTATCTTGTATTCTTCTGATGTTCCTCAGAGCTTATATTGCTGTACCAAAATATCTTGGAAGAATACTACACTAATTGCGAGACTAGTTCCTGCAATGGGGGGGGGGGGGGGGGGTTTACGGGGAGTTGTCCTATATGATGAATGATCGTGTAGGATAGGCAATCAAGTCAGTGACTACAGGCCTGAAATTTATAGGTTTGCGAGAGATTGACAAGGTAGATAAGTATGACTAGGGATGCTGTCTCAAGATAAGTGGATAGCCATTTAGGACTGAGCAGAAGAGAACTTTGTTCACTAGTAGCCTTGTGAACCTTTGGAATTCTCTACCTCAGGGAGATATGTTTAGTCAATGAGCAAGGTTGAGATTGGTGGAACTTTGGATTTAAAGGTAATCAGGGGACATGCAAGGTGCTGGAGAGCTGACTCAACCTCACTCAATGGCAGAGCTGACAGAGCTTGCAACATAGTATTTCAAAAATGAAGGTAATAGTCTTTGTTATTTCTGCCAGGAGAGGTTCGATGCAGCCCAAATATTATTGTTAAATGACTTGATCTTCCATTCACATGTCACTATTAAAACTGGGATTTGCCGTTTCCTCCCAAGTCTAAGCATCCAGTGCTGGCATGACCTATGCTGGCAGTTGCATCTTTTGACCTGCTGCCTGTGCTCCTCATGGAGTCCAACAGGCTGCACTAACTTCCATAGGTATTCCGACTCTCAGACTGCCTGGGTTAAACAGCATGCTCCAGGATCAAATAGCCAGTGATTTTGAGGCAACAGGAGAAGAATAACTTCATTCCTATAATTAGAAAATCAAACATGAATATTGTTTTCCCCTCATTCAGCATGCATCTAGTCCCTCCATTCCGCATTGGCACTATTTGACAACCAACTTTGTTAGGGGTAAATGTTTTGGCTGACTGTTAAAGGGTTTTGTGGGCAGGACTTGTTCTGCCTTGTTGGGAAAGCTCAACACAGAATGGGGACTCAATCTTTGTAGTTCAGGTCAGGAAGGTTTTAAGGAAAAAAAAAGACAAGGCAGACCAATTTTTTGTTTAAACAGACTGTGCTCATGCAGAACGTATGGTTCCTCTTGCTCTGAATGTTCATGTTCTTAAATGAATTGCACAACAATTATCTATTATCATCTTCCCAGAACAAATTAACAACAAAGCTCATTTATCAGCTTGCAAACCACCAGATCCATTGGATTGCCTGTGCACAACACAGGTATGTAAGGGCTCACCTTAGGGGCCAGTTCAGAGTTGTGCTGCAGCACTGTGTACAGGACCTGCATGTTGTTTGGGTTTCGTGCATTTGACAGCTCATTAAAAATGACAAACTTCACCAGCGTTCCCAGGTTATCTCGATGGGCATTCAACAATTCCCTAAGATCAAATGGAAGGAGAAAAATTTTACAGTGAGGCAATATTACACATATTGAAAGAGAAAAAAAATCCTTGGATAAAGAGCTCTGTTTATATAGCACCTTTCAAGACCTCTGAGCGTCACAAAGCACTTTACATCTTGAGGACAAAATGTAAAGTGTACACTTAAGGGCAAAGAACGAATAAGCAATGCTGGAACTGTGAGATGCAGGACACATCAGTTGCTGGAAATCTAAAGAGAATCTTGAGTTAACATTAAAGGTCGATGACCTTGCATCAAAACTGGCCAGTTCTGACATGAACAGGAAAGACTCCTGTCTGAAAATGTTAATTTTAATATCAAGTCCCAAGGGTTGTGACATGTCAAGACTGAAGACACCTTCAGCTTACATTGGATTTCGTTGGAACAATGTAGCAGGTGAAAGATAAAAGCCAAAGACTCTGACATTTATTTCTTTGGCCTATGTGCTTGCAACAAATTCCAATGCAAGCTCACAGAAGAGTACCTCATCCTCCAACCTAGGCACCTCACAGCCCTCTGGATTCAAAATTGAATTCAATAGTTTCAGATAACCAGCTTTTCCTGCTTCCTTCAGAACTGAAAGACTCTGATGCAACGTCATCCACCTGTTTCACTGACTCTAGGTGGCACAATCAGCATTTCTGACATCTGGATTCTCTTAGTCTCCCACCTATGACAGTCATTCCTTACGTTCTCTCCAGCTCTCCCCCCTCTCTGCAATGTAAAATGTGCTTACTTGCCAGTTCTGATGAAAAGTCATCTACCTGATATTTTACCTCAGTTTCTCACACCATCAGATGCTGCCTGGCCTGCTGAGTATATCCAACATTCTCTGTTTTTATTTTTAATGTTTCAGTAACATTGACTGTAGGACACATATTGGCCCAATCTGGAAAATTGGAGTCCTTACATGAAGCAGGTTGGGAAGAGGTGCAGTCAAGTAGGAATCCATGGGGTTGTAATGGACACTGGTCACTAACCTATCCCCTGAATGATAAATTTCATGTCATTTAAGTCAGTGATAATAAATTTGATTCTGATTCTCAGATGAAGATAGAGAAGTTGAGAAAGGAAAGGGAAGAGTCAGAGATGGTCCAGGTGGAAGTCAGAACAGAGTGGAAATTGGCAACAATGGGAATAAAACCTCCGAATTCAAGAGCAGGACACAGCAACTGTCATCAATATAACAGAGAAAGATTTGGGGAAGGGGTCCTGAGTCAAACTGAAAGAAAGACTGTTCCACACATCCCATAGGTGTGGTGTGAATCTATGACAATTCCCATGGGTACAGCTTATATTTGAAGGAAAAAAAGGTTAGCTTTAGATCAGCTCTAGATTTGCATCAAGTGGCTCAATGTTGACACTGAAATGAGCACACAAAAGCACTCGGCCCCTCAGGTCTGCCCCTTCATTCAATATGATTGATGCTGGCCTCAACCCTTCTTTTATGCCAGTTCCTCATAACCCTTAATTCTTCGATCTTTCAAATATTTAATATTTGCTTGTTTTGTAGCTATTTTGGAGCAAGCATTACAGGCGATACAGTATCCAGCAGATACAGCTGCTGCTGCACAGTTCCAGTGACTTGAATTTGATATTGTCCTTTGGTGCTATTTATATGAAGTTTGCACATTCTGCCTGTTACCACATGGGTTACCCCTGTGTGATCTTAATTCCTTCCCTATTCCAAAGACATACTGGTAATTTAATTGGCCACTGTAAATTTCCCCTAGTATAGGAAGGTGGCAGAGAACTGGGGGGAGTTGATGGTTATGTGAGATAGTTATAGAGAATTAAGTGGGGAAATGGAGCTGATTGGAATGCTGAGAGCCGACATAAACTCGATGGGTTATATGACCCTCCTTTATGTTATATATAAAAAAAAGAGCTCCCACAGTTTATTGACCACAAAAATTCACTAAAACACAGGCCTTTCCAAAGGTAAAAGAGAATGGGCACACAGAGAACTTACTTTAATATAGCAGGTTTAACACAGAAACACTCTAAGGAGATGTTTGAGGACACAGAGTTCAACAACATGTTAAAAGACCTTACTTATTACACTATATAGCACAAAGGAAGAGTGGAGATTTAACACAGAGACAGGGGATAATAGTGGTTTTAAATAGCTAAGAGAAAGCTTAAGAAAGATAATGCTCACATTTTACCTTTAATTCTTACCTGGTCACAAAAACCCTGCAGCAGTCAGGTTAAAGCCTGGTTATCCAACCAGAGCACAACAGGACCCAACTACAGGTGTTGGGATCAGGATGGAGACCCAATACAAAAAACAAGTCCTCAAACTTGGGTAGGGTTGGAATTGACCATGGATGGGGTGAGTTCAGATGGGTCATGTACAGGTCAAGTACAGATTTGCTGTGGCCAGGTTGGGTTTGGCTCAGGTTTTCATCTTATACCCAAACACATGTCCAAGTCAGGTGAACACCACCAAGCCTATTTTACAAGACATACAAAACTAAACATTGGCTACCAAGTGCTGACCTGCATCTTCATGGTGTAGCATGCAGCTTAAACTCACCATTTTGAAGCTACCGCCCAAAAATGCAATTTGGCTTGGACATTGCACTGAGAACTGCGTGTATGTTGAAAGGCTGTCCTGCAGACTGATGTACAATACATTCTGGAGCCATGATCAGTTCAGTTATTCTCCTGACCATATTACATTTAACCTAATTCTGTGCAATTAGAGAAAAAAATGCTGGGTTTGAAAAGCTTCCCTTTAAACCCATCACTTCAATTCCTCACTGTGATAGCACATTCAAAATTCCAAGCACTTTCTAGATATCGAACTTTTCCAGTGTTCGCAGCGGAATTTATACCTCCTTAGTTTGAGACAAGGAACATTTTATGACAGTCTAGCTTTGTTGACATGGATTGCTTTCCTTGGCCTCTGTAGATGCTTTGTTTTCAAGTCCCTTTTAGATGCCTTTACAGGACATCTGGTAGTTCTGGTACTCACTTTACGCAGAGCATGTAATGGTTCAGCAAAACCTTGGGCTTCAGGCGGATTTTGATGAGATTCGACATAACCTCCATGTCCTCTGTTCCATGTGAGGAGCAGTTGGTGCAGACTGACATCAGCAGGTCCTGAGCTGGACGGGTCAGCTAACAGACAGAGACAAAACACAGTTACACATATTTGGCAAGGTGTCTGTTCAAAGTGAGATATGCAAAGCACAAAACCCAGGTCAGAATCTCTCCTCTCAAAGTTCAGTTCAGAAGTAAATCCAAAGATTATCAAGGCAAAACAAAGTCGAATTAAGGTTAGATGAAGAGGAATAAATAAAGTAAGACTCAATACAGATTATCCCCAGGGTATGACAGGATTCCACTTCCGTGAACTATTTTAACCCAGACAGTTCCCAAGTCAGAAATGCGGTCATGAACTGTGTTTCCACCCAGCAGCAGACGCCTGCAGCTCTACAGCAGCTGGCAAATCCATCCCACCAGTCTCCCAAATACTCATTCATATGTATGGGCTGTGCATAAGTTGGATGTTTGTAAACTGGGGAGGACAAAAGACTGAATTTTGTGGTTAAGTGCCAGCAGTGTCAAATTTCCCAAGGTGCTTTGCAAAAGCATTCTAAAATAATTCAACACCGAGTTAGGGTCAATTGAGGTGCAGATGACCACAAGCTTGATGAAATAGGTAGACGTTAAGGAGGAAAGATAGATGAACGGGTTTAAGAAGGGAAGTCCAAAGCCTTGGTCCTTGGCAGCTGAAGGGAGAGCTGCCAATGGTGAAGCCATAAAATTCAGGATTCACAGGAAGTCAGAATTGGAGCAAAACAGAAATCCTGGAGGAATGTAGGGATGGATTTACTACCAAGACAGGAAACAGAGAAGAATTTGTAATTAAAGAGACATTTACCAATCAGGAGCAAATATAGGTCAGCAGTCACAAGGGTAATGGATGAATGCACGAGTGGACATGGACATTCAGGCCACCCAGGAGTGTGCTGATAGCCAAGTCTAAAAAATAAAAGCTTGGATGAAAGTTTCAGCAGCAGGTGACTTGAGACAGGTGAGGATTCAAGTGACACTAGAGAAGTGGAAATGGGCAGTCTTAGCAACAGTGTAGTGTGGTCCAAAGTGCATCTCGGAGATGTGAAAATTGAGAATCTTATTCAATTATGGCACAGAAGGTGGTTCTTCAAGTTCATGTTGGTAAAGGTGACAGCAAGGCTCCAAACAGTCTCTGACCACAGCCAGGAAGAGATGGAGTCTGTTCCCTAGCCCCCAAGTTTACGACAGGAACTGAAAACATGGCTTCAGTCTTCTTAATACTTAAGATGCAGGAAATTTCTTTCCATTCAATGCTCTTTGTCAGACAAGAAATAAAACAAGGCAGCAGTAGAGTCAAGAATGGTGGGCATGGGTAAAAGGAAGATGTCACCAGCCTACATCCAGAAGAACAGGAAAGAATGCATCACCCTTTGTCACCATGGCTTATTTTGATCTAGGTCATTTTGGGACTATGGTAGGGTCAGAAATCTCATTGGTGGAGTGAAATGAATTGAAAGAAAGATGTACTTAGGAGGCTACAGCACTTTCAAGAACATTGAGGAGAAACGGTTTTAAATGGATGTTAGTTTGCAAGGTCAAAGCAGGTCAGCTGTTGCTTTTGTGAAGAAAGACAGGAGGTCAGATTGGAAGGAGAGGGGAAGAGTACCCAAGGAGAAGTACTGCTAACGCCAGGCTATCAGGAAGGGAAGTTGTGTGCTTTTTTGCTGAGTAGAAGTAGAATCTGGAGTTGCATCACATATATTCAAAGTTTACTCGGAAACATTCCCTCAGTGAAGGGAAAAGGGTTCCAGTGTAAGAGCAGGCATTGCAGAAGCTGGAAAATTCCCTTCTGTTCTCAGATCCCATGTTTAAATCAAGTTCTTTTTAAATTATTTTCCACATCAACTCCTAACTCTTGACCTTTAGTTCTGTCCTGCCCCATGACATCCCACCTTTGGGTTCTGCAGCCACATCTCCAGCCGTTGAACAGCCATCAGGCGAACTTCCTTATAACCACAGGTGGCAGTGAGTAACCGCAGCAGGTTCCGCGAGACGTTATCCATGGGCTGGCGTCGATTGAGCTGATCACGAAGCATGTCAATTACATAATCTTCCACGCTCTCAGCCAAGTCCTCATACCTAGAGGATGAATCAGAGAAAAAACTAAAAACTGTTGCAGAATAACTCTTGCTTATTATGGAGAGACTGCAACTTTGGGAAAGGCATCATACACAGCACCTGGAACTAGGTGCTTTCTCGCTCATTTGAGAAAGATTTTACTGTAAAATGTGGCACCAAGGGTACCAGGTGAACAGAAAATACACAGACTGAACCTGCCTTAATTACTCACCATAAAACAGTAGTGACTGAAAATAAACAGGCAGAAGTTTTTCCATAGGAACTGTAATGGTACGCATCTCAAGAAACCAATGCAACAAACCCAGTACCTGGCTGATCTATTAGAATTCTCAAGTCAGATTCTAGATGTACAAAAATCTACATGCAAAGCCAAATAATCAATCCCTAAAAACTAGAAAATGCATTTAAGGACACTGAATTTCTCACCTGCACTGAGGTCACTGCCAATCTTGCCCCCATCTGCCTGCAGCGACATGCTACTCTGGAAAATCAAAATTACTAAAAGCTGCTAAATGCCAGGTAATTTTCACTCTTCTCCTGGTATACCTTACAGTTTCTTATCCAACAGTCACAAATGGGGACAAAGGGGGCTCTTCTCTCAACATACCACCTTCCCACCTCATGCACACCACTCATCTGCACAACTTGAGAGATGTTATTGAAGAGATATTTCCATTATTCGCTCAAAGTTATGTTACACTTAAACAATTCACTGGATTCCTCAACATCATATTACAGTGCCGTTAAAACATCAGGTTTCATTCTCTTCCCCAGCCATGGTCGTCATCTCCCTGCCACCACCTTATCCAAAATGTCCATGATCTGCTAGAGGAATAACGTGACTGGCTTTTACCTGGGCATCACCTGGCCTGCCTCTACGTCTGGGCTCAGCTTCTCTTCTGCAATGAGCAGCTCAGCTTGATTATCATCGTCGTCTGGCGTGGATGGATGTGGACTCCCACCTGTAGATTAGTCAATAGAAGAAAAGCAACTGTCTCTACACAATGCACAGCTTTAGAGATCATAATTATATGGTTATCATCAATTGTCAATTCAGGAGAAATTCCTTTACCAAGAGAGTGGAGAGAATGAAGAACTTCCTACCAGAAGAAGTAAGGTTGAGGAAAATATCACAGGTCCATTTGAGGAAACTAAATTAATAGTGAGAAAGAAATAAAGGATTATGCTGATAGAAGATTCATAAATACCAGCATGAACCAGACGGACCAAGTTTCTGTGTTTTTATAGCTTTACAGAATTCTAATTCCAAGCCTAAGTCTAACTACCTAGAGTGCCACTGACTACACAGAACAGTCTGGCTCTTTCTCCGATTATTATTCTGGACAACCAATCCCAACCAGAGCAATGATGTCTAAAAAGAAGCAAGTAAGCTTGGATACGGGGAAAGTCTAGGATTGGCCTTGCTTCCAAACAGCTCCAAGAATGGCATTAGATAGCCTAGCAAACTCCATCCCTCACTAATGCGTGAAGAGCAGTGACTTGGGAAAAGCAACCAAAAATTACCCATGGAATCAGCCAGCAACAAGCAGAGCATCATAAATGGTGAAAAGACAGAAGGAAAATATTTAACTAAAGAATGCTAAGGATGTGGAATATGTTATCGTGTTTTGAGATGTATAGCAAAAATACATTTAAGAACACTGAATTTCTCACCTGCACTGAGGTCACTGCCAATCCTGCCCCCGTCCGCCTGCAGCAACATACTTTTTGGAGACATCTTTGTGTTAAAAGCGGTCTGAATATTCTCAACAAAAGTCTTGCACTGGGGACTGTCCACCCAAATACGTTCACCGAGGGAGTCCTCAATATACACCTGAGGAAAGTGTTTGAAATGCTGCTTTCAATAAATAGATTTATGAGAGTTGCAATAAAAGAATTCATCTGATCACCACTTTCATTAGCCAATTACAGATCCATCTGGGTGAACGGAGAGCTAATTGGATTAATATAACACAAGCATGATATACCAGAATACAAAGTGACATATTACTAAGTGCTTCACTGCGTTTTGCAAGAGGCAATGTGGTTAATAAGCGAGAGTTCTTCAGTGCTGGAGGAGTGACATCTTATGATAGAGATGTTAATTAGGGCTCCATCTGCCTTCAGATTGAAGTAAAAAATCCAGTAACATTATTTGACAAGAAGCAAGAGAATTCTCTCACTTCTCCTACCATTATCTACCCCTCAACAAGCATCATTGATCTGGTCACTTACTTCATTGCTGATCTGTGGGAGCTTTCCGTTCATAAATTGGCTGGTGTCTCTTACATCATAACAGTGACTACACTTACAGAAAAGATTTTATTGGATGTAGGTGTTTTGAGACATCCAAGGTCATACAAGGCACTGTATAAAAGGTTTTTGTTAGATGGGCAATAAGTCAGTGAATGAATTGAGAATACAGAATATGTATTGAAAAGTACTTTGATTCACTGTGCAGTGATGATGCACAGCATTATGCTCAGGATTCCCCCAAAACTGTACCAATAAGCAAGCAAAAGAAGCTTGCCTATAACCTTGGCTCTACATTAAATGAACACAGTGTAGTTCCCCTATCTTAACCGTGACAGCCAGTCTGCCAGCAAGAAAGCAGTTCACGAAACAGTTCATAAAATTCCCCAAGAGCAACACTAAACGTGAAACATGACATGGGAGTGTGTTGAAAGGCCAGACCCATGCTTCACCAATGTACAAATTGGACATACCTTGACAAAGATTTCAGGCCAGTTCTCATCTTCCTCGTAGGCCGCCATGAGGAGATTACAAGTAAGCACTGAAACCAAACTGTTGCCTTTTGTTTTGAAATTAATAGAAGCATCTCGTCGGAGCAGACTGCAAAGGGCCTAATAAAAAGATATTAAGTAGACACATCAATACCTGCATAATAGCCTGCTTCCCTCATTCCCTTCATGAAGGAGGACTGATAAGAGTTCAAGCATCTAATTAAGTTATAAAGAATCTACAATAAAGGACCATGTGGCCCAAGTGATCCAAGCTGCTGTTAACCCTCAAGACGAGCCTTCTCTGCTCCCCTGTCATCTAACCATCTCATGACTCTCTATGTCAATCTCTGAGGAGTAGTTTTCAAGCTTCCCCTTAAAGCATTATGTAAAAATAATTCTGGTGACTGTTGCAAAATGCATTGTACAGATCGGGAAGGTGACAGATTTGGCCAGTTTTCAGTCTTGGCTCAGTCAGAAGGTCATGGGTTCAGGTCTCACTCCAAAGACTTGAGCTATTATGGCATCTCTACAGTACTGAGGTGCTATGTTAAGAGGGGTGCAGACTTTCAGATGAGGCTCTATCTGCACTTTTGGATGCATGTAAAAGATTCCACAGCGAAATTTAAAAAGAGTAGGAAAGTTCTCCCCAGCTTCCCAATATTTTAACCCATATTTGTTCCTCAAGCAACATTATTAAAGAAAGATATCTGTTCATTACCATAATGCAGTTTGTGTGATTATGCTGTGTACAAAAAAAAGGCTGCCATTTGTCCTACAACAGTAACTAGAATTTAAAGAAAACATAATTGGCCGTAAAGCCCTTCAGGATGATTCAAGAAAACAAGAGGTATTTTACAATGGCAAATTTTCTTTTAATTGCTCTGTGGGTATTTCCTAAAATAAAGGCATTGCATGCAGTAAACTGAACTATTCTTTCAAGGACTGGATAATGAACCAGAAGCAGCTCTCTCACCTTGCCCATAACATACAAACCAGAGGTGACAGCCTGGAACTTGAAGGTCACATCATAAATGAAGTTGCTCATTCCCGGGAACATCCAAGTAGGTATCCTCTGCACCCTTTCTATGGCCTTTCTTTCCTGAACTGTGGTGCCCATTACCATCCGTAATATTCCAACTGAGGTCCCATTTTGTACAGCCATTCCTACCTTCCTTCTCACATAATCTATACCAACCCTTACCTCAATAACACCCTCTGTGGCAAAGACATTGGGCTTGATTTTGGCCAAATACATCAGGCTGAGAAACAGCATTGTGTCTGGCTTCACCCGATTGAGCTTCATCTGCTTCACTGCTCCACAAAGCAGCCCTTCAATGCGGTCGTCATTTCCTTCCAGCTCTGCAGCCTCTATCTCATCCAACAATGTCGCTGGGGGGACTGTTGCAAAGCAGAAAAAATAAAGATCACCTGCCTTCTAGAACAGAAAGCCTTAGAAACATCCTACCCCATACAAATGTTCACAGGTTTTGCACCATCATTGTTAAAGTCAAGGATTTTATCGGCCTCTTCAGTAAATGAGTCACTGAATTACAGTACAGTAGGATAATAGAACCACAGCTCACAGCAGAAACTTTCCTAATCTATGTCTACAATGGCAAGTGATGCAGCCAGTAGAGCTGCTGTCTCACAGATCCAGGGAACAGGTTCAATCCTGACTTCTGGTGCTGGCTGTGAAGAGTTTGCATGTTCTCCCTGTGACCCAGGGGCTCTGGTTTCCCCCACATCCTATAGACATGCAGGTTGATAGGTTAATTAGTTGCTGTAAATATCACAAAGTTTTCATCCTAAGTTATCAATATTGTGTATCATGAGCATTCAACAAAATAAAACTGCCCCACAATGGACATGACCTGCAGTGCTGGCTCAGTTAGCAGCACGCTGAGTCAGAAGGCACCAAGATCCGGACTTGCACTCCACTACTGTAACTTACAGAGTGCTTCACTGTCGGAGGTGCTAACTTTCAGACCAGACCCTGAACCACAGTCCTGTCTGTCCTCTTAGGTGAGCATAAGAGGATCCCTGGAAACATTTTGAAGAAGAGCAGTATCACTATCTCCAGCATCTTGCCAATATCTGTGCTTCAAATGACGTCACTAAAACAGATTAAATGGCCATTATCTGTGGCAGTCTACTGAACACAATTGGCTGCTGTGTCTCCTACAAGGGTGACTACTTCAAAAACTATTTAATGTGCTGTGAAGTGGTTGTGGGTAAACCAAGACTAGGGAAGATGCCAAATAAATCAAATTATTTCGTTCTATTCTTTTACAAGTTCTAAAACAACATGGATAACTGGCCTGTAGTTCACCCCAAATTTATATAATAAATCACTTCAATGATGATTTTTGAGTCAGATGAATTAATCACAACCAATCTACTACAATTATTTAACTGAAAATCAGGCTCCAGAAGGTTTGAAAAGACCAAAGTCCATATGTCAAAAAATCAACAGACAAATCAAACCAAGCAATAGTTAGGCCTTTTCTAAATTTGGATCTTGAAACACAAAAGTCATTTGTGAAGACTAAGGAGTGACAGAATTCTACAAAGCATGGCTGCCTCACCTTCAAATATAGGGCCTTCGAACTACAACATTAACTTTGCTTCTCTTTCCACAGATGCCTGATTTGCTGAGTGCTTCCAGTATTTTCTGTTTTTATGCTCCATCTGCCCTCTTGGCTAATTGCAAAAGTACCTCATTGCACTGTTTTGAAGTAGGACAATTCTGCCAAATGACCTAGCCAATTCTTATCCCTCAGCCAACAATATCAAAACGGATTATCAAGTCACAGATGACTTGATTATCGTATTTGTTGGATCATTGCTAATTGTGTTCAAAATGGCTACCATGTTTCCAACATGATACAATAGAGACTTCACTTGACAAAGCTGGCCGTAAAGGTATTGACAAATATCTGGAGGTTATGAAAAGTGCAATACAAGTGCAAATTCTGTTTAGTTTTCAAGAATTGAATCAAATGGTTAAAATGTCAGAAGAAACAACAGCAAATCAGAGGGTGGTGTACAATCCCAGACACTAGGTCATGCAGACAGATCAACGGGCAGCAGCCTGCAACTCCTACCTTCAATTGGTACAACAGATGGCTCCTTAATTGAAGGAGAAATAGCTCGTTTCTCAGCAACAGCAGCCTCTGCCAGGCGCCCTAGCGCACTCAATGGTGGAGTGGAAGAGATCTTTGGACGCTTTGAAAGGCCAGAGGTTGAGGCCAAGGCTGATGATCCCTCTCGTTTCCGATCAGACTGCAGTCCTGCCTGTGTTGGCTTCAACAATGCAGCAGGTGCCTTAGTGTCAGAGGCCTGACTTTTCGATCCCAGGGCTATAAAATCTCCAGGTGGAGGATGGCCTGAAAAGATACAAAATTAAACACAAACTAAAATAAGACTGATCAAAGGAAAAGGATGGCAAAATGATCCTAATATAAATGGGAATGAAATAGGACAAGGAAACTGCCCCACTTAAAATTCAGATTTACGTGGATGATGTCAGGAATGATTATGGAATTCGGAGTAGTGAAATCAGGTTTCACCAAATGACAGGATAACAGATTCAGATCAGCTTATTGTCACATACACCAGGGTGCAATGAAATTCCTTGCTTGCGTGAAGCTCACAGAATAAACAGTATACATGGTAATAATAAATACAACAACAAATAGGCAAGTACAAAACAAAAGAATGGTGCAAACACAGTAGTGCAATCAGAAGTAGTGCAAAAAGTGCTAAAGTAACAATAACAGAATAACCGAGAGAAATAGAATAAAGTCCAAGAACATTGCAGCACCAATGGGAAGGGAATATGAAAGAGGTGGTTGGTTCAGAAATCTGATAACATTGGGGAACAAGCTGTTCTTGTATATAGTTGCCTGAGCTTTTAAGCTCCTGTATCTTCTCTAGAAGGTAAATGAGAGAAAAGGGATTGGCCAGGGTGGCAGGCATCCTTGACAACCTAATTACCCTTCCACCGTGAAGATGAACTGGATAGAAGGAAGTGATGAGCCTGTGATGGACTGGGCAGTGTTTACCACTCTCTGCAGGATCCGTCGGTCCGGAGCAGAGCAGTTACCACACCAGGCTGAGATGCAACCCATCAGGATACTTTCTATAGGGTATCTGTACAAGTTCGAGAGAACCCTCGTGGACAAGCTGAATCTTCTCAGACACCCAAGAAAGTGCATATGCTGATGTAATTACTTGATCACTGCATCAGTATGGAGGGACTAGGTGAGGTTGCTGGTGATACAGATGCCTAGGAATATGAAGCTGTCAACCATCTCTATAGCAGTTCCATTGATGAGGGCAGGGTTGTGTTAAGGTTACAACCAGATCACCCATGATCTTATTAAATGGCAAAAACAGGATAAGGAAAATAAACTTAAAAATTAGATTTTCTTAGAACATCACGAATGATTGTGGACTGAAGAGCAGTGAAATCTACAAGTAAGGGGCACACTCCTAATTCATGTATTTGTAAAACCACAGAAAACCTGCATCACGCTTTACAACTCAACATAACTATGCCAAGAATTTTTTTCTGGTTATAAAAAAATCTGCACTCTTTGTAAAGGAGGCCTCACTCACCACTGGGTTTGGCACTGCTGGGCCGCCGAATTGCTACAGCTTTTGGCCGGTTCATCCTGACTGTTTAAATGCCTTCCCCTTCCTTATTGTGCTGAATTGGAAGCAATTGTTACTGCCTGTCAGCAAGAAACACAAATATACAGAGACATAAAAAAGTAAACAAAAATACTGAAATGACTGGAAAACTTGAAATAAAACTGTTAAGCCTTACGTTGATTAGCATTCATAAAAGATGATCAATATTACGCGTGGATCCCTCAAAGTCCGAATAGAATTATTTTAAGTGAAGATGAAAAACTGTTATATTTGTTAAATATAACATTCAAGATTATTGTCATATGCACAAGTACAGTGAGGTACAGGTACAATGAAACACTTGCTGGAAACAACATCACTGGCATTTTTTACCTATTAAATAATATTTATTATTAAATAAAAAAGAATTATGTGCTAAAAGTGTAGTTAGAATAAAATTAAGTACACTTAAAAAAAATTTTCAATCACCTTCAAAACATCAAACCATCTGCTGGCAGAACTCAGCAAGTTTCCTGTGGGAGGAAAGGAATTGCTGATATTCGGGTCGAAAACCTGCATCAGGCAAGAAGGCCAGTATAAAGAGGTGAAGGGAAGTGGTGAGCAACGAGTTTGAGGTGATTGGTGGACTGAGGAGGGCCATCTCGCCTCTCCACTCTTAGCCCTGATGCAGGGTTTCAACCCGAAGCGTCAACAATTCCTTTCCACCCACAGATGCTGCTCGACCCACTGAGTTCCTCCAGCAGATTGTTTGTTGCTCCAGATTCCCGCACCTGCAGTCTCGTGTTTCCCAAAACAATTTGTTTTCATTCTTGACATTTAAGACATTCTACTCTTTAATAATCTATTTTTTTTCTAAATTCAGGTACAGGTCCATGCATGGCTCAGGGGGTGCAGATCATACGTCCACCCAAGGCCACACTCCCGAGGGTCGAGCACAGGAGTCTATGCTGATACTCCAGTGCAGTGCTGAGGGTGTCCCACACTGCCAGCGATGCCACATTTCAGATGGGCCATTGCCCGCCTCCTTATGTGTCAGAGTTTTGCACAGGGAGATTACTCGGTGCCCCGGGTATCGGGAGCCAGAGGATGTGGTCGTTATCACCTCCTGGTGTGGGAGAGATCCCGTGTCCACCGGTGGTCGCGTCCCCGGCACCATTTAAATGAGGAGCTTTACCAGCTGCAGAGAGCTCTGGGGCGGGCTGAGGGATCAGGTGGACGCCACGGAGACTCCGCCCTCACCTAGACCCGATTAGCCGCCGAGACCGAAACTGCCGGCTCCCGGGCCCACCAGCCGCCACCTCCCCCGGTCGCCGACCCAACCGTCCCGCGCCGAAATCCTTCCCCCAGCCTCCCGCCGCACCCGGAGACCTATTGCCGCGCACCAGGAAACTGCGCCGACCCACCGCCCGCCACGCAGCGGGCTCCGCTACTGATTGGTCCGCTCCCGCGCACTGGGTGGTGTTGGTGCTGACGTCAGCGCGTTCGAGGAAGGGTTGCGTGTGGAGAGCGAGTGGGCGGGGCGCTGGGGCGGGAGTTGTGAGGGGTCTCTGTGTGAGCAGCGGTGTGGGGTTCATGGTGTCAGTGTGAAGCAGGACGCTGGGCGGAGCAGAGATTTGGAGATGAAGACTATAAATGTGAGCAAGAGGTGAATGGGAATATTGTTCTGTGATGGAGAATGTGTGGTGAAGGTGAGTGTAACCATTGCATGAGGGAAATGGTGAAATTGTGGGCTGTTGACATGATGAGTGTGTATTGTGATTGTGGTGTGTGAGCAAAGATAGTGATTGACACGTGTAAACAAATACCGAGGATCGGACAATGTGGCTGCGTATGTTCTATTCTGCCATCATATGCTCCATGTGGATAAATCACAGGTACAATGACTCTTGTGAATATTTTTAATGTAAAAGTTGAAGTGATTTAGTTCAATCTGAAACTTAATGTCGAATAAAGTATGTTATGAAGACATAAACTGTGAGCTGGCTATGGTAGTTTGGGAAACTACTTTAAAGGTTATGATAGTAAACCACAAATAATTAACTTTTAATGAATTAGTGCATAGTTTACATAATATATATCCTTTTAAAGAAAGTGGCCCAGCTGTGGCTATCAAGGGAAGTTAAAGTGGTGTGTTTTTGATCAAAGGAAAAGACTGAGAAGTTTGCCAGCAAAAAAAAGTAAGCCTCAGGGTTTGTAAAGTAGGTCCTTTAGACTGAGATAGGAGGCATTATTTTGTGGAATAAGGAAATAGGGGACAAATTAAATATATTATGCTTGTCTTCATAGAAGAAAACATGGCAAACTTTCTAAAAATAATGGAGAACTACAGGTTGAGAGTGAAGAGAAGCTGAAAGAAATTAGCATTATTGAAAATAAAGCATTGGCGATCTTAACAGAACGGAGAGGTGATAAATCCCCAGGGTTTTGGAGATGGTGGATGCACTGGTTGCCATTTTCCAAAATATCATGGGTTCTACAATGGTCCCCTTAGATTAGAAAGTAGCACATGTAACAACATTCCTTAAGAAAGGATGGAGAGAGAAAGGAGGGAATTGTGGACAAGTTACCTGACATTAGTGATGGAGAAATGTTGGAATCATCATTAAGTGGTAATAAGAACTGGGAAATAATAATAGGATTGTGTGAAACCAACATGGATTTGTATAAGGGAAATCCTGTTTGACAAATCAGTTAAAACCTCAAAAAAATTCTAACACACATGACATAAGGTAAAACCAGTTGATTATGGTGCATTTAGACTTTCAGAAGGCCATTGATAAGGGTATTAAACAAAATTAGATGGCCTGTATTGAGAACTGGTTAATGGACGGAAAACAGATGTTGGGAATAAATGGGTCATTTATGAAATGGGAGACTGACTAGTGTGGCCACACTGGGATCAGTGCTGGGACCCAGGCCGCTCACAAACTATATCAATGATTTGGAAGAGTTTACCCAGTGCAGTATATCCAAGTTTGCCCATGATACAAAGCTAGGTGACAGTATGAGCCTTAAGGAGGATACAGATAGGCTTCAGAAATGTATGCATAAGTTAAGTGAATGGGTAAGGCCTTGCCAAATGGAATATATTGTGAAAAAATGTGAGGTAATCTTTTTCTTAAATGGTGATAAGATTGAAAGGAATTTCTCTTCAGAGAAATAGAAATGATGTGTTGGCCAATAATACAAGAAATTCTGAGTCCAACAGCACAGATGCCTTTCTCTGATTATATAGGGCCCTAGTGAAGCCACAGCTGGAATGTTGTTTCCAAGTCTGGAGTCCTTCAAGGAGCTCCATAGGGTGGTGTTGAGTTGGCATTTCCCTTGGCTCGTGTTTGGTACCATGGTCATGGACTCAAAATTAGGGGTCAGCCTTTCATGATTGAGATGAAGAGAAATGTCCTCATGCAGAGGGTGGTGAATTCTCTACCCAAGAAAGTTGTGGCGGCTTAATCGCTGAGTACATTCCAGACTGAGTTCATACGTTTTTGGATATTGAGGAATGAGATTTACTGCAGGAAGTGGCAATACAGTAAAAGGTCAGTCATAAGTTTATTGAAAATCGGAGTAGGATCCTGGGGCCAGATGGCCCACTCCTGCTCCTATTCCCTCACTACCAGACATGAGAGTGACCACACCTGAACCACTCTCTCAGATATGAGGGAACATACCAGAACCCCACTCCTGAATCCCAACTGCACACCCAGAGGACACTATGGCTGGATGCCTCTCACAGTCATGCAGATGTCACACCTGAAAGCTGCTGGAGCTAAGGGACACCACACCTGAGCTCCACTCTCAGCTGAATCCTGGGTTCCTCTGAGGGTTCTGTACCCTCCCAGATCAGGCACTGGGGTAGAGTGGAGCAAAGGGCATGTGAGAGTGCACCACTGTAACTGAGCATCAATTATGTGTTGCTGTGATGTGTTAACTCAAATCATAGTTATACAGCATGGAAACAGGCCCTTTAGCCTAACTTGTCCATGCCAACCAAGGTGCCTACCTGAGCTAGTCCCATTTGACTTCATTTGGACCATATTCCTCTAAACCTTTACTATTCATGAACCTGTTCAAATATCTTTTCAGTGTTGTAATTGTACTCACCTCTACTGCTTCCCCTGATGGCTCATTCCACATACCCACTATCCTGTGTGGGAAAAGTTGGACCTGACTTCTTCGTATAAGATTACCACAACTTTTTTGATTCTGTTTAATCCTCATAACTCTTTAGTGACTTGATGATCCTGTTTCATTTAGTGAAGCTACCCAGACCAAAAGGTTGCAGATTTAGTTCCAGCTGTGCTTAGACACGTAATTATAGCATGGTGTGAGAGTGATGAGTTTGCAGTTGGCTGTAGTTTCCGTTGTATTAGTCTAATATCCATCATAAGGAATCTATAATGGAAAATGTAATATCAGAGCATCTCAAAAAGAATAACAGCACTGAGCAAAGTCAGCATGGATCCCTGAAGGAATATTTGACTAATCTCCTGGAGTCCTTTCTCTATGTATTCAGTAGGATGGATAAGTGGAAAACCAGGAGATATTTTGAATTTTCAGAAGGACTTTGACAAGGTCTGATGCTGGAGGTTGGTCAACAAGGTTAGAACACAGAAATGGTAGTGATTTACTGACATGGATTGAGAATTAGTTATTGGGCTTAAAAGCAGAGGGGAGAATAAAATGGATCTTCGGTTGTCAGGCTGTGACTATTGGGGTACTATGCAGATCACTGCTTGGATTTTGGCCCTTCCCAATCTACGTCAACTATTTGGCTAAGGACATCAAATGCCATCTTTGCATGTTTGCTAGTGATACAAAAACAAGGGGATTGTCAGTAGGAAGAGGATGTAAAGAGACTTCAAGGGAATATAGACAAGCTGAGTGGGTGGGAGAGAACTTGGAAGTTGCATTATAATGTGCACAAAACAAAGAAGCAGGATAATGGGTAATGTAGATGTTCAAAAAAGGGACTTCAGTGACCTTGTACACAAATTGTTGAAAGTAAATATGCAGGTAAAGGAAGGAATTAGGAAGGCAAATGATATGTTGGTATTATCATGAGAGGATTTGAGTCCAGGAGTAAAGGTGTCTTTCTACAATTATATAGGGCCTTTGGTGAGACTGAGTCTGGAGAATTGTGTACAGTTTGTGTGCTGTGACAGGAATCTGTCCTGGACACACTTAACAAACTCTGCCCTATCTAAACCTTTGGCACTAAGCAGGTGCCAATCAATATTTGGGAAGTTGAAGTCTCCCATGATAATAACCCTGTTATTTTTGCACCTTTCCAAAATCTGCCTCCCAATCTGCTCCTCAGTATCCCTGCTGCTACCGGGGGGCCTATAGAATACTTCCAGTAGAGTAACTACTCCTTTCTTGTTCCTAACTTCCACCCATATTGACTCTAGAGAGGATCCTTCTACATTATCCACCCTTTCTGCAGCTGTAACAGTGTCCCTGACCAGTAGCGCCACCCCTCCTCCTCCTCTTCTCTTCCCTGCCCCTGCCCCATCCCTTTTAAAACACTGGAAACCAGGAATATTCAATATCCATTTCTGCCCTGGTGTCAGCCATGTCTCTGTAATAGCCACATGTTCTAGAGCATGTAGACATCAAGAGAGAGGATGTGTTGGAGCTGTTAGAAAATATTAGGACAGATAAGTCCCCGGGGCCTGACAGAATATTCCCCAGGCTGCTGCGTGAGGCGAGGGAGGAGATTGCTGAACCGTTGGCTAGGATCTTTGAGTCCTCATTGTCCACGGGAATAGTACTGGAGGATTGGAGGGTGGTGAATATTGTCCTCTTATTCAAAAAAGGTAGTAGGGATAGTCTAGGGAATTACAGACCAGTGAGCCTTACGTCTGTGGTGGGTAAGCTGTTCGAAATGATTCTAAGAGATAGGATCTATGAGCATTTAGAGCAACATGGACTAATTAGGGACAACCAGCATGGCTTTGTGAAGGGAAGATCTTGCCTCACCAGCCTGATAGCGTTCTTTGAGGAGGTGACCAGGAAGATTGATGAGGGTAGTGCAGTGGATGTGGTCTACCTGGATTTTAGTAAGGCGTTTGACAAGGTTCCACATGGTAGGCTTCTTCGGAAGGTCAGAGGCCAAGGATCCAGGGGGGCTTGGCCGTGTGGATTGAGAGTTGGCTTGCCTGTAGAAAGCAGAGGGTTGTGGTGGAGGGAGTGCATTCAGATTGGAGGGCTGTGACTAGTGGTGTCCCACAGGGACCTCTACTTTTTGTGATATTTATTAATGACTTGGATGAGGGGGTGGAAGGGTGGGTTAGCAAGTTTGCAGACGACACAAAGATCGGTGGTGTGTGGATAGTGTGGAGGACTGTTGAAGCTTACGGAGGGATATTGATAGGATGCAGAGCTGGGCTGAGAAGTGGCAGATGGAATTCAATCCAGAGAAGTGTGAGGTGGTACACTTTGGAAGGACTAACTCCAAGGCAGAGTCCAAGGTTAATGACAGGATTTTGGGCAGTGTGGAGGAGCAGAGGGATCTGGGGGTTCATATCCACAGATCCCTGAAAGTTGCCTCACAGGTGGATAGGGTAGTTAAGAAAGCTTATGGGATGTTAGCATTCATAAGTCATGGGATATGGGAGTTTAAGAGCCGCAAAGTAATGATGCAGCTTTACAAAACTCTGGTTAGACCACACTTGGAGTACTGTGTCCAATTCTGGTCACCTCATTATAGGAAGGATGTTGAGGCATTGGAGAAGGTGCAGAGGAGATTTACCAGGATGCTGCCTGGATTAGAGAGTATGGATTATGAGGAGAGACTAAAGGAGCTAGGGCTTTACTCATTGGAGAGGAGGATGAGAGGAGACATGATAGAAGTATACAAAATATTAAGAGGAATAGATAGAGTGGACAGCCAACGCCTCTTTCCCAGGGCACCAATGCTCAATACAAGAGAGCATGGCTTTAAGGTAATGGGTGGGAAGTTCAAGGGAGATATCAGGAAGGTTTTTCACCCAGAGAGTGGTTGGTGCATGGAATGCACTGCCTGGGGTGGTGGTGGAGGCTGATACGTTGGTCAAGTTCAAGAGATTGTTACATAAGCATATGGAGGAGTTTAAAATAGAGGGATATGTGGGAGGAAGGGGTTAGATAGTCTTAGGTGTGGTTGGAAGGTCGGCACAACATTGTGGGCCGAAGGGCCTGTATTGTGCTGTATTTTTCTATGGTTCTATGGTTTTTATGTCCTTAGGTTAAAAAAAAGATACATTTGCCATAGAGGGAGTAAATACTCATCAAGCTTGACCCTGGAATGAGAGGTTTGCTACTTGAGGAGAGATTGAGTAGACTAAGTTTGTATTCAGTGGTGTTTGGAAGAATGCGAGATGATCTCATTGAAACTTACAAAATGCTTAAAGGGTTTGACAGGCTAAATTCAAGAAAGACGTTTTGCCACCTGAGGGCTCTAGGACCAAGGGTCAGAATCTCAGAACAAGATGTAGACATTTAGGTCTGAAATGAAGAGAAGCGATCACTTGGAGGTGAACCTTTGGAATTCTGCTATCCTCACGACTGTAGAGGTTTAGTTGTTGAGTTAATTCAAAACACTGATCAATAGATTTCTGGATATTAAAGTATATGGGGAATAGTGCAGGGAAATGTTCTGGAGGTAGGTGATAGAAGCTTGATGAATGGTGGAGCAGGGCCAAATGGCCTACTCTTGCATCTATTTTTTTACATTCTTATGCAAGAAGTAAGGTAGTACAATAAGGAGGAGCTAAGACTACTGGTTAACCAAACCAAGATTTTTCACCCAACATCTACCCCATGCAGCAAAATACACCATGTGCAGACAGGACCCTGGTTCATGAAAGAAGCATAATGTATTTTTACAACTCCTTTCACTTCCCTTTCAGAGTAACTAGTGAAGAGTATTTGAATTGTAATCACTATTGCAATTTGAGGAACAGAACAGCCAATTTCCTTACAACTGGATCCAGCAAACAACAATGTAATAATGATCAGATCATCTGCAGTAGTGACTTTAGTCATGGGATAAATATTAAGCAGGGTGAACTCTCCAGTTCCTCTTCAAAGAGGTGATGTAGGATTTTTTTTCTCGGTTCTGCACAGACAGGACTTGAAGCCATGAAGTATTGACTGTGAGCTGAGGGTACTACTCACTTGGCCATAACTGACAGTGATGCTTTCCTTGGCTGAACAGCCTTGATGCACACTATTGTTGAGTTACCAGATAACTTGCAGCCTGCTAGTTGACTGCACCTTGCATCACCTGGCACTTCAAGATAGAACTGGATGGTTTATTTTTAAAAATTGCTAAACAGCCACAATGCAAGAAGTCTCTTTAAATGTCTGAGTGCTTTTAGATTGGAGGAAGTGAGTCAATCTTTTTTGTTCTGTCAAATTTTTGTTTCTGCTGACCAGTTTCACTTCTTGACTTCATTGCAAGAAACTCTCAAAGTCATGCAAGGATTGGTCATGTTAACCAGAGATAATAATGGAATCACACAGAATAGGCTGCTGTGTTGCTGTATTTTAAGTCACTAAGAGCAGCCAACACCAGCCACAGAGATCGATTGCTGGCAGCCTCTCGGTCCACAAAGATCAGGGTGGGCCAGAACACTGGCAATTATACTAGACAACTGATCAGAGGAAATATTGGTTGTAAGTAATGCAGCATGAATATCCAGAAGTTGGAGAGAAGCACAGGAGTACGTGAGTGTTACTAAAGGTTGCAGCAAGGGATGCACGTGAGATAAACTGAGCCTCTCAGGTAATGTTGGGAATATGTGGAGAATTTAATTGCCTAAAAGCTGGGATGTAACAAGGAAAAGATTTGCACTTATGCTGTGCTTTTCAAATCCAGATTATTCCTAAAGTATATCACAGCCAAAGACATACTTTATGCAACGTGCACCTTGAGGAGAGTTGGATTGTGAGTGGTTGGCTTCCTCAGGAAGCAAACTCCTAATGTTAAAGTGTTTCCATTTCAGTTCCTGCCTCCTCCAGTCCATTTGGTGCCTGCCTGAATTTTACCCAGTGTGTCCTGCCACGCTTCGCCATACAGAGACACCAATGATTCACGTCAAGGCACGAAGCTCACCATACCCAGGGTCGCAGGTCAAGCGGTTCCCTGTCCACGATGATAACGTCAGCTGGAGCAGAGAGTGGGCAGAATATGATCCAGTGGACTACACGGCAGAGTGTGTCAAGGCTGGGCCTGAATGGGCCGACCCTGATTTTAGGTAACGTTGGATGGGTTGGGGAGGGTATTTGGGAAAATGGAGACTATGTGAGTTTCTGTAGATATGTGAAAAGGAAATGATTGGATACAGTGGGTCCCTTACACACTTGCTGACAGGAGAAATCATATAGTTGGAAAAAAAGTAAAGAAATTGAAATTTTATCTTTCAAGGAAGAAGACACTGAATGCTCCCAAGAAGTGGTGGTGAACGACTGTTCTGGAGTGAACGAGGGCACAAAAAAGATAGCATGAGTAAACAACTAGTGATGTGACTGAGTAGATAAATCTCCAGGACTTAATGACCTGAGTGAGAAGGAATTAAATTACCCAGAGTGTTGTGAATCTTAGGAATGTTGCATCCAAGAGGGCTCTGGAGGCTTGGTCACTGATGTATTCAAGACAGAGATTGATAAATTTATAGATATTAAGTGAGTCAAGAGATACTGGCTCAGTGTGGGGAAAATGGAGCTGAGGTGGAGCCAAGAATTTATTGAATGGTAAGGCAGGCTTGAGGAGCCAAATTGCCAAGCCCAACTTCTGCTCTTATGAGAAGTTATATTGATGTGCCACCCCTCGCTCTGTGCTGCACCACAGTGCTTATGGAGTTGCCTTGTGATCGGTGTTAACAACAACACAACACACAGAATAAAATAAATACTTGGCCTGAAGACGACAGATTTCTCTCACTATCATATTGTTTGTGACACAGGGAGAGTGACCAACTGAAACATGCTCCACGCTTCAATGAATTGGATGGGCGAATTGATCGAAGGAGCTACCTGGGAGTGTATGAGCTGGATAAGGACAACCTTCCCCGGTGAGTACTGATTCTACTGGTTTGTTTCAACTGGAGGATGAGCTTGTGAGATTCCGAGCAGTGACAACCTGTGACGTCCTCGAAGTTTGCTCACTCCGGTCCTAATTGCTTCATTCATTGCCCGCTGTGTCCTCAGCTGCCCCAAACTTCTCCATCTCCCTCTCCTCCTTGAAACCTATCTCTTTGACAAAGCTTTGTTACCTGCTCTAATACCTCCTATCTGGCTTAGAAACAAATTTTGTTTGATAATCTGCTGTCAAATGCATCTGGTCATTTTAGTAAATTAATGAAGCTGTATAAATGGAAATAATAAAAAAAAAGTGTTACCTCTCCTCATAACTGTTGATAACTGTGCCTTCATTTGTATAATTCTAACATCCACTCATTTATAAAACAATCAAAGGTTTTCTCCTTACTCTTTGCTAAGGTTCTCATTTCAAATATGCTGGTGTTAGAGAACAGTGCTAGGTGTCAGGGATACAGGTGAAGTAGGGAATGGAGGTAATCTGTTAAGGCTTCCAGTACTAATTTCTGTATAGATACTCCCTTCAGAGATGTGAAGGTGTGGTATTTGCGTGGTTAGATTGTATTGAACTCTGACTTCCACAGTCGAATTGTCTGAAGATAATAATTAATCAGGTGATGTACCAGAAGTCAACCCACACTTGTGGGCTGTGCCTCAGGATGACTGGCATATATACTGTATAACACTTTTTATTACCTCAAGTGTTTCAATGTGTTTTATCTGATATCAGTAATGTTAGCTGAGAATTAAGTGTTGACCAGAACTTGTAGGCAATTGAGAATGGGCACAAAACATGGGCCTTGGGAACAAATGGTTAAATAAATAGTTAGGCCAGACAATGGAATTAATGGTTTGCAGAGAGTTTATGTCAGAGTTCAAGTGAACAACAAACTGGAAGCTGACTCTGAGTATTATGGAGAAAATTATAACGGTCAACTGTGCAGAATTATCACAGGAAGACCTGGGCTTGTGCTTGGGAGTAATAATAGGCTTGTCAATGCTTGTGTAGAGATGTCTAGCAGTGCAGTTTATAAAGGTAATCTCACTCCGATCAGTGCTGCAGAGTATTAGTCTCCAGAGATTATGCTAAAACATAGACTCAGCCTCTCAGTATTGATTGGCATATCAGCACAAACAAATGGACATGCCTTCATCAGGGCACAGTAAAACAGCAGTTATCAGTGCCTCATCTAAGGGGTATGAACAAGGAAGAAAGTCTACCACTCTAAAGGGAAGATTGAAAACTGAACTCACTGAAGTTTCATAAATATTCAATGGCATCATAATAGAATATAGGAGACAGTAGCCAAGTGGTTAAGTTATTGGACCAGTACACAGTTATGAGCTATTGATCAGAATCCCACTGTGATAGCAGCAACATTTAAATTCAAGTATTAAATCAATCAGAAGCGAAAATGGTGACCATTGAATTAGCTGATTCTCATTAAAGACCCAACACATCGAGCCAATGTGTGATTCCAGCCCCAGAGTGATCTGGTTGACTCTTAACTGTCCTTTTAAATGGCCCAGAAAGACTCTTGAGGCATTTTGGGTTGATAAGTAAATGGAGACCCATCCAGCAATGCCCACTTCCTATAAATTAAGAAAAAAATCTTTGGAGCACGGCAGAGATATGGATAATTTAAAGTGACTGAGAAGTACATCTAAAACTTATAGTCATGCTGACCCAATACCATCTGGGTCCACTTCCACAGTAACACATTTTGCCTTGCATGCAATTATGCTCCTGAGCTTGTAAAACCACTGCACACAAACACACTGAAAACTGTATCAAGGTCGAGGCATATGATGTGAAGAGTGCCTCTCAGTCTATCCATGCTGGTTTCATGCTTTATCAGTGAGGAGAACCAAGGTTTCAATGGCTCTTGCTGTTATTCCTAGGAATCCAATGGGAAGAACAGGAATGATTTCTCGAGGCTTGCTGGGAAAGTGGGGTCCAAACCATGCTGCTGATCCTATTGTTACACGGTAAGTAAAGGAACACTTGCAGCCATAAAGAAACTTCCTCATCCCCTTCAGGATGTTCCAAAGTACTTTACAGCTTTTACTTTTGAAATGCAGTCATTGTTGTATGAAGTGCAACAACCAGTTTACACACAGCAAGCTCCCATGAATACTTGTTAACGAGATATAGGCAGTCTCCCAGTTACAACAGGGTTCTGTTCATGAGAACAGTTTGTTAATCTGAAATGAACAGAAACAGTGTGTGGGAGAGGATCGTAGAAACAGCTGTGACAAGAATGAGCAGGCACACGAAAAATGGCTGTTAGCTGGTCTCACCGACTCAGTGAGTGAGCAAGTCTGCTCAGGGCTCCCAGTCTGCTTGGCTCCACCAAGCCCCCGATTGTTGTGGCTCGGGGATGGGGTGAGAAGAGAAGGTGCGTGGAAATGCCCTGTTCCCACTGCAGCTGGCAAATCCATCCTGCTGGTCTCTCAAATGCTTGTTTTTATATATGGGGTGTCTGTAAGTTGGATCTTTGAAATTCAGGGAGGACCTGTAATCTGGCTTCTGTGATGTTGGTCAGATATAAATGTTGGCCGGGTCAACAGAGATAATTTTCCTGTTCTTCAATATGGTACCATGTGATTTTTGTAATATATATCCAGCTGAGGGAACAGACGGGCTCTTGTCTGACAGTGCAGTACTCCCTCACTGCTTTCTGGATTTGTAATCACACATAGACAGTGGATTCAACATGCCAACCCATCTGATCAGCACCTGTATGCCAATGAGATGCAGAAGGAACTAAACTCGATCCATGCACTGAAAGAAAGACTTGCAACTTTCACCACCTCAGCACAGCTCTGTTCTCCAGACAGTGAAGAGCTTTTGAATAGTCAGTTGCTGTTACAGTGTGCAGTGACAAGAGCATACCTAGCAAGATCACATGAATGTGAGTTTGTAATAACTTAATAACCTTTCCTTTTAATGGTGTTGGTGGAGAAATAAATATTCCCCAATAACATACAAGGAGGACTTCAGTTTGAAGTGATGTTGTGGAATCTCTGACATCCATTTGAGAGTGCCTCACTTTTACATCTCATCTGAAGGATTGCACCTAAAGTTTTTCAACGCTCCCCTGCAACTCCACTGCCAGTCTAACTTTGGCACTGGCAACTGGGATTTGAACTCAACACTTCTTGACCAACACCCAGTACTGTGGAAATGGAGTGGTAGATATGGATTCAGCTAGCTGCACCAACTGATAACAACAATCAGAAAGAGATGGTCATCGTGATAACTAAATGAGAAAATCTGTCAGCTGGTTTTAATTTGAACCTAGAGTCCCAGGGATGAAAGAGCAGTGATGCTCTCTTTCAGAACTACTTGGACTCAGTGAGAGAAAAGGAGCAATCACTCTTCCATTCAACTGGTATCATAGAAAGTACAGCACAGTACAGGCCCTTCGGCCCACAATGTTGTGCCGACCTTTAAACCTCGCCTAAAAACTATCTAAACCCTTCCCCCCCACCCCCCACATATCCCTCTATTTTAACTTCATCCATATGCTTATCTAGCAATCTCTTGAATTTGACCAACGTACCTGCCTCCACCACCGCCCCAGACAGCGCATTCCATGCCCCAACCGCTCTCTGGGTAAAAACCTTCCTCTGATATCTCCCTTGAACTTCCCACCCATTACTTTAAAGCTATGCCCTCTTGTATTGAGCATTGGTGCCCTGGGGAAGAGGTGCTGGCTGTCTACTCATTCTATTTCTCTTAATATTTTGTATACCTCTATCATGTCTCCTCTCATCCTCCTTCTCCCCAAAGAGTAAGGCCCTACGTCTCTCCTCATAATGCATACTCTCTAAACCAGGCAGCATCCTGGTAAATCTCCTCTGCGCCCTTTCCAATGCTTCCACGTCCTTCCTATAATAAGGCAACCAGAACTGGACACAGTATTCTAAGTGTAGTCCAACCAGAGTTTTGTAGAGCTGCATCATTACCCCGCGGCTCTTAAACTCGATCCCACAAATTATGAATGCTAACATCCCATAAGCTTTCTTAACTACCCTATCCACCTGTGGGGCAACTTTCAGGGATCTGTGGATATGAACCCTTAGATCCCTCTGCTCCTCCACACTGCCCAAAATCCTGCCATTAATCTTGTACTCCGCCTTGGAGTTTATCCTTCCAAAGTGTACCACCTCACACTTCTCCAGATTGAACTCCATCTGCCACCTCTCAGCCCAGCTCTGCATCTTATCAATGTCCCTCTGCAATCTTCAACAGTCCTCCACACTATCCACAACACCACTGATCTTTGTGTCATCTGCAATCTTGCCAACCCACCTTTCTACCCTCTCATCCAGGTCATTAATAAAAAGCACGAAAAGTAGAGGTCCCAGAACTGATCCTTGTGGTACACTGCTAGTCACAGCCCTCCAATCTGAATGCACTCCCTCCACCACAACCCTCTGCTTTCTACAGGCAAGCCAATTCTCAATCCACATGGCCAAGCCTCCTGGATCCCATGCCCTCTGACTTTCTGAAGAAGCCTACCATGTGGAACCTTGTCAAATGCCTTACTAAAATCCATGTAGACCACATCTACTGCACTACCCTCATCAATCTTCCTGGTCACTTCCTCAACCCTATCAGGCTTGTGAGACATAATCTGCCCTTCACAAAGCCATGCTGGCTGTCCCTGATCAGACCATGATTCTCTAAATGCCCATAGATCCTATCTCTAAGAATCTTTTCCAACAGCTTGTCCACCACAGACGTAAGGCTCACTGGGCTATAATTCCCTGGACTATCCCTACTACCTTTTTTGAATAAGGGGACAACATTTGCCACCCTCCAATCCTCTAGTACCATTCCCATGGACAATGAGGACTCAAAGATCCTAGCCAACGGTTCAGCAATCTCCTCCCTCGCCTTGCGGAGCAGCCTGGGGAATATTCCGTCAGGCCCCGGGGACTTATCTGTCCTAATATTTTCTAACAGCTCCAACACATCCTCTCTCTTGATATCTACATGCTCCAGAACATTACCCTTACCAACACTGTCCTCAGCATCATCAAAGCCCCTCTCCTTGGTGAATACTGAAGAGAAGTATTCATTGAGCACTTCACCCACTTCGACAGCTTCCAGGCACATCTTCCCACCTTTGTCTCTAATCGGTCCTACCTTTACTCCTGTCATCCTTCTGCTCTTCACATAAGTGAAAAAAGCCTTGGGATTTTCCTTAACCCTACTCGCCAAGGCCTTTTCATGTCCCTTTCTTGCTCTCCTCAGCCCCTTCTTAAGTTCCTTCCTTGCTACCCTATATTTCTCAAGAGGCCTATCTGATCCTTGTTTCCTAAACCTTATGTATGCTGTCTTCCTCCTAACTAGATGTTCCACCTTTCTTGTCACCCATGGTTCCTTCACCCTGCCGTTCCTTCTCTGCCTCACCAGGACAAATTTATCCCTAACCTCCTGCAAGAGATCCCTGAACAACGACCACATCTCTATAGTACATTTCCCTTCAAAAATGTCATCACAATTCACACTCACAAGTTCTAGCCTTATAGCCTCATAATTTGCCCTTCCCCAATTAAATATCTTCCTGTCCTCTCTACTCCTATCCCTGTCCATGAAAATGCTAAAGGTTATGGAGCAGTGGTCGCTGTCCCCCAAATGCTCACCTGCCGATAGATCTGTCAGCTGACCCGGTTCATTGCCCAATACTAGATCTAATATGGCATTCCCTCTAGTCGGCCTGTCAACATAGTGTGACAGGAATCCATCCTGGATGCACTTTACAAACTCTGCCCCATCTAAACCTTTGGTACTAAGCAGGTGCCAATCAATATTTGGGAAGTTGAAGTCTCCCATGATAACAACCCTATTATTCTTGCACCTTTCCAAATCTGCCTCCCAATCTGCTCCTCAGTATCTTTGCTGCTACCTGGGGGCCTATAGAATACTCCCAGTAGAGTAACTGCTCCTTTCTTGTTCCTAACTTCCACCCATACTGACTCTAGAGAGGATCCTTCTACATTATCCACCCTATCTGCAGCTGTAATAGTATCCCTGACCAGTAACGCCACCCCTCCTCCTCTTCTCCCCTATCCCTTTTAAAACACTGAAATCCAGGAATATTCAGTATCCATTCCTGCCCTGGTGGCAGCAAGTCTCTGCAAGAGCCACAATATCATAGTTCCATGTATTTATCCAGGCTCTTAGTTCATCACCCTTATTCCTGATACTTCTTGCATTTAAGTAAATGCACTTTAGCCCATCCACCTTTCTTATATAACCTATACTCTGCTTCTCCTTCCTCAAACCCTCTCTATATGTTAGATCTGACTTTACTCCATGCACTTCTTCCACTGACCTATCCCTCTGGTTCCCATCCCCCTCGCAAACTAGTTTAAACCCTTCCAAACCACACTAGCAAACCTGCCTGCAAGGACATTGGTCCCCCTCAAGTTCAGGTGTAACCCATCCACTCTGTACAGGTCCCAACTTCCCCAGAAGAGATCACAATGATCCAAAAATCTAAATCTTTGCCCCCTGCACCAACTCCTCAGCCACGCATTCAACTGCCATCTCCTCCTATTCTTACCTTCACTATCACGTGGCACTGGCAGCAATCCTGAGATAGCTACCCTTGAGGTCCTGTTCTTCAGCCTTCTGCCTAGCTCCCTAAACTCCCTTTTCAGGACCTCATCCCCCTTCCTACCTATGCCTTTGGTACCAACATGTACCACGACTTCTGGCTGCATTCCCTCCTGCTCAAGAGTGCTGTGGACCCGATTAGAGACATCTGGACCCTGGCACCTGGGAGGCAACATACCATCCGGGATACTCGCTCACGTCCACAGAACCTCCTGTCTGTTTCCCTGACTATCGAGTCCACTATCGCTATTGCCCTCCTCTTCTCCTCCCTTCCCTTCTGAGCAGCAGGACCAGTCCCAGTGCTAGAGACCTGGTTACTACCGCTTGATCCCTGTAGGTCATCCCCCTCAACAGCTTCCAAAGCAGAAAACCTGTTATTGAGGGGAACAGCCTCCGCAGTCCGCTGCTCTGTCTGCCTGTTCCCTTTCTTGTTCTCTCCCCTGACAGTCACCCTTCTATCTGCCCTTTTGTAGTACCTGCTCTAAGGGAGGTGACTGTCTCCCGATGCACAGCATCTACATATCTCTCTCCCTCCTTGATGCTCCGCAGTGTTTGAGGCTGCGACTCCAGCTCATCAATTCTGAGCTGAAGTTCCTCCAGCCTCTTGCACTTACTGCAGATGTGGTCACTGTGCACCACAGCAGGGTCCACTAGCTCCCACATCATGCAGCTGCAGCACATCGCCATGCCCTCCATCTGAAATAGTTTTTTTTCCTACTTAGCTGTAGTCTACTTAAAAATCTATAATAATAACAGTAAACCTTACCCTTACCAGCTACTCAGCAGTGTTGTTGCAGATGGCCTCTGTCTCTTGATGCTGTAAATTAGCTTCATCTTGTGCCTTGTCCAATCTGTTCATTGTCTCTCTCCCCTTTCAGGGGGCAGACATCATTGGGTAGGAATTCGTCTCTGTCAATTGCACATTGAACAGCCCTCCTAACATTTTGTTCCATTCTATCAGGAGGGAAGAGACCCAAGACTCATATACTCCATGTATGCTCACCCATAAATTATATTTGAGAGCAATCAGGGGATCCTTGGCTCTTGCTGCTTTCCTTTGAGACTTTTGGTAAATTTTGCACACTTAACAACTTGGGAAGCAACAATTCTCTTCTTCCTTATCATGGGTATGTTTCTTTGAAAGACTTTAATTCAGTCCCCTACCCCTATTCTTCCCTCAGCTCTGCAAATCTCTCTTCTGCAAATAGTTACCGACTTTCCTTTCTTGAAAGTTATGGCAAAATCTCCTTCCACTGCCCTTTCAGACACCAGGATTGTAACAACTCACTGAAGCAGAAAACAATGTCTTCACATCCCATCTCGTCCTCCCGATGCACCCCCCCGCCTTCCCCGTGCCCCCCCTCCCCATGCCCACTCCTTGAAAATTCATGCCATTTAGAACAAAGTAGAAGAGCATGTTTGTTAACTGATAGCTGAACCCTCAGCCTCTTAACCTACAAGTTGTCTCTGTGAATCAAGCTTCCTTATTTTATCACTGTGAATATCGATGTGCTTCTCAGCATTCTCGTTTCCTTCCTAACTGAAGGACGTATTTTTTCTCTTTCAGGTGGAAGAGAGAAGGAGGTGAAAAGGTGATCCACAAGCTTTCTGGCAAACCCATCCTACAGTTCATTTCAATAAAGAGGAAGGATTGCGGGCAATGGGCGATTCCAGGGGTGAGGACAACATGTGGCACAGCACACCATCCTTGCACAGTCTATTCCTTCACCTCACTCTCTAATCCTGTCAAGTCCCTATTCTCATTACTCTTGCACACATTACTCTTGGGGCTCTTGCCAACCTTGGGTGTGACAGGATATGAGGATAGAAGACTATAGGTGAGAAGAGACGAGCTAACCATCGTATCTTGCCTCACCATGATAATTGAAGCAATGAACAGGACACTGGCTCCCTTCTAGTACAGACTCCACAAGCTCCTGATTGATTCTGTTTGTTTGAACTTCTTTTTCCCTAATGTTTCTTCAGCCAGTCATGGAGGTGGGGCGGGGGCTTGTCAGCTTTCAACATACTTCTTGAATAATGGATTTAATCAATTAATAATGATACATCTCACCATACATCTTCATACAACTTTCACCCAGGTCACTGGAGCTGTGGGACAGTGGCTCTACAAACTGTGCCATCCCCATCATATCTCAATGAAAAACAAACACTTCCGAGGGACAAATTTAAAGGATTCCTGTTGCTGTATTTATGTGTCTCCACGTAAGAACCCTATTTTCAATGAGGACCATACACTCCTGGGTCCAGAAGTAGTTATATTCTGGGAGGTTTTAGCACATCTCCTGTCTCCAACTAACACTGCTCCTCCCCCACCATTCTGCCATTGGTTCGTTGACCTGTCTGTAGTACTGTGGCCTGCTGACCCCCAACCAGTTACTTACCTCATTCAACTGCCTTTTTCATCAATGTCAATATTTCTGAGTCTAAGAAATAAAAGTTTGAAAGGGAAATCTTTAATTAACAGTTTTTTTAAAAAGCCCTGATCATTTGCCAAGTCCTTAATTTCTGAGGTCTCCCAACCAATCCAGGGGGTTTGGCAACCCTATTAAAGTCAAAGTCCTGATGAGAGGTCATCGGCCTGAAACATTCTCAATTTCTGCCTCCACAGATGCTGCCTGACCAGCTGGGTATTTCCAGAATTTCCTGGAGCAACAATCAATCTGCTGGAGGAACTCCGTGGGTCGAGCAGCATCTATGGAGGGGAAAGGAATTACTGACGTTTTGGATCTACACCCTGCGTCAGTATAGATGCAGGGTCTCGACCCGAAACATCAACAATTCCTTTCCCCCAAAAAGCTGCTCAGCCCACTGAGTTCCTCTGGCAGATTGTTTGTTGCTCCAGATCTCAGCATCAGCAGTGGGGCTGGTACTAAATTATTCTGATGTGATACCAACTCTCCATTTTGTTCAATCCTACCACCATTTGCATCCAGATCTACTTTCTGTCCCTGACTGTCCGGTATCCAGGGATGTTCTGCGATGTTAAACACTCTCTACAAGTTTGGGGTTTTGTTGGTAAATTGGTTTAATGTTGTCACATGTACCGAGGTAGTGCAAAACTTTGTTTTGTATGCCATCCCTACAGATCATTTCATTACAACAGTGCATTGAGGTAGCACAAGGCAAAACAGTAACAGAATGCAGAATAAAGCATTACAGTTACAGAGTAAGTGCAGTGCAAGCAGACAATAAGGTGCAAGGCCATAACAAAGTAGATTGTGAGGTCAAGAGTCCATCTTATTGTACACGTTACTTTGGTTCATTCTCAAGTAATCCCAGCCCAACAACCAAAGATCCCTTCAACTCAGAAATTAAGTGTAGTATGTTGTGAAGTGCCCCCTTCTCCCAGTCCCTAAGCCACTGGACCAGGTAGTTTGATTTGGAGTAGTGTTTTTGGCACACGCTCCTGGACCCCAACTCAGACTGAAACAGGAGAGAATCAACTTGGAGGCTCCATGTTGTAGCCTTCCTGAGCATCTGTCTCGTTGGCTTCTTGTGAGTATTGCAGGTAGTAAGGAAACTTTCTGTGTACTTAAAGATCAATGATCATATTAGAGAGAGACAAAATGATGTTTGGTGTCTCTTAATCTAGCTCCTTCCAACCCCCCCCCCCCCCCCCCCCCCCCCAAGCATTGATCATTAACTTGCAAGCTCACTTTAATTGTCATTCACTTTCACGGCAGGGCATGGTGGATGCCGGCGAGCACCCGTCCACCACCCTGAAGCGTGAGTTTGGGGAAGAGGCGCTCAATTCTCTGAGGATCCCTCGCTGTGAGAAGGATCGCATAAGGAAACAGTTCCAAGCCATTTTCAGCAAAGAGAACGCCGTGAAGGTGAGCAGGGGCAGGGTCTGTGTTTCCTGGGCCATGTGCTTTCAGGGATGGGATAGACACATCTAGGGCCAGCATTGGGCAATATCTGTATTATTTGGGTTCCTCTGGGTTCCTGGATTGTCTATTTTGGGGGAGGGATGTTGTAGCAAGTGGGGGAAGGGAATTTCAAGCTGCTGCCTCACATTGCCAGATACCCAGGTTCAATTCTGACCTTGAGTGCTGTCTGTGGAGTTTGCATGTCCTCCCTGTGACTGCATGGGTTTCTCCCGGTGCTCCAGTTTCCTCCCATGTCCCAAAGACATGTGGGTTGGTAGGTTAATTGGCTGCTGTAAATTCCCCATGGTATTCCTTCATTCCCCATAGAGTGGGAGCCTTGAAAAAGGAGCCGTATGTGTGAACCTTGTTTCTGATTGGCTAAGTTTGTGGCAACTTGGCCCGTAAAAGGAAGTTAAGGTCCAGTGGAGTGGCCATTTTGGAGCGGCCATTATGAGAATGGGCCAGTGTAGGAGTGTGATTTCTGAGGCTTTGGCTCAAGAGGCTTTCAGTGAAAAGTCATAGGAGAGGAGCAGGTAAGGTTTTTATTTTCCTGTTAATCCAAGATCTTTGACTTACTGCAGACAATATGGCAGTTGGGGCAGTGGCATGCTCCTCCTGCAAGATGTGGGTAGTCAGGGAACCTCACAGTCTCCCTGATGACTATATCTGTGGGAAGTGCACCCATCTGCAGCTCCTGACAGAGCAGGTGAAGGAGTGGAGATGCAGTTGGATGTACTCTGAGATCATTTGGGATGCTGAGAACATCATAGGTGAGAGTTTGAGTGAGGTGGTCACACTTCAGGTGCAGGCTATAGATAGATGGGTGATCACCAGGAGAAGTAAGGGGAGTAAGCAGTGTGGCCATTTCCTCAATAAAGGCATACCCCTTTGGATACTGTTGGGGGGGGGATGACCTTTCAGAGGCCAGCAGCAGTAACCGGGTCAGTGCAGTTCAATACATGGCGAAGGAGCTGGTGCGGGAGGGAGGGCTTCAGATTTATGAATCATTGGGCTTCCAGGCAGGTGGAACCTGTACAAACAAGACTGTTTGCATCTGAACTGAAGGAGAACCAATATCCTCACTGGGAGGTTTATGAGTGCTGCTCGGGAGGGTTTAAACTAGAGTGGCAGGGGGATGGGAACCACAGCAGCAGGGCAACAGGTGGTAGGGTTGAGGGCAAGAAAGATGGTCCGATAAGTAAGTTTGAAAGGAAGGACGGGGACAGGCTAATAAACATGGTGGGACTGATGGGCTGAAATGTGTTTATTTCAATGCTAGGAGTATTATGGGTAAGGAGGGTGAACTTTGAACCTGGATCAGAACATGGAATTATGATGTTGCCGTTACAGAGACCTGGTTGCGTGAGGGACAGGACTGGCTGCTCAATGTTCCAGGGTTTTGTTGTTTTAGATGTGATGGGGGGTAAAAGAGGTGGAGGGGTTGCACTACTGATAAGGGAGAATGTCACAGCAGTACTCAGAGAGGACACACTGGAGGGCTCATTCACAGAAGCAATTTGGGTGGAGCTCAGAAACAGGATAGGTGCGATTACATTGATGGGATTATACTGTAGGCCTCCCAGTAGCCACTGAGAGGTGGAGGAACAGATATGTAGACAGATTATGGAAAGGTGCAGAAACAACAGGGTTGTCATAGTGGGGGACTTTAACTTCCCCAGTATTGATTGGAACTTTCTGGGGCCAGATTTCTTCAGTGCATCCAAGAGGGGTTCTTGAAACTGTGTGGAGAGTCAACGAGAGGAGAGAACATACTGGACCTAGTTTTGGGAAATGAGCCAGGCCAGGTGACAGACCTGATAGTGAGTGAACATTTTGGGAATAGTGACCGCACTCATTATGTTTTAAGATAGGTATGAGTAAGGATAAGATTGGATCTTGCGGGAATGTACTAAATTGAGGGAGGGCAAATTACGACAGGATAAGACAGGGCATTGACTGGGAGCAGCTGCTGTCGGACAAGTCCACATCTGACATGTGGGAGTTGCTTAAAGACCAGTTGATCAGAGTTCAAGATCAGCATGTTCTGGTAAGGAGAAAGGACAAGGATCATAAAGTAGGGGAACCTTGGATGACCCCAGCGGTCCTAAACTTAGGAAAAAGAAGGAAGCAGTCGTAAAACTTAGAAAGCTAAAATCAGATTGGGCCCTTGCGTAATATAAAGATAACAGGAAAGTGTTCAAGCAGGTGATTAGGAAGGCCAAAAGGGGCCATGGAATATCCTTGGTGAGCGGGATCAAGGAGAATCCCAAGGCATTTTATACTTGCATAAAAAAAGAGAACTAAGGAGAGGATGGATCCACTCAAGGATAAAGGTGGGAATTTGTGCTTGGAGTCAGTTCAAGTGGCTGAGGTGCTAAACGAATACTTTACATCAGTATTTACCTAGGAGAAGCATTTAGAAGATAGTGAAAACAGAGTGGGGCATGCTAATGTGCTGGGACATCTTGAGATTAAGGAGGAGCTAGTGCTGGGTATCCTGAAAAGGTGGACAAGTCCCCAGAGTCTGATGGCATATATCCTAGAATAATGAAAGAAGCAAGCAAGGAGATTGCTGGGGCTTGAACAAAGATCTTTGTGTCCTCACTCGCAACCAGCGAAGTCCCAGAGGACTGGAGAGTAGCAAATGCTGTGCCTTTATTCAAGGAGGGAAATAGGGATAATCCAGGTAATTATAGGCCAGTGAGCCTCGCGTCAATGGTAGAGAAGCTATTGGAGAGGATACTTAGAGATTGGATTTGTGCGCATTTGGAAAGGCATGGCCTGTTTAGGGACAGTCAGCATGGCTTTGTGCGGAGCAGGTCATACCTTACAAACCTGATTGAATTTTATGAGGTGACAAAGGTGCTTGATGAGGGTAAGGCAGTAGATGTTTTCTACATGGACTTCAGTAAGGCATTTGATAAGGTCCCTCATAGTAGATTGATTCAGAAGATAAAGATGCATGGGATCCAGGAGGTGGATTTGGAACTGGCTTGCCCATAGAAGACAGAGAGTAAGGGTGGAAGGTTGTTATTCTGGCCGGAGGTCTGTGACCAGTGATGTTTCGCAAGGATCGGTGTTGGGACCTCTGTTGTTTGTGAGGTATATCAATGATTTGGATGAAAATGTAGATGGGCGGATTTGCAAGTTTGCAGATGACACCAAGATTGGTGGAGTTGTGGACAGTGTAAAGGACTAACAAAGAATACAGCAGGATCTAGATCAGTTACAGATATGGGCAGAGAAGTGGCAGATGGAGTTTAATCCGGGGAAGTGTGAGGTGTTGCACTTTGGGAAGTAAAATGAAAGGAGAAATTATACAGTTAATAGTCGGCTCCTTAATAGCATTGAAGTACAGAGGGATCTTGGGGTCCAAGTCCATAGTTCACTGAAAGTGGCTACGCAAGTGGATAAGGTGGTAAAGAAGGCGTATGGAATGCTTGCCTTTATTGGTAGGGGTGTTGAGTATAAGAGTAAGGAAGTCATGCTGCAGCTATATAAAACTTTAGTCAGACCACACTTGGAGTATTGTGTGCAGTTCTGGTCATCCCATTATAGGAAGGATGTGGAGACTAGAAAGGGTGCAGAAGAAGTTTACCAGGATGTTGCCTGGATTAGAGGGTATGAGCTATAAGGAGAGGTTGGACAAACTTGGACTGCTCTCCCTAAGGCTTCGAAGGCTGAAGGGAGACCTGATCGAGGTTTTTTAAATCATGAGAGGCATAGACAGGGTAGAGAGTCAGAATCATTTCCCCAGGGTAGAAATATCAAATACCAGAGGACATGCTTTTAAGGTTAGAGGGGGAAGTTTAAAGGCAATGTGAGAGGCAGGTTTTTTACACAGAGTGGTAGGTGCCTGGAATGGGTTACCAGGGGTAGTAGTGGAAGCAGGCAGTTTGGAGGAGTTTAAGAGGCTTTTAGAGAGACACTATAAATTGGCATCAAAATAGGTGCAACATTGTGGGCCGAATGGCCTGTCCAGTGCTGTACTGTTCTATGTGTGTTCCTAAGTGATCGAATCTGGGGAAAGTTAAAGGAAATGTGGGGAGAATATAAGGTTTAGGAAAATAAAGTCAGACAGGGCCCTTGGGGAATATAAAGATAGCAGGAAAAAGTGCAAACGGGATTGGGAAGGCTAAAAGGGGCCAAGGACTATCCTTGGCAAGCAGGATTAAAGAGACTCCCAAGGCATTTTATACTTGCATTAAAAACAAGAGGATAACTAGGGAGATCGTAGGTTCACTCAAGGATAAAGGAGGGAATTTATGCTTGGAGTCAGAGGATGTGTGCAAGATACTAAATGAGAACGTTGCATCACTATTTACCAAGGAGATGGATATTGGGGGATAGTGAGAGCAGTGTGGGGCACGCTAATGTGCGAGGACAGTTCGAGATCAAAAAGGAGGTGGTGCTGGGTCTTTTGAAGAGCATCAAGGTGGGTAAGTTCCCAGGGCATGATGTGTTATATCCCAGGTTATTGACAGAGGCAAGAGAGGAGATTGCTGGGGCCTTGACGAAGATCTTTGCATTCGCACTAGGAACAGGCAAGGTCCTGGAGGACTGCAATTGTTCCTTTGTTCAAGAAGGGAACTGGGGATAATCCAGGAAATTGTAAGCCGAGTAGCCTCACATCAGTGGTAGGGAAGCTATTGGAGAGGATTCTTAGGATAGGATTTATGCACATTTGGAAAAACATGGCTTGATTAGGGACAGTCAGCATGGCTTTGTGCGGGGTAGGTCATGCCTTAAAAAGTTGATTGAGTTTTTTGAGGAGGTGACAATGGGGATTGATGAGGGTAGGGCAATAGATGTGGTCTACATGGATTTTAGTAAAGCATTTGACAAGGTCCCTCATGGTAAGCCAATCTAGAAGATTAAAATGCATGGGATCCACACTGATTTGGTAGTTTGGATTCAGAATTGGCTTGCCTGTAGAAGATAAAGGGCAGTGGTGGAAGTGTGCAATTCTGGCTGTGGGTTGGTGACCAGTGGTGTTCCACAGGGATCTGTGCTGGGGCCTCCTTTGCTTGTGATATATATAAATGACTTGGATGAAAATGTAGATGGGTGGGTTAGTAAGTTTACAGACGACACAGAGATTGGTGGAGTTGTGGACGGTGTAGAGCACTGTTAAAGGAAACAGAATATAGATCAGTTATAGATGGGGGTGGAGAAATGGCAGATAGAGTTTAATCTGCCATTTCCCTACCTACATATAATTGATCTATGTTATAGATATGGGCAGAGAAATGGCAGATTAAACTCTATCTGCCATTTTTCCACTCATATCTATAACTGTGAGGTGTTGCAACTTGGGAGATCAGATTGTAAGGGGAAAGTATACAGTTGATGGCAGGACCCTTAAAAGCATTGATACACAGAGGGATCTTGGGGTCCAAGTCTATAGCTCCCTGAAAGTGGCCATGCAAGTAGATAGGGTGGTAAAGAAGGCGTATGGCATGCTTGCCTTCATTGGTTGGGGCATTGAGTATAAGAGTAAGGAAGTCATGCTGCAGCTATATAAAACTTTGGTTAGGCTGTACTTGGAGTACTGTGTACAATTTTGGTTGCCTCATTACAGAAAGGATGTGGAGTCTTTGGAAAGGATACAGAAGAGTTTTACCAGAATGCTGCCTGGATTAGGGGGTATGAGCTATAAAGAGGTTGGACAGACTTGGATTGTTTTCTCCTGAGCGTCAGAGGCTGAGAGGAGGCCTGATAGGAGTTTATAAAATTATGAGAGACATAGATGGGGTAGACAGTCAGAATCTTTTTCACAGGGTAGAAATGTCAGGTACCAGAAGACATGCATTTAAGATGAGAGGGAGAAAGTTTAAAGGAGCTTGTGGACTGAAGGGCCTGATCCTGTGCTGTACTGTTCTATGTTCTGTTCTAGGTTAATAATAAAAAAAAAAATGGGATTAATGTAGGATTAGTGTAAATGATTGTCGGTGGGCTGAAGGATCTGTTTCCGCGCTGTACCTCTCTGACTCAAAGATGGATAGGGTTGGGGTGTTGCCATGTGAAGTGGATGATGTGGGACAATTGGGCTGTGGTATTAGGGTAGGGAGGTGGGATCTAGGTGGTGGATGTGTGGGGTTTGGAGTAGGTTGTGAGTGATTTGAGTAGAATGGTGTGGGGTTTGTGGGGTAGTTGGGCTGGGGTTTGTTCTGGGGTTGGGTTTGGTGTCAGCACAAAGGTGAGAGGGTAGCGGCTGATGCCTGGTATGTATCCTTGGCTCAAAGTGTACTGTTGTCAGGCTCACTCCAGATCATCCTCTCCCATCTTGTACTCTCACCCAGATATACGCAGGATATGTGGATGATCCTCGAAATACTGACAGTGCCTGGATAGAGACAGTGGCTGTGAATTTCCATGATGATACTGGTATGTATGGAAAGGGGGAGCTGGAAATGGGAAAGGAAGGGAGGAGGAGCAGGGAGGTGAGAAATGTGAGGAGAAAGTTGAGGATGAGGAACAGATTTCTACAAGCCCTAGAGGGGACTGGCTCTAAAGCATTTTGGGACAGCTGGAGGCTGTGAAATGCATAAATCAGACAGTTCTTGCTTTTGTTGGAATTGGTGTCAGAGGTCCTAATCAATAATTCTGGTAGTAATGTAATCTCTCTTTCCAGGGAACAGTGTGGGAGACCTGAATCTACATGCAGGTGATGATGCTGAGGATGTTCAGTGGTGTGACATTGACAAGAACCTGCAGCTCTACGCCAGCCATCTTCAGTTCCTGAAGAGTGTCACTGAGTTGTGGGGTGGCCATTGGTAGTGGCAGACGATGAACGAAGTAATCCAAGGAGGATCAATGGCACAAATCCAACAGAAACTGAAATGCAGAGGCAGAGCAGTGGCTGCTGTCTCCCTTTTACCCTCTCCCTCCCTTACCCGTTCTCCTCTTCCCCCCACCATGAATTTCTCCCCTTGGCCTTCTCCAGCACCTTTCCCTGCCCACTGCTGCCTTCACTGATCTCTGCACTCCCTCTCTCATCTTCCTCCTGGCCACTTTACCCTCCTACCTCCTCCCCTCCTTAACCCATCTCCCTCCATGCCTGCCTGCTCTCTGTTCCTTTTACCTTTCTGTTTTTACATTCAAGATTAATGACGTTTAAGAGAAAATGTGAGAAAGATTTGAAAGTGCCTGCTCTTCACTGTTGGGAAAAATAGATGAAGTAATTCTTTGACTGCCAATAAACATTTAAACTATGTGAAAGGAAACATCATTTATTAAAGGCATCTGAGTCTATAAACTGGATCAACCAGTGAGCATTTTTTTTTGGGCAGTAAGCATGCAAAGATCAATTTTACCTGGAATAGATTGTGCCAGGTTTGTTACTGAATGAAATTAAGCCAACACAAAATTGGATCAGGCATTTCCATGTTAGCTTGTCTGATCTTTTCCCTGAGTCAGGTGTGCATGTAACAACATCATTATTTGTTTAGTGCAGACAGTCACACTACGATCCCACTGCGCTTGGGGGCTGAGCTTTCTGTAAACATTTTCTACACTGCCACTGTAAGTACACTAAACAAAAACTTTAAGGCTAAAAAGTGCTTTTGGGTATCCTAAATGATATCATGTAAGACAAGTTCTTATAGGAAAGGACTATAGTATTTGAAATGGCAGTCAGGTGGGTCTGAATGATATGATTCTATTCCATTGAAAATATCAGCTTTGACCTATGATGGATCAAAAATAGGTAGCATGTAACTTAACTTTCCATCAAGCACCAGCATTCTATGTGTGACAGATCTGGTATATGCCATTGAGTAAATGAAAAGCAGCAGAACAGTCAAGTAACTTAAGGCTTGAACAACACAAGATATTCAGGCTGACCACATCACCAGCAACCTCAGTCCCCAGGTGGAAGCACATCCACCTATTGTGGATCAACATCTTGGAACTTCTTAATATAGGCCATTATAATATAGACCTGAGTGGCTTTCTACTTTTCAAGACAGTCAATGCTGACCTGACCTGACCTGTGCAACAATGCCATGAAAAATTAAAATACTTGTACTTAAAGAGGGGGGGGGGGGGGGTGTTGCTGATGAGATGAGGAGTTTTGAGGTCAGGAGACGGGAACAGTCTGGTTTCAGTTCATTAGCTGGCAACAAATTGAGTAACCATAACTGATCACCTGTAGTCCCAACTCCAAAAGTCAACAGTGGCAGAAAAGTAACTCCAAACCAAAGGTGAGGACTGTACAGAGGCCATTCAGCTCATTGAAAGACGTCACCAATTCTTCCCTACTCCTTCTGCCCCTTCCCTGGACCCAGTACGTTTACTCCCCTTCAAGTTTGTATCCATTTCCCTTTGGAAAGGTATGTTAGCAAACCAATAACACTTTCAGGAATTCACACCCACAATAACAACAACTTGATGCGCAGGTCCTAATTACTCCAGTCAAGTTTAATTCATGAGAAAAAGAAACATGAATCTAAGCTAAAGATCAAGTGGGAGAACTTAATTCTTTTATCACGTTAAAATCTAATTTGCACAGTGAAGCATTTTCCACGTCAGATCCAGTGATTGCAGCACGAGATTTATTTTGCCAGGAAATAACTATAGTTGGGTGGGTGATCAACCAGTCTAATTTGTTCCTCAGTGATATGTTAGGCAGCCCCCCCTGAGGTATTTTATGCATTATCATACACGTCTAAGTCAGGGTATCAGTGCAAGGATAGAAACTGAATATGGGATCTGAGCAGATTGAACAGGCAGTGGTTTAAAAAAAAATGGGGAAAGATGTTGCCTAGAAATTGAAGTGTTTGGAGCCTAGTTTAAAATGTAAATTGCACATAAAATCAACAGAGTGCATAATTTTAATGCAATTGCCACCATTTTCAGTGTAGGTCGTACCCATTATAAAATTGGACAGGGTAGGTCTAAGTACAGCTGATGTTTCTCCAGTACCACCCACAATGACCTGACCTGTGCATTGATGCCATGAAAAGTTGAAATACATGTACTTAAAGGAGGGAGGGCTGACGAGATGAGGAGTTCCACAGTTTTGAGGTCAGGAGATGAGAACAGTCTGGTTTCAGTTCATTAGGTGGTAACAAATTGAATAACAATGCTCTGCCGTACCTGCAAACATTGGACCAATAACGTGTGTGCTATGACCTTCAGCCACCATTTGCAACTCTTAGTTAAGGTGTAACTTGCAGAGCAGATCAGCACATGAATTATAGGATCCCCATTTTGGCACTGATGTCTTGTTGACTCCATGTCTGGGTCTCACAGTGCTACAGCTATGCACAGTACTGATGCATACTGCAAACTCAGCAGAGTGACAGGCACTTGCCTCACAATGATGTAGAGCTACTGGCAACCTGGGACCAGTTCAGTGATGAGGGAAGGGAGGAAAGTTGACTCAAAATACAAGCTCTCCCCTTTCCTGCATTTTGCCTCATCTGCATGGCAGCTTCCCTTATAGTTGCCTTGACTGCCATGGAAGTTCTTTACAGCTGTGACCTACTTCCCATGATTCCTAGTGGCAATGATGCAGGAACTGTGAGCTCTGCAGGCAGCCGCAGTCAGGAACTGCGCAAGCGGCATTTTGATGCGGCGATTGGGCGGAAACAGCCCAATCATTTTTCTTAAAGGCAATTTTCCCCAATTTCACAACTTTTTTGGGGTCCCCTGATTTGACGTCGACATTCCACAGCACCCACCTAGTGTGAAGTCCAATTTCTAGATACAGACAGTGAAATCATGAATAAAAAAGAGCAAAGGTTAGATAAGGCAAGCCATGCTGCAAGTCAAACCATTGAAAACAAGGCTCATTGACTGTAAAGTGCTTTGGGGTGTCCTGTAGAGTTGAGATGTTTCCTCAAGGATTCACCTAGATATTCACTCCGCAGGTGTTGGCAGATTTGTCAAATAATTTCAGAAGATTTTGTAGTTGATAATAGCGTGTAGCAGGATGGAGCCTGCTTTAAAAGGCACCACAAATCTTCAGTTCAAGCTCTGCGTGCTGAAATTACGACCAGCAGATGGAGAACTGTTTCTCAAGGGGGAGGTGGAGATTATCGACAGTCAGAACCTGCAGGGAGTCAGAGATGTGGATACTGTATATTCATTCAGGCAGCCCTTACACCCATCATCCACTCGATGAACTCTCAAAGACATTGAATACAAAATTTGTCATTATATGGGGCCTGGTGTATGGGTGGTATTTGGTATGGGAACCAGAGAGGGTGCACAGCCTGTAATATGTAAAATGTCCTAAAGAGCTTCAGATTATCCAATAGTTAAAAAATAACACCAAGCCAAAGAAGAAGGCATCTTGGGCTCTATCATGGAGTAATTGACAAAAGAAATAAAGTGCAAAGGTATGGAAGGTTAGATAGAACAGGAGCAGCAAGTTGTATAGCGGATCAAAAGAAGCTACAAGAAAGACAGGTTTAGAATTCAGGTGTGTAACCCTGCATTATAGAGTGTGGTGAATAAGGCTACTGGGTGGCAGGCACAAATAACTGGATGGGAATATGATGTAGTGGGAATAATTAAAACATGGTCCCAAAACAGGGTAGGGTTGGGTACTTAATGTTCCTGGATACCAAGGGTTCAGAAAAGATGGGGAAGAGAAAAAAGCTTGCTAAAAGCAATTAAGGAACATAATTGTACTAATGAAGAGGCTGTCTTTGCAAGGTCAAAGACAGAATCCATTTGGTTAGAGTAAAGAAGCAAGAAGGGTGCCATCACCCTGCCAGGGACATTCTGACGGCCACCAAATAGGGAGAGGGAGGGGGCAAATCTACAGGAAAATTACGGAAATACAAGTGTGACACCGAGAGACTTCAGTTACCCCAGTACTGAACAGGATATTGACCGAGCAGGGGTGCAGGGAAATTTATAAAATGTGTTCAGGATAATTGCCTTAATCAGTACATTTTCAGCTCAATGAGGGGAGAGGCTTTGTTGGTCTGGTTCTGAGAAAAGAGGGAGGATCACAGACAGAGGAAGCAATGTCAGCACTGCCTGGGCAGAGAACATTGTTAGTGGTCATGTACGATTGTATGATTGACAATTCACCTGAAAATGAGGCCTAACATAATGAGCTGATGAGGAAGGCAATAATTGAAGAGCCAAAGGTCTGGAGTACCGCATCCAATTTCAGTTACAACATTTTGCGAAGGGTGTGATTATCCCAGAGTAGGTGCAAAAAAGATTCACTGGAACAATTTCAGGGAGGGGGGATTTCAACTACAAGGTTAGACTGAAGAAGCTGAGTTATTCTCTCGTGGAGATTTGATGTCAGGTTATAAGTTTACGAAGGGTTTAGATAGGGGGAAGCAGTTCACATTAGCACATGGTTCACGGAGAAGGGGTAGGAAATTGGTTCAACACAAGGGACAATAATTTGTGAGATTTTATGAAAGGAGCCAGGGAATGGGATTGACAACAATGATCTACAAAGTGCTTACACAGTCCTGATGGACTGAATGTCCTCCTTCTGTAATGATTCTATGATCAGGCCAGGGAACCAAAATCTTCATCAAATGGATAGTCTTCATTGGATGAGAAGGGTACAGAATTTCCAAGAAAGAATTCCAGACCATGGGGAGAGGGTGGCTGATGGTGCAGCAGCCAGTGGCAGAGCAGTGGGAAAAGGACCGGGAGTGCGAGGAGGGTCGTAGTGAAGGAGAAGGGAGATGTCACAGGTAAGTAGGGGTCAGACAGTGGCTGATATCCAGAGGTGATTGGGTTAGGGTAAATGGGGGAGAGGAGCGGCAGGGGGATACGGTGGTGGTGGGAGTTCAGAGGGATAGGATGTGGAGTTGGGAGGTGGTGAAGACTGAGAGGGATAGGATGAGTGGAGGAAGGAGGTGATGGGGAGATGAGGGACAGGATGAGTGGGGAGGCAGGTGGTAGGAGGGTGTGGAGGATGAGGTGGTGGGAGGGGCAGGAAGGGTGGAGGAGAGTTGAGGGGGATAGGATGTGGAGGAGGGAAGGGCAGAATGGGTGGAGGAGGGAGGTGATGGGGAGTTGGGGGGATAGGAGGTGGGGGAAGGACAGGATCAATAGAGGAGGGAGTTGGATGGGAAGAGATTTGGATGTGTGGGGACTTTAGGAAGTTGAGGGGAAGAATGGTTCGGATAATATCCTGGCCTTTAGGGCCTCACCTGGTTTGAAGAGTGGGAAAAGGGAACAGACTTCCCATTTACGATGACCCTCGAGGGATGGAACTTGACTCCAAACACACTCACAATGTCCACCTTGATGTAGGAAGCATCCACATTCACATGTAGCACCTTGGAGGTCAGCTCGTTCTACAGAGTGAATAGACAACACATCCTTGTCAGAATTCAATGTGGGGGTCCAGCTTCCAGAAGAGAGCTGGGGTTATGCCACTGAAGAACCCTGGGAAATCAGGGACCCCCAGCAAATCCAGAGAGGATCACTTGGGCAGTTATACTGTCACCAAAGTGTACCTACACAGGGTGTGAGTCTTTGGAATGTTCAGTCCTGCACTGGTATACGTGTAGTGTCTCCCTGCTACCCTAGATCTGAAGACCAATCTCTAGAATACTGCCAAAAGTGAATACAGGGAGAAAACAACAACACTTTTCTTAAATTCTCTTTGAGTACTATTGTTTATTCATGATAAGAAATATCATCTGGGGAATTTAGCAAAGGGTATGGAAATTTGATAGGCAAGTGAAGTCACCTCTGACAATAAGTCAAACCTGAATACAGTCACACACCCAACCTCTATCTTATACTCACCTGTACCATGAGCATGGACATCCAACATAGTATTGGATGATGATTGGGAGTTGGGAAGCTGCCTCTCCAGCCTGAGATCCTGGGAATTTCCCAACCTGTTTGGCTTGACTAATTACTCCACTGTTCTGTCTGGACAGCAAATGAGTGAGGGCAGAGCCAGGCTTGGATGTAAAGCTCTCCACAGTCACTCAGCCTCCACCACTCATAGGTGAAGAATGGCCACTAAGCTCCAGTAATGGTGGGATGTTAGGCAAGAATGATAACCAGCAGCAGGAATAGTTCTCAGCATCATTAGAGACAGGCCACTGAGGAGGGACATCAAGAAACAAACCTTTCACACAATAGGGTGTAGGAATGTGAAACTCTCTCCTGCAAATGCTGGAGCCATGGAGAATAAGGATGGATTTTTCTTCTTGGATAGGAGTACAAAGGTATAGGAATCAAAGGCAGGTAATTACATAGCAGTTTATGCTCTCCACATGCTCCTCCAACCCATAGCTTCTCTTTCTTTACCTTTCTCCCTCACGTACTCTTCTGGTTTCTCCCTAAAGACACCTGTGCAGGTGAATGGTGCTGAGAGGTAAATCAGCCATGATCAAATTGAGTGGTGAACGAGCTTAAGGAGATTTATTGGCCCATCTCTATTTATTCAGTGCGTTACTTACAGCACAGAAGAGGGGATTTCAGAGGGGTGGAAGAGAAAACTAGATTATGAAACAGAGATTGATTAACATTCCACCAGTGGTTGTATACCATCATGGGACCTGAATCAAGTGCTTTGCTAGGTCAAGGAGTCGTAGGTTAAGGATCGTACCTTGTCAGTTGTAAATTCAACATAAGTGTAATCGTTTCTCTCGTATGTATCCAGACTCTCGCCGTCATCCCAAAAGAGGTAGCCCTTTGCTGATGTGTCCTGGGACAGTGCCACAAGCAGGTAAAGAGGGTTGCCACTACTCACCCAGGTGGTTGTGGCAGGTTCCTGTTGAAAAACAGAGGCAGATGCAATGTGTCACCCTGCAGACTGAAAAGTTGTTGTTGGCTAAGGATACCGGGTTATGAAGCTAAGAGGAATAAATGAGGTACAGGTCAACTACTGCCCAATAAGGCAGGTGTCAAGGGCTGGAGTGCCCTATTACTGTTTCCTTAGTCCTTGTTGTATAAGGTATCCAACACAATAAATCAGTGCCTTTGGGAGAAAGGGTTGCATTTTTACAATCCTATTCATAACTCACCAAGTCCCAAAGGACTTCTGAAGTGCTGTCACTGTTCCAATTTGTCAATTGGTGCACAGTAATGTGATGATCAGTTGTGGTCTAGTGTTGACTGTGGGATAAATATTGGCCATGGCAATATAGAAACATAGAAAAACTACAGCACAATTCAGGCCCTTCGGCCCACAAAGCTGTGCCGAACATGTCCCTACCCTAGAAATTACTAGGCTTACCCATAGCCCTCTATTTTTCTCAGAAATCAAGGAATCGTGAAAGTAGAAGAGACCTCAGATTTACATCTCATCTAAGAGTAGCATCTGCAACAGCGTAGCACTCTCTTAACTTTGTACTAGGAGGCTCAGCCTGCAAACGAGTAAATAGTCCAAGAAATTTAAAAAGGAGTTAAAAGAAACAGCAAGGAATTTAAATATGAAAACAAGGTACCTGCGTGGCAATGATCTCGCCCTCCCTCAGGTGCAGGTTGATGGTGTCTAGAGGAGCGGGCAGTTTGACGTACTCTCCTGTGCTAACGAGTGGGGAGCCCTGTTGGTAAAGAAGTAAGCGAAAATGTGTTCAGTCCTGATATCCACCTAGACATTGTCAGGACAGTGCTGTACATACAGTAGGCTTAGGTGAGAGTGCCCTTCAATCAGAGTATAATGGGGAGGAACAAAGTGTTATAGACTCATTGACTTGTACAGCACAGAAACAGGCCCTTCAGCCCACCACATCCATGCCAACCCTTTTGCTGACACTAATCCAATTTGCCTGCATTAGATCTGTATCCTTCCATGCCTTGCCCATTCAAGTGCCTGTCTACATTAACCATTGTGATTGTATCTACCTCCACTACCTGGTCTGGCAGCACGTTCCAGATATCAACCATTCTCTGTGTGAAAAAAATGTTCCCTCTTTAAAATTCCTGACTGTCATCTTAAACCTACACCCTCTTGTTTATGACATCCCTTTCATTGGAAAAAGATTCTGACTGTCTACCCTATCTATGCCTCTCATAGTTCTATGCACCTGCATCAGATCACCTCTCAGCCTCCTTCGTTCCAGGGAAAACAAGCCCAGCCTATCCAATCTCTCCCATAACTAAAGTCCTCCAATCCAGGCAACATCCTGGTGAATCTCCTCTGTACCCTCTCCAGTGCAATCACATCCTTCCTACAGAGTGATGACCAGAACTGCACACAACACTCCAAGTATGGTCTAACCAATGTTTTGTAAAATTGCAACATAATGTCCCAACTCTTATATTCTGTGCCCTGAGCTATGATGGCAAGCATGCCATATTACATCTGTACCACCCCATTGGCCTGTGTTGCTACTTTCAGGGAATTGGTGTTGGGAAATAAAGATTTCAGCAGGTGAAGTTCAGTAACCTGACCCTGGTAAAAAGGTAATCAGCAATTGGCTTATTATCGTCACACGTACCAAGATACAGTGAAAAGCTTTCGTTTGCATGCCATCCAGGCTAACCATTCCAAATATAAGTGCATTGAGGTAGGAGAAAAGGGAAAAAAACAGAATGCCGAATACTGTTACAAGTACAGAGAAAGTGCAGTGCAGGTAGACAAATAAAGTGCAAGGGCCACAACAAGGTAGATTGAGAGATCAAGAGTTGAATATTTTAGCATATAAGAGGTCCGTTCAAGAGTTTTATAACAGCGGAGTATAAACTGTCCTTGAGTCTGGTGGTATGTGTTCTCCAACTTCTTTATCTTCTGCCCAATGAGAGGGGTGAGGAGAGAGATTGACTGTAGTGGGAGGGGTCCCTGATTATGTTGGCTGCTTTCCCAAGGCAGCAGGAAGTGTAGATGAAGTCAATGGAGGGGAGGCTGGTTTGCGTGATTGACTGAGCTGTGTCCACAACACCCTGCAATTTCTTGCGGTCTTGGGTAGAGTAGGTGCCATACCAAGCAGTATGGTATGCTTACTATAGTGAATCTGTAAAAATTGGTGAAAAGCATCAGGGGCATGTGGTGGAGTGGTGACCACTCTTGCCTCTGAGTGCGAAGGTTATGGTTTCAGGTCTCACTTCAGGGGCACAAGGGTATAATCCAGGCTGATGTGGGAGTGCTGAGGTGTCAGAGATGGTGCCTTTGGGATAAGTCCTTAAACCAAAATCTTCTCCCCTCTTTCAAGTGGTGTTGGACAGTTATTGATGGTGTTCTGGCCAACATCTAACCTTCAATCAATACTTAAAAGCAGTATATATTATTTTGAGAGCTTGTTTTATTTCATTGTTGGGTGATGAATAAATTTTGATTTCAATGATGTATGTGATTTTTTATGTCCATCTGAGAGAACAGTCAGGGCTCAGGCAAAAGCCTTCCAGCTACAACTGATTTCACTACACCCAGCCTCCTTTGTCATTGAGTGTTGCAACAGGCATTAGCCAGGAGTCCTACTCAGGATCCCCTGCCAGTGACCCAGAAACAATGCACACACTGGTGTAGAGTTGACAAGCCCCGGGTATTGTTTTGGACTCTTGAGGAATTATACAGAAATACACAGTAATGCAGAGCACAGGAAGAGGCCATTTGGCCCAACTGGCCTATGGTGGGGTTTAAACTCCACCCTCCCGTTCTTTCTTCCTCATCTCAGCCCTTCAGCCTAACTTTCTGTTCCCTCTTCCCTCATCTGAATGCACCTAATCATTCTATGCTGAGTGACTGGTGCAGGGGGCAGGGCTTCAGATTTTTGGATAATTGGGACCTTCTTTGGGGGAGGCATGACCTATTCGCTAAGGATGGGTTGCACCTAAACTTCAAAGGGTCCAATATCCTGGCGGGAATGTTTAATTTAGTTGTAGGGGAGGGTTTAAACTGATCTGGCAGGGGGATGGAAACCAGGATGTTAGGTTACAAGATGCTAAGGTAAGGGAGGAAGTTGATAAAAACAAGTCCAATGAGGATGGCAAGAAGGACAGGCAGGTGAGAAGTCAGGATAATTTGCTGAATAATAGAAGTATAACAAATCAGGATGTTAGGATACAGAATGTTAGGATAGGGGATGAGGTATATAGGAACATGTCTAAGATAGTATGTAGTGAAGATGGTAAGAAGGATAGACAGGTGGAAAGTCAGGATAATCTGCTGAACAATAGAAGTACAACAAAATCAATAGCAGATACCGGACTAAACGTACTATATTTAAATGCACGTAGCATTAGGAATAAAGTAGATGACCTAGTGGCACAACTACAGGTTAATAAATATGACATTGTGGCAATCACCGAGTCATGGCTTTATGACGGATGTGATTGGGAACTGAATGTCCAGGGGTACACAGTGTATAGGAAGGATAGGTGGGTAGGCAGAGGGGGAGGTGTGGCCATGATGGTTAGTAGTGATATAAAATCAACAGAAAGGAAGGACATTGGGTCAGAGGAGGTGGAATTCTTATGGGTGGAGCTAAGAAATAGCAACGGTAAAAGGACAATAGTAGCAGTCATATATAGGCCCCCTAATAGCGGTCAGGAAGTGGACGATAAGTTGCAGTTTGAGATAGAAAAAGCATGCCAGAGTGACAATGTGAAGATAATTATGGGGGATTTTAACATGAAGGTGAACTGGGAAATCCAGCAAGGCAGTAGAACTCAGGAGAGTGAGTTTGTGGAATGTCTAAGGGACATTTTTCTGGAGCAACTTGTTGAAGAGCCCACCAGGGGATCGGCTGTTTTGGATTGGGTGCTGTGTAATGAACCGGAGGTGATTAGGGAACTAAAGGTAAAGGAACCACTGGGAACCAGTGATCACAATATGATTGAGTTCAGTTTCAAGTTTGAGAAGGAGAAGCTGATAACTGGTGTATCGATATTTCAGTGGAACAAAGGAAATTACAATGGTATGAGAGAAGAGTTGGCCCAAATTGATTGGAAGAGTAAGCGAGCTGGAGGGACGGCGGAGGAGAAATGGAAGGAATTTCTACAAGAAATAAGGAAAATGCAAGATAGATATATTCCAAGAAAAAAGGTTTTGAATGGAAAAAAGCACAAATGTGGATAACGAGAGAGGTGAAGGCTAAAATAAAAGCAAAAGGGGCAGCATACAAAGAAACAAAAATTAGTGGGAAAACAGAAGACTGGGAAGCTTTTAAAAACCTGCAGAGAGAAACTAAGAGGGTCATTAGGAAAGAAAAGATGAATTATGAAAGGAAGTTGGTGGATAACATTCAAAAGGATACTAAGAGTTTTTTTAAATACATAAGGAGTAAAAGAGAGACACTGGTTGATATAGGACCAATTGATAACGGTGCAGGAGGTATTGTAATGGACGATAGAGAGATGGCAGTGGAATTGAATGAATATTTTGCATCGGTCTTCACCGTGGAGGACATCAGCAATGTGCCGGTTAGTCAGGAGTCTCACAAAATGGAACTGAGTTCAGTTAAGATTACTAGGGAGAAGGTGCTAGGAAAACTAAATGGGCTAAAGACTGATAAGTCTCCCGGACCAGATGAGGTGCATCCCCAGGTTCTGAAGGAGGTGGCTTTAGAGATAGCGGGGGCATTGGCGATAATTTTCCAGGAATCGATAGATTCCGGCATGGTTCTGGAGGACTGGAGGGTCGCAAATGTAGTTCCGTTGTATAAGAAAGGTGGGAGGCAGCATAAAGGAAATTACAGACCTATTAGTCTGACGTCAGTGGTGGGAAAATTATTGGAATCTATCCTCAAGGATGGGGTTACGGAATACCTAGAGGCGCAAGGCAAGATAGGTCCTAGCCAACATCGTTTTGTGAAGGGAAGATCCTGCCTGACCAACCTATTGGAGTTTTTTGAAGAAATCACAGGTAGGGTGGATAAGGGAGAGGCGGTGGATGTTGTGTATTTAGACTTTCAAAAGGCCTTCGATAAGGTGCCTCACAAGAGACTGATTAATAAGATGAGAGGTTATGGAATTACGGGTAGGATAGCAGAATGGGTGGAGCATTGGCTGGTTGGCAGGAAGTAAAGAGTGGAAATAAAAGGATCTCGTTCTGGTTGGTTACTGGTTACTAGTGGTGTGCCGCAGGGGTCGGTGTTGGGACCGCTCCTTTTTACCTTGTACATCAACGATTTGGATAATGGAATAAATGGTTTCGTGGCTAAGTTTGCGGATGACACCAAGATAGGTGGAGGAGTAGGGAGTATTGAGGAGATAAGAAGGTTGCAGAGGGACCTAGACAGTTTAGGAGAATGGGCAAGGAAATGGCAGATGAGATTCAATGTTGAGAAATGTGCAGTTGTACACTTTGGAAGCAGAAATAAGCGGGCAGATTATTATCTAGAAGGAGAGAAAATTCAAAGTACGGAAGTACAAAGGGACTTGGGGGTACTCGTGCAGGATACCTTAAAGGTTAACCACCAGGTCAGATCGGTGGTAAAGAAAGCGAATGCTATGTTGGCATTCATTTCAAGAGGTATAGTGTATAAAAGTAAGGAAGTGTTGATGAGGCTCTACGGGGCACTAGTGAGGCCTCATTTGGAATATTGTGCGCAATTTTGGGCCCCACATCTTAGGAAGGATGTGCTGACGTTGGAGAGGGTTCAGAGGAGATTTACAAGGATGATTCCAGGAATGAAAGGGCTTACGTATGATGAGCGTTTGTCGGCTCTTGGACTGTATTCATTGGAGTACAGAAGAATGAGAGGGGACCTCATAGCGACATTTAAAATGTTGATAGGAAAGGACAGAGTAGATGTGGCTAGGCTGTTTCCCTTGGTAGGTGAGTCCAGGACCAGAGGGCACAATCTTAGAATTAGAGGGCACAGTTTCAAAACAGAGATGAGGAGAAATTTCTTTAGCCAGAGGGTGGTGAATTTGTGGAACTCCTTGCCACGTACAGCAGTGGAGGCCAGATCAGTGAGGGCGTTCAAGGAGGAGATAGATATCTAAATAGTCAGGGTATCAAGGGATATGGGGATAAGGCCGGAAATTGGGATTAGGTTTTTTTTCTCCCCATTCCCCATTTCTTTTTCCCTTTTCCTTGGAGCAGACTCGATGGGCCGAATGGCCTGCTTCTGCTCCCTTGTCATGTGATCTTGTGCTCTTGTGATCAACTACATCCCATGACAGGAAGTTACATACTCCAACCACTCCCTGAATGAGGTCAACTTCTCTCACTTACATAGATATTTGTCAGTAATCATCGTGGATTTATAGCTTTGAGTTTTGAATTTTCCATGAGGAGGAAACATTCTTTCTACATGAACCTCATCCGACCCATTATAGGTTAAAGACCTAAAGACCTCCATTAGGTTGCCTTTAACTCCTAACCCGTTGAACACAATCCTAGCACCTCCTGAGAGAAATAATGTCATAGATGCATCATAAAAATCAATCTCTTTAAAAGGTTCTGTTTAACAGTAATCACTGTATGGGAAATAGGAAAAAGATGTTTTCACTGGTGGAGATGGGTGTGTGGATGTTGGTAGAATTGCAAGCCTAAAGTGAAGGAAAGGCAGGATCAGAAAGATCTTTCACAGCCTACAAAGTCTTAAAGCAATTAACAGCAAATCCACAACTTCTTTGACATGTAGTCGCTTTGTAATGTAGGAAACCTCATGCCCAATTTGTGCAAAACAAGCTTGCCGAAGCAGTAATAATGCCAGATAATCAATTTTGGTGATTGAATCTGGCAGCATGCCAGACAGAACCTGTTCTTTGTTTCATTTAAAATCAAGCTGAAAGGTTAGGGGTAACATTTCAGCCCAAAAACAGCACCTTTGACAGTGCAGCACTCCTCCCTCACTGCAGCATTTGAGTGTGTCAGCCAGAATTTTTGTGCCTGGAATGGGACTTAATCTAACAACTTTCTGTCCTAGAGGTAAAATCGCTATCCACAGAAGCACAGCTTACAGCTCCAATATACACCCACCACCTGATTTACAATCACAAACTAAAAGATGTTTATGGACAGTGCACAAGGCCTGCTGACATTCTCTGTGGTTAACAAGTAACCCATTCCAACTTACTGTGTAAAGGTTGTACCAAACCCCTTTGGGGAAGTATGCAGTCACAGAACTGGCCCCTGGCTCTAACACCGGTGTAATGAGGAGGCTGCGACCCCACAGAAACTGCCGGTCAATGGAGTAAGTATTTTTATCTTCAGGAAACCTGAATAGAAAAATAAGGAACAAGAAATGAAACTCTCAGGCTAAAGGGAAAGAGAGATCTCCACAAGTCCCCACTCCGGACAGAACTACACATAACATTCCAGGTGTGGTCTCTCTAGGGCTCTGCAGCATGGTGGTGTAGCGGTTAGTGTAATGCTATTACAGTGCCAGCGATTGGGGTTCAATTCCCGCTGCCGTCTGTAAGGAGTTTGTACGTTTTCCCCATGTCTGTGTGGGTTTCCTCCGGGTGCTCTGGTTTCCTCCCACATTCTAAAGACGTATGGCTTAGTGGGTTAACATGGGTGTAATTGGGCAGCGCAGGCTCGTTGTGTTGGAAGGGCCTGTTACCGTGCTGTATAAATAAAGTTTAAAGTATATAATTGAAGAAAGATTTCTCTACTCTTGTACTTGAATTCTCTTGGAATTAAGATCAACATACCATTTGCCTTCCTAATTGCTTGCTGTACTTCCATGTTAAGTTTTAGCGATTTGTGTACCAGGACACCCAGATTCCTCTGAATACAGATCCTCCCCAGGTTACAACAGGGTTCTGTTCCCGTGAACAAGTTGGAAATGTGGGTGCAAGCCGAGTTCCCACACGGCAGAAGGGATCTGCGGAATCCAGCAGATCCATCCTGCTGTTCTCCCAAACGCTCATTCCTATGTGCTGGGCGTTCGTAAGATGGGGAGTACCTACCGGTACCAACACCAGTTAGTCTCTCCCCAGTTAGTCTCTCCCCAGTTAAAAATAAATCCACCTTTCTATTTAGTCCACCAAAGTGTATGGCCTCTCATTTCTCCATGTTAAATTCCATCTGCCATGTCCTCGCCCATTCACTTAACCTATCTGTCTCCCACTTAAGCCTCTCTACAAGTTCCCTACAGCCCACACTGGCACCAGCCTTGTGCCGTCAGCAAACACACGGTCCCCTCATTTATATCACTGACGTAGATGGTGAACAGCTGGGACTCCAGCACCAGTCCCTGTGGCAACCCACTGGCCTGAGCCTCCCAACCAGAAAATGACCCATTTATTCCTCAGTCCATGTCATCCTGTTACTGTAAATCCCATTGGCTTTTATTTTGTTTATAGAGTCATGCCACAGAGCACAGAAATAAGCCCTTTGGCCCAACAAGTCCACGCCATCCATCAATTCACACTAATCTTACCCTAACCCATTTTATTCTCCCCACATTTCCATCAACTCCCTCCAGATTCTACCACTCACCTACACCCTAGGAGTAATTTTCCTACCAACCTGCATGTCTTTGAAATGTGGGAGGAAACAGGAGCACTGGGGAAACCCATAAGGTCACAGGGAGAACGTGCAAACTCTACACAGACAGCACATGATATCAAGATTGAACCTGGATCTCTGTAGATGTAAGACAGCAGTTTTCTAGCTGAGCCACGGTGGCACCTCTTGGGGTCATCAAAGGGCATCAGAAAGCTAAATACACCAAATCTACTTGTTCACCCTTATCTATCCTGCTCTATCCACCTCAAAAAATGTTAACATATTTGTTAACAGAATTTCCCTTTCATAAATCCATGTTGACTCTGTCCAATCCTACTATTATTATTTTCTAAGTGCCCTGTTACCACTTCCATAGTGATAGATTCCAACATTTTCCCTACTACCGATGTCGGATTAACTGGTCTGTAGTTTCCAGTTCTATCGCTCCCTCCTTTCTTAAATATTATTATTTCAGTGTTGGGTGATGAATAAATCTTGATTTCAATGGTGTATGTGATTTTTTTATATCCATCTGAGAGAACAGTCAGGGCTCAGGCAAAAGCCTTCCAGCTACAACTGAGTTCACTACACCCAGTCAGTGGGAACTGTTCTGGAATCTATGGAATTTTAGAAGTACGAGTAGTGCATCCACTATTCCACAGTCACCACCTTCAAAATGTTAGGGTGCAGGCCATTAGGTTCTAGGGATTTAGCACCTCTCAGTTCCAATAGTTTCTCCAACACTTGACCTTTAATATATTTGAGCTCCTCATTCACTCTCAACCTGTAGTTCTCCTGTTTTTGAGAGGTTTCTTCTTCCATGTGACATATACAAAATATTTGTTAAAGTTGTCTGAGATTTTCTTCATGTCCAATACGGTTTCTCCTCTCTCAATCTGTGAGGCACCTGCATTAACTTCTGCTAATTTTTTTCTTTTTTAGGTTTCTTGCTAGAGTACTCTTGGATTCCTTCTTCCCTTTCTTATCAATGTCTTGGTCTTGATAACATTTCTGGGAATGGGATAACTCGAGACTGGTATTTGACGATTCTGGGAATAGGATAATGTTAGGAAATGAACTTTATAAAGACACAACCTACTCAAAGAGAAGGGCTCTGGCAACAGTTTCCCCCCGAATGTGCGAGTGATGGAAGAGCGTGTACAGGTATGGGAGCAGAGAGTAGCGGATAAGGAGAACACGCTTCATCGCAGCCTGAGCAGATGCACTGAACACTGTCGGGTCCTGAGCCTGGAGAACAGAGAAGCCATTTCAGAGAAAAGAGAACTGTGACTTAAATTAATGACAGAAAATATGCAACTACGTTAATTAAAAATTCTGACTTATTGTTGTCTTTAGTCTTAAGTATTTACAACTGTCAAAGAAGCAATGCAGAACGTTGTGGAGTTCAAGGAATGGTTAGTGTCCTGAGGTATTTGTCTAAGTCGTATTGTCCATGGAGCAGACCATTATCTTGCAGGAGAGAGGCTGATTCAGAGAGAAAATTATTAGCTGGAATTTGCTACCCCTGCCCATGCAACCCAAGTCTGATTAATGATGTGAGGACTTATTAGATTTTATCCAGATTCCTTGTAATATTCCCACTGACTCTCAGTGGATGAGGATACCTCAGTACGATTGCTACCGGATGCCAAATGCCCTCAGGTAGCACTCCATTGTTGGGACAGAGTGAAGAATGCCCTTCCCAGGGTATAACAGCACCCTAAGTTTACTTCCCAGGAGGAAACATTAGCCCTTCAGAGGGCATACTACCTGTGGTTATCAAATCAGGAGTACACTATGATATCAGAGCCTTATGAGGAGCGTTTGATGTTCCTGAGCCTGCTCAGAAGGATGAAGGGGGATCTCATTGAAAACTATCGAATACTGAAAGGCCTGGATGGAGTGGACATGGAGAGGATGTTACCATTAGTAGGAGAGTCTAGGATCTGAGGGGCACAGTCTCAGAATAAAGAGATGCCCCTTTAAATCTGAGATGAGAAGGAAATTCTTCAGCCAGAGGTTAGTGAATCTATGGAATTCATTGCCACAGAGGGCTGTGGAGGCCGTCATTAGGTGTATTCAAGGCAGAGGTTGATAGGTTTTTGATTGGTAAGGAGGTTAAGGGTTGCGGGGAGAAGGCTGGAGAAAGGGGTTGAAAAAAAATATCGGCCATGCTTGAATGGCGGGGCAGATTCGATGGGCCAAGTGGCTTAAGTCTGCTCCTATATCTTATGGTCTTGTATTCCTTCACCCACAGTGCAGTAATCCTGGGAATGATCCCCTTATCCAAGACAGCTGCTGGCTTTGTGATTCCCTACCTCCACCAAAAAAAAACACTCTGGAAACAGTATCTAGGTTGACAGTGCACTGCAGTGCTGAGGGAGTACTGCACCAACAGAGCTTCTGCCCTTCAGGTCAGGACACTAAACCCTTTAATCTTTCAGTTGGATGTTAAAGCACCACAGGCACTATTTTGAAGAAAACCAGTGGTCTGTCCTCTGGTGCCATGGACATTATTTCTCAACCAACATCAGTAAAAACAGATAACCTGATTGCTTTTTTGCTATTTGTGGGCTCTTGCTATGCCCAAGCTGGTTGGCACATTTGTGACATTACAACACTTCAAAATCTGAAAAATGCCCAGGTACATATTGGGGTCTTGAAGGGAATGGTATTAATACAAGCCTTTCCTTTTGCAATGTTTCAGACTGGGTTTTTTAAATAAATATACTCAAGTATAAGTTACAAACTCTGGACCACCTTCTCCTTTTGGACGTTGTGATTTCGGGAGAAGGGGTAGAAGGCACCTAGCTGCATCCATCGCACACACATTTCCTCCGTGGTACTGCCGCCAAATCCACATATGTCTGCGCCCACAAGAGGAATTCCAAACATATTGAAGTTCAGGATACCTGTGGAACAGAAAGGGCTCAAGGTTCAGGATGATGACGTGACTCACTGTAACCTTCCTCACACACTGTCCGCTGGAATTGGCAAACCTCTAATGTCTGCACTAAAGTTCTGTGATCTTCAGGTCATCTAAAACTCAGCTGCCCATGTCCTAACTCATGTCCCAAGTTTGTCACGCAGAGGGTGGTGGGCAGATCGAACGAGCTGCCAGAAGAAGTGGTAGAGGCGAGTACAATTATAACGTTTAAAAGAGATGCACGGGTTTGTGGATACGAAAGGTTTACCGGAACATGGTCCATATGCAGGCAATCGGGATTAGCTTGAATTGGCATCTTGGTCAGCATGGATGAGTTGGGCTGAAGGCCCTGTTACCGTGCTGTATAACTCTATGAATAATCTCTAGCTTATTGACCCACATTGAATCCAACTTCAGCAGTGTCTTCTCTTGGATGTAAATCCTTCTCTTGGTTGTAAGTCCCTCTGTGGTCTTGCCCCTCCATACTTGCACCAGCCCAATCTCCCTCCATAATATTCATCAAATGGGAATAGTTGATATCTGGAACTTGCTGCCAGAAGAGGTGGTGGAATCAAATAAAATTACTATGTTGAAGAGGCATGAATAGGTAAGGCACAGAAGGATACAGATGTAATGCCCAAATGGGATTAGTGTAGATGGGCAAAAGGGTCGGCATGGATGTGGTGGACCAAAGGGCCTGTTTCTGTGATGTACGACTGTATGACTCTGACTCAATTTGTGTGGTCGTTTTTATTCCTTGCCTGACCAGGAGCTAAAAATGAAGCTTATGGGCTAAACATTACTATGGCAGAGAGTGGATGATATCATGAAATGTATAAACAACACAGGAAAAACGTCAGCCATGCTAGGACATATCGTGACTGCAAGTGGTTGGTCCCATTTCCCAAATGACAGGTCCTCAGAGGAAATGGGCGCAAGCACTTTAAACCAAGCCCAAAACAATTTTAAAAAATGGGCGCAATGCACTCCAATGTCTATGGAATTTCTTTTTTCTTTGGAGCAGGAGCATTCAAGATTTTGATTTGGTGTTTGCCATGTTGATGTGAAAAGTTAAAGATCTAGTTCACAGGTTATGTAGTTACCTGACAAAAAAGATAAAACAGTATTGAGAGTTTACATCACATTCACAGGCTCGTACCTGGAATAGAAAAGTACATGTCCTTCCACTGGCTCCTGTTGTCTCCCAGCCAATGTCCGGAGTACTTGCCTTGACTTGGGAACGTTGATCGGGAAATGACAAAAGGTCGTTTCTTACGGATTTTAATCAAGGCACTGGAACAAAGAGAAAGTAGCATTTTAGCCAATGAACACATTAGGAAATTGCTTATCCCTTTATAGGCTCAGGGGAGTCAACTCAAAACACAGATAGACAAGGTAGTGAAGAAGCTGTACGGCACGCTTGCCTTTATGGGTCAGGGCACTGAATACAAGAATTGGGAGATCATGTTACAGCTGTACAAGACATTGCTGAGACTACCCCTGGAGTATTGTGTGCAGTTCTGGTCACCATGGGAAAAGAAGGATGTGATTAAGATAGAGAGGGTCCAGGAAGGATTCACAAAGGTGTTACCAGGATTGTAGGACTTGAGCTATGAAGTGAGACAGAATAGGCTGGAACTGTTTTCCCTGGAGCAAAGGAGGCTGAGGGGTGACCTTGTGGAAGTTTATAAAATCTTGAGCGGCATTGATAAGGTGAATGGTCATAGTGTTTTTCCCAGGGTAGGGGAGTCCAAAATTAGAGGGCATCGGTTTAAGGTGAGAGGGGAAAGATTTAAAGGAGACCTGAGGGGCAAGTTTTTCTTCACAGAGAGTAGTGGGTATGTGGAACAAGCTGCCAGAGGAAGTGGTATAGGTGGGTACAATTACAACATTTAAAAGACATTTGGACAGGTACATGGATAGGAAAGGTTTAGAGTATTATGGACCAAACACAGCTCAGGTAAGCACCTTGATTGGCATGGACAAGTCGGGCTGAAGGGCTATGACTCTCTATGACTCTGGTTTATATTTTTCTGATGGTTCTCGCGGAGGTCTGTAAGAAAGTTCACACAGACTGACCTTGCTGAGGCCTTGGCCTCCATCAGCCCATACAGGCTGTGCACGTTGTAGTGTGTCAATGCCTTCTGCTTAACCGAGGCACAAATGGTCCGGCTGCGCAAGCTGCCGCCCAGCACACCTGAGGAGAAAACACAACACAGCGTGTAGCTTCCAATGTACCGAGGCACACACCCCTCCACGCTGACACTGACCCCTACTATCTCACCACCCCCACCTCTAAGCTCAACTCTTATCATAGAACCATAGAAAACTACAGCACAGAAAACAGGCCATTTGGCCCTTCTAGTCTGTACCGAAACATTATTCTGCTAGTCCCATTTACCTGCACCCAGCCCATACCCCTCCAGACCTCTCTCGTCCATGTATCTATCCAATTTACTCTTAAAAGTTAAGAGCGAGCCCACATTTACCACATCAGATGGCAGCCCATTCCACAATCCCACCACTCTTTGAGTGAAGAAGTTCCCTCTAATGTTCCCCCTAAACCTTTCCCCCCTTCACGCTAAAGCCATGTCCTCTCGTACTTATCTCTCCTAATCTAAGTGGAAAGAACCTACTTGCATTAACTCTGTCTATGCCCCTCATCATTTTATAAACCTCTATCATATCTCCCCTCATTCTTCTCTGCTCCAAGGAATAAAGTCCTAACATGCTCAATCTTTCCCTGTAACTCAACTCCTGAAGACCCGGCAACAGTCTTGTAAATCTCCTCTGCACTCTTTCAATCTTACTGACATCCTTCCTGTAGTTCGGCGACCAGAACTGCACACAATATTCTAAATTTGGTCTCACCAATGACTTATACAACCTTACCAAAACATTCCAAATCCTATACTCAATACTTTGATTTATAAATGCCAGGATGCCAAAAGCCTTTTTTACAACCCTATCTACCTGTGACTCTACTTTCAAGGAATTATGTATCTGAACTCCCAGATCCCTTTGTTCCTCCGCACTCCTCAGTGCCCTACCATTTACTGTGTATGTCCTCCCTTGATTTGTCCTTCCAAAATGCAACACCTCACACTTGTCTGCATTAAATTCCATCTGCCATTTTCTGGACCATTTTTCCATTTGGTCCAGATCCCTCTGCAAGCTTTGAAAGCCTTCCTCGCTGTCCACTACACCTCCAATCTTAGTGTCATCAGCAAACTTACTAATCCAATTTATCACATTATCTTCTAGATCATTGATATATACAACAAACAACAATGGCCCCAACACAGGTCCCTGAGGCACACCACTAGTCACAGGCCTCCAATCTGAGAAACAACCATCCACAACCACTCTCTGTCTTCTCCCACACAGCCAATTTTGAATCCAGTTTACAACCTTTCCATGGATACCCATTGACTGAACCTTCTGAACTAATCTCCCATGTGGCACCTTGTCAAAGGCCTTACTAAAGTCCATGTAGACAACATCCACAGCCTTACCTTCATCTACTTTCTTAGTGACCTCCTCAAAAAACTCCACAAGATTCGATAAACACGATCTACCACGCACAAAGCCACTTGCGTGACCTTCTCCAACTCACCTCTCAGATGGCGATGAAGAGGCATATAGGAGTGAGATAGATTAGCTGGTTGAGTGGTGTCGGAACAAGAACCTTGCACTCAAACGTCAGCAAGACCAAGAAATTGATTGTGGACTTCAGGAAGGGGAAGACAGGAGAACACACAACAGTCTTCATTGACAGGTCAGCAGGGGAAAGGGTAAGCAGCTTCAAGTTCCTGGGTGTCAATATCTCAGAGGATCTATCCTGGGCCCAACACATTGATGTAATCACAAAGAAGGCATGCCAGCGGCTCTACTTTGTTAGGAGTTTTAGGAGATTTGGTATGTCACCAAAGACTCTTGCAAATTTCTACAGATGTACGGTGGAGAGCATTCTGACTGGTTGCATCACCGCCTGGTACAGAGGCTCCAATCCACAGGATCACAAGAGGCTGCAGAGGTTATAGACTCAGTCAGCTCCATCATGGGCACAACCCTCCCTGCCATTGAGGACATCTCAAGAGACGATGCCTCAAGAAGGTGGCATCCATCATTAAGGACCCTCACCACCCGGGACATGCCCTCTTCAAGTTACTACCATCGGGGAGGATGTACAGGGCCTGAAGACCCACACTCAATGTTTCAGGAACAGCTTCTTCCCCATCGCCATCAGATTTCTGAATGGTCCATGAACCCATGAACACTACCTCATTATTCCTCTTTTCCACTACTTATTTATTTTTGTAACTTACAGTAATTTTTAATGTCTTTATGTCTTGCACTGTACTGCTGCCACAAAAAAAACAAATTTCATGACATATGTCAGTGATAATAAACCTGGTTCTGATTCACATATCCACCTCATCCTATCATCCTGCCTCTCACTGCTAAACCTCTCCTCCTCACTGGTGACCCTCCTCACTCTTGCCCCCTCACCACCGATCCTACCCCTCTCTTGCAAGCTACAGACCCCTCCCACCCTTAGCCCCTCACCACAATCCCTCTCCAATAATACCTTCCCACCTCTCCTGCTTCTCACAGTCCTCTGCTCTCACCGACTCTCCACACTCTCCCTTTGCTAATGGCACTCCCAGTTCTAAGGAGTAACAGACTCAGAATGGCAATGAGCTATCACTACTCACATTAAACCAAGAGCATGATTCATAACAAGAGCCTAGTCTCACACAACAGCTCCCATACCCTGTTTTCTGGTTTATCCTGCCTTCCTGTATATCCTTTTTGCAGTTTATCCTTCCACCTCAGATATCCTCCTTTCCATTTTATCATTCCTACCCAGGTATTCTCCTTTCCAGTTCATCCTTCCTGCCTGGATATCCTCCTTCTACCCCTGTATGATAGTGAGGTGTGTCATTCTCCATTCCCAGTGCAAGTCTCCGAGGTCTGACTCACTCTTCACCTGGGACAAAGGGGGGATTTTCCAGCTCGTTGGTCGGGCACCCGCTCTCTGATCCATCCACAAAGTTGGAAGGCTCGTTCATGTCCTAGAATATTCCAGAAAGACAATTAGAGTAAAACATTACAATGAGATTAACCTCTGATAAGGTTAAAGTGATAGGCAGGGGGTTGTTTGTTAACTTGCCAGGCCCACCTGTGCTGTGCAGAGTCCTGCTCTTCAATATTCAAGGGTATAATGGCACTGGGAAGGACATAAAGAGAGGCAGGGACTGTATTACTTAGAGAAGGCTGAGGGGAAATCAGATGCAAGTATATAAAGTGATGAGAGGCCAGGACAAAGTGGATCGTTGGAGACTGTTCCTGCTGATGGAAGGGTTGAGGAATAGAGGTCACAGGTATAAAATTGTCCAATGTGTTCAGGAAAGTTTTCTAAATCAAAATATAGAGGTACCAATGAGAGAGAATGTAATACTTGATCTCCTATTAGGGAACCAGACAGGTCAGGTGACAGAAGTATGTGTAGGTGAGCATTTTGGGTCCAGTGACCATAACGTCACTAGTTTCAAGTTCATTATGGATAAGAACAGGTCTGGTCCTCGAGTTGAGGTTCTAAATTGGAGAAAGGCCAATTTTGTAGAAATGAGAAAGGATCTAGGAAGAGTGGATTGGGATAAGTTGTTTTCTGGCAATGATGTGTTCAGTAAGTGGAAGGCCTTCAAGGGCGAAATTTTGAGAGTGCAGAGTTTGCATGTTCCTGCCAGGATTAAAGGCAAAGTTAACAAGCATAGGGAACCTTGGTTTTCAAGGGATATTAGCGATCTGGTTAAGAAAAAGAGAGAGGTATAGGCAACTAGGAACAAGTGAGGTACTTGAAGAGTATAGAAAAAGTAGGAAAATACTAAAAAAGGAAATCAGGAAGGCAAAAAGAAGACATGAGGTTGCTTTGGCAGATAATGTGAAGGTAAACCCAAAGGGTTTCTACATGTATATTAAGAGTAAAAGGATAGTAAGGGACAAAATTGGTCCCCGAGAAGATCAGAGTGGTGTGTGGAGCCTCAGGAGATGGGGGAGATCTTAAAAAGTTTTTTTGCATCAGTATTTACTCAGGAAACTGGCATAGTGGATATGGAAGGAAGGGAAACAAGCAGTGGTGTCATGGAACATATAGAGATTAAAGAGGAGGAGATGCTTGCTGCCTTTCATGAATAAAGGTAGATAAATCCCCCAGGCCTGGTAAGATATTTCCTCGGACATTGAGAGAGACTAGTGTAGAAATTGCAGGGGCCTGGCAGATATACTTAAAATGTCCTTAGCCACAGGTGCAGTGCCGGAGGACTGAAGGGTAGCTCATGTTGTTCCATTGTTTAAAAAAGGATCTAAAAGTAAACCAGGTAATTACAGACCAGTGAGCCTGACATCAGTAGTAGGTAAATTATTGGAAGGTGTTCTGAGAGATCGGATATACAAGTATTTGGACAACCAAGGGCTGATTAAGGATAGTCAGCATGGCTTTGTGCGTGGTAGATCGTGTTTAACAAATCTTGTACAGTTTTTCGTGGAGGTTACCAAGAAAGTAGATGAAGGAAAGGCTGTGGATGTTGTCTACATGGACTTTAGTAAGGCCTTTGACAAGGTCCCACATGGGAGGTTAGTTCAGAAGGTTCAGACACTAGGTATCCATGGAAAGGTTGTAAACTGGATTCGAAATTGACTGTGTGGGAGAAGACAGAGAGTGGTAGTGGATGATTGTTTCTCAGATTGGAGGCCTGTGACTAGTGGTGTGCCTCAGGCATCTGTGCTGGGGCCATTGTTGTTTGTTGTCTATATCAATGACCTAGATGATAATGTGGTAAATTGGATCAGCAAGTTTGCTGATGACACTAAGATTGGAGGCGTAGTGGACAGCGAAGAAGGCTTTCAAAGCTTGCAGGGGGATCTGAACCAACTGGAAAAATGGGCCAGAAAATGGCGGATGGAATTTAATGCAGACAAGTGTGAGGTGTTGCATTTTGGAAGGACAAATCAAGGTAGGACATACACAGTAAATGGTAGGGCACTGAGGAGTGCGGAGGAACAAAGGGATCTGGGAGTTCAGATACATAATTCCCTGAAAGTGGAGTCACAGGTAGACAGGGTTGTAAAAAAGGCTTTTGGCATCCTGGCATTCGTAAATCAAAGTATTGAGTATAGGAGTTGGGATGTTATGGTGAGGTTATATAAGACATTGGTGAGGCCAAACTTGGGAGTATTGTGTGCAGTTCTGGTCACCTAACTATAGGAAGGATATCAGTAAGATTGAAAGAGTGCAGAGGAGATTTACTAGAATGTTTCCGGGTCTTCAGGATTTGAGTTACAGGGAAAGATTGAACAGGTTAGGACTTTATTCCTTGGAGCGCAGAAGAATGAGGGGAGATTTGATAGAGGTTTACAAAATTATGAGTGGTATAAACAGAGTTAATGAGAGTAGGCTGTTTCCACCTAGATTAGGAGAGATAAGTACGAGAGGACATGGCTTTAGGGTGAAAGAGGAAAGGTTTAGGGGGAGCATTAGGGGGAACTTCTTCACTCAAAGAGTGGTGGGATTGTGGAACGGGCTGCCATCTGATGTGGTAAATGCGGGCTCACTCTTAAGTTTTAAGAATAAATTGGATAGATACATGGATGGGAGCGGTCTGGAGGGTTATGGACTGGGTGCAGGTAAATGGGACTAGCGGAATGATGTTTCGGCACAGACTAGAAAGGCCAAATGGCCTGTTTTCTGTGCTGTAGTGTTCTATGGTTCTAAAATAAAGAGGGAGAGAATTAACGAACAAGGAAAAACCTTTAATCCAACGTGTGGTTGGGATTTGGAATGCACTGTCTGCAGATGTGGTAGAGGCAGGTTCCATCTTGGCCCTCAAGAGGGAATTGGACAAATATAGGGTGCAGAAAAATTGGTGAGGGGTAGAAGTAGTGAGTTGCTATGGTACAGAGTGGGAGTGGACACTGTAGGCTGATTGGCCTCCCTCTGGGCTCTGACTGTTCCATGGTTTTAATCATTACTAAGATGACGGCAGAACAGAGAGGACCTAATCATGAGGGATATTAAACACACTGAGACACTTATTTTCCAAAAAGGGAAATTTGAGCAGTGACTTAAGGTAAAGAGATATAATCCCTTTGACAAAGAGTGATAGTTCCTCTTCGAAGGAAATACAAAAACCACAGATGATAAAAATAAAGTAGTTACTAAAAGAGTTAGTCAGTATTTTAAGAGAAATTTCTCAGTGTAGGGAGAGGCAAGAACACTGAGCTTGCTGCTATAGGAGCAGTTAGAGTGTGTAGCATCAATGTAATTAAAGAGAACCCATATTAGTTACAGTTATTGAGTTGTGAGAGGTACAGTACAGAAACAGACCCTTCGGCCCAGAGTCCGCACCAACCATCAACCACCCATTTACACTCATGCTACATTAAACCTATTTTATTCTCCTTACACCCTATCAACTCCCCAGATTCTACCACACACCTACACACTAGGGGCAATTGGCAGAGGCCAATTAACCCATCAACCTGCATGTCTTTGGGACATGGGAGGAAACCGGAGCACCTGAAGGATACCCACAGGGTCAGAGAGAGAATGTGCAAACTCCACACAGACAGCACCGAAGGTCAGGATTGAACCCAGGTCTCTGATGCTGTGAGGCGGTAGCTCTACCAGCTGCACCACTGTGTCACAACTGTGTTGATGCTGGTGACACCGTACTTAACATATGTCCCTAAATACTGCCAAGGCCATTGAGTCAACCATGTTGATTTGCAACTGAGGAAAGAGAAGGAATGATAGGAACAGAAAAATTGGGAGAAGCGTCACGTGGAGCATAAACAGCAGCCGGGACAGGTTATCCAAAATCAAATTATTTCCAGTTTGGAAGAATGCTGAGAAGACCGTATCAGACATCTTAATGTTTAAACCAGGAACTGCCTTCTATTTGACCTCCATGAACTGTCTCAGAAACAGCTGGGACAGAAGAGAGGACCATGTGGGATTAAACATTTGTGACCTGGAAATCATTACAGGCTGAGTTTTGGACCTTTAAAACCCAGTATGCCCACCTGTCTCTTGGTGCAGGAATGGTGACAACGTTCCTGATGTCCGCATGCTTCCTGTACCTCAGCCAAAGAAGGATGGAGAATGAGGGCAAATAGAAAGGATTGAATGCAGATTGATGCACGGCATTGCTCTGTGTACTTTGACCACCTCACATTGTGTGTGCTCTACCAGTGACAACTGTGCCTCCAGCTGACAAGGCTTCAGGTTCTCTCTCCCTTATCTCGTCTACCTCTCTACCTAAATCTCTGACTTTCAGCTTAAAGCCTCACCGATCATGCTTCCTTACCCCTGTCCTAATAGGTAGCTCAGCATCAGATTTTGTCTTGAACCAAGCAACATTCTGCAATAAGATAAGCTGCCATTTAAATGCAAGTTGTGGACCATTGCTTGTGGTGCCCATCAGAACCACAGCCAAGCCTGCTGTTCCCCATACCACACATACTAATAAGCACTGAATTAAACTAAGGAGCAGGAATCCTCATCTGCTTTCCCCACTCCCTGCCCTTACAAGATCAAGAAATTGTGAACATGGTCCATTCAGGTTATTGCCATAAAATCACGTAGCCTGAAAACAGGCCGTTCGGCCCACCAAGTCCATGCTGATCATCAATCATCCATTTATATACTAATTCCACATCAATCCTATTTTAATCTCCCCATATTACACTCAACTCACCCCAGAATCTACCCCACATCTTTGCACTAGGGGCAATTTACAGTGGCTACTAACCAACCAATTGCATGTCTTTAGGCTGTGGGAGAAACTGAAGCACCCAGGGGAAACTCACATGGTCACATGGAGAATGTGTAAACTCTACACAGACAGCATCTGAGATCAGGATGGAACCCATGTCACCAGAACTGTGAGGTAGCAACTCCACTGGCTGCGCCACTGTGCCATGCAGGATTTGTACTAGTCTATAAAGTATCTAATAAACAGGATTGTGAATAGAAACTGATCCACTGATATCTTTTAGAGAAGCCACTCTTAGTCCCAGCACAACATAATTATGCTTGATGCCCTCAGGGTAACTAGGGATGTGCAATAAATGTAGCCCTTCCTCGGGTGAAGGAGTCAAAAGCAAATTGACATAAGTTTAAGGTGTGAGCTAAGTCACTTAAGAGATAAATCAGGGAACAGTATTTCACACAAGAGTTGGGTGGAAATTTGGAACTGACTTCCCAAAGGAGGATGTGGCCTCTGAGATGGGAGTCACTGGGGATTTTAAGACCGGGATCTTTGTTGGGCAAGAGAATTCAGGGATATGGAGTGAAGGGTAGCGGATGGAATTCAGATACAGATCAGCTGTGAACAAACTGAAAGGCAGGACAGGCCTGAGGGACTGAATGGCCTTATCCTGGTCCTCCAAATGCAACTTACAATCCAGAGGCCATCAAAGGGCACAGCCTTGTGGAAGTGCAGCAAGTTATCCAACCACCACTGGTGCGTGTCAGGATTTGTGAAGTCAGGAAATGCTGTCAATCCAGGCCAAACCTACATCCCATGAAAAAGCAGAGAAAATCCTATTAAATCATTCAAGACAAAGAAATACAGTCGGGACAAATTCTGTCACAGACTTTGTCCTCGTCCTCCCCCTTCCAAGAGCAGTGAATTTTAGCAGCGATCACATCACAATAATATTGGCCCAAATTTACCTTCAAAAACAAAGACCGAAAATGCTGAGGACACTTAGCACGTCATGCAGCATCTGTGGCCAGGAAAGCCCAATTAATGGACCTTTCATCAGAACTCAAAGGATGACCTGAAACATTAACTCTGTCTCCGTCTCTCTCTCTCTCTACAGATGCTGCCTGACCTGGCAAGCGTTTCCGGCATTATCTGTTTCAAGCCTACCAGCATCTAAAGGGTTTTGCTTCAAACCCTTTAATTTACCTTCAAACAGGCAGGGATTGGGTAGGTGTTATAAATCCGGTGACTCTTCCCAGGTTAATGGGACTTTGTAGCAACATGTTTTCAAGCTCTGATCCCAGGTTGCCGGATTCTGTGTTGTCCAGCACAGTCATCCTTCTCCAGGTCCCCTTCCCACCAAGTTAGACTAAAACTCAGGTTTGAATCCTCTCGCCTCCATCGCAGTTGGCCTAACCCAGCTTGGGCAGGGGGATGCTGACAGACAGGATATTACCCTTCCTGGCTGGTGATCTCCTGCCCATCCTCTCAACCCCCACTTTCCCACCCGCACTGTCTTCTAAGATCAATTAACTCCACAAAACGTGAAGCAAGCCCTTTGTCTGAATCCAGAAGATACATTGACTGAGCCAACTGTTTTTCTTCACACCTGATACACTGGTAAGCCAAACCCAAGAACCAATCCGATACACTGAACACCCCAGTACTTACAATCTCTATATGGAAACAAGTGCACACCTCTGCTAGCTAACCGTTCAGGGTAGGTTGCCATGACAGTCACTCCCGTAGAGTTCACTGACTACTCCTGCTTGGTTACCCTGGCAGAGGCTTGCTGAATCTGCTGCAGCATCCTTACCTTTCCAATCAGAGGACTTCCGGATGTATTGGTGATGAAGACTCCCCGTTTTAAGCCTTCGTCATACGGCCAGTAGGAGCCTGGTGGTTGGATGCTGCTGATCCCTGGGTCCTGCAAACAGAACGGGCATGCTTAGCATCCTGAGAGGAGGCTGAAGCTGGTCATTCCTGTTCCAAGTTCTGTACATCTTCAGTCTCTCTTCCTGCCACCCTAAACCACTCAAAGCTTCAGCATAAGTGGTTCCTCCCCCCCACCCCAAGCCCTGCTGAGGTGGAGGGACTTGCATTACTGTGGTGACTCTCACATCCCAGAGCATGTTACTGCCAGCGAAGTACATTTCAACTGCTGTAGGAAATATGGCAGGCAAAATAAACACAGCAAGCCCTCAATAATACACAAAAAGCACTGGAGGAACTCAGCAGGACAGGCAGCATCTATGGAGGGAAATAAACAGTTGATGTTTTGGGCCCAGACCCTTCATCAGGACTGTAAAGGAAGAGGGCAGAAGCTAGAATAAGAAGGTGGGGGGAGGGGGAGGAACACACGCAGGCAGGGGATAGGTGAGTTCGGGTGATAAGCGTGTCCAGGTGAGAGGGGGAGGGTAGGTGGGTGGGGCAGGGGGGTAAGATGTAATAAGCTGAGAGGTGATAGGTAGAAGAGGCAAAAGGCTGAAGAAGAAGGAATCTGGTAGGAGAGGGCAGTGGACCATGGAATAAAGGATGGAGGAGGGGAGGAGAGGAGATGGGCAGGTCATCAAGGTGGGAGAAGGGAGCCACAGGAACAGGGGAAGACAAAGGAGCAGGAAGGAAGAAAAAGAAGGGCTGGGGTAACCGGAAGTTAGAGATATCGATGTTGAGTCCATCAGGTTGGAGACTCCCAAGGTAGAATATGAGGTGTTGTTCCTCTAACCTGCATCTGGCCCTCAATAATGACCAGATAATGTTATTTAGTGATGGTGGTTAAAGGATAAATAGAAATGTAAAGGACATCTCGGGCTGTTCTCACACAGGATAATTTACATCCTCCAGAATGGGCAGATGGAGTTTTGGTTCATGAATTACCTGAGAGTGCTGCACTTGCTCTGCATTGCACTGGTGTGCTGGCTCAATAATGTGCTTAGACCTTTGGACTTGAGCCCAAAACTGAGCAGCGCAATGGTGCTGCTGCCTCACAGTTCCAGGGACCAGGGTTTGATCCTGACTTCAGTGCCGTCAGCGTGGAGTTTACAAGTTCTCTCCATAACTGCGTCAACTTTCCCCAGGACGCTCCTGTTTCCACCCATCTCCCATACATCTGCTGGTTAATTGGCTACTGTAAATTGCCCCTTAGTGTAAGTAAGTGGCAAAGGGGATTGACGAGCATCTGCAAGAGAACAAGTTGCAGGCTGCAGGGAATTAAGGACAGGATGAATGGGACTGATGGGATCGCTCTCGTGGGAGCCAGCCAAGACCCAATAGGCAGAATAGCCTCCTTGTGTGTCATTATCAGTGTAAGATGACCTACTGACCCAGAGATGACACAGCTACCCATTGAGCCACATTTTTAAATGATGCCATTAAACAGACGTGTTCTAACATGGCCGTGATCATCAGATCATGACCTGCTGCCTATGGGATCAGCGCTCAGTCTGGCTGCTCACTGGCATAGAGTCCCAGGGCAATCCTTCCTCTGCCTGAATCCCGGGTGAGTGCAGCCCTACCCCTGCCCCAAATGACATTGGCTAACGTGAAGCTTGGACATCCCTGCTCTGTGCTGCAAAACACATTGGAACATTTCCCTTTACCTACAGTGCAGCAGCTGAGGTCAATACTGACTTGCTAAGATATCCATACAATTGCCTTCTTACAATGCCCCAGTTTTGGCCTTGTAAGTATTTGGTGTGATGAATAGTGCTGCGGTTTGTTATTCAGTCTACCTTAATTCACTCTTGAGAGTTGGGGACTGCGAGCTTGGTGCTTATTGCACATTCCTGGCTACCCAGAGGTTAACCACCATTTGAACCACAGGGCGATGGTGTTCTTCCAGGACTCTGACCCAGCAAACATGAAAATGCAGATGATTTTTTTTCCACATAGGGATGGTGCATTACTGGGAGAGGTCTTAGTGTTCATAGGCACCTGCTCCTTCAAGTCTTCTGCGGGAAGGAGCCTCATGGGTTTGGGAGGTGCTGTCATTGCTGGCAAGTTGCCCTACCTCTACTGTGGATAGTATACACTCCAAAAGTGAGGAAAGGAGTGCCTGGGGCTGTTAAATCAGGTCCCGAGCAAGCAGACTACTTTTTCATTGGTGGTGCCTGGGCTCAATATATCAGGGCCAATAGCAGCATTGATGCCCCAACTGTGATCAACCAAGTAAATGAAGGAATGACTAATATTCAAGATGTGCATGGCTCAGAGGGGAGATTGGTGGTAATGTAGCAATTGATAGTCATAGTCTAATAATCCAAAGATATAATTTCAAATCTGACCATGGCAGCTGCAGAATTTAAATCCAGTTCATTTAATAATCAGGAATTGTGAAGCAGCTAGTCTCAGCAGTGGTGACCATGAAATCACTGACACGTTCCTCAGTGAATAAAATCTGCCGTCCTTACCCAAAGTTTGGCCAAAATGTAACTTCAGACCCACAACACTAACACTGAGTCTTAACCACCATCTGAAATGACCTTGTTAAAACTTTATTATACAGCAAGGTAACAGGCCCTTCTGGCCCAACGAGCCTGCGCTGCCCAATTACACCCATGTTAATCTCCTAACCCGTACACCTTTGGAAAGTGGGAGGAAACCGGAGCCCACGGAGGAAACCCACGCAGTCACAGGGAGAACATACAAACTCCTTCCAGACAGCGACGGGAATCAAACCCCAATCACTGGCACTGTAATAGTGTTACGCTAACCGCTGCGCTACCGTGACATCCAGGGCCGACCTTAAAGGACATTCAGTTGTATTGTAACAACTATATTAAAGTGGGTTAAGAGAAAAACAGACTAGTGAGCAGGTATGGACCAAGGTGACAAATTCAGACACAGCATAGTTGTTCCCAGCCCAAGTCACCCTTGTATAGTCTTCCTCACCAATGTCTCAGGACTAATGTGTAAATAATAAGAACTGTCCCAATGACGATTCAAGCAATAGCCTGACAAAGTCAAACTCATGGGATCAGAGCTTATAACCACTCCTTTACAGTCCCTGGGTACATCCAGCTCTACCAGCAGGACAGATCCACCAGAGAGAGCAGCAAGGAGGGAATGGGGAGAATGACCCATGACCCACCAGCACCCCTCCAATGAACATCAGCTATTGTCTCCCACACAGTCATGGACCTCATTTCTTCAGATCTTCCCTCCACAGCTTACAACCTCATGATGCCCCAGCCCATAAAGCCCAGCTACCTCCTGCCCAAGATCTATAAAGCAGGACTGTCTGGGCAAACAATCAGTCCCACCAAACTTATTTCTTCCTATCACAACTCCATCCTTTCTCCCTGGTCCAGTCCTTTCCACTTATATCCGTGACGCTTCAGATGCACTCTGCAATTTCAGTGGTCCCATTGAATTCACCTTCACCAAAGAAGAACAATCCCTTTATACCTCCATCCCATGTGAGAAGGATCTGAGGGTCCTCCACTTCTTCCTGGAGCAGAAACCCAACCAGTTCCCCACTACAAACACACTCATACACCTGGCTGAACCTGTGCTCTTCTTCAACTCCATTCACTTTTTCCAGATCAAAGATGTAGCAATGGACACTCCCTTGAGCCCAAGCTATGCCTCTCTTTTATGGGCTACTTGGAACAGTCGTTTCAGTTCTACTTGAGACCACTGCTCCAATTTATTTTCCAGTCCACTGATGACTGCCTTGGTGCTGCATCCTACACTCATACAGAACTCAAATATCCACCCTGTTCTGACCTTCACCATCTCTGACTCTTCCCTTTCTGGATCTCTCTCTGTAGGTTAACCATAAACATCCATTACAAGCCCACAGACTCCCACCTTATATGTTGACTATACTGCTCCCTAACCTACCTCCTGTAAGGGCTCCATTCCATTCTCCCAGTTCCTCCATCTCCATTGTATTTGCTCCAATGATGTCTGTCCACACATGTGCTTCTGAAATACCTTGTTTCTTCCTAAACTATGGCTTCCCATCTACCATAGAGTCCAGAGTCCTTGACCACATCTTATTTATTTTCACATCTCTGCTCTCATCCCCCTCTTCTTAGACAGAGCTCCTCATCTTCCATCAGTCCAAATATTCACCCGATCATCCTTCACAATTTCCACCAGCTCCAAAAAGATTTCACCACCAGACACACATTCCCCACCCCTCCTGTTTCAGTATCGCAAAAGGATTGCTCCCTTTGCGACTCCCTGGTCCACTCTTCCATCCCCACCAAACACTCCCCGTCATATAGGAACTTTCCCAGGCAATCACAGGGATGCTATACCTGTCCTTTCACCTCTTCCTTCCCACCCAAATAGTCTTTCCAGGTGAAGCAGTGCATTCATGTGCACTTCTTCCAATCTAGTGTACTGCATTTGGTATTCACAATATGGTCTCCTCTATGCTAGAGAAACTAAACACAGATTAGGTGATCGCTTTCAGACTGCAGGGGTGACCCTGAGCTGCCTGCCACTTTAATTCTCATCCCACTCCCACTCTGACATTTCTGTCTGTGGCCTCCTACACTGTTACAATGAGGTCCAACATAGGCTTGAGGACTAGCACCTAATCTTCCATCTGGGCATGTTGCAGCCTACAGGACTCAAGTCACTTTAAGTAACTCACTCTTTCTCCCTGTCTGTATCAGAACTGGTCATTACTGCCTGTCATTATATTGGCTCAGGTTTTCTTCTTCTATTTGTATAGTTTGGCTGCTGGGCAAAGACACAGTACACAGAAAAAGAAGCCTAATCTGATACTAAATCCTACTTAATTGCTCTATGCACTCATTTAGTCTCACCCTATTAAGAGAAGCAACTTCTCTGCTAATCAAAACTAACTTGTTTTCTCTTTTTCCCTAGTCCTGATGAAGGTCCAGACTTCAAATGTTCACTATATCTCTTTCCACTGACTGGCTGAGTGTTTCCAGCGTTTTCTGTTTTTATTTCAGATTTCCAGCATCCGCAGCTTTTCTATTCTCATTTAATGAGAAAGAAACAGATAGCTTTCTAGACACAGAAGATATAATGGTATGAGAAGAGACCAGGAAGAAAGATACTGAGATAGAGGAGCAACCATGATTGGATTGAATGGTGAAGCGGGTGTGAAGGGTTGAACAGCCTCCTCCTGTTTCTGTTTTCTATGTACATGTATGTACGGTTCCTGTAGTTCCCCCAAAGGACTTCTGGTAAGCTGGAGATGATCACATTACTGGCTGATTGTAAACATGGAGGGGAGACTCTGGTAAATAACATTTTTGCTTCACAATACAATGATGATCTCCAACAAGAAGCAGTCAAATCACATACATTTAATACTCAATGGCAGTGTGTATCATCTAAAAAATGCACTGTAGTTACTCACCCTGCTCCAACAGCATCTCCCAAATCACAACCTCTTCCACCAATAAGGACAAGGGCAACTGGAGCATGGGAATGCCACCTCCTGGAGATGCAGCTCCAAGTTGCACACCATCCAGACTTGGAATTATATCACTTCATCATTATTGGGTCTAAATCCTGCAACACCCTCTCCCACAGCACTGTGGGGACACCTTCATCAGAAGGACTGCAGTGGCTCACCATCACTTTCTGAAGGGTAATTTATGTTGGCCAATAAATGCTGACCTTGCCCGTGTTCGCTAGGGTGGTTCAGGAGGGTTTAAACTAGATTGCGAGGGGGAAGGGAACTGGAGGAGTAGGTCAGAGGAAGAAGGGGATGGGGAAAAGTCAGATCTGACAGGTAGAGAGGCTTTGAGGAAGGAGAAACAGAGTACAGGCTATAAAAGTAGTAAGGCGGATGGGCTAAAGTGCATTTACTTAAATGCGAGAAGCATCAGGAATAAGGGAGATGAACTGAGAGCTTGGATAAGTACATGGAACTATGATATTGTGGCTATAACAGAGACACGGCTGACATCAGGGCAGGAATGGATATTGAATATTCCTGGTTTTCAGTGTTTTAAAAGGGATGGGGGGGGGTGGGGGAGAAGAGGAGGAGGGGTGGCGATAATGGTCAGGGACACTGTTACAGCTGCAGAAAGGGTAGATAATGTAGAAGGATCCTCTCCAGAGTCAATATGGGTGGAAGTTAGGAACAAGAAAGGGGCAATTACCCTCCTGGGAGTATTCTATAGGCCCCCCGGTAGCAGTGGGGATACTGAGGAGCAGATTGGGAGGCAGTTTTTGGAAAGATGCGAAAATAACAGGGTTATTATAATGGGAGACTTCAACTTTCCAAATATTGATTGGCACCTACTTAGTGCCAAGGGTTTAGAATGGACGCAGTTTGTTAAGTGTGTCCAGGACGGATTCCCGTCACAGTATGTTGACAGGCTGACTAGAGGGAATGCCATATTAGATCTAGTTTTAGGTTATGAACCGGGACAGGTAACAGATCTATCGGTGGGTGAGCATTTGGGGGACAGTGACCATTGCTCCATAACCTTTAGAATTGTCATGGACAGGGATAGGAGCAAAGAGGACGGGAAGATATTTAATTGGGGAAAGGCGAATTATGAGGCTATACGGCGAGAACTTGGGAATGTAAACTGGGATGACATTTTTGAAGGGAAATGTACTATGGAGATGTGGTCGATGTTCAGGGATCTTTTGCAGAATGTTAGGGATAAATTTGTCCCAGTGAGGCAGAGAAGGAATGGTAGGATGAAGGAACCATGGGTGACGAGAGAGGTGGAACAACTAGTTAGGAAGAAGAGGGCAGCATACATAAGGTGTAAGCAGCAAGGATCAGACAGGGGTCGTGAGGAATATAGAGTAGCAAGGAAGGAACTTAAGAAAGGGCTGAGGAAAGCGAGAAGGGGACATGAAAAGACCTTGGCGAGTAGGGTTAAGGAGAATCCCAAGGCTTTTTTCTCGTACCTGAAGAGTAGAAGGATGGCTAGGGTAAAGGTAGGTCCGATTAAAGATAAAGATGGGAGGATGTGCCTGGAAGCTGTGGAAGTGAGTGAGGTTCTCAATGAATACTTCTCTTCAGTATTCACCAAGGAGAGGGGTCTTGATGATGCTGAGGACAGTGTTGGTGAGGGTAATGTTCTAGAGTATGTAGATATTAAGAGAGAGGATGTGTTGCAGTTGTTAGAAAATATTAGGACAGATAAGTCCCCGGGACCTGACGGAATATTCCCCAGGCTGCTTCGTGAGGCGAGGGAGGAGATTGCTGAGCCATTGGCTAGGATCTTTGAGTCCTCGTTGTCCACGGGGATGGTACCGGAGGATGGGAGGGTGGCGAATGTTGTCCTCTTATTCAAAAAAGGTAGTAGGGATAGTCCAGGGAATTACAGGCCGGTGAGCCTTACATCTGTGGTGGGTAAGCTGCTAGAAAGGATTCTAAGAGATAGGATCTATGAGCATTTAGAGAATCATGGACTGATTAGGGACAGCCAGCATGGCTTTGTGAAGGGAAGATCTTGCCTCACAAGCCTGATAGGGTTCTTTGAGGAGGTGACCAGGAAGATTGATGAGGGTAGTGCAATGGATGTGGTCTAGATGGATTAAGGCATTTGACAAGGTTCCACATGGTAGGCTTCTTCAGAAGGTCAGAGGCCAAGGGATCCGGGGAAGCTTGGCCGTGTGGATTCAAAATTGGCTTGCCTGTAGAAAGCAGAGGGTTGTGGTGGAGGGAGTGCATTCGGATTGGAGGGCTGTGACTAGTGGTGTCCCACAGGGATCGCTTCTGGGACCTCAACTTTTTGTGGTATTTATTAATGACTTAGATGAGGGGGTGGAAGGGTGGGTTAGTAAGTTTGCAAATGACACAAAGATCAGTGGTGTTGTGGATAGTGTGGAGGGCTGTCGAAGCTTGCAGAGGGATATTGATAGGATGCAGAGCTGGGCTGATAGGTGGCAGATGGAGTTCAATCCTGAGAAGTGAGAGGTGGTACACTTTGGAAGGACAAACTCCAAGGCGGAGTACAAGGTAAATGGCAGGATTCTGGGCAGTGTGGAGGAGCAGAGGGATCTGTGGGTTCATATCCACATATCACTGAAAGTTGCCTCACAGGTAGATAGGGTAGTTAAGAAAGCTTATGGGATGTTAGCTTTCATAAGTCGGGGGATCGAGTTTAAGAGCCGCGAAGTGATGATGCAGCTTTTCAAAACTCTGGTTAGGCCACACTTAGAGTACTGTGTCCAGTTCTGGTCACCTCGTTATAGGAAGGATGTGGATGCGTTGGAAAGGGTGCAGAGGAGATTTACCAGGATGCTGCCTGGATTAGAGAGTATGGATTATGAGGAGAGACTAAAGGAGCTAGGGCTGTTCTCATTGGAGAGAAAGAGGATGAGGGGAGACATGATAGAGATATACAAGATATTGAGAGGAATAGATAGAGTGGACAGCCAGCGCCTCTTTCCCAGGGCACCAATGCTCAAAACAAGAGGACATGGCTTTAAGGTAATGGGTGGGAAGTTCAAGGGAGATGTCAGAGGGAGGTTTTCCACCCAGAGAGTGGTTGGTGCATGGAATGCGCTGCCTGGGGTGGTGGTGGAGGCTGATATGTTGGACAAGTTCAAGAGATTGTTAGATAAACATATGGAGGAATTTAAGATAGAGGGATATGTGAAAGGAAGCGGTTAGATAGTCTTAGGTGTGGTTTGAAGGGCGGCACAACATGGTGGGCTGAAGGGCCTGTATTGTGCTGTATTGTTCTATGGTTCTATGGAATGCTGACCCATGAATAAAATGAGTAGCGATGATGTTCCTGTGTATGTCCACTGTGGACTTGTTCGTGACAAACCATCTACAGAGATACTGGGTGACTGGAATTACCAGAATCATGACGTAATGTTGTCCATGGGAGTGGAGATCTGCCACCAGTTGTGGAAGGCTTGCAAATCTCTCGGGGTCAAAGGTGAAATCTCGATAGTTGGTCATGTAATCGATATCATTCCATTGAGCATCCTGAAGGAACAAGTGCATTTTGTTTTAAATTGTCAAGGTCTCATAAACTTTCCAGCAAAGCTCCTTGCCCATTACTGCTCATCCCCCATAGGTCAATTCCTGGATGCTGTAGATAGCTACCCAATCCCTTGCAGCCCAAGGCCACCCTTCCCTTGGGATTCCAACCAGTTTTGACCTGTCCCACATTCCTTCCAACTTGTGTGCCAACTCCTTCCACTCCGTCCTTCTGACTTGTATCTCACCCATTGTAACCCAAACCCCCTTCTGTCATTCCAACTCATCTCCTAAACTTTCACCAATCCATAACCCAGAGCCTACTACTGCCAACCTTTCTTCTTCGAATGCATGTCATTCTGACCTGTACCCAGCCCCACCCAACCTTCCCCTTCCAGTCTGCACCTCATCCTATCCAGACAGTGCCCCACTCCTAGCCCGTGACCCACTCCTCCCTGTCCAACACCCAGCACACCCCTTCTGACATGCACTCTACCTTCTCTGATAGTTATCCCACCCCTTCCACCTGGTGCGATACTTGAACAGCATTAGTTTTATGAACCTGGGGCATGCCTGCTTTCCTCATCTGTTTAACCACCTCCCAGGTGGTGTTACTTGTCTCGTATCCCCAGCGGCAGAGATGAAATCCGAGACCCCAAGCAGAAACCATCGAAGGCAAACCTGCCACACACAAAGCGGTAAATGTCTGAGGGTGACTGGAAGCTAACAACAAAATATGGTCAGAACATCGCAAAGATTAGTAAATGTTGTAGGCAGTGGTAAGTCAGCTCTTTGCCCAACAGGTCACCAGTAATAGGCATGGTCTTCAGAGAAGTCGCAATTCAACATAGAGATTTCTATGACAAGTTGCTCCAAGAAACTTAAGCCAAAGAGAAAGGCCATCTGTCTCATGATATTCTAGCTAGCTGAAATACAAATATCCAGCCTAATCCTACTTCCCAGCTCTTGTGCGTTACAGCACAATTGATCATTCAAGGGGTTTTTAATGCGTTGAGGATTTCTCCCTCCATCATCCCCTCTAGAAGTGAGTTTCATACACGTACTATCCTCGAAGTGAGAAATTGTTGCCAGATATTAACCCCTCTAGCTTGTATGTAGACCACACCATGTTACATACTTCAAATAAAACTGCCCTCATTCATCTTCTTCCCAGAAAACAAACCCACCCTAGGAAAGACCTCTTTCTTTCCTCACAGCTAAGATGTTTCAGCCCTGGTAATGTTTCTATTAGCTTCTGCTGTACCCTCTCTCAATTAGTCACATGCTTCCTGTGGTGTGGTGATCAGAACTGTTAGATCATATTAGTGTTTTGTATGGTTCTAATGTGACCTTCCTGCTTTTAAATTCCATGGTGCAGCCAATAAATGGAAATGTCTTAATCATCTTTATTGTGAAATTCATCCTAAAATGGGGCTGTCATATCATCTCTGCTGAAGTGTTCACAGTCTATGCACAGCATGCACTGCTGTCCACTACTTTCTGTAACACTTTGGTGTGATATTCTCTACCCAGATTTAATCAAAGTTAACTTTATTCCACAGCACATGATTTTTGCCACATGATTCTCTACTGACTCTCTCTTCCTCATTCTCGGAAGTTACCGCAGACTCAGGTCCTTCGAGTAAAATAACAGAACAGCTCTAAACGATATGTGAACAATTCAGAATTTTAAGGAATGATGTATACAAATGGGACCAATTACCCTGCCACCCAGAACTTGTGATCATTTTTTGACGTATGTAGAGTAATTGGTGGATGTTGTGTGTTTCAATTCCAAGAAAATACACATTTCACAATGTGTCAGCCAACCTACTTGATATCATCAATCAAAGCAAGTTGAGGATTACACACCGATAGAACAGAAGTGCAGGTCACTTGTTCTTTCTAACTCGTACTAATTCTTTGAAATCGTTATGCAATTAGTTCTTTTCTTTATGACTGAACATATTTCCCCTGTACCCACCCATCTTTGTATGGTACAAATCCAAATCCTTTTTTGAGAAGCATTTTTTTGAATTTAATTCTATTGTCCCTCCAAACAGTACATTCCAGATCATGTCAACAACTTCGGAGTATTGTAGCCTCATGTGTTACATGGATGCATCATTATATTCTTCTTGAGGTGGGTTAATGATTCTGTCCATTAAAACAGAGTAAATACTGACTTATCTACAGAAGTGCCATTACAGGTTGATTATGGAAGTCATTTCAGGATGGCTCCTCTGACCTAGTTTGGTAAATATACAGGCTCTTGGCAGTCCAGCAACTTCCCTTGTCAATAGCAATAAATCTCACACTATTAGAAATCAGTCAACATTGTAGCCTTAAAGGGACATGGCAATGCATCTGAACTTGAGCAGCCAAATGTGATGTAGTATCTTGGATGGTGGTATTATAAAGCATACCTCCCTGTCAAGAAGCAGTACCACAAATCTGATACAATACATATAAACGTGACTACTTGCTCAGTTTTCTTGTAACCTTTAACTTACCAATGACCTCCAAATACTGTTGGATGACTGAGTTTGGGTCAGGGCCCATGAATATGTAGAAGTCAAGAATGCCACCAATAGTTCTCCATGTCAGAGCAGGAGTGGGCTGGAGGGCCACATCTACAAAGGGAAGACGAATACCTTATGATCGTCATATTAACTGATGTCCTTTGAAACAAGTTCTCATATTCTTCAATGACTCTGCACAGAGGCTTAGCTTACTATCTGAAAGACATGCTGGAATGGCACTCGGCTTTGTACGTTTAACAATTTATTTTTCATCCCCTGGTCTAAGTTCTAATTAACTGCAATCCAGCTCTCTCTGAACTATCCAAAGTGGGGAAAACAGAGTGGCTGAGGGTGATGCTCTCTCTATTTCCTCTCCTCTCCCAAGAAACTCAGCCAAACAGTACTCAACATGAGAAACCCCCCCCCCCCCCCCCAAACCAAGACCCCAACACCTGGAACACCAATCCCAACCACGAACTCCAACACCAGTAACCCCAGCCACAACTATCTCCAACATCAGAAACCGAATCCAGACCAACAGTCTGCATGAAGTAGCAATGGGTATGAAAAGTAATATCAAACAGTAGGTTGTCATCAAATATCTCACCATATACATCAGGTATTAAAACTCATTATAGATAGTGTCCATCTGTTTTGTCATGATATTTTGCTTCACCCCAGTAAGTCTTGCTCTTCTGTGCTTACCCATTGCATTGCTGTTGAGAAGGAAAACACCATGTGACTTCCCATCTGGCTCCAGCGACAGGTAAAATGGGTGGACGCCATAAAGGTTAACAGACTCCTGCGGTACAAGAAGCAGTATTCAGAGTCAAGGCTCACATCGCATACCGGTAACCAGCTCTGGCTCATAGAGTAAGATCAGTGACTGCTCATGCTGAGGAAGAAGGACAAGTGTTGCACATGAGGGGCAGCCCAGCAGCTACACAAATTGCATTTATGGAGTGCTTTTACTGTAACAAAATATCTTAAGATATATCACAAAGCATTACTGAACAAAGTTTCACAACAAACCACATAAGATGATATTAGGACAAGTGACCAAAATTGTCATCACAGGGTTAGGTTTTAAGGAGGGTCTTAAAAGAGAAAAGCGAAATCAGGAGGCAGAGAAGTTTGTTGGGGGAACATAGGGCATTGGGAGCTGAAGGCTGCACCAATAATCTTGTAGTAATTAAGATATGGACCCCACCCACCCCCCCCACCCCAATAGCAAAGGTGTCTAAAACTAGACGACTTAGGTTTAGATTAAGAGGTAAGAGGTTCAGAGAGGATCTGAGATGTAATTTTTTCAGTGGTGGAATCTGGACCATGCTATCTGACTGGGTAGTGGAGGCAGGTACTCTTGCACATTTGAGAAGTATCTAGATATGTACTTGAATTGCCAAAGCATGGAAAGCTATGGACCAGTGCTTGTAAATATGATTAGTATAGATGGGTACTTGATGGTTGGCATGTACACAGTGGGCTGAAGGACCTGTTCCTATGATGTATCTCTCTATGATCAAGAGACCAGAATAGGAAAAATGTGGAGACCTAGAGGTTTGAAGGGCAGAAGATTCCCCTGACAGTCATTACTTGGGCTCCTCCAGCCCACTCACTGAAGGCACTGTCTTATGTTCCGCGGGGAGACCAATGCTTTAAAAGCTTCACCTCTAATCCCTGCTCTGAACCAGCTGATTTCCAAACAGGATGCTACAGACAATGTTCAGAATGGTTCCATCTACCCAACTCCCAAAGAGAAATGCAAAAAGATTCCTGCTCTTGATCACTGTTTAATAAATGCTGGCTCACAATTGACGTTAAAGGGGGAGGTGAGGTGGATGGGTAGTGGCAAGGAAACAAGACTTCCCTATGAAATCCTTGAAGGTGCTATTGTATCCCAACAGTTGCAAAGTATCAAGGACAGAAGCTCCCTGTGGGTTGAGGGTGGTGGGGCGAGCAGGTTGAATGTGAACCGGTGAGGTCAGGACCCTGCTGAGCAGTAAAGCTCCCACCAACAATGAGATAATGACTATTCTTTTTTGTATTACTGAATGAGTGACAAATATTAGCCAGGGCATTGAAAACAAAACAGGGAGTAGTACCCAAAGTACTGTAACTGGGTCTTTTACATCCACCTAAAAGGTCAGGTAATGCATTGAGTTATGCCTCATGCCAAATATTAACAAGTTCAGTAGTGCAGCATCCCCTCAGTTCAGTACTTTGGTATCTGTTAAGTGCTCAAAACTCAATCATATAATGTCAATAAAATGGTGTTATACAAATGAAAATTGCATTAATTCAGAGTAGATCACGTTTCGTGCACATTTCTGAGTGTCTTAGTGTCACTTGAAAATATCATCCACCATTTTAGGACAAGGTTTGAGTGCTAATTAGCAATGTTTTTCCAATGCTAAATCAGACCAACAGTAGTATGACGCCCAAAACTTATCATCAGTGAGATTTTCAACCACATTGGTCTGAAAAGCAACTGTTATTGTTCACTCAGGGTAGAGACCATTTATACTGATGCTACAGTCTTAAAAACAACGTTGGTTAAAGAACCAATCACATTAAACCTGGGTTCCTAGCCAGTCTCCTGCGCACCAATCACAGCTAGCTCTGTGTACTGATCACACTCAACATCAATCCTTCCTTACATCTTCAACGCTCTGTTACAACAAAACTGCTTTCTTGGCCAGACCTAACACTTGACTTCATGGATGACATCGGCATGTAACAGGCATATCCTGTGTACCAACCAAATGGCATGGCAGGAGGAAGACTAGGACCCAAACTAGATGGCAGAGGTTTAAGGTGAGGAACGAGAGGTTTAGAGGGGATCTGAGGAAGAACTTTTTCACTCAGAGAGTGGTTGCAATCTGGAATGCACTGCCTCATAAGGTGGTAGAGGCAGATACTTCAGAACATTTAAGAAGTATCTGGACGAGCCCTTGATCAGCTGGTTCAGAACAAGGGTTAGAGATGAAGCTTTTAAAGCATTGGTCTCCCTGCCTTCAGTGAGTGGGCTGGAGGAGCCCAAGTAATGACTGTCAGGGGAATCTTCTGCCCTTCAAACCTCTGGATCTCCACACTTTTCCTATTCTGGTCTCTTGTTCTGGAGTATCTGCCTCTACCAGCTTCTGAGGCAGTGCATTCCAGATTGCAACCACTCTCTGGGTGAAAAAGTTCTTCCTCAGATCCCCTCTAAACCTCTTGTTCTTCACCTTAAACCTCTGCCATCTACATCTGATTGATATACCAATTTAAGGGGAAATAAGAACAGAAAATGCTAGAAGCATTTGGTAGGTTGAGCAGCATCTGTGGAAAGAGAAACAGAGTTAACGTTTCAGGTCTCAGATCTTTTGTTAGAACTGGGAAAGAGAGAAAACATGTTAATTTTAAGTTGCAGGGAGAGTGGGAGTGAGGGATGGAGAGGCCAAAGGCCATAGAGCCTTGGAGCACAGAAACAGGCCCTTCAACCCACCACATTCATGCTAACCATCAAGTACCATCTCTGATTAGGCGAAGCTAAGGTTACCATAGTGATAAGCTGTTGATGAAACCAAGTGGTTGATAATTAATGAGGGCATTTTCAGAGAAAGAGAGAGCGAGCAAGAGAACATAAAGGGAAATGCAGAGTTGTAGAGATACCCAGCAAATCAGACTGTGCCAGTGGAGAGATATAAACTGAGTTAATACTTAGATGGATAATCAACAACAGAACTGACCAGCTGTGATATAAATAGAGAAAGTGAGTTACCAGAAGCTGTTGAAATAGATATCTAGTCTCAAAGGCTGGAACATGTACTGTCAATACAATCCTTCACTTAGTTCAGGCCAGCAATGCATACCCCATTCTCCAGAGCGGTGATGCCTTCTGGAAGGGTCGGCAAGCATCGGAAGCAAACGTGCAACCAGTCATAAGGCAGATATGCTCCATCATCAGGGCGATCTCTTTCCTATGTGAAACCTGGACACCTGTTGTGAGACCTAATCCTAAGCTCCTCTGTATATGTGGAGTGAGGTTTATTGGTAGCCTCTTGTTGAAATGGCTGCAGTCACAGGAAGCTCCTCCCCACTGCCAGAATTGCTGAGTGAGAACAGAGCCATTGAATAAAGACAGGCAATGATCTGCACAATACCCCATATCCCACTTGGGTGACTCTTGCAAAACAAGCCTTGAAAATAAAGTGATCTCACAGTGCAAATAATATTAAATGGAGTAGGGTGAGGGACAGGGATGCTCAAGATACCCCTGGTGTAAAACACCTTCCTACAACTCCCCACCTCATCAACTAGGAGGAATAGGTCATAGTCACCAAGTCTGGGCTCTATTCCCCAACCAGCTCAAGACAGTCACCACAAAACGCCCAGAATAACACCCAGTAGAATGTGAATGGATGGGCAGGTCCTCTTAAGAGTTGGGAAAGTGCAACCAGGATCCATTTGTAGGGGGGAAGAGGAAATCACAGGTGAAAACACAGGGAAGTAGATCACTATGGACCACAGGGTCAGGTTCAGCACAAAGTTGTTGCTGGAATGAGTGCAGTTATGCCCACCTGAGGAGCGATGTCGCGAGCCCAGAAGGTGAGAGTGTTCCACTGGACACTGTGCAGGAAACCAGCCCGGTGTTCCCCTAGGCCGTAGAGGTACGTTGAAGGCAACGAGGTCGACATCTGCAGGAACTGGTCAGCAAAGAAGAGGGGAGCGACCGTCGTGTTCAATCTGATTATAAACAGACAGGGGTCAGCTGGGCTCAGCCAGTGCTGGGTTCATAGCCCACCTCCACTGGTAACAACTTCACCCCATAACCAGTGCCCGGAAGCAACAGGCCATGATAACTGCTTGAGTGCATGCAACCCAAACAGTGTTTGGGACTGACAGGTAGGTCAGTCAAGGTAGGCCAAGTAGCAGGTAAGCTTGAGGAGCTGAAAGGCCTCCTCCAGCCCCTTAGTTCCCATATTACTACAGCAAATAGGGATACTTCTGGGGCAACGCTAATCACCAATCACCCACACCGTTATGCTATCAATTAGTGAATAGTTTGCCCCAGGCTGAGCCTGTGGAACCTAAAAAGAGAAAAAAAAACAATTAATATGGAAGAGAAATTAAGCTGAACCACCTTAAATCACCAGCTGTGGCCAACTCTGAGCAGCACACTTTAGGCAAGAGGGGTCTAGTCTTGGGAGAAGATTTATTGGAACCTGGACATTAGGGACCTCAGTAATGTGAAGATCCTGGAGAAGCTGGGATTCTTCTTCATAATGCAGGGAAACCTGAGGAGAAATTTACTGAAGTTGTCCAAAGTGATGAGTGGGGAGAAACTTTCCAGTGTCAGGGGGTTTGGTAACAGAGGGACACAGCTTTAAGGCCACTGGGTAAAGGACAGTTGCAGAGATGGGAGCGGTGAGGGGAAGGAGTTCAGGACAATTTCTTCCACACAGAATTTCTGCGATCTGAATTGTACCCCCTTAAAGAGCAAAAGAAGCAGATTTAACAGGAGCTTTCAAAAGGAATTGGATAAATGTTTGAAAAGGACATTTTTACAGGGCAATGATTAGAGAAGTGGACTAATTGGAGAGCTCTTTCAAACAGGCAGCGCAGACATAATGGACAAAGAGCTCCAAGGTCCTAAGAATTTCCAAAATGTTCCAGAAACCATTTCAAATTATAACAGATTTAGGATAGTAAATATCATCCTCTCCCCCAACACTCCCAACCTCTGATGCTCCACCAAAGGTTCCTGTCAGTGTTACAGTGGCTGGTGGTTATTCACTTTATGTCACTGGGATGGATCCAAAAGGAACACAAGAAAATAGGAGCAGGAGTAGGCCACTCAACCCCTCAAGCCTGCCCTACCATTCAATATGATCATGGCTAATCTGCAACAGCCATGATCATATTGGTTCCCAGGGCACCAATGCTCAAGACAAGAGGGCATGGCTTTAAGGTTATGGGTGGGAGGTTCAGGGGAGATGTCAGGGGGAGGTTTTTCACCCAGAGAGTGGTTGGTGCATGGAATGCACTGCCTGGGGTGGTGGTGGAGGCAGATACATTGGACAGGTTCAAGAGTTTGTTGGATATGCATATGGAGGAATGTGAGATAGAGGGATATGCGGGAGGAAAGGGTTAGATAGTGTGAGGGTGGTTTGATGGACGGCACAACATGGTGGGCCGAAGGGCCTGTTTTGTGCTGTATGGTTCTATGGTTCTAAGCCTCACCTCCTCTTCTGTGCCAGTTCCCCATAACCCTCTATTCCTCAATCTTTCAACTATTTGTCTATCTCCACCTTAAATATATCCAAAGATCTGGCCTCCACCAACCCCAGAGGCAGAGAATTCCAGAGATTCACCACCATCTGAGAGAAGAAATTTCCATGAACCTCAATTTTAAATGACTGATACTTTATTTTGTAGCTATGTCCCCTTGTTTATGACATACAATTTGTGGAAACATCTCAACATCTACCCTGTCAAGACCTCTTATGATCTTATATGTTTGAGTAAGGTTACCCTTCATTCTTCTAAACTCCAAGGAATACCAACCCAAACTGCCCAGCCTCTCTTGATGGGACAACTCTCTCATCCCAGGAATTAGCCTGGTGAATCTTTCGCCTCCAATGCTACTATATCCATTTTTTGGTAAGGGGACAAAACTGCGCACAGTATTCCAGGTGTGGCCTCACCTACACCCTGTACAATTGTAATAAAACCTCCCTTTTCTTAAACTCCAACACCTTTGTAATAAAGGTCAACATGCCATTTGCCTTTTTAAGTACTTGTTAGACCTGCTGGCTAACTGTTTTTGATTCATGCACGAAAACACCTAGATCAGCTAGTTCTCTATCTATATCTATATTAAAGAATCACCATGCCCTCATCAGAACTTGCTCTTCCACCTATTTTCATATTATAGGCAAACTTGGAAACCTTACACTTCTTTCCTTCCTCCAGGTCATTAATATAAACAGTAAACAATTGAGGGCCATGAACTAATCTCAAGGGTACTCCATTAGTTATATTCCTCCAGCCTGAAAAGAACCCATTTATTCCAATCCTTTGTTTTCTATGTGACAGCTAGTTTTCAATCCATGCTAACACTTCTTCCAATACCTTGGGCTCTTCATTTATGCACCAGCCTCTCATGTGGCACCTTCTCAGATGCCTTTTGGAAGTCTAAATACAATACATCTACAGGTTCCCCTCTATCGACTGTCCCTGTTACATCCTCAAAGAATTCAAGCAAATTAATCAAACATGATTTACCCATCATAAAATCATGTTGACTTGGTTTGAATATATTCCGCTTTCTTAGTTATTTCCTCTTTGATTACCAACTCTTGCAAACAACAGATGCTAAACTAACTGGCCTCTAGTTCCCACCTTATCTTCCTCCTTTCTTAAACAAGAGAGTCACATTGGCTGTTTCCCAATCTTCCTGGTATCCTCCCTGAATTTAGCCAGTTTTGAAAATTTTCAGTTAGTGGGTCCACTGTCTCTGCAGCCTCTTCCATTAAACCCCTTGGGTGCAAGCCATTGGGTCCCAGTGATTCCCTCACCTTTAGCCCTTTGAGTTTCTCTAATACTTCATCCCTTGTGTTTGGGAGTTTTACAAGTACCTCCCTGTTATCTGAAATTAACCCCTCTGTTATCTTAGGGATATTTCTGAGAAGTGGCTGTGAAGTTGGTGCAGGAGGGAAGGTTTTAGATTTTTGGATCATTGGGATCTCTTCTGGGGAAGGTGGGACCTGTACAGAGAGGACGGGTTATACCCAAACCTGAGGGGGCCAATATCCTTGCAGCCAGGTTTGCTAGGGTGGTTCGGGAGGGTTTAAACTAGTTTGCAAGGGGGATGGGAACCAGAGGAGTAGGTCAGAGGAAGAAGGGGATGGGGAAAAATCAGATCTAACAGGTAGAGAGGCTTTGAGGAAGGAGAAACAGAGTACAGGTTTTAAAAGTAGTAAGGTGGATGGGCTAAAGTGCATTTACTTAAATGCAAGAAGCATCAGGAATATGGGAGATGAACTGAGAGCTTGGATAAGTACATGGGACTATGATATTGTGGCTATTACAGAGACATGGCTGACACCAGGGCAGGAATGGATATTGAATATTCCTGGTTTTCAGTATTTTAAAAGGGATAGAGAGGGGGGGAGAAGAGGAGGAGATACTGGTCAGGGACACTATTACAGCTGCAGAAAGGGTGGATAATGTAGAAGGATCCTCTCTAGAGTCAGTATGGGTGGAAGTTAGGAACAAGAAAGGAGCAGTTACTCTACTGGGAGTATTCTATAGCCCCCCCCCCCCCCCCCCCCCCCCCCCGTAGCAGTAGGGATACTGAGGAGCAGATTGGGAGGCAGATTTTGGAAAGATGCAAAAATAACAGGGTTATTATCGTGGGAGACTCCAACTTCCCAAATATTGATTGGCACCTGCTTACTGCCAAAGGTTTAGACGGGGCAGAGTTTGTTAAGTGTGTCCAGAACGGATTCCCGTCACAGTATATTGACAGGCCGACTAGAGGGGATGCCATATTAGATCTAGTTTTAGGTAATGAACCAGGTCAGGTGACAGATCTATCGGTGGGTGAGCATTTGGGGGACAGCGACCACTGCTCCATAACCTGTAGCATTGTCATGGACGGGGATAGGAGCAAAGAGGATGGGAAGATATTTAATTGGGGAAAGGTGAATTATGAGGCTATAAGGCGAGAACTTGAGAGTGTAAATTGGGATGACATTTTTGAAGGGAAATGTACTATAGAGATGTGGTTGTTGTTCAGGGATCTCTTGCAGGATGTTCGGGATAAATTTGTCCCAGTGAGGCAGAGAAGGAATGACAGGGTGAAGGAACCATGGGTGACAAGAGAGGTGGAACAACTAGTTAGGAAGAAGAAGGCAGCATACATAAGGTGTAAGCAGCAAGGATCAGATAGGGCTCATGAGGAATATAGAGTAGCAAGGAAGGAACTTAAGAAGGGGCCGAGGAGAGCGAGAAGGGGACATGAAAAGGCTTTGGCGAGTAGGGTTAAGGAGAATACCAAGGCTTTTTACTTGTACGTGAAGAGCAGAAGGATGGCTAGGGTAAAGGTAAGTCCGATTAAAGACAAAGGTGGGAAGATGTACCTGGAAGCTGTGGAAGTGGGTGAGGTTCTCAATGAATACTTCTCTTCAGTATTCACCAAGGGGAGGGGTCTTGATGAAGCTGAGGTCAGTGTTGGTAAGGGTAATGTTCTAGAGTATTTAGATATTAAGAGAGGGGATGTGTTGGAGCTGTTAAAAAATATTAGGACAGATAAGTCCCTGGGGCCTGACGGAATATTCCCCAGGCTGCTTCGGGAGGCGAAGGAGGAGATTGCTGAACTTTTGGCTAGGATCTTTGAGTCCTTGTTGTCCACGGGGATGGTACCGGAGGATTGGAGGGTGGCGAATGTTGTCCTCTTATTCAAAAAAGCAAGTAGGGATAGTCCAGGGAATTAAGACCAGTGAGCCTTATGTCTGTGGTGGTAAACTGTTAGAACGGATTCTAAGAGATAGGATCTATGAGCATTTAGAGAATCATGGACTGATTAGGGACAGCCAGCATGGATTTGTGAAGGGAAGATCTTGCCTCACTAGCCTGATAGGGTTCTTTGAGGAGGTGACCAGGAAGATTGATGAGGGTAGTGCAGTAGCTGTGGTCTAGATGGATTTTAGTAAGGCATTTGACAAGGTTCCACATGGTAGGCTTCTTCAGAAGGTCAGAGGCCAAGGGATCCAGGGAGGCTTGGCCGTGTGGATTCAGAATTGGCTTGCCTGTAGAAAGCAGAGGGTTGTGGTGGAGGAAGTGCATTCGGATTGGAGGGCTGTGACTTAGTGGTGTCCCACAGGGATCGCTTCTGGGCCTCTACTTTTTGTGATATTTATTAATGACTTAGATGAGGGGGTGGAAGGGTGGGTTAGCAAGTCTGCAGATGACACAAAGATCGGTGGTGTTGTGGATAGTGTGGAGGGCTGTCGAAGCTTACAGAGGGATATTGATAGGATGCAGCGCTGGGCTGACAAGTGGCAGATGGAGTTCAATCCGGAGAAGTGTAAGGTGGTACACTTTGAAAGGACAAACTCCAAGGTGGAATACAAGGTAAATGGCAGGATTCTGGGCAGTGCAGAGGAGCAGAGGGATCTTGGGGTTCATATCCACAGATCACTGAAAGTTGCCACACTGGTGGATAGGGCAGTTAAGAAAGCTTATGAGATGTTAGCTTTCATAAGTCGTGGGATCGAGTTTAAGAGCCGCAAAGTAATGGTGTAGCTTTACAAAACTCTGGTTAGACCACACTTAGAGTACTGTGTCCAGTTCTGGTCGCCTCATTGTAGGAAGGATGTGGAGGCGTTGGAAAAGGTTCAGAGGAGATTTACCAGGATGCTGCCTGGATTAGAGTGTATGGATTATGGAGAGAGACTGAGGGAGTTAGGGCTTTACTCATTAGAGAGAAGGAGGATGAGGGGAGACATGATAGAGGTATACAAAATATTAAGAGGAATAGATAGAGTGGACAGCCAGTGCCTCTTTCCCAGGGCACCAATGCTCAATACAAGAGGGCATGGCTTTAAGGTAATGGGTGGGAAGTTCAGGGGAGATGTCAGATGGAGGTTTTTCACCCAGAGAGTGGTTGGCGCATGGTATGTGCTGCCTGGGGTGGTGCTGGAGGCTGATACGTTGGTCAAGTTTAAGCATATGGAGGAATTTAAGATAGAGGGATATGTGGGAGGAAGGGGTTAGATAGTCTTAGGAGTGGTTTGAAGGTCGGCACAACATTGTGGGCCGAAGGGCCTGTATTGTGCTGTATTGTTCTATGGTTCTATATTTGCAGTGTCCTGCACTGTGAAGACTGATGCAAAAATATTGCTTTAACATATCTGCTATTTCTTTGTTTCCTGTTATTAATTCGCCAGCCTTGTTCCTTAAAGATCCCAAACCAATTTTACCCGCCTTCTTCCTATTTACATATCCATTGAACTCTTACTGTTTGTTTTGATATTAAACACAGGTTTTCTGTCAAAATCAGTTTTCTCCCTTCTTATGAGCCATTTAGTCTTTGGCTCCTGAAAACTTCCTAGTCACTTGGTGTACCACCAGCCCTTGCCACTTTGTATGCGCTACTCCTCAATTTAACATTATCCTTGACCTCCTTTGTTAACCACAGGTTGAGCCTCTTTCTCATGGAATCCCTTTTTCTAATTGGGATAAATTCCTGCTGAGTGTTATGGACCAGTTGTTTGAATATCTACAATCGTTCATCGACTGACCTATCTCTGAGCTTATTTTCCCAGTCCACCTTAAACAACTCCACCTTCCTGTAAATTGCCCTTATTTAGGTTGAAGACAATGGTTGTGGTCCTATGGTGTCCACCCTCAAATTCCATCTGGAATTCTATCATATTGTGGTCACAACTTCCTAGGGCATCTTTAACCACAAGATCTCTTATTAATCCTTCCTCATTACTCATGACTGAATCTAAAATAGCCTGTTCCTGGGTAGGTTCCATAACATACTGTTCTAAGAAGCCATTTCTGACGCAATCCACAAATGCTACTTCTACGATACCCTTGCCAATTTGGTTCTCCCATGACAATTGTAGCTCTCTTTAAACATACCCTAGATATGACCCCATTTATGCGCCACCCCAACAAGAGGTCGCATTTTTGGGGCCTGTAGACTACTCCAGCCCATGTCTTCTTTCCCCTACTATTCATGATTTTAACTCAAACCAATTCTACATTGATATCCACTGCCTTCATATCACAACTCAACACACTCTGATACTTTCCTTGACTAACAACGTCAGCCCGCCTCCCTTCCCCTTTGTCCTGTTGTTTTGGAACATCATATACCCTGGAATATTGAGCACCCATCCTGGTCACCCTGCAACCACATGTCCATAATAACTATTAGATCATACTCATACTCATATGATCTGTGCTGTTAACTCATCTTATTGCTAATACCATATGCATTCAAATAAAGACCATTAAGCTTTGTTTTTTTTTACAGTTTTTGCTAACTCTGGATTTGTTGCTGTTACATACTTTTGTTTAGATTTTCTGCCCCTTCCTGTCACATTTTGCTTGTCCTGCTCACTATCCTATGCCACCACTCTCTCATTTTCTCTTGATTGAGTAAACAGCCCTCCTCACTACTATTTGGTTTAAAGCCCTTTCTACAACCTTAGTTATATGATTAGCCAAGACAGTTGTCCCAGCACGATTCAGGTGAAGTCCATCCCAACAGAACAGTCTCTCCTTCCCCAGTACAGGTGTCAGTGTCCAATGAATGGGAATCCATTTCTATCACACCATATTTTAAGCCACACATTTACTTCTCTAATTCTGTTTACCCTTTGTCAAATTGCACGTGGCTCAGGTAATAAACCGGTGATCATCACCCTTGCGCTTCTCCTTTTCATTTGCCCTGAGCTCCTTATAATCCTCAGCTGACCCTCCTTCCTAGTGCCACATATGTCTTTAACAGGGAAAAACTTTCTCTCGCTCCATCCCACCTTTGTCCTCTTGTCTCACATCAGGAAAATGTATAAGGGCAAGAAAACTTGGAAAAACTCACAGCACTGTCCTCGTGGATACCCTCCTCACAACGATCCCGAATGGATCCTCGGAATATTCCACAGTGTACAGTGGGTTCATGGCTTTCTTTGTTGCCCTGGGAACCTCGATGGGGACCTCATACCGTGGATTTGAGGAGTCATTTATCTGAATGTAGTCAACGAAAGAGAAGATGGTCAATATTCAGCAACAGACTGCATTCCATCCTGGGATGTGGACAATTGGCTAGTGCTCTCTGTGAGATCCTGGTCAGGAACATTCACCCTACTCTTGCATGGTGTGAAGACTTGGAGCCTGAACTTTACCATCCAGCACATATTTCTACTGATCAGAATTCCCAAAAACAAAAATCCCCCAAAATTCCATCAATCAGCCAACAAAGTCAGTACCTCATAGCTCTTCGCAAGAGCTCACTGCACAGAGGTTAGCTGCCACATTACCCTCATTACAGCAGTAACAGAGTTATTTGAGGAGGTGACGAAGATGAATGATGAGGGTAAAAGCAACAGGGTTGTTGTAGTGGGTGACTTTAATTTCCCCAGTGTTGACCGGGACTTCCTTTGTGCCAAAGGCTTAGATGGGGCAGAATTTGTTAGGTATATCCAGAAGGGTTTATTGAAACAGTATGTAGATAGTCCAACCAGAGAGGGGCCAAATTAGATCTAGTATTGGGAAATGACCCTGGACAGGTAATTGGAGTTTCATTGGGAGCGCAGTTTGAGAACAGTGAAAGTGCTAAACTGGGGGAAGGCTAATTACAACAGTATTAGGCAGGAAATGGGGAGAGTAGTTTGGGAGCAGTCGTTATTGGATAAGTTCATATCCAACATGTGAGAGTTGTTTAAAGGCCAGCTAGTCAGAATTCAGGACCCACATGTTTGTGTGAAGAAAAAAGACAAGGATGGTAAGGTTCGGGAACCTTGGATGACAAGAAATGTTGCAAATTTAATTAAAAGGGAAAAGTATGTTTTAAGAAGCTGAAATCGGAAAACACCCTTGAGGAATATAAAGGAACCAGAAAATAAACAGGGAATCAGGAGGGCTAAAAGGGGCCATGAAATGTCCCTGATAAGTAGGATTACAGAAAAATTCCAGGGTAATTTACATATACATTAAGTACAAGAGAATAACTAGGGAGAGAGTAGGAGCACTCAAGGACAAAGGAGGAAATTTATGCCTGGAGCCAGAGGATGTGGTGAGGTACTAAACAAGTACTTTGTGTTGGTATTCACGAAGGAGAAAGTCATGGAGGATATTAAAATCAGAGAGGAGAATGCTGATATTCTAGGGCATGTTGATATCAAGAAGGAGGAGGTGTTGTGTCTCTTGAAGAACATTAAGGTGCATAAATCCCCAGGGCCCGATGGGATCTATCCCAGGTTATTAAGAAATCAAGAAAGGAGATTGCTGGGGCCTTGACAGAGATTTTTGTATCCTCTATAGCCACAGGCAAGGTCCTAGAAGACTGGAGAATAGCCAATGTTGTTCTCTTGTTTCAAAAAGAGCAATAGGGATAATCCAGCAAATTACAAAGCGCTGTGCCTTACATCAGTGATATGGAAATTATTGGATAAGATTCTTAGGGATAGAATTTACTTGCACCTGGAAAAGCATGGACATATTAGGGGTAGTCAGCATGGCTTTGTGTGGGGGAAGTCATGTCTTATGAACTTGAGTTTTTTAAGGAAGTGACAACAATGATTGATGAGGGTAGGGCAGTGGATAAGGTCTACATGGACTTTAGTAAAGCATTTGACAAGGTCCCTCATTGAGTCAAGATTAAGGTACATGGTATCCATGGTGAATTGGTAGACTGGATTCAAAATTAGCTTGGCCATATAAGACAGAGGGTAGTAGTGGAAGGGTGTTATTCTGACTGGCGATCTGTGACTAGTAGTGTTCTGCAGAGATCTGTACTGGGACCTCTGTTATTTGTGACATAAGGATATGGCTAAACATGTAGGTGGGCTAATTAGTAAGTTTGCAGATGACACAAAAATTGGTGGAGCTGTGGATAGTGAGGAAGGTTGTCAAAGGATACAGCAGGATATAGATCAGTGGAAAATATGGGAGCAGAAATGGTAGATGGATTTTAATTGCAGCAAGTGTGAGGTGTTGTACTTTGGGAGATCAAATGCAAGAGGAAAGTATACAGTAAACGGCAGGACCCTTAGGAACATTGATGTACAGAGGGATCTTGGGATGCTCCCTGAAAGTGGTAACACAAGTAGATAAGGATTAGAGAATATGAGCCATAAGGAGAGATTGGACAAACTTAGATTGTTTTCTCTGGAGCGTCACAGGCTGAGGGGAGACCTGATAGAAGTATATTAAATTATGAGAGACTTAGATAGGGTAGATAGTCAGTCTTTTTCCCGTGGTGGAAATGTCAAATACTAGAGGACATAATTTTAAGGTGGGAAGGGGAAAGTTTAAAAGAGGCAAGTTTTTTTAAACATAGAAAGTGGTAGATGCCTGGAATGCACTGCCAGGGCGGGTGATGGAAGCAGGTACAACTGCAATGTTTAAGAGGCTTTTAGATAAATGAATAGGCAGGGAATGGAGGGATATAGACCACGTGCAGGCAGATGGGATTAGTCTAAAATGGTATCAGGTTCAGCACAAACATTGTGGGCCAAAGGGCCTGACCCTGTGCTGTACTGTTCTATAACAACTGTGTGTCCAAAATATCTCATTGGCTGTAAAGTACTTCAAGGTGTTGTGAGGCTGTGAAAGGTGCTAAACAACTTTCTCTTATTGTTCAATTACTAGCCCAGAGGATGTGAGTTCCAAACCACCATGGCAGTTTGTAGATTAAAGAGCTTTGGTCAGTAAAGATGACCATGAAGCAGCAGGTTGTTGTAAAAACCCAACTAGATTGGGCCTGTGTGTGAGCCCAGTCCCATACCAACATGATTAATGTTCCCATCCGATGAATGACCCTGCTGCTCACCTGTAGAACACTTAAAATATTTGCATCCATTTTGGCTTTTCACAAACCCCAAATACCTCTAATCGCCTTACAGATAATTAAGTAATTTTGATATAAAAATAGAAAGTGGTGGAAATACTCAGCCAGCTTTTGTGGAGAGAGGAACGGAGGCAAAGTTTCAGAATGATGAACTTTCATTGGAATTAGTAAAGGTTCGAAAAGATATATTTTTAGTTGCAGTAAAGGATGACGATGGTTGGGTGGGAAGAACAAAGGGAATGAAATGACACCCTTGACAGTTCCAAGGAAACAGTTTAACGGAACTTCTTCTATTCAGAATGGAAGGTCCCACCTTAATGTGAAGTCTGTGGTCAGCCTCAAACATTACGTTCAGTTGGAGCTTCCAAATATCCCTGGGGTAGTAAGTTTTATTCCTTCTCGTGAGCTCTCCTGCCTCGCCCAGCTCTGTAATTGTCCGGTTTCCCAGGATATAACTTGGAAAGTTCGGTGGGTAGAAACACCAAGGCACTCCAGTTAGATCCATGGTGACCTGTACAAAACAACAGCCACGCTGCTCGCACAACTTCTGAGTCACGACTCGGTCCCTCTCCGGGTAGCAGTCAAACCTGTCCTGCTCAGGGATGGAAAGGCAGGTGACCCCACTGCCCTGCCTGTTCTGCGGTGACGAGATGCGTGCCCCTGATTCCGGGTATCCTGCCTCCCTGCTGGTCAGCTGCCTGACTGTCTGCCCCCTGTTCCAAACGTCGGTTAAGCCAAGGAGAAAAATGACAGTGAGCATTAGCACCCATGGGCGCCAGTGGCGATGGGTGCTTTGCTGGTTCATCTTCGTAATTCCTGGGACTGCTTGCCAAGATTCCAGTAATGTTTCCCCTGCCGTGGGATCCAGCAAGAATTCCTTCCTACAAGACCTCCCAGTGAAGCTGAAAAAGATATGAAAACATAACTTGTTTTGTTTCCTTTCCCACTTCAATCCTCACATCTCACACACAGAGTCACTGCTGCAGATGAGTGAAAGTTCATGGCCACATACCTCCCCCCAGTGCTGTGCTTATGATTTGTCATTTTTTTTCTTTTCATTTGCTCACAATCTGTCACATGACAGGACATGCATAGATACACATGAATACATTTTCTCACACACGAACCAATACATGCACACACACAAGTAAATATGCACACACTCAGACATATGTACACTTATGCCAACTCCTCACACATATTGACTTCACGGCATGAATGACCAGAACAGGGGAATCAGCAGGAACAAAGAAAAACAGCCATGCAGCACTTCCTACAATAGTTCCTCTTTCTGTCTCACAACACCATATTCCTGCTCCCACCCCATGCCTCTAATGCCTTTTGTATCAAGTAATCTACCTAGACTCCTTCTTGTACATTCAAATGATTTGGCCTCCACAATCTTCTGTGGTAGAAAATTGCATAGGTTCACTACTTGTGAAGAAATTTCTCCTCCTCTCAGTTTTAAATGTCTTACCCATACCCGGAGACCATGATCTCCTGGTTCTAAGTACCACTAGGAGTCACAAGCTCAGGAAACGGGATGATATTTATAACTGACTTGAGGGTAAATTGACCTCATTAACTACTTCAGAAACTATAAAACCAGAGTGGAAACGGATCATCCTCAATTCTGAGGAGCTGTCTAAGAATAAACTAACATTTTCCCTACTATGACTGTTGGGCTAATCAATCTGTAGTTCTCCCAACTCTCCCTCCTCTTTTAGAAACTGGAGTTACAATTACCACTCTTTGATATACAAGAACCATTCTTGATCAACAGAAGTTTGGAAAATGACAACCAATATATCCACTATTTTTATAGCTACCTCTTAGTGCTCTGGAATGTAGATTACCGGCCCTGGGAATTTATTATTTATTGGTCCCATTAATTTCTCCAGCAGTATGATTTAACCAATACTAACTTTCTTTAATTCCTCTTCTTATTAGACTCTTAGCTCCCTATTATTGCTGTGAAGTTATTTGTGTTCTACGAAGATATAACCAAAGTCTTTGTTTGATATTTCTGCTACTTCTTTGCTCCCTGTAAATTCTCTCATTTCTGCCTGTAAGCAACCAACATTGTCATCACTAATTTTTTTCATTTTGATACCTGTAGAGATTTCTATAACTCGCTCTTATGTTTCTTGCAAGTTTAATCAAAACCTTTGTGCATTTTTGCTAAATTTCCTAGCATCCCATACCAAGTCACCCGTTCAAGTCAGTTGGTGACACAATTCTCTCCACTTACCTGAATAACTTTGAACCATCCATGACAAAGCAGCCACTTCAATGGTACCCCATTCACCACCCTAAACATTCATTCCCTCCACCACTGGCACACAGTGGCTGCAGAGTGTAAAACGCACTGCAGTTATTCCTACAAGTTATTCCAATTCCACCTTCCAAATTCAAACAACCTCTACAACCAAGAAGGAAAAAAGGTGAATGGGAACAACACTATGTTGCGCACAACCCTGACTTGTAAATACTTCTTTATCACTGGGTCTAAGTCCCAGAATTCCCACCCCAACAACACTCTGAGACCATGACCAGAGGACTGCAAGGGCGATTAGGGCCAAGAAGGCAAATCAAATTAGTGCTGAATATGGGGTTGAAGGAAGTAAGTTTATGAATATATTAAAACAATGGTGAAATATTATTCATATATAGACCTAGATTTAGAATCTCTCTAGGTAGTCCTCCTTGCTACCTGTTATATTTTTTGTCTGTCAGGGCAGAAGTTTATTGAAACTATAATACTATTAACATGATGTAAAATACTACAAATAAAAGAAACCATAAAAGAATTATGATACAGGATTGTATCATAAAGAATTCATATTACGATGAAATCGTATCCACTGCTGAAGCCTTTGTTCTATAATGATCATCTGCAGCTTTTAACTCTTAATTAACCAACTTTATCTCCCATGTAATTAGTTCGAATGCTGCTTCTGGATGTGACTCACCCCAGTGTTGGCTGTAATTTTCTTGCAGGTTGCCCAGGATTGCTCCCAAATCCCCCTTGATAATATAAAAGAATCATGCCCATGACAATTGATTGACACAAATCCTCTTGTGATTGATCCTCCTGTGCTGGAAACTGGAGCAAGAAACAAACTGCTGGAGGAACTCAGCAGGTCAAGCAGCGTCTTGCTTGATGCTGGGGTGGGTGTGGAAGTGGGGGGGGGGGTGGGGGGAGGGATGGAAAATGTGAATAAAAGGAGAGAGAACCTTGGATTGGTAGAAGTCAGAGAGGAACACTGGGGGTGTGGGTTACCTGAAACTGGAAAATTCAATGTTCCTGTCATTGGGTTGTAGACTACCCAAGTGGAATATGAGGTATTGTCCTTCTAGTTTGTGTTTGGCCTCACTGTGGTGGTGGAGAACGCCGAGGACAGACAGGTCGGTGTGGGATGGGAAGGGGAGTCGAAATGACATGCAACCTGAAGGTCTAGATGGCCCTTGTGGACAGAGCACTGGGTGCTCCACAAAACAGTCGCTTAGTCTACTCTCTCCAATGTAGAGGTGTCTACATCGAGAGCACCAATTGCAATAGGTGAGGTTGGAGGAGGTGTACATGAATCTCTGCCTCAGCTGGGAGGGCTGTTTAAGCCCCTGAATGGTGGTGAGGGGTTTGGTGTAGGGATATGATGGCATTGCACATCCTACAGTTGCAGGGGAAAGTGCCAGGGGACTGGGAGGGGTGGGTGGAAGGGGATGAGCGGACCAGGGAGTTACAGAGAGTGTGGTCCCTTGCGGAAAGCAGAAAGGTGAGGAGAGAGGAAGATGTGACTGGTGGTGGGATCCGTTGCAGCTTGCGTAAGTGACAAAGGATGATGTGCTGGGTGGGGAGGCTGGTGGGATAAATGCTGAGAACCAAGGGAACTCTTATCTCTTTTCTGTTTTTGGAGGGGGAGGGAGGTGGGTGAGAGTAGAGGTCTGGGAAATGGAGGAAATGCAAGTCAGGGCTCCATCAAGTATGGTACAAGGGAAGCCACAATTTCTGAAAAAGGAGGACATTTCAGAAGCTCTGGAAAGAGAAGCCTCATCTTGAGAACAGGTGGAGTGGAGACTGAGGAATTGAACAGAAAGGATGGCATCCTCACAGGAGACAGGGTGAGAGGAGGTGGAGGTGCACGGTGTAGACTCATTGGTTGGCATTGTGGCTTGCATGCCATCATGCAGCAAATGTAAAATGGAGATGAATTACTGTTCCCATGATCCTTCCCGAATGATGGAGTCAAAAGTTGTAATGATGTGAGAAAAGCCATGTATAATGGTTTGTGCTACTCCCTTCAGAGTTCCCACGATACATATTATGATATACAGACTATTTGATAACCCTGTGCTTTAGCCTGGACTTTGTGTTCAAGCAAGTTAATATCGTATCCAAATTTGATCATGCATTCATCCAAATTTAGACAGGACATTTGGTCAGATATGTGAATATTCAGTTCTTTTCCTAGGAGTAACAGTTGACGGATTGTACATCCTGTTGACACTGAGTCAGCTCAATACTAAATGATGAGTATATAACTGGACACACCAGTTTAACACCACAGGTAAAAGGTTTTGCAATTGTGGTTACACGGTACATTCCATCTCTTATCAGCCAAAGTAACACCTCCCTGTTTATAGGGAGCTTGGTGCAATTTTCTCTCCTTCCATAGAAGCTACATACAGATTCTTTCTGATCATATACACAGGAACAGATTACTGACTTTTTTACTTGCTGATATCCTATCAGGTCTATGGGAAGCCTCATATCCTCTTAACTGGCAGAAACATTAAAGGCCACATAGAGAGTATTATCTGCTGCTTTGCTTTCTTTTATTCCTTTAATTCACTATTCATTGTTAGCCATTTCTGCTATGTTAACACCTGTCACTAAATTATTGTTAACCTCCTCTTTTTCCTGCTTGTGGGCTTTGGCTTGTGATCACAGCAGTGGGTGAAGTTATACCATCTTTCTACTTCATCAGAGACACAATAAATTCTGCAGATGCTGGAGTCTGGAGCAATACACAAAAAGTGCTGGAGGAACTCAGCAGGTCAGGCGGCATTTCCGTCCATGGATGCTGCCTGACATGCTGAGTTCCTCCACCACTTTTTCTGTATTTCTACTTCATCAAACTGATTTTCCAGATATTTGAATTCCCACAAATACTTCATATTATCCCAAATATCTTGAATCACTTCTTGCTGTATTTTGTCAGTGAGAAAAATCGGGTGTTTCTTTTAACCATCTTGGTCATTTCACTTTGATCAAATTTAAAATAACAAGTTGATACAGTATACCTTGGTCAATGCCTTTTCATTTTAAGGGCTCTTAGCCAACATGGTGATTTAACCCTCTTTGTCATGTTCGTTTTAAACAGCCCACACTCTGTTAGTGGACATGCCTAGGGTTCTTCCTGCTCTTGAATAATTTGTGTCATTATCTTATAATGACACAGCTGCATAAAACTTCTGTCAGGCCACATTTGGAACACTGTGTGTAGTTCTGGTCGCCGCATTACAAGAAGTATGTGGAGGCTTTGGAGAGGGTGTAGGAGAGGTTAACCAGGATGGAATTGGAATTGGTTTATTATTGTAACATGTGCAGAGATACAGTGAAACAGTTAGCTTTCTGCCATCCATACAGATTATTTCAAAACATAAGTACATTGAGGTAGTACAAGGGCAAAGCAACAATAGAATGCAGAATATAGTGTTACAGAAAAAGTGCAGTGCAGGCAGACAGTAAGGTGCAAGGGCCGTGGCGAAGTAGATTGTGAGGTCAAGTGTTCATCTTTGGCGTACTAGAGTCTTATAAGAGTCGTCCTTGAGCCTGGTGGTGCATGTTTTCAAGCTATTGTATCTTCTGCCCGATTGAAGGGGGGAGAAGAGAGAATGTCTGGAGTGGGAGGCGTCTCTCTGCCATTTTTTTGGACTTGGGCAGAGCAGTTGATGTTTGAGAGTATTTGCAAAGAGAGGTTTTCTCTCGAGTGTCGGAGGCTGAGGGGTGACCTGATCGAAGTACATAAAATTATGAAACACATAGACAGGGTAGATAGTTGGAGTCTTTATCCCAGGATGAAAATGTCAAACACTTAGATGTCAAAGCTTTAAGGTGAGTGGGGGAAAGTTTAAAGGAGATTTACGTGGCAGTTTTTTTTATATACAGGTGGCTGGCATGCGCTGTCAAGTGAGATGATGGAAGCTGATTCAACAGCAACGTTTAAGAGGCATTTAGATACGAACATAAACAGGTGAGGAATTCAGGAATATAGACCACACCCAGACCAATGTGCAATTTAAATTGGCATCATAGTTGGCACAGACATCAGGGGCCGGAGGACCTGTTCCTGTGCCTTACTGTTCTATGTTCTTAAATACATCATCACTCCTGTACCTGCAAACTTCTTGAACCTGTTGATTTTTGTCGTCTAAGGTTACCTTGGGTCAGGCATACTTGGTGTTTTGGGGTAAAGCAACCAAACTAAACAACAAACACTTTTTATCATTCTTATCAAAGCCTTGCATTGCAGCTATTGTTTCTAAAAGCAGAAGGTGACTTTTGATATCTCTTCCCTTTTTAAGCATTGTCAAATTCTAGTAGTTTCCCTTAATTGTGAGGGCATATGTACAGGCCTACGAATAGTAGTCAAGATGTGGGGTACAAAATACATCAGGAGACAGAAAAGGCATATCAGAAAGGCAATGTTACAGTAAACATGGGGGACTTCAATATGCGGGTAAACTGGGAAAATCAGGTTGGTGGTAGACTATATAAGAAGAGGAATTTGTGGAATATCTACGAGAAGGTATTTTAGTGTAGCTTGTGTTAGAGCCCACTAGGGAACAGGCAACTCTGGAGTTGGTGGTGTGTAATGAGGCAGACTTGATCAGGGAGCTTAAGGTGTAGGAACCTTTAGGAGGCAGTGACCAAAATATGATAGAATTCACCCCACAATGTTGAGAGACAGAAGTTGAAATCTGATGTAACAGTATTACAGTTCATTAAAGGTAACTACAGTGGCATGAGGGAGGAGCTGGCTACAGCTGATTGGAAGGGGAACCTAGCAGGGATCATGGAGCAGGAGTTTCTGGGAGCAGTTTGGGAAACACTGCAGAATTTCATCCCAAGGGATAAAGACACTAAGGGGATGATGAGGCAACCATGCCTGACAAGGGAAGTCTGACAGCAAAAGAAGGCATACAATATGGCAAAGATTAGTGGGAAGCCTTTAAAAGCCAACAGAGGACAATGAAAAAAACTATGAGGGAGAAGATGAAATTTGAGGGTAAACTGGCCAATAGTATAAAAGAAGATTTCAGAAGTTTTTTTCTTAGATACATAAATGGTAAGAGAGAGGCAAGAGTGGACATTGGACCATTTGAAAATAATGTTGTAGAAGTAGTAGTGGGGAACAGAGAAATGGCAGAGGAGCTAAATAAGTACTTTGTGTTAGTCTTCATAGTGGAAGACACCAGTAATATGCCAGAAATTCAAGAGACTCAGGGGACAGAGGTGAGTCCAGTGGCCATCACTAAGGAGAAGGTGCTGAGGAAGCTTAAATGCCTGAAGGTGGATAAGTCACCTGAACCTCAGAGTTCTGAAAGAGGTAGCTGAAGAGATTGTGGAGGTATTAGTAGTGATCTATCAAGAATCACTGGAGTCAGGGAAAGTCCTAGAGGACTGCAAAAGTCACATGAGGCTGCTAAACAAGAGCCCATGGTGCTAGAGACAAGGTACGAACATGGATAGAAGATTGGCTGACTGGCAAAAATCAAAGAGTGGGGATAAAGGGATCTTTTTCAGGATGGCTGCTGGCGACTCGTGGATTTCCACAGGGGTTAGTGTTGGGACAGCAACTTCTCACTTTATGTATTAATGATCTGGATGAAGGAACTGATAGCATTGTGGTCAAGTTTGCAAACGATACAAAGATAGGTGGAGGAATGGGTAGTGTTGCAGAGACGGAGTCTGCAGAAACACTTGGACAGGTTGGGAGAGTGGACAAAAGTGGCAGATGGAATACAGAGTAGGGAAGTGTGGGGTTATGCACTTTGGTAGAAAGAATAAAGGTGTAGTCTATTTTCCAAAGGGGGAGGAATTTCAGAAATTGGCGGTGCAAAGGGACTTGGGAGTCCTTTTTCAGGATTCCTTCAAGGTTAACTTGAAGGTTAAGTCAGTAGTAAAGAAGGCAAATGCAATGTTAGCATACATTTCAAGAGGACAAGAATATAAAAGCAAGGATGTACTGCTGAGGCTTTATAAGGTATTGGTCAGACTGCATTTGGAATGTTGTGAGCAATTTTAGGTCCTGTATCTAAGGAAGGATGTGCTGGTTCTGGAGATCCTCCAAAGAAGGTTCGCAAGAATGATCCCAGGAATTAGGGAATTAGGTGCAAAGTTAAAGGACAGGACCTCCAAGGTTGTAATCTCAGGATTGCTACCCGTGCCACGTGCTAGTGAGGCTAGAAATAGGAGGATCATGCAGCTAAATACGTGGCTAAGGGGTTGGTGCAGGAGGGAGGGCTTCAGGTTTCTGGATAATTGGGCTTTGTTTCAGGGAAGGTGGGATCTGTTCCGAAGGGACAGTTTACACCTGAACTGGAAGGGGACTAACATACTTGCGGGTAGGTTTGCTAGTGCTGCTCCAGTGGGTTTAAACTAGATTTCCAGGGGGAGGGGAACCAGAGTGTTAGAGAAGAAAGTGAGGAGGAAAATGATCGTGCGAGGTCTGCAGGTATGGACAGAAATCAAAGGTTTGTACATGATAGTAATGTTCTCAGGTGCATCTATTTCAATGCAAGGAGTATTATAGGTAAGGCGGATGGGCTTAGGGCGTGGATTGGCACGTGGGATTACGATGTTATTGCTATTAGTGAGACATGGTTGCAGGAGGGGCAGAACTGGCAGCTTAATGTTCTGGGCTTCCGTTGTTTCAGACGTGATAGAGGGGGAGGGATGAAAGGGGAAGGAGTGGCATTACTGGTCAGGGAACAGATCACGGCTGTGCGTAGACAGGACAACCTGGAGGGCTCGTCTACAGAGGCCATATGGGTGGAGAGGAGGAATAGGAACGGTGTGGCCACACTAATAGGGTTGTATTATAGACCGCCCAATAGTCAGAGGGAATTGGAGGAACAAATCTGTAGTGAAATAGCAGACCAATGTAAGAAACAAAGTTGTAATAGTAGGGGATTTTAACTTTCCACATTGACTGGGACTCCCACACTGCAAAAGGGTTGGATGGCTTGGAATTTGTCAAATGTGTTCAGGAAAGTTTTCTAAATCAATATATAGAGGTACCAACAAGAGAGAATGCAATACCTGATCTCCTATTAAGGAACCAGACAGGTCAGGTAACAGAAGTATGTGTAGGTGAGCATTTTGGGTCCAGTGACCATAATGCAATTAGTTTCAAGATAATTATGGATAAGGACAGATCTGGTCCTCGAGTGGAGGTTCTAAATTGGAGAAAGGCCAATTTTGTGGAAATGAGAAAGGATCTAGGTAGGGTGGATTGGGATAAGTTATTTTCTGGCAAGGATGTGCTCAGTAAATGGAAAGCCTTCAAAGATGAAATTTTGAGAGTGCAGAGTTTGTATGTCCCTGTCAGGATTAAAGGCAAGGGTAACAAGCATAGGGAACTATGGTTTTCAAGGGATATTGGTGAGCTGGTTAAGAAAAAGAGAGAGGTGTATAGCAGGTATAGGCAACTAGGAACATATGAGGTACTTGAAGAGTATAGGAAATGTAAGAAAATACTAAAAAAGGAAATCAGGAAGGCAAAAAGAAGCCATGAGGCTGCTTTGGCAGATAATGTGAAGGTAAACCCAAAGGGTTTCTACAGGTATATTAAGAGCAAAAGGATAGTAAGAGACAGAATTGGTCCCCTAGAAGATCAGAGTGGTCATATAAGTGTGGAGCCTCAGGAGATGGTGGAGGTCTTAAACAGTTTTTTTGCATCAGTATTTACTGAGGAAACTGGCAGCGTGGACATGGAAGGAAGGGAAACAAGCACTAGTGTCATGGAACATACAGAGATTAAAAAGGAGGTACTTGATGCTTTACAGCGAATAAAGGTAAATAAATCCGCAGGGCCTGACAAGATATTTCCTCAGACCTTGAGAGAAACTAGTGTAGAAATTGCGGGGGCCCTGGCAGATATATTTAAAATGTCCTTAGCCACGGGTGCGGTGCCAGAGGACTGGAGGATAGCTCATGTTGTTCCATTGTTTAAGAAAGGCTCGAAGAATAAACCAGGTAATTACAGGCCAGTGAGCCTGACATCAGTAGTGGGTAAATTATTGGAAGGTGTTCTGAGAGATAGGACAGCCAAAGGTTGATTAAGGATAGTCAGCATGGCTCTGTGCGTGGTAGATCGTGTTTAACGAATCTTGTGGAGTTTTTTGAGGAGGTCACTAAGAAAGTAGATGAAGGTAAGGCTGTGGATGTTGTCTACATGGACTTTAGTAAGGCCTTTGACAAGGTCCCACATGGGAGATTAGTTCAGAAGGTTCAGTCAATGGGTATCCATGGAAAGGTTGTAAACTGAATTTGAAATTGGCTGAGTGGGAGAAGACAGAGAAGGTGGATGGTTGTTTCTCAAATTGGAGGCCTGTGACTAGTGGTGTGCCTCAGGGACCTGTGTTGGGGCCATTGTTGTTTGTTGTATATATCAATGACCTAGATGATAATGTGGTAAATTGGATTAGTAAATTTGCGGATGACACTAAGATTGGAGGTGTAGTGGACAGCGAGGAAGGCTTTCAAAGCTTGCAGAGGGATCTGGACCAAATGGAAAAATGGTCCAGAAAATGGCAGATGGAATTTAATGCAGACAAGTGTGAGGTGTTGCATTTTGGAAGGACAAATCAAGGGAGGACATACACAGTAAATGGTAGGGCACTGAGGAGTGCGGAGGAACAAAGGGATCTGAGAGTTCAGATACATAATTCCCTGAAAGTAGAGTCACAGGTAGACAGGGTTGTAAAAAAGGCTTTTGAATCCTGGCATTTATAAATCAAAGTATTGAGTATAGGCGTTGGAATGTTTTGGTAAGGTTGTATAAGTCATTGGTGAGACCAAATTTAGAATATTGTGTGCAGTTCTGGTCGCTGAACTACAGGAAGGATGTCAGTAAGATTGAAAGAGTGCAGAGGAGATTTACAAGAGTGTTGCCGGGTCTTCAGGAGTTGAGTTACAGGGAAAGACTGAGCATGTTAGGACTTTATTCCTTGGAGCGGAGAAGAATGAGGGGAGATATGATAGAGGTTTACAAAATGATGAAGGGCATAGACAGAGTTAGTGCAAGTAGGCTCTTTCCACCTAGATTAGGGGAGATAAGTACGAGAGGACATGGCTTTAGGGTGAAAGGGGAAAGGTTTAGGGGGAACATTAGAGGGAACTTCTTCACTCAAAGAGTGGTGGGAGTGTGGAATGGGCTATCATCTGATGTGGTAAATGCGGGCTCGCTCTTAACTTTTAAGAGTAAATTGGATAGATACATGGACGAGAGAGGTCTGGAGGGGTATGGGCTGGGGGCAGGTAGATGGGACTGGCAGAATAATGTTTCGGCACAGACTAGAAGGGCCGAATGGCCTGTTTTTCTGTGCTGTAGTTTTCTATGGTTCTATGGAATGAAAGGCTTAACTTATGAGGAGCGTTTGATGTCTCTGGACCTGTACTTGATGTTCAGAAGGATGAGAGGAGATACCATTGAAACCTACTGGATACTGAAAGGTCTGGATAGACTAGATGTGGAGCAGATGTTTCCATTTGTAGTAGAGTCTAGGATCCAAGGGCACAGCCTCAGAATAAAGGGATGACCCTTTAAAACTGAGATGAGGAGGAATTTCTTCAGCCAGGGGGTGGTGAATTGGTGGAATTCATTGCCACAGAGGGCTGTGAAGGCCAAGTCATCGGGTGTATTTAAGGCAGAGATTGATAGGTTCTTGATTGGTAAGGGGGGGTTCAGGGTAATAGGGAGAATGGGATTGAAAAAAAATCAGCCATGATTGAATGGTGAAGCAGACAAGATGGGCCAAATGGCCTAATTCTGCTCCTGTATCTTGTGATCACAAAAACTGGCCCTTCGGCCTAACTCGTCCCTACCGACCAAGTTGCGTACACGAGCTAGTCTCATTTACCTGCATTATGGCCATATCCCTCTCAACCCTTCCTATCCATGAACCTGCCCAAATGTCTTTTAAGCATTGCGAATGTACCCACCTCTACCACTTCCTCTGGCAGCTCGATCCATATACCCAACACCCTCTGTGTGAAAATCTTTCCCCTCTCACCTGAAACCTATACCCTCTAGTTTTATTTGGGGGACAAAGATTGTGAACATTCACCTTATCTATGCCCCTCATGATTCTATGAACCTCTATAAGGTCATCCCTCAGCTTCCTTCACTCCAGGAAAAAAAGCCCCAGCCTATCCATTCTCTCCTCATAACTCATGCTCTCCAGTCCCAGTAACATGAATAGAAATTAACTAAATAGAAATTAATTCTGCTTGATTGCTGCAGTGATTATTCTCTGATGTCCCTCATAATCTGTGGCTCCCAGTGGGTAATAACTAAATGAAAATCAGCCATGATTGAATGGCGAAGCAGACGAGATGGGCCAAATGGCCTAATTCTGCTCCTGTATCTTGTGATCACAAAAACTAGCCCTTCGGCCCAACTCGTCCCTACCGACCAAGTAGCGTACACGAGCTAGTCTCATTTACCTGCATTATGCCCATATCCCTCTCAAAAACTTTTGTTTCTTTGATTATGACACCGATCCACCGATTCACCACCCTCTGGCTGAAGAAATTCCTCCTCATCTCAGTTTTAAAGGGTTATCCCTTTATTCTGAGGCTGTGCCCTCGGATCCTAGCCTCTACTACAAACGGAAACATCCTCTCCACATCTAGTCTATCCAGACCTTTCAGTATCCAGTAGGTTTCAATGATATCTCCTCTCATCCTTCTGAACATCAAGTACAGGTCCAGAGACATCAAACGCTCCTCATAAGTTAAGCCTTTCATTCCTGGGATCATTCTTGCGAACCTTCTTTGGAGGATCTCCAGGACCAGCACATCCTTCCTTAGATATAGGACCTAAAATTGCTCACAACATTCCAAATGCAGTCTGACCAATACCTTATACATCCTTGCTTTTATATTCTTGTCCTCTTGAAATGTATGCTAACATTGCATTTGCCTTCTTTACTACTGACTTAACCTTCAAGTTAACCTTGAAGGAGTCCTGAAAAAGGACTCCTGAAAAAGGATAGGAAGGTATTGCTGATCAAATCAAGAATATCTAGTCTGTTAAACAAGATTTGCTCTGTCGAGAAATGATCAAGGCAACCCAGGAGAACAGAATCCAATGGTTAAATTCAGGGGGCAGAGTTATAAAACTGCCATATTGTCAGAGATTTGTCCTTGTCCCAGGGGCTTGTGGGTTTCTGGAACAGGTTGGCAGCTCATGGTGGACATCAATTGGCAAAGTACCTTTGAGCAAAAGATGGTCCTGTTTCTGGCTGTGTGGATATTACATTGGACAAGAGATAGGTGACTAGCAGTACCAGAGTTATCTCCCAGAGTGGTTACCATTACCCAGTAGAGTCAGAAAGGAACTTGCCCAATATTCCCCAGTACTTCACATCCACTTGCCCGGGTTACCATCTGACTAGTCAAGTCTCTCGGGAAACACCACATCGGGATGTCATGTGAGCAGTTAGTCTTTCCCTATCCAACACTGGTGGATATCCATCTCAGAGGCACACTCTGCAACAAAGTGTACACAATTTAATGTACTTTATAGTGCTCATACCTCCTCTTTAAACAGAAACCATGGATAGCAGAGGTTTAGAGGGCTATAGGCCAAACGTGGGCAGATGGGACTAGCTTGCTGGGCAACACAGTGGGTCGACATGGACAAGTTAGGCCTGTTTCCATGCTGTAAGACTCTGTTATTTGGAATTCCTGGAGCTAAGCAAATAGTCAATATTTTGAAGTGCAGCCACTGCTGTAATATAGAAAATGTGCACATAGGTAATCTGCACAAAGCAAGATCCCACAAAGAACAATGTATTCATGAAACTTAAGATAGACCAGGAACTTAGCCAACAAGTCCACAATAGATCTAATCTCGGTACAGGTTGATAAGGCTGTATCATTGCTTCGACACTACTATCAATCATTCTTGTTGTAATGCTGCACCTGACCTACAACAAGCTTCCTATTGGAGTGGAACTAAATCTATAGGACTAATGGGAAAATGTTCAACTATAACACCGCTATTCCTGAACCAAGGTCACCCCACCCTCAGTAAATTGAGCTGCAGTGTACAGGTGAAGTTTGCGTTTGAGCATGTTCAGAGTCCAAGCTGCAAGTCATTATTGACTCGTTCACTGAAGCACACAAAAGGATGGACCTTACACTCAACATCCGTAAAACAAAGGGCCTCTACCGACTGCCTCCACCATACATTACTCTCGAACAACAAAGGTTTCCTGGTGTGACCCTTGAAATTATGGACCACTCCCATGTCTTGGGAGCCACCTTTCAACAAAGGCAGATGTCGATGATGAAATTCGTCACTGTCTTCAACATGCCAGCACAGCCTTTGGTTGACCAAGGAAGAAAATGTTGAAGCTAAAGACCTCAAACCTAGCACAAAACTTACACTCTACTGGACAGCAGTGACATCTACCTTGATCTACAACAGGCTGCGGTTGATCTACAACCAGCACTGCCTCTACAAGAACAAGAGAACCAAGGGTCCTCTCCAAGATCAATATCCAGAACACTAATTATGCTCAGTCAGCTGTAATGGGCAAGCCACCTTGTACACATGCCTGACAACAGACTCTATGGATGTTCTATTCTAGGCTCTGTCACTGGAAGTGATTAACAGTGGACAGAGGAAAGGATTGAAGAATATGTTCAGCACCTCCCTGAAAATTGCAACATTCCCAATGATTCTTGGGAATCCCTGGCCCTTGACTGCTCAAAATGGGGAAGGAACATTCAGATTGGCACTGAGAACCTTTAATCCATGCATCAGGACCACATGGAAATCCAGTGTAAACAGCAGAAGGAGTGCAACACATCCCAAACTATCTAGCACCTCCTGCCCCAGCTCTGGAGAGTCTGTGATTCCCACTTTGGCCTCGTCTGTCACCTCAGAACCTGGGTAGAAGTAAGTCATCCTTAATCACAAGGGACTGCCTAAGAGGGAGTGTTGCTAAGGGTAGTTCGGTGTAAATACTGGCAAGGACACCCAGGAGAACTTCACTCCACCATTCTTTGAAATAATGCAAAGGGATGTTGATACCAAGCTGAGAGGTGAGCTTCAGCCAAAAGGTATGCATGATGACATAGTCCTTTAGCTTGCTTCAGTTGTAATGTCAATTGTGTTACAAAATACAAAGGTAGCCCCATATTAGACTGAGATTGCTTGGGTTTATCCCAACCAACCTGAGCATTAAATCCCCACCCTTGCCTTTTGCTTAAGTTCCATACAGCCCATCCAACTTACCTTCCTCCTCCCCAATTCCTCACTGTGTAGGAATTAAGTCGCTTCTCTCCATCTTCTATTTAACCTTTCACACACCTGTTCTTAATTCTGTCAACTCACTTCAGACATCCCTATCATCTGCCTTTGTACTCCTAAAATCTATGTATACAATACTTTCGCCTTCATCCATGATAATCTGGTTACTTCTTTACCTAATTTTTTAGAATATCTAATGGTGACTATCTAATGGTGGCTTTCACTTACATAGTCGGGTCAGATGATTAAGAGTCATATGTCGGTCGAATGAAACAGTCTGAGTAAACACTTACCAAGTGGTTGGGTAGTGGAATCATTTTGAGAATAGGCACAAGACAGCAAAAATCAGTCTCAAACAGAAACCAAAACAGTGTCATTAAAGTTCCCTTTCAGATATACAAACCATACTCACTGTGTTTCCAGTACTACACTTCACATCACAACCCTATAAATAAACCATCTGCAGACCCCAGTTTTCTGCAAGCTGATCACCTGACAGAGCCTAGCAACAGTCAGGCTGCTCTGCATGTTGTAGGGAAATTTTCATCCCACTCATTGACTTTGATCAGCAGGAGAGTATTTCACACTATTGGGGTTTGGATGGTGGAAAGAAATATGGAGCCAAGGCAGGTGAATGGACTTGAGATGTATATCAATCATCAGGGTCCAAATGAAGGGTCTCAACCTGAAATGTCAACTGCACAGATTCCCTCCACAGATGCTGCCTGACCTGCTGAGTTCCTCCCGCATCTTGTGTGTTGCTCCAGATTCCAGCATCTGCAGTCTCTTGTATCTCCTGTAGATCAATCATGTTCTGATTGAATAGCAGAGTGGCTCATGGGGCTGAATGGGATTTTCCTGGCTTTAAGCTGTTAATCGGCAGGGACTAATGCTGCAAGGATTTGGCTGACAAGGAAAGCAGTGGGGATGGTACAGTGGATGTCAAGGGCCAAGGGACAAGTTTCCCCTGGCCTAACCTACCTCAGTGAAAGAGGACTGATATTCAGATAGATCCAGAAAAAAATCAAAAAATGGGGAGACGTCTTTGGTTGAATTTTCTTTCCTCCTTCTTTGCTTAAAGGGGCCGGTGTGAATACTTAGCAGTTATTTGGGACTTCCCGCATTTGTCCCTTGGTCCCCAGACATCAATGGTGAGCATAGTAATCACACAAGCATTGGGATTGCCAGACAATGAAAGCACAAGATCTATGTCATTCACTTTCCTCTATCCTGCTGGTCAGGTGATACAACGATGATGCAGTTGTTCACAAACCATTGTGACGAATCTCCATCAATTAGTTTGCGACGGACCCAGGCATGAAGCAAGGAAACCCGATGGTGGACAGCTTTGGAATTATAGGATTTGAGTCGGGCTTTTCCCCACTCTTGTCTTCTCTTCCCACACTATGAGCCTCTGAAATACTTACCCTCCTCCAATTCTACTCCGTTGTGGCATGTAGTTTCCATCACCCCCCACTGCCAGAGTACATTCAGTTGTTAAAGCCCTCTGAGTTCTAGAATCCATTCCCTCAGCCTCTCCATCTCTAAATATCCACTTCAAGGCATTCCTTCAAACCCACCTCTTTGACCAAGTTGTTTGACAGCTTCCTTGCTCTGTCAGTGACTCAGTGACAGTGGGTGTTTGCTAACAATCCTGTGAAGCACCTTTTTGGCAATTTGCCATGTTAAAAGGTCCAAGGCGAAACTCACCACACTTCACCCTGACCTGCTCCCTTCCTATTCCAGTAACATGACTGACCAGCAGGAATCAATAAATAATCAGAGCAGACACCTGAGCTCATTCCTCCCAGCCCAGTCCATAGGAGTGGACACCGTGAACCAGAGTACAGTGAGCGGCACACTCACCGAGTGAGAAAGTTGTGGATTTACAACCCACTCCAAGACTTGATCCAACTCCCTACACAGTACATAAAAGATCCCAGGTCACTACTTCAAGGTGAGATCTCCAGGTGCCCAGTCTTTATCCCTCAGCCAACATCAATAAAAGAAGTAATCTGAGGATTATCACGCTGATTTGGGACACTTAGTGTGCTAACTGGCTGCCCATGTCTTGCACTACAACAGCAACCACACTCTGAAGCTGGGAAGTGCTTTAGGGAGTCCTTGGGCCAGAAGGATTCAGAGTCTCTCCTGTTCGTGGGAAGTGAAGAACAGTCCCGAGGACCACTGGGCAGTGGGTTCCCAACCTTAGCACATACACTACACAGCAAATAAAAGCCACAGCAACACTGCAGAAGAGAACTTTAACAATAACTCCACAAAGAAAAGGCACCATGGCACAATCAGCCATGACTATGTTGGTTTCCATCTGCTGGAATACATTGGAACAGCTTAACTTGTCCTCTCCCCTCTCCTTTCTTGTCATGCAAACTGCCCTGTGCATAATTTATGCCAAAATCCTCCCAGAAACTCACAAGGATACAGTCTGTATTGCATTCACTGGGAGCTTCAGTCCTGCTCCTTGTTCTGTTTCACTCTTTACTGGCACCAACTGACTGGACAGGAGGCCTCTCTTGGGTATATGTGGCCCTGCTGCAGTCAGGGTCAGCTATTACCTACCAGTTCAGGCATCACTGCAAGTGTCTGCACTTCGTGACACACAATGCAGTTTAAACGCACGGATTAACTCCTGTCAAGTTTCTGTGTATGTTATTACACACTGAGTCCCCCACATAAAATATTTATTTATTAGTCACATGTACTGTACATTGAAACGCACAGTGAAATACGTCTTTTTTTTTGCATTACTGAGAATGTGCTGGGGGCAGCCCGCAAGTGACGCTACTCTTCCGGTATCAACATAGCATGCCCACAGCTCCTAATCTGTATGTCTTTGGAATGTGGAAGGAAACCGGAGCACCCAGAGGAAACCCATGCAGACACGGGGAGAACATACAAACTCCTTTCAGACAGCGGTGAGAATTGAACCCAGGTCGCAGGCGCTGTAATAGCGTTACGCTAACCGTTACACTACCGTGCCGCCAATGTAAAAGAGTAAAAAAAAATGGCACAGAAAACTTATTCAAAGGCATCAAGCAGAGTGGGAGAGTCCAGGACAAATGGCAACGTCTTAGTTTGAACTAGGAGCAAAATCAGAAAATAGCTTCCTCCTCCAGAGGTTGCAGATATTGTATTGTACAGCACAGAAAAGGCCCTTTGGCCCACCATATCCATGCCAATCTGGAAATCTCCCCCAAGGAGGTGTAGATATCAGGTCAATTATACCATGTTTGTAGCTCAGACTGGCCATTCAACCCAATGAACTATGCTGGTGATTATGCTCCACATGAGCCTACCCCCAAGTCTCTTCACCTAATCCCACTAACACTTTGCAGAGGGGATCCAATGGGTGTTAGTACGAAAAGGGTGAAGTCCATGTTTGATGCAAATCTATTCCTTTCAGCCTCCTTTACCAGCTTCCCTATTAATGTATCTCTGTTGTTCTCCTCGGCACCTCCAAATAGCAGGAAGTTCCCCATTCACTGCTCTTGGAGTGAAATTTCCCCAAATTCCTTATTGGATTCATTAGTGACCAACATATTTATAGCCTGGGGATGCCACCCCACTGGACAGCATCTTCTCCAGATCTCCCCAATCAACTGCTGCATATGGGTAAAGACTTCTACCAAGCCATCACATAGTCATAGAGCGATACAGCACAGAAACAGGCCCATCGGCCCAACTCGTCCATGCCGCCCAAGGTGCCCACCTAAGCTAGTCTCATTTTCACGCGTTTGGCCCATATCACTCTAAACTTTTCCTATCCATGTACTTATCCAAATGTCTTTTAAATATTGTTATTGTACCTGCCTCAACCACTTCCTCTGACAGCTCGTTCCATATATGCACCATCCTCTGCATGAAGAAGTTGCCCCTCAGGTCCCTTTTAAATCTTTCTCCTCTCACCTTAAACCTATGTCCTCTAGTTGTTGATTCCCTTTCCCTGGGAAAATGATCATGTGCATTCACCCTATCCAGCTAGCCCCTAATGATTTTATACACCTCTGTAAGGTCAGCTCTACATTCCAAGAAATAAAGTCCTAGCCTAACGAATATCTCCCTATAACTCAGTCCCTCGAGTTCTGGCAACATTCTCATAAATCTTCTTTCAACTCTTTCCAGTTCAATAACATCTTTCCTATAACAGGGACACCAAAACTGTACACATCCTCTGGCCTTTTTTCTGTGGAAAAGAGCCCTAGACTAATCAGTCATTCATGATAGAACCTCTTAGTTCTGCTAATCTAATCTTTTCCCCTACTATCCTGATAATCCTTTAAAAGACCAGATCTGTTGAAACTTTCAAGATTGAGATCAATAGAATTTTGATCGATAACAGGATCATGGGAAACAGAACGAAGGTGGCTAAATGGTGTTGAGGGACAGATCAGCCATGATCTGATTGAACTTTGCATCAGACAGGAGAAACCAAATGGCCCAGCCGTGGACAAGGATGAAGAGGGATGGTGTACTCTCAGTTGGAAAGGGTGCCGATTTTAACTTTGGTTACGACTGTTTCAATGGGGGTTACAAGTTTAGAAATATTACTTGATTTAGGGGGGTGGTAAGAAAGTTGAACATAGATTTGGCAGAAGGCAATATAAGGTGAGCAGCAGGTTGGTATTGGTTTATTATTTAGTATTGGTTTATTATTGTCACTTGTACCAAGGTACAGTGAAAAGCTTGTCTTACAAACCGATCCTACAGGTCAATTCATTACACAGTGCAGTTACATTGAGTTAGTACAGAGTGCATTGAAGTAGCACAGGTAAAAACAATAACAGTACAGAGTAAAGTGTCACAACTACAGAGAATAACAGCTTGGAGATGAGCTATGGGTAAATCTATAAATACATGCGACCAAGTGTAATTATTTTGTGAGTAAGAAGCTCTGATGACGCTGTCTTTGAAAAAAAAGAGGTGAGGGAGAACTACCCAAAGAAAGGGAAACCTTCACAATGTTAATTAGCTAGAAAAGGAAGTGGGTTAATGATACCAGAAAGGGTTAATGAAGGGGACGTGATGTCTGAGTTTGTCGGGGAAAGGGAGCATTTAGTTCAAATAGAAATGTCACTTCTCAACGTGTAGCAGTCTGGGGAAGGGGCCAGGCCGAGGGGTCTTAGGCAGGGGATGGGCCAGGGCCAGGGCCAGCGGCAGGTCCGAGGCCGAGTCCGGAGGTGGTTGGAGGACCGGAGCCGGGCCGGCGATGGGTCTGGGGCCCTCCGCCGCCCGTTAATGTGCCCGTGTTTCCCCGGAGCTCAGCCGCTCCTCCGCCCAGGCCTTCCTCACGGAGCTGCTCAGCGTCAGCTGGAGGGAGGGGCGAAGAGCCGGGCCCCGGCAATATTTTGCGGGGCCGAGTTCAATCCCCGGCGTGGGGGCGGAGCGAACCCCGGACCCTGTCAGGACCCCTCTTGCAATGGGAGCCGCTGGATCTTTACCCGAGGGGATGGGGCTCCGGGCTAAAGGTCTCACCTGAAGGGCAGCGTCTGCAAGCCGACACTCCCCGCACCCCCGGAGAGCGAGTCGAACTGCCGACCTCCGGACCCAGGCAGTGTGCGGACCAGGGCACTTAGTGCAGAGAGCAGGGCTTTGCTACCTGACAAGTGGAGATGGTTGCAACAAATTAGCGACACGTTTCTAACAAAATGCTTTATTTGTAGCATACAAATTTCAAGCAGCCGTGTCTACAGCAATAAATTATCACAGAAAACTTCTTCAGCGTGTTGTATTTACAAGATCTGCAGTTCATATTCAAAGTTATAAAATCCAAACAAAAATCCAGTTAAAGTCAAAATTAAAATATTTAGATGTGAAATGTAAATTACTGATAGGGTAAGGCAGCTGAATAATAAAATGCTAGACTAGTACGTCATGTGTTTGTGCATAGTCCTGGGCTCACTCGCCTACACTGGATTACAAAAACTGTTACAATTTTTGGATATTTATGTTTGTTTTTACACTTCTCCACATTTCCCCTCTCTAATTTCATCCAATTCTATAACCCCTTCCTTTATCCCACATCCCCTGCTAAAAATGTTATCTGTAGGCTACCAATACTATTTGTTAACAACCCCGAATTTAATCACTCTATTGGCAGCTGTGCCTTCAGCTGTCAAGGCTCTAACCTTTTGGAATTCCCTTCCCTTTCTAATTCTCATCATTGTTCATTCTAATCCTACTTCTTTGACTCGGGTTTAGATCCTGTTTAGGTACATTTCAAAATAAAATTCCTCTATAAAAATGCAAACTGCATTTGAAGTTAGTACTTTGGTTTGTCGTTTGTTGCAGAGAAGACTGGTACTGAATGCTGAGTCAGATGCAACATGAAGCAAACAGTCAAACCTCAGCAATTATCCAAGGTTCCATGACCATCCAAAGACAGAAACATCAGGATTCTCTCTGCACAGCAGAGACACAAGGTATGTGTAAGATATGTGTAACCTAGTCTTTCATAAAAATTGATCCTTGGGATGTGGGAGTTGAGTTGGTCCAGTGTTAATGTTCCTAGTTGCCTTGATGTGATGAGCCTTCTTGCATCATTGCTCTCCACTTGTTTCCTACTTTCCATTAGTACTTAATTGACTGTAAAACACTTTGAGATTACACATGGTGGTGAAAGGTACTCCATAAATATAAATCTTTGTATCCAATATAAGATATCTTTATTAGTCACATGTACATCAAAACACACAGTGAAACACATCTTTTGTGTAGAGTATTCTGGGGGCAGCCTGCAAGTGTCGCCACGCTTCCGGCGCCAACATAGCATGCCCACAGCTTCCTAACCTGTACATCTTTGGAATGTGGGAGGAAACCAGAGCACCCGGAGGAAAGCCACGCAGACATGGGAAGAACGTACAAACTCCTTACAGACAGTGGCTGGAATTGAACCCGGGTTGCTGGTGCTGTAAAGCGTTACGCTAACTGCTATGCTACCGTGCCTGCAATGACAGACTGGCAGACCAAGGCAGTTAAACCCTCTTTAGTGGACAGTCAAGAACTAGCTGCTTTGAAGTGGCACTGGAGTCACAGGCTCAGGCCAGATAAGGTCAGCAGGTTTCCTTCTACTTCTATGAGGAATACTTTTCACCTCTCAGGTGCTTCAGACAGTGGAGTCGCAGAATCCAGAGAAGTGCATTTTACACTAAATGGTTAATGAGAAACTGTGCTGCAGAGACAGAATATCACAAACCAAACCACAGTATTACAAATACAAAAACTGGGTGGACAGGAGCAAGTAATAAGCTAGATTCTATTCAGAACAGCAATGCGTACCTTTTTAAACACCCTTTACAGAGTCTGCAAGCTGTAATTATCCCACGTGGGCAATCAGGGTGGAATCTTGTGCAGACAATGAAATAGTTGCAAACGATTCCTTCACTCAGAATTTATCTTTATCACACTATTTGTGCTGAAAGCCATATAAATTACTGCAGTTATTTTGGTTGACTTACAAAGTTTCAATGAAGAAACAAGACATTCACCACATCACTGATATAAATGGTAAATGTACTTCACCCAAGCCTCCCCCCACTTGCTTCATTTCAACATATCTTCTGTCCTCCCACAAAACATCAACTTCCTCTTGAAGAACGTGTGCTTACAACTGCTCATTTATCTGGTCACTGGGGCTCAATGCAAGATCCTTAACTACCAGGGCCACTAGATGTCGCAACAGGTCTTCCCCAGGTTATAGGGGACTGATCCTGTAAGCTGCTGGTAACCTGGGCAGTTCACAAGTCGGAAATGCGGCTGCGAACCGAGTTCCCAAGTGGCAGAACGTGCCTGCAGCCCTGCAACATCCGGCAAATCCATCCTTATGGTCTCCCAAACACTCATCTGTACATAAGTCCGGCCTTCTGTAAACTGGGGAGGACCTGTCGTGGCTTAACGTCCCCTTCAAGGTGTTTGACTAATTTACTGAATTTCTTTGAGGATATGGTTAGTAGAATAGATAAGGGAGTGCCAGTGGATGTGGCGTACTTAGATTTTCAGCGGGCCTTCGATAAGATGGTGAACGTGGTTAGGGCACATGAATTGGGGGTGATCTACTAGTGTGGATTGAAAATTAGCTAACAGAATGAAAATAAAGAGCGGGAATATACAGGTCTTTCTCGGGTTAGCAGGCTGTGACTAGTGGGAAACCACATGGATTGCTTGTTGGGCCCCGTTATTTACAATCTATATCTGTGATGTGACTAAAGAAGAAGTGTCCTGACCTGAAACATTGACTGCCTGCTTTTCTCCACAGATGCTGCCTGGCCTGCTGAGTTCCTCCAGCATCATCGTGTTTTTCATCTAGATTCCAGCATCTGCAGTCCTTTGTTTCTCTGGCTAAAGAGACCTAGTTTGCTGATGGTACAGACCTTGGTGGGATTGCAAGTAGGGAGAAGGATGTAAAGGGAGTTCAGTGGGATAGGGACAAGTGAAGTAACTGGATGAGAAATAGATAATGTGGTTGATGAAATATATGGGGAAAATGTGAGATCATCCATCAGTACACTGAACAGAAAAGCAGTTTCGGGTGCTGACAGATTGCCCTATGTTGACATTCAAAGGGACCTCAGTATCTATGTACACATCTCTGAAAGCCAAAATGCAGGTGTAGCAAGAAAATAGGAAGGCAAATTGTAAATTGATCTTTATTAGGAGAGACTTTAAGTACAGAAATAAAGTATCACTGTAATTATATAGAGCCTTGGCGAGACTGCACCTGGAGTATTACATATAGTCTTGACCTCCTTAATCTACAAGAGGATATAGTTGCCATTACAAAGTATGCAATGAAGATTCAGCAGGCTGGTTCTGAGATGGCTGGTTTGCTGCATGAGGAGAGAATTGGTAGATTAAGGTTGTATTCTCTGGAGTTTAGACAAATGAGAGGTAATCTCATTTCAAAATTCTTAATGGACTAGACAGAGTGGATATAGGAAGAGTGTTTCCCCAAGTGAAGAATTGGAACCCAGGGTCAAACTCTAAGAATAAGGGTTAGACCACTTAGGACCGAGCTGAGGAGAAATTTCTTCACACAGTATCTTTGGAATTCTCTATCCCAAAGGGCTATAGCTCAGTCATCGAATTCATGCAAAACAGAGTTTTGGTAGATTTTTGCATTTTAAGGGAATCAAGGAATTATGGGGACACACAAGAGATTCTGCAGATGCTGGAATCTGGAGCAACACACACAAAATGCTGGAGGAACTCAGCAGGTCAGACAGCATCTATGGAGAGAAACAAACAGTCGACATTTTGGGTTGAGACCCTTCATCAGGACTGGAAAGGAAGAGGGCAGAAGCCAGAATAAGGAGGTCGGGGGAGGGCGAGAAGTACGTTCAGGCATAGGTGAGAGGGGGAAGGTAGGAGGTTGGGGGGAAGGTAGGAGGTTGGGGATGGGGTGGGGGTGGGTAAGGGGCAGATGCAAGAAGTTGAGAGGAGATATGTAGAAGAGGCAAAGGGCTGAAGGAGGAGGAATCTGGTAGGAGAGGGTAGTGGACCATGGAATAAAGGGAAGGTGGGGAATAGATATACATGTCATGAGGAGGGGGGGAAGGGGGGAAAGGGAGGAGGGGGGAAAGGGAGGAGGGGGGAAAGGGAGGAGGGGGGAAAGGGAGGAGGGGGGAAAGGGAGGAGGGGGGAAAGGGAGGAGGGGGGAAAGGGAGGAGGGGGGAAAGGGAGGAGGGGGGAAAGGGAGGAGGGGGGAAAGGGAGGAGGGGGGAAAGGGAGGAGGGGGGGGGCCACAGGAGTGGGGGAAGGTTTACCAGAAGTTAGAGAAATCGATGTTGAGGCAGTCAGGTTGGAGACTACCAAGGCAAAATATGAGGTGTTACTCCTCCAACCTACATCTGGCCTCAATGTGGCAGTAGAAGAGGCCATGGATAGGCATGTCGGTGTGAGAGTGGGGTGTGGAATTGAAGTGGGTGGCCACCGGGAGATCCTTGCTTTTGTGGCAGACAGAGCGAAGGCGCTTGACGAAGTGGTCACCCAATCTGTGTCGGGTCTCGCCGATGTTATGGCGACAGTCCAGAAAAATAGAGCCAAGGTGAATGATTAGCCACAATCTTGACAAATGGCAGAGCATGTTCAAAGTGCCAGATGGCCTCCTGCTGATCCTAATTCTTATATAGGATAAGACTCAGGATGCTTTACAGTTGATGAAGCATTTTTGAAGCCTATTCACTGTAGGAAATCTAGCTACTAATTTGTGCTCATGATGTTCCCACAACAGGTCAATGCGACAATGACCTGATGATAGTTTTGGAACGGATATTTTGCTGCTCTTTTTCAAAATAATGCCACAGGATCTTTTGCACCTACCTGATAGGTTTTGTCTGAAAGACAGGACCAGTAGCAGTGCAGTTAAGTACATCTCCAGCTCTTAGTACCCAATGACTTCCTCACAATGGGGTGTTTGTATTAAAGTCCAGAGCAGGATTTGAAGCCACAACCTTCTGCCTCTGACATGCCACAACCAACAAACCTTCAGGTTCTTGTGTAAAGGGTAGCTGAGATTCCACCTTCGCCAAAGTTGCCAGACAAATGAAACAAATCACATCTTCACATCTACATCCCCAGTTAGATTCCATTAACAGAAGCAGCAGCAAGCTGCCCCCCCCCCCAACATTTTTCAGTTCAACATACACAGGAGGGGGGGGGCAGCAGGGGGAAGTATATATTTTGGGACCTCAACCCTGCATCCTTTCTCCCCTACCCAAAAATTTGTGTGTTACTGTGGCTCAACAGAAAGCACTCTCATGAGTGAGGTGGTGGGTTCAAGCCTCACTCCAGAGTCTTGAAATCAATTAGTATCCGCGGGAGTGATGAAACATTAAGCTGTTTTCCTGGATGTTATAGCTTCCACAGCACCGTTCTGTAGAAGAGAAAGGGAGTTATCCTGGACAGGATTCATACACCAGTCAAGGTTATTGAAAAAAAATCCTGACTCACTCTTTGCTGGAATTTGTTGGTGAAAAGTGCCGATTATATTTTCTACATCACGATCTTGAGTATGTTGCAGAAAACTTTACTGATTGTAAAGCACTTTGGGATGAGTTCCAGAAAAATGCAAGTGTAATTTGCTGTTCCATTGGGAAGTAGGACTTTGACCATAACCCCCACCTTTGTTTCTTGTCTATGGTGGCAATGTGTCTAAACAGAACAGTCATACAACAAACGGCGATGAACCCAACTCATCCAAGACTCAGGAGTGTAGATTAGTCCCAATTTTAGCCTGTTTCTGATTATTTCACTTTTTTTTATGCAACCACATAATGTGATAAGTTCGATAGCCCTGAGAAACTGCCCTCAGACTGCAATGCCAGATGAACAGATTACAAAAATTGCTTTAGCCCTGGCCTGGAGGAGTGCCAACAGCCGTGATGATCCCTCTCGTTGCCTTTTGTCTGGCTAGGTCAGGCTGCTGCTGCATACAAGAGGGTGGTGCCCAAAGCCAAGCTGGTTAAGCACAGAGGTGCTTAAGGTCACCCTCCAAACCATCTGTAAACTCCTCCACAGAAAGATAAGGATGGCAAGGTTCGGGAGCCTTGAACGACAAGAGATATTGTTTAGTCAAAAAGGAAGCATATATAACGTTTAGGAAGCTGAAACTGAATAAGGCCCTTCAGTAACATAAAGCAAGCAGGAAAGAACATAAGCAAGGAATTAAGAGGGCTAAAGGGAGCTATGAAATATCCTTGGTGAATAGGATTAAGGAGAATCCCAAGGTATTTTATATGTATATCAGGAGCAAGCAGATGGCTAGGGAAAGTGCAGGTCTGCTCAAGGATAAAGGAATTTACGCATGCAGTCAGAGGAAGTGGGGAAGTTCCTCAATGAGCACTTTATATTGGTATTTACCAGGGAGAAGGACATGGATAATGGTGAGATCGGAGAAGGGTACGTTGATATTCTAGGCACGTTGATATTAAGAAAGAGATGTTGTCTTGAAAAACAATAAGGTGGATAAGTCCCCAGGGCCTGATGGAATCCATCCCAGAATACTGAGGGAGGCAAGGAAGGAGACTGCTGGAGTCTTAAGGGAGATGTTTGTATTCTCTTTAGCCATAAGGTGAGGTCCTAGAAGACTAAAGAATAACCAGTGTTATTCCTTTGTTTAAGAAGGGCAACAGGGATAATGCAGGAAATTATAGGCTGGGGATCTTTACGTTAATGTTAGGGAAATTATTGAAGATTCTTTGGGACAGGATTTACTTGCATTCGGAAAAGCATGGACTTATTAGGGATAGTCAGCAGGGTTTGTGCAGGGAGGTTACGCCTCACAAATTTGATTGATTTTTTTTGAGGTGACAAAGATGATTGAAGAGGGTAGGGCAGTGGATATTGTCTAATGAACTTTAGTAAAGAATTTGACAATTGATAATTGGTGACCAATTACAACTGGGTCCATTGTTTTAAGGATGTATACTAAAATTCCTGCAAAACAATTAGCAGATGCTATTGTGATTAATAACCGCAGGAAAGGTTTTAATAACTACCACTTCTGATTGTTACCAGAATATCGTGCTTTTAAACAATTTATTGATTCGTGTTAGGAGAAATCGTAAGGACTCTGTGGTTGCTCTTAAAAATCGATCTTGTAGGAGTAATCAAGGACTTCACTGATACAGTCTTAGATGTTGTCTACACGGACTTCAGTAAAGAATTTGACAATTAATAATATTGATAGTTGGTGACCAATCACAATTAGGTTCATTATTTTAAGGATGTATATTAAAATTTACTGATACATTCTTTGAGCTTTACTCAGACTTGTCTGTGGTGATTGTGGATAGGAGACGGAATGCTGCTCCCATTCACATTAAGAGGGGGATCAAACTGTTTATTTTATTTAATTGCATGACGGATATTTTATTTAATTGCATGACGGATATTTTATTTCAGTATTTTAGAGGAGAAAGGAAGTGGTTTCCATCTCAGTGAATACAACATCTGACACTCGACCTATGCCTTCGCTGGTGATATGGCTGCGGTTAGTGATTCTCATAAAGGCATGGGTCACAACCTCAAAATTGTAGAAAGATTTTGTCCAAAGACATGACTACCGGTCAACATTAAAAAGATTGCTCTTTTTTTTAAAATGTGACCTCAAAGTACAAGATCTTTATTTATAAGAATATTCCGAGATGGTAGATTAATGATAGATTTAGGGTTTATTGATCCTGGGTCTCACAAGAAGTATTTAGGTGCTGGGATTGACCCATGGTCTCGGGGTTTTAGTGAGGGCCCCATTGGAAAGTTGACTAAGTGGTCATCTAATTTTGGGATGGCCAGGTTGAAACCTATCCAAAAGGTACAGATTATTAATATTTTTATGATATCTTAATTAAATTATACATTGATTTTGAACAGAATACCTCAATGCTTATGAATGAGGTCATTAAGGAATCAGTTAAGAAGTCTTTTACATTTACCCTCAAGTGTGAATAATGGTCTCTTGTATTCAAGGCATGCAATGGGGGTCTGGGTTTTCGTATATTGCTGACCCAGATCCCCACTGTGATTAATAGGAAGTTGGAGGGTTTTAGCAGGGTGAGAGATTCTCTCATTCCTGTGTTATTTATATTTGTTTGGATCAATCTTAATGCAAAGATTAGGAGGTATTGAGATCTTAAGTTTCTTAATTTTAGTGATGGAGATACTTCAATTTGGTTTACAAACAACTTAGGTACTGGTGATAGTAATATGGGAACAAGTTGGTCCCACGTGGTAGGCTGGTCCAGAAGCTTATGTGAATTAGTAAATGGGATACAAAATTGGCTTGGTCATAGAAGGTAGAGGTGGAGGGGTGTTTTTCTGGCTGGAGGTCTGTGACTAGTGCTGTTCTGCAAGGATCAGTGCTGGGACCTCTGTTGGTTATAATATACACAGTGTACTGCTGCATTATGGCAGTTCAGGTAACTTAAATTCACCCTTACAGAATTCACAAATCACAACCAAAATTTGAGATGCACAATAAAAATTCATTCTTACAGAACTTATGCAAAAAAACACACACACAAACATGTACAGAGAACTGAACTAGTTTACCAAGGACAAAGGTCGCAGGTTGTTGGTTCACAGCAGTAAGCCACTTAAGGGATTTGCATTGTAAACTAACGAGGCAATCTCTTCTATCAATACCTGTACAAAGATATTTTATCAAACAACGTAACATCCATTTCTAGCTAATTAAAACAACAATCCTTTCTCTTTTGCCTACAATGCAATCAGAATTCCCTTGCCTGTACACAGGGTGCCCAAGGGGGCATTACTTTTGTGGGAAAAACTTCCCATGGGAACGCATCTTCACTTATAACACAGGATTCAATGGGGGAGAAAAGGGATTGGAGTTACAGAAAGTCATGATACGGATGGTTTTCTAGGAACGCAACCCTTCCATAACATGGGAGTATGCTGATCTGGATGAAAACATAGGTAGTCTGATAATTAAGTTTGCAGACGACATGAAAATTGGTCGAGTTGTGGACAGTGAGGAAGGTTGCAAAGGATACTGCAGGATATAGATCTGTTGGAAATTTGGGCGATGAAATGGCAGATGAACTTTAATCTGGCAAGTGTGAGGTGGTGCAGTTTGGGAGGTCAAATCTAAGAGGAAAGTATACAGTAAATGGCAGGACCCTTAGGAGCATTGATGTACAGAGGGATCTACAGGGTGCAAGTCCATAGCTCCTTGAAAATGGCAAGACAAGTTGATAGGGTGGTAAGGGCGGCGTATAGCATGTTTGCATTCATTGGTCGGGGCACTGAATATAAAAGTTGGTAAGTCATGTTGCAGCTGTATTGAACTTTGGATGGGCCACATTTGGAGTTTTATGGTCACCACATTATAGGAAGGATGTGGAGGCTTTGGAGATGGCGCAGAAGAGATTCACCAGGATGTTGCCTGAATTAGAGGGTATTAGCTATAAGGAGAGACTGGACTAATTTGGATTGTTTTCTCTGGAGCGTTGGAGGCTGAGGGGCGACCTAGTAGAAGTATATAAAATTATGAGAGGCATAAACAGGGTAAGTAGTCAGAGTCTTTTTTCCAGGGTTGAAATGTGAAATACTAGAGGGAAAAGATTTAGGGCAAGAGGGGGAAAGTTTAAAAGAGATGTGCAAGTGTTTTTTTTACACACAGAGACTGGTAGGCGCCTGGAACGCACTGCCAGGGGAGGTGGTAGCAGCATACACAATAGCAACACTTAAGAAGAATTTAGACACACACATGAACAGGCAGGGAATAGAGGGAATGCAGACCATGTTCAGGCAGATGGGATTAGTTAGATTGGCATCATGGTCGGCACAGACATAGTGGGCCAAAGGGTCTGTTCCTGTGCTGTACTGTTCTAATGTTCAGTGAAGTCAGGAGCTTTCTGCCAGCTGCCCTACACTTTCTGGGGAAGCTCTGTGTAGGAACACCAGGATTGACAAAGGCACTTGGAGGCAGGCACTAAAGAAATATACAATGATTATTTGATCTTTACATGCAATATGACGTGATTTCCTTTATAATTGTGGTTTGGAATGTGCATTTTAAAGGCAATCAGATCATATTACATGTAAAGGTCAAATAATCATTGTAGGTCACTGTGAATAACAGAGTGAAGAGGAGGTGTGAGGTGATAGGGCATTGTTTAGGAATGGGTAATTGGGGTAGTGTTTATTGGTAGCACACTGGCAGAGTCCAGCCATAAATAGCAGTCTATGTTGCTTCCTGTAGCAAGTCCCAAGCCTTCATGATGCCCATCACACATCAGATTAACATGATTCTCAACACCCATTCTGAAGAGTACAGTGGGGCTCCTGTGTAGTGGTCCAACCAGTCTGCCCTGTCAGTTTGTGTTGCCCACTGGTACAGGACAGTGGTTCAACACAAGTACAGGCAATAGCATCCTATATCATGGGAAGCCAACTGTCCTTGTCAGCACAACTCTTCACTTGGTAAGAAAGAGAATGAAATGCAACAGCTATCTTTGAATAGGTGGCCCCAGGGATGACCCATGCAGTGATGGACAGCAAATATCTATTGCTGCAGTAGGATCTTCACCTTGACGACATGGGCCGAGGTTAGTATGGCAGATTTCGGACAGGATGTCCCTCCTGTAACGCAAACGATGCCTACATATCCCTCGCTGAGATTCAGATCAAAAGTTACTCCCCAAATATCCTGGGTGGACATAGCCTGCCGCCGAGCACTGTTCACCCCTCCTCTTCCCCCTGCTTGATCTCCCACATGCTGTGTTCAGTAGGCAATCCCTCCCTGCAAGTGCACCATGACTGGGAGAGCCTGGTTTTTGCAATGGCTTGAAATTGAGATAGTCTCTCAGCAGTTCAGAAATTTAAGAGAACTCATAAAAGTAGCAAATGCTTCATTGTGTTGTAGCAGGGGCCAGGAGGAATAAACCAGCAACCAAGCTAAAATTAGTTGATGAACCCTTTAAATGGCACAGGGTTAGCTGAAGCATTGAGCTTTAAAACATCAACACTGGGGTCAAATCAACATTGTGTGCTGGGTGAAATCATAATCCACCTGCTGTGTGAACTACTAGCAGACTTTAGTCTCCTTCATCAATAATTGGTGCAACTCCTGCCACTTTGGTTGCTATTTTGGAACCCACACGGCACCTGTAACTCCCAAATCACGCCACAGAACTGAATTTTCACCTTAGTTTTGCATAACCTTGCTAATATTAGAAATTGTTTGCAACTCAGGAATCACAAGAAAAGGAAGGACTTTAATTCTTTACCTTTTGAAAACTAATTCAAAACAGCAAGATTCCATCATCAACTGGAAAGGCCACATGGACAGAAGTTTTGGGAGCGGTAATATAGGGCGATTTCTCAAATATCCCTTTGCTCCTCACTCCACATTACACCACTCATACCCCACACAACATTGGATATATTTGAGCAACAAACAAAATGCTGGAGGAACCCAATGGATCAGGCTGCATCTTTGCAACACTGCCTGATCGGCTGAGTTCCTCCAGCATTTTGCTTGTTGCTCCAGATTCCAGCATCTGCTGTCTCTGGGTCACCATTGGACATATTGATTCTGAAAGCTAGCTCTCAGAATCAGACCTTTGTGCAGGAACAGCCTCTCTTGGTCTGCAACTCTCACTCATCCTCGGGCTTGGAGACATTTAGGCCACAAAGCATTTACACAAATTTCAACTGCAAACAAGTTTGTGAAGGAGGACTGCAGAACTAAATAAAAATATATATTTTGTACAGCTTACAAGAGACACAATATTTGATAATTATACAAACTCCTCTCAGAGTCTCCTAATGTTTCACTTGTGAAAGCCCCAGGACAGAAACCACAGGTGCTTAAAAGCTATCAACATTCAGTAGTCCTGATATTTGTTGAGAATGGCGGGTCTTCCAGAACTTCAGATTTTCAGATGGCAATGTGAACAGCTTGAGCCCGACAATTGGCCAAGTTGAGCTATAGCAGGGAAGCTAGTCCATCCGATCCATCTCCAGACTCAGCATACTGATTCCACAGATGAAGATCTTCCCCCCTGAACTCAGGAAAACCAACTCCAAAATCAATGCTGCTCATTTTCAATCATGAGTCAGATTCCTGGCCTTGTATGTGGGCACTTACCAACCACTGCACAAGAGAGTTATTGTTTGGCGTCTCTAGGTTTTTGAGGGTAGAGGGGTTTTAGAAGAGAGGCTCCTGTTGAGCAACAGCATTTCACTTCTGGATGTGATCTCAAGAACTGTGTCACTTAAGAGGCTTGCCTTAAATCGGAACAAGAATAGACCTTTCAAGCCTGTCCATTCTATTATTTCAAGACTGCCATGTGTACCTTAATTCCATTTACCTGCTCCGGCTCTTTAATTCAACGTCCTCGTCCGAGAAGGGCCTAAGAGTCAGATGATTTGACGATGGTGATGACACTGGTGGGCGGTAGGGTGGGGGTCTTGGCCATGGTGCGAGCATACTTCTGGAGGGCCTCGTACTTGGAGCGCAAGCCATCGAGTTCCACTCTCATGTTGGCGTTCTCCTGGGCCAGTTTGGCCACCTCTTGCTGGAGATCGGTCCTCTGTCGCTGCAGCTCCTCCTTCTGCGTCACGCGCTTGACCCGACAGCTGGCTGCGTAACCCCGGTTCTTCAGTGTCCGCCGCCGCTGCTTCAGCTGGACAATCTCCTCCTTACTCAGGCCTCGCAGGTGCTGGTTCAGCTCTCGGACTGTCATGGAGACCAACTCCTGGTCGCTGAGGGTCGGGACATTCTCTCCGGCCTCCTTCTTAACCTATTACCAGAAAATACTTTCAGGTCTCTTGTCTTTCTTGGCCTTGGTCCCTCGACTTGCTTCCCCACCAGCACCACTCGTCACTGCCCCCCCTCACCGCACCCCTCCCACCAGTGGCCGCCAACCTCCCGCCACTTACTTCTCAAAGACACGGAGTCCACCACATCACTCTGAGCCTCCATAACTTTTAAAATGTTCCAGTCTAACATCTCCCGAACCCACAAACTCTACCGTATTAAAGAACAAAAACAAAAAGCACATGAGAATACAATGACATATCCACCCTTGACATATCCATCTCTGGTTCTTCATTAAAGCTGGGTCTAAATCTTAATACTGCCATCCCAACCACACTGAGGGAGTACGCTCCAGAGAGGGACACGGGAGACTGCAGATACTGGAATCTGGAGCAACACACAAAGTGCTGGAGGAACTCAGCGGGTCAGGCAGCATCTTCAGAGGAAAATGGACAGTCAATGTTTCGGATCAAACTGTTTTGGTGATGAAGGGTCTCAACCCGAAACTTCGGCTGTCCATTTCCCTCCATAGAGGCTACCTGACCCGCTGAGTTGCTCCAGTGCTTTGTGTGTTTGACCGCAAGGCCAATTTGGGATGGGCCTAGGTGGTGATGCACCACCTTGAAACACTGCCATTCACTTGAATGGTACTGTTGGGTATGGAGTTCTGTTCCAGTCACAGCAAATAAATGAATATATTCCCAGGTCAGGATCCTGCATTATTGAGAGTAACTGGTGATCCCTTGCACCTACTGCTCATCCTTCTAGGTGCCAGAGTTTGTGGATTTGGGTACATGAGAACATACTAACCACAAACAGGAGTAGGATGCTCAGACCTGATCTTCCATCTAATAAGATCACAGCTGATCTTTTCCTGTAGCTTTGCATGTACATAGAACAGAGAACACTACAGCACAGTACAGGCCCTTTGGCTCACAATGTTGTGCCGACATTTTATCCTGCTCTAAGATCTATCTAACCCTTCCCTCCCACATAGCCCCCTATTTTTCTATTATTCATGTGTCTATCTAAGAGTCTCTTAAATATCCCTAATGTATTTGCCCCCACAACCTCTACCAGCAGTGCGTTCCACACACCCACCACTCTCTGTGTAAAAAAACTTACCCCTGACATCCCCCTTATACCTTCCTCCAATCACTTAAAATTATGTCCCCTCATGTTAGCCATTGTCACATGTATATTGTTCGCATGTATATTGAGATCAGAGCTGTACACAACATTTCATAGAGTCCTCCTTAATTGGAACAAGACATCCCTACACTTGCACTCAAATCCTCTTGCAATAAAAGCCAATGTACTGCATGTCTTCCTAATTGATTGCTATATCTACATTGTTAACTTTCAGTGATTTGTGCTCATGGATTCTCAAGTCCCTCTGACTACCAACAACTTTTAATCTCTCATCATTTAAAAAAAATACTCCCTGCTTTTCTATTTCCTCCACCAAGGTGATTCATCTCATATTTTTCCACATTATGTTCCATTTGCTATGTCCTTGTCCATTCAATATTTGTAACTGAAGCCTCTTACTACACTAATACCTGGGAGACGCTGTTGGAACAACCATCCAAGAAGCCTGGGTGAATTACCACAGTGCCCTTTGTAGAAGGTACACAATACAGCTATGGTGCACCTATGGTGGTGGAGGTGAATATTCTCCTGCTCTAAATCATGAAGCAAGCATTGCTGGACAGAGATGTTTTACACACACACACACACACACACACTCTCACACACTCACCAGAAGAGACAGAAAACTGGTGCTGTAAAATGAGGTAAACCAATACACATAAAATTAAAAATTCTGCTCACCTTTAATGCTTTGTGTCCTTTAAAGTTAGCCGTCATTACCCCGTCAACATCCAAAGCAGAGTTTGAAAATGCACTATAGGAGTAAAGGAAGCACAAATTTGCAAACTGTTATTTTAATATTTCATCAGTAAAAGAAAAATCTTACCTTCACCACAACTTAGAAATGGAGCAACAAATATTTAATCACTAAGATAGTCTGTGCCGTAGAACCCTTGCAGAATCAAGCCCAGCAATTGCTCAATTGTTTAGAAACTGCTTTCAAGAAGTAACCAAGCACTCCCACTCACTGGCTGTTCAGCATTCTCCAATGTGGAATTGCATCAGTAAGGAGCTTCCAGGTTTGATGTCCTCTTTGCTGGAGATAATGATGCCACCCAAGGCCAGTTGGGTCAATGGTGCTTTACCAGTGCTTGGGTGGCAACATTATCTCCAGCACAGCATTCTGTTTAATCAGCACCTTGTCCACTGGCTTGGTCACCCATTTGAAAGTTTGATGGGTGAGAAGGTTGGGACCAGCAGGGATATATTCCAGCCACTGTAGACAGGTACCAGAGTACAATCAGCCCCTGCGTGACTGTACGCAGATTGAGTCACCTTGTGTAGGAGGAGGTGAGAGGAGGGTGGGAAACACCCTCTACCCCAAGCAAAACATCACCCTCTTGCAGTCCTGATGCCAAGCTACCCCTCAATCCAGACTATATCAGCACAGTCTTAAAGACTCAATTCCACGTAGCATCTTTCACAACCTCTAACTGTAAAGCACTTGGGATATCTCATAAATTATTTTTGAAGTACAGTCAGTTGTAAAGTAGGAAACACAGCAAACAATTTGCATACAGAAAACACCTATCCACAAACAGCAACAGGATAAATAAATCTCTTCTGGTTATTTTCAGTTCTGAGGAGATATTGGCCTCAGACCTTCGGGGAGGCAAAGGCCCAGCCAAATCCAGCAGCCCACAGCTGCCTTTTGAAGACCGGCTGTCCAGTTGCACAGTGGCAGGGTACGTGGCCCTTTGCAGGAACTGTGTTGAACCATCCAGGCCTTCACCTCTGTGCCTGCAAATCCTCAACAGGAAAAGGTTTGCACTGGACAACACAGAACCTGAGGAACACTAACCAGAAAGATGTAATGATTAAAAGGAAAGAGTAAAACTTCACCGAGGTAACACAACTGGCTGGGGAGGAGTGGGCTGTAATGGGAGATAGATTTTACTTTGTTTTTCTGCCACACACAGCTTCTAAAAAGCAAAATATGAAAAACTTACCTGTGGATTTAAGAGCCAAAGCAAGCAAAGAGAGTGATTTAAAGAGACCCTTACCTTCTTGACAAAGAGTAGAAAAGATGCAACACAAAATAATTGAGGAAACAGTTTAAAATGAAATCAGAAGATGAGTGTGAGCAAGTACTGGGTGATGTATTAAATGACACATGTTGTAGCTAAGCTCCTGCCACGACTCCTACATACAAACTTTGCGGTAAATGACCACATCCTGGACAACTGTGTGTGCGCGTGCACTCAATCTGTCCAACACCTTTCCATGCAGGCTGCTACAGCACGTCACTGAGCCTATGACTGTTTCTGTGCCTGCTGCTTCACACTTCTTGACTGTTCCAGTATCACTCAGGCAGACTTTGAGCTCCTGACGCCCACCTCCCTGCACATACTGAGCTACCCATACTTCAGATGCACAGGAAACACTGTATCCCCAGTGACCTGGGGTGTGAGAGACGTATCAGTACATTCCATGCAGTTGCAAAGCTCCCCACAAAATCAAGTGCTTTCTATTCTATTTGGCCCCATTGGGTCAGGTGTTATGTTCATGACCTCTAAGTATAGTTAAGGAGAACAGTAATATCCCAAGATAATTCTTGCCATTCTCCAAAACCACCAAAAACTTAGCAAAACATGCAAAGATCCTGCATACAAGTGTTACAATAAGGAAGTGCTAAGGTGGGTGACAAAAAAGTTGTTCATGAAACCCTGTCTGAGTCTCCCCATGACCAAGTCTAAATCCCTACCTACCCGAAAAACATACAACATAACCTTGGCTCACTGGATAGCAAACTCAGCTCAAAAGTTAGAACATCTGGATTTAAGACCCACTCCAGAGATATAACTGCCACAATCCAGTTCAGTACTGAGGGAATGCTTCGACTGCTTTGAAGCAGGACAAAGGAGATTGATAATTCCTATCCCTCAACCATTACTAAGGCAGGTCTTCTGGTCATTATAAAATTGCTATTTGTGGGAGGAAATTTGGTTCTGTTTCCAATATTGCAACCAACTACAGATCAATAGTACCCCAAGGGCAGTGAAGTGTTCAGGCACATACCCAAGTTTATGAAAACCACTACAGAAATACAAATCTCTCTTTCAATTACAGACCCACTTTACCATAACAATTAACCGCCACACTCTATGAATGAATTTATTGAACAGCCCTTCACAGAAGACCCATTTAAGTTTGATTCTAAAACATCAAAAAACAATTATTATATTCAGCAAATATTTGTCTTTACCAAATCTGAGCTAGCCATATGATTGTCTCTTATTCCTCCAAATCTTAACTGATGCACTCTTGAATTGTGGATTCTACGATCTTTCCCACAACAGACTAACCAGTCAGCAGCAGACATAAACTACCTTTTCTGGTTTGGCAGGGGTGTGGAGAATTTAATCCACAACAATAACTTAAAATTACAGGGTCAACATCAGGAAGTGCTCCCACACAGAACATGGTTGAAATCTCTAAGTGTTTCTTCCAAAAGACCATCAAGGTTGGGGGTTGAATTAAAACTTCTGAACAGAAGCATTTGTTATAGACTCGAGGCAGAATTAAGGACAGAGCTGCATTGACTTAAGTAAATGGTGGAACAGGCTCAAGGGCTAAATGACCACTTCCTCTTCCCACACTCCTTGCAGTATGATGTTACACCACCCTCCAAAATCCACACCTTCAGACTGCATACTTTACAAAGACTACAACCCGTGGTCAGGGCAAGCAAGGATGAAGAAAACTGAAGGGATTCAAAATGAAACCTTATCGGTCGCTATGTAAATAAATGATCCCTTGTCACCAATCCCATTGGTTGAGGTGCAACTGAATTTGGAAATACTTGCCAACCCAGGTTTTTTTTTCATTAATTCATTTATGGGAATGTAAACCTTGCTGGCAAGGCTACCATTCACTGCCATCCCAGCTGCCTTTCAGACAAAAAGGTATCACCAGTTGAGCCAAGCTCGTGCAGAATTGCTTACTCATGGATGGTGGCTCCCACCAATCAGAATATGAAAGCATAAGAAATAGAAACAGGGACAGGTCATTCAGCTCCCCTGCCTGCTCCACCAATCAATAATATCATAGAAGGTAAAAGAGAAGCTAGCTCCATATCCCTTGATTCCCTTAAAATACAGAAGTCTATTGATTTTTTGACTTGAAACTCAAGAACCCTGTTGGGTAGAAAATTCCAAAGACTCACAACCCTTTAGGTAAAGAAATTTTATCTCAGTTGTCCCAGATAGCCCTTATTTTGAGACAGTGACCCCTAGTTCTAGACAGCCCAGCCAGGGGAAACATCAAGCCCTCTAAGAATTTATGTTTCAACAGAGTCATCTCTGATTTTTCTCGACTCAAGACAGCAGAGATTCAGGCTGCTTAATCTCTCTTCTTTTCACAAGTCCTGCAGCCTTGGGATCAATCTGATGAGTCTCTGTCGTCATACTCCAGCCACCACAATATTTTTCCTTAGATAAGAAGACCAGATCTACACAGTATTCCAGGTGCAGTTTCACCAGAGCCCAATACAACTGTGCAGTAAAACGTCTCTACTCTTGTCCTCACATCCTCTTGCTATAAAGGCCAACATATCTCTTCCCTTCCTAATTGCTTGTGATACCTACTCATTAACTGCACTGACTTGTACATAAGGACTCCCAAGCCCCTCGGAACATCAACACCAATCCAGATCCCTCCGAGTAGCCAGTCAAAGCAACTGTTAAACTCCAACATCCTTAACAAAAGAACTGTGAGCTACAGCTCCTGGACTTTTAATACTAGATCTGGACTAGATGATCTAATTATGTGGATGTCTACCACGTATAGAATTATAAAGCGGGGATTCCGGCCCAAATGGTGCACTGTGATATTTAAAAGCTTCCTCCCACTTTGCTTCCTCTCATTCCCATCTGCATATCCTCCTGCAGGTTTACAACTTCCTTTTAAAATGCAGAGAAGCGATTTCTGAAAACTTGCCAGATCTAAAGCGTTGAGACACGCAGCAGATCATGGGCAGGGTAGGGTAGGGAGGGAAGCAAGGCAGATGCGCAGACACGTACAGGCCCAGCCTACCCACGCAGACTGCTCACCTGAGTTTTCGGCGATGCAATTAAAGCGCAGGGAGCAGTTGCTCCGGATGGCAGCGCGCTGCTGTGCCGAGGCCGGAGCCGGGGTTGGCGATGCTGGCTGACATGAGCCGGGCTAGCGAGCACTCAGCCAGCTCCCCGCCCTCCATTCCAATCACCCCAGCGGCGCGCGATACATCCCTCGCCCCGGGAGGCGGTCGCCGTGGAAACGCGGGCAGCGAATCGAATCTAACCCGGGCGCGGTCGCTAAGGGAACCAGCGCGTTGCGCGGCAGCCCTGAACACGCGCCAGCTGGATTGACAGGGAGAGCGGTCCGCCGCTCGGTGCAGCGCAGCAAGACCCACTTCTTTCTCCGTAGAGGCTACCCGATCTGCTGAATAGATTTATTTCAGATTTCCAGCAGCAGCTATGTTCTGCATCGCATAACTACAGCGTTTTTTTTATAAACTCTGCCTACTGTCCTCGTTCATCTCTATTTAGAAGACTGTGATAGACTATGATTAACAAGCACTCATCACCCTTCCTTACATAAGGAACAGGTGAAGGTCAATGGGCCCCTCGAACATTCAATATGACCATGAAAATAAAAATTAAATAGGACAGATGCTGGAAATCTGAAATAAAAACAGAAAATGCTGGAAATACTCATCAGGTCAGGCAGCATCCCTGGAAAGAGAAACAGAGTTAATGTTTCAGGAGGATAATCATGGTTGATTATAGTGCAGACGTGGTGAGCTGAGGACCTGTTTCCTTGCTGTATGACTCTACGCCTTAACACCACTGCCCTCGTGCTCTTCGACTGCCTTGAATATTTAGTCTGTCATTCTCATCTTGAATACACTCAATAAAGCACTCCTCAGCAACTCTTTTGGGTTGACGATGCAAGAGCCATGACCCTCTAAGAAGAAATTCCTTCTATTTCTAAATACCCCTATTGCGGAATATCCTCTCAGCATTCAACCCGTGAATCATGCTCTCGTATGCTTCAATAAGATCATCTCTCCTTCTAAACTTTAAATAATAGGCCCTACCTGCACAACCTCTCACTATACATCAACCTCTTCACCCCAAGGATTAACTAAGTGAACCTTCTCTGCACTACCTGCAATACAAGTCCTTACATATTGCGACCAAAACTGTATGCAGTGCTCCAGGATCTCACTGACATCCTATTAAGTTGCAGCAAAACCTTTGTACTCCCTGTCAATAAAGGCCAACATCCCATTACCCTTCTGCATTACTTGCTGCACCTGTAGTTTAACCTTTTGTTTTGTGCACTAGGACCATCATCTCCCCCCGACCCCCCAGATTTCTTTGCACAAACATTTTGTAGTCTCATTCAATTTAAATAATAATTTGTTGTTTCAATTTTTCTTTCAAAGTGGATAACCTCACATTTCCCCACATTATACTCCACCTGACAACTCCTTGTCATTCTCCCAACCTATCTGTATCCCTTTGCAGGTTATGCTACTTGCTAACCCATCTATCTTTGCATCATCACCAAATATGGCTACTGTACACTCAGTCCCTTCCCTCAAGTCATTAATATACATTATTGTAAATAGTCGCGGCCCCAGCACTGACTCCTGTTGCACCCTACTAGTTACCATTCCAAAAATGACTCACTTATCCAACTCTGTTTTGAGTTAGTTAGCCAATCCATAATACATACCAATGTATTACCCCAAACTCAGGGCTCTTGTGCTGTAACCTTTTATGTAGCACCAGTTAGACTGCACCAACAGCTTTTCTGTCCTCTGGACAATCTCCAACCCATCACAGTCAGAATCAGAATCAGGTTTTTTATCACTGACTTATAGGTCATGAAATTTGTTGTTTTGCAGCAGCAGTATGGTGCAAAGACATAAAATTACTATAAATTACAAAATAAATAAATAGTACAAAGAAAGGAATAACGAAGTAGTGTTCATGGACCGTTCAGAAATCTGACGCTGGAGGGAAAGAAGCTGTTCCTAAATCATTGAGTGTGGGTCTTCAGGCTCCTGTACCTCCTCCCCAATGGTAGTAATGAGAAGGGCGCATGTCCCAGATGGTGTGGGTCCTTAATGGTGGATGCCGCCTTCTTGAGGCACTACCTCTTGAAATGTCCTCGATGGTGGGGAGGGTTGTGCCTGTGATGGAGCTGGCTGAGTCTGCAACCTTCTGCAGCCTCTTGCGATCATGTTCTTTGGAGCCTCCGTACCAGGCTGTGATGCAACCAGTCAGAATGCTCTCCACTATAGATCTATGGAAATTTGCAAGTCTTTGGTGACATGCGATATCTCCTCAAACTCCTAACGAAGTAAAGCCACTGGCATGCCTTCTTCATGATTGCATCAATGTGTTGGGCCCAGGGTAGATCCTTCGAGATGGTGACACCCAGGAACTTGAAGCTGTTCACCTTTTCCACTGCTGATCCCTCAATGAGGACTGGTGAGTGTTGTCCCAACATCTCCCGGAGGAGATGTTATTACTGATCCGCACTGACTGTGGTCTCCCGATAAGGAAGTCAAGGATCCAGTTGCAGAGGGAGGTACAGAGGCCCAGGCTTTGAAGCTTGTTGATTAATACTGAGGGGATGATGGTGTTAAATGCCAAGCTGTAATTGATAAACAGCAGCCTGACGTATGTTTTGCTATTGTCTAGGTGCTCCAAAGCAGGCTACAGAGCCACTGAGATTCCATCCCTGCAGACCTGTTGTGGCTGTAGGCAAACTGCAGTGGGTCCAGGTCCTTTGCTCAGGCAGGAGTTAATTCTAGCCATAACCAACCTCTGAAAGCACTTTATCACAGTAGATGTAAGTGCTGCCGGGCGATAGTCATTGAGGCAACTCAACTTGCTCTTCTTGGGCACCGGTATGATTGCTGCCCTTTTGAAGCAAGTGGGAACCTCAGACCGCAGCAGTGAGAGGTTGAAGATGTCCTTGAACACTCCAGCCAGTTGGTCAGCACACGTTTTCAATACCCAACGAGGTACACCATCGGGGCCTGATACCTTGTGAGGGCTCACCCTCTTGAAGGATGTTCTGACATTGGACTCTGAGTCAGAGATCACAGGGTTACCGGATGCTGTGGGGATTCGCACAGGTGTAGCGTTATTCTCCCTTTCCTCATCAGGGAGTGAAGCATCACCGCCATTTATGTTGTTTCCCCTTGTAGGAAGTAATAGCATGCAAACCCTGCCACAGCTGTCGTGCATCCGATTCTCTAACTTCACATGGAATTGCATTTCGCTCTCACGATGGCTTTCCTTAGGCTGTACCTGGACTTCATGTAGGGTTCTGGATCGCCAGTCTTGAACACCACAGATCTAGTCCTCAGCAGACTGTGAATCTCCTGGTTCATCCAGGGCTTCTGGTTTGGGAAAACTCGGTATGTTCTCAAAGGCACACACTCATCCACGCAGGTCTTGATGAAGACCGTGGCATATTCATTCAGATCCGAAGACGAATCCCTGAATATGGTCCAGTCCACCGATTCAAAGCGGTCCTGTAAACGCTCCTCCGCCTCCCCTGACCACACCTTCGCAGTCCTCACCACTGTTGCTGCGGTCCTCAGTCTCTGCCTGTATGTCAGCTGTAGAAGTACAGCCAGGTGACTGGACTTGCAGGATGGCACAGTAAGCTTTCTTGATGGTGGTGTAACAGTGATCAAGTGTGTTGGCTCCTCTGGTTCTGCAGATGACATGTTGCTGCCTTTATTCTCTCCACACTCTGCTCCTTCTCTGTAGCTTGGAACACATTTCTCACTTTTCCAGTTTTGACTAAAGGTCATTGCAATATTAACTCTGTTTCTCTCTCCACATATGCTGTCTGACCTGATGAGTGTCTGCAGCATTTTGCATTTATTTCAGATTTCCAGCATCTGCAGTTTCATTACTTTTCCATTATAGAAAGACGTGTGTACAAACACAATTAAATACAAGCCAAGAGCTGCTTCAGGAACAAAACCCAAATCCCCGGCACCAAGTTAAAATGGCTCAAAAGGAGAGAGACCAGAGGTATTTAAAACACAAGACAAGCTCAGGAGTGGTATCTCGATGTGGTCTCAGCTATGGCTCAATCATTCCTGACATCTGTTGGTCAGAAAGCCGTGGTTTGAGTCCTGCTCCAGAGATTCCAGTGCTGCAGTGAAGAGGATTGCACTGCCAGAGGTGTGAACATTCAAATGGACCAGGAAATATCCAATGGTAGTTTTAAAGTTCAATGGAATTCTTCTCAGTATCCTGAAAGAGATTCTCAATTCTGTTTGTGGGAGCTTGCACTGTACAAATTGCTCACTGTGTTACTCACAGTATAGGACTACGCCTCCTAGGGACTTAGATATGTTAAGACAATATGAAAAGTGCTATTGAAAAGCATATCTTTCTCACAGAGTGAACATCATCCTTCTGTGAATGGGGAAGGGGGCCCAGATTTCTTTGAAAAGATGATTCAATTTCCCTCCTTTATCTCTACTTGTGGGTTCAGGGCAAATGACCAAAGGTTTAGATAGAATTCCAGAGCTTGTGACTATTGGTGGGACAAAGGTGGTCAGGAATATCCACGAGGCCATCGTTGGAGGAGCACTTGAATCTGAGGGTGGCTGAACCAGAAAAGATTCCAGTGATAGGGAAATCTGAAATAAAAACAAAATGCTGGAAATATTCAGCAGGCCAGGCAGCACCTGTGAAGGGAGAAAGACAGCTAATGTTTGAAGTTTAACAATAATAGGCAATCAAGTAATCAAATATCAAAATGTGTATTGGAACTAGAAACTTTTAGGAAACAGACAGGTCATAAATTGCATAGAAAGTGGAGTGGTGGAGACCAAGAGAAAAAAGTTTGGTGTTGACTGAGAGAATGAAGGAGGTTGGTTAATGCAGTTAATCTGTCCAAGGGAGGTGTAAAGAGTGTGAAAACAGAGGAAAGACAAACAAGAAGTGCTGGAACTGTGAGATGCAGGCACTGCTGTGCTGGAAATCTTTCATAAAAGAGAGTGCTGCAGGTTGGGCAGCTCCTGTGGAAAGAGGAAAACCAAGTTACATCACAACTGGCCAGGGGACTGGAAAGCAAAAAAAAACAGATACTGGAAAGCTGAAACAAAGATAAAAATGCTGGGCACAGTTTACAGGCTAAGAGTATCCACAAAGGGAGAAACAGAGCCAGTGCCCCAGGTCAACAACCTCACACAATGGAAGGTCATCAACCATGTCCCCTCCCCACAGAGACATACAGCATGGAAACAGGCCCTTTGGCCCACTGAGTCGGCACCGAACATCAAATGTCCACACTAATTATATTTTATTCTCCCCAATTTCGCCTCAACTCCCACCACCTGTATTTTCCCCATACATTCACACAAGTGGCCATTTATCCTACAAAGCTGCATGTCTTTGAAATGTGGGAGGAAACCCACACAGTCAAAGAAAGAAACTGCAAGCTCCACACAGGCTGAGGAGCTCTCTGGAGAAGCTGCGAGCACCCCCAGCATTCCCCTGGTATTGGAACCAACTCCAGCCAGTTCTGACACAAGCTGATTACCTAGAATTGTTGAATTCATTGTTGAGACTGAGGGCTGTAGCTCACACAGACAGAAGATATATTGTTCCTAGGCTTACATTGAGCTTTGTTGGAACAGTGCAAGGGCTAAAGATGAGCTGAGTTGTGGCATCTTGTTGAAAATGGCAGAAATTACAGAAATCCATTGAATGTGGAGGCTGTAGATGGAATGTAAGGATAAATGGAGCTCGGTCTTTACTGTGGGTGTAAGGAGAAGAGATGAAAGTACAAGAGTGCAAAATGGAAATACTTTGTATGTACGGCTCAGGTTGAACGTTGTTACTTATTAACGACTGAACAGACAAGAACTGGAAATACAGACAAGTATTTCACTGGGTACTACAGATAATAGAACATTGGTGATGCTGGACATACAGTCAGGTAATATCACCTGCAAGACTTTGTCCCACCAAATTCCAATATTGAAATTTTGGTATCTGACTTTTATAATTCCCTAGTATCTACTCTCTCTCTCTGCCCAACCCAGCACATTGGGAAGTCCTGTCATTGTATCTGAGGAACTTCCTTTGAATAGTGCAGAACTTCAGTCAATCACTGGCAGTAACAAGTCTGCAAAAAAAGGTAGGAACTAGACATAACAAATTAAGAGTCACTCGCAGTTTTGAACTGTTTTAGCAAAGTAACATGTTGTAAAATATATTGAAATTAATACTTGAAATGAACAACTATGCTTATCTATAAAAAATGCTCAGGTCAAGTAGCATGTGTGGACAGAAAAACAGAGTCAACATTTTAGGTTAATCACCTTCCATCAGACCTGAAGTAGTGAGAAAAGACTTTTCCAGTCCTGATGAATAGACATTGATCTGAAACACTGACGGTTTCTCATCCCACAGAGGCTGTCTGACCTGCTGAGTATTTCTTTCTAGAATCTTTACTTTTTTTTTTGATTTTCTAACAGCATTAAGATCTCTAATACTCTCTCATGGAATTACACATAATATGTCACAGATCCAGACCCTCCAACCAACCACTCAGTGCCTGGTCGAAGTGATTGGTTGTAGGGTCTGGATCTGTGATATAGAACCATACAGCACAAAACAGGCCCTTCAGCCCACCATAACAGGCCCTTCGGCCTGTTTATATTATGCTTCACACTTATACTTCCCAATTTGTTTCATCTAATCATACCATGCTGCCTTTTTTCCTCTCATGTGCTACCTATATTCCTGTTAAATGTAGTTATGGTTCTGCCTCAACCATGCAACCTGATAGCAAAATCCACATTGCTTTTAGTTTCTTCATCTTGGTGATAATGGCAACCTCAAAACTGACTGAATTATGACTTCAAGCAAAGTCCATATTCTACAGACCAAGAACCTTTAAACTGAAAACAAAAAAAACTACAGATGCTGGAAATATGAAATAAAAGCAGAAAATGCAGGAGAAACTTCAGCAGATCAGACAGTCTTTGTTCAATAAGATGCAGGTACACATCTATCAAGTCTAAAGGCTTATTGAGCAATTCTGCAAACCAGAATTTATCAAAAGACTCACCCACAACACTCCCCATAGCCTAGCAATGTGTCACGATGCTTACAGATTGGAAATGGGCAAGTATCTGGATGCACGCACACACAGAGAGGGGGGAAATGAAAACATGGGGGGCGGGGGGAAGAGGGGCTTACATGGCTCCACCAGCTGTCTGTTTAATATAACACGACACAGACATGACACAACACAACACATTTTACCAGCCACACCAAAACTGTGTGGTAGAAAGTCCCAGGGCCAAATAATGAGTCATCTTGTTTACTGAGGATCCAGATCAGACACTGCAGCATGGGCTAAACCACAAATAACCAGCACCAAAAGCAAAGAAAAGATAAACAAGCTTACCACCTTTAACACACAAAATAAAAGCATAGCAGACTGTAATTTGACCTTTATGCCTTGTTTAGGTGGATAATGTGGAGCATGATTCCTACAGGTCGTCTATAGATCATTAATCTACCCATTTCTCACACTAATGGATGCGCTTGCCCTGAAATTTGCACCCTCAGCATTCTGTGATTCAGTTGGTACCTGCTATGTAAATGAACCATGCATACCATAAGCCAATCAGAAAGCCAAGGCTAACTCTTCATGCACTGGCTCATGAATCTAGCTTGGTAATCAGAGGACAATAGCTGGCATGTCAGTCAGAAGGGAAATGAGGGGAAGTCATTTCACAAAGCAGGTGGACCACACTCCCTGAAATGTTACTGAATCTATTTCCACCTATAGTTTTCAACAAAAATTTGGGGAAAAGGAAACAATCTCCAACACTTCGGAAAAGAACTGGGAAGTAGAACTGATTATCTCTGTCAAAAAGCCAGCATAGACGCAATAGGCTGAATAGTCTGCTTTTACTCTCTGCAGTTCTGTGATAGGCAACATTGCCCATTACTGGATCACCTTCCATCCTATCACCAATGTTCATATTTCCCCTTCCATCCTATCACCAATGTTCATATTTCCCTAATAACAACCCAAGAATTAGAAGTAGACCACCTGGCCACCTGAGCCTGCTTTGCCATTCATCTTCTCATCATCTGCCTCAACACCATTTTCTTGTCCCATCCCATGATTGCTTTAATATCCAGATAAATATCTATTTCAAATGCAATTAGGGTCTGAGCTCCACAGCCCTCTGGGTCCACTCGATCTCTCTTCATGTGACAGACCCACCATCCCAGGGACAAGTCTAGTAAATCCTCATTGCACTCTTTCTGTAGCAAGTATATATGTTTTTTTTTCTGGTAAGGAGGCCAAAATTGCATCCAGTAACCTCATATTTTTCCACACTGTTCTCTATCTGCCATGTTGTTCAACTTGTCTGTATCCTCATGATGCCTCTTTGTATATTCATCATGACTCATGTTCCCACATAGTTTCACATCATCAACAAACTTTGTACACTGATTGATTCCTGTGGTATTGCAATAGTTACAGAGAAGTACCCATTTATTCTACTATGTTTTCTGTCTGTACACCAGCTCTCAATCCCCACTGTAAATTACTCCAAATTCCAACTTTGTTCGTCAACTTTCAGTTTATTGAAAGCCTTCCAAAAATCCAAATACACCACATCTACAGCTCCCTCTCATCTTTTGAAGTACATTCTCAAAAAACTCTAAATCAAAGATGATTTCCCTTTCATAGATAATTTTCTAAGGTAGCATTGTGGCCCAACAAGTTTTGACAACAATAATGGGAATGCTAATTCTATCTGATAGTGAAAATCAAAAAAAAACTGCAGTTGCTGGAAATCTGAAATAAAAACAGAAAAGCTGGGAACACTCAGCAGGTCAGGCAGCATCTGTGGATAAAGCAACAGACCAAAGACCCTTCATCAGAACCGAACATATCTGATAGTACTTTAACACTCTTTAAGTAATTCCCCCTTTTGACAACTTTTGGGAGTCAGTCTTTGTAATCTGTTCTGCCAGTCATTTAGGTCACAGCCAATCTGCATCTTAACCCTATCTAACTACCTTATTTCTGTTTTCCTTTACTAGCCTTGCCTAACAAAATCTATTACTCAGTTTTGAGATATTAATAAACTCACAGCTTCACCAGCAATTAAAAGTCCAAATTTCCACAACCAGATGTAAAATAATGATTCCTCTGTCACCTCTGAATAGCGTGCCTCTATTCATGCTCACAATGATCCACCAGAAGAAATAACTTCCCTATTCATCCTCAGCTCCCTTAAGCAAACAGTTGGACATACAACCCCATCCTTGAGAAATTGGCATTTCAGGATTTCCTATGATAGGAGGCCATTTAGCTTGTCAAATCTATGCCAAATCACTCAGCAGTCTCATTTCCCCAAATAATTTTCCTGTAACCCATTCTCCCCACCTTCCCACCAATTCTACCATCAGTTTACACTAGAGCAACTTAAAGTGGTCAATTAACCTAACAACGCACACATCCTTGGGATGTGGGAGGAAACTGGACTAACCAAGGGAAACCCACATAGTCACAGAGAGAGTGTGCAAACTCCAAAAAGACAACATCAGAGGTCAGGATTAAATCCAAGTCACTGGAGTTGTGAGACAGCAGCTGTAATAATTGTGCTAACCCCACGATGCAGTTCAGGTCACAAGGTTACCTCTGTGAATTTGTGCTGTCTGGAGTGCAGTGCAGAAATTTATTGGAAATCATAGACGCCTAATACACAGCCTAAGTAACTACTATTTATGCACAACATAAATGATGGAAAAGCCCATCAGTGCCAAGAACTGAGAGTTAGGTTTCTATTTAAAGATTTATTTCTGAAAGAATTTCCACTTTCCATAATGCTAATGGGCCCATTTTGTCTTCCAAGCATTTTCTGCTCGCCCACATCCCATTTCCAGCAGCAACGATGTTTAATTGTCTCTGTATCTCTCACCCCCATGTACAATCCCCCTCCCCGATGTACCTCATCCACTCTGCATCCCACCCCACAACCCCCTCGCCCTCCACCCCGTCCCACCCATCCCCTCTAGCCCCTCCCACCTTACCCCATCCCTTCCCTCTCAGCCCCTCGCCTATCCCACCCCTCGCCTGCCCCCACCCCCCATCACCATTCCCCTCCCCCCTTTCCCACGGGCACCCACCTACCTCACGGTAACGCGCATCCAGCGGTGCGCGCCCGACCAGCCGGTAGGATCCACACGCGCTCTCACCAGGGCCACCAGTTCCGGGAGCGAACTCTGACGTCATCCGCTGTTTGTCCACGTGACTTCATTCATGAAAATTCAGGCGACGTCACTGGTTTCCTGCAAGTGGCGGGAAAGGTAGGAATCCGCAAGAAGTGGAATATTCCCTGCAAATTATCAGAATCGCGCTAAATGTTATATATAATCCTTAATCCGAAGTAGGTACTAGTGCTGAATATGTAATATCCGTAAAATACTGTGGATGAGTTGTGCATAAAATATCTTTCAATTAAATTATACATAATGCTGAAATTGTACAAAATACTGACACGATTGTTATATAACCTGTTTAAACCAATTTATCTAAAATATTGAGTATGAATTAAATATAGAACACTATGAAAATTATATATTTATTGCTGCATATAAATTGTGTTTAATGTAAAATTAAGATAATTACAAAAGGGATTTGACTTGGTGTAGAATTGTCTGCCAGAAGCCATTATATAGAATTACTTTCTTCGAGATACAAAAATCCATATTACCTTAAAAGGCAGCATCTAGAGAACGAAAAAAAGTATTAGAACAAGAAGAAATATTACAGAGAAGGAAAATGGGAATAGATTCCACAGTTCATATGCAGATATAAACAGCAGTGCAAATTCAATGGACCCATCCATCTGGTTCTCTGCTGTAATTTCTCTGTTCCTGTAAGGCATTTACTAGTTAGTTTGTTGAATGGATGGAAGGCAGCTTTTGCCTCATTAGCTGCCAAACTGGGCACTTGATTCAAATCAAACCTGACCCTAATTCAGCCAGAATTCATTTGACTCCCAGACTGTGATTACTCTGAGAGTAACATGTGGAAAGGAAGCCGGCTGACAGAGACACACACCAGGGGATGTGGATGAGAGGAACCTGACGTGGATGATTTGTTCACTTGCAGCTGTTGGGGAAGGAAACTGCTGCCCTTGCCCAGTTGGGGTTTCTATACAGAACCCACCAGCATCATTAATGCCCTTGATCCCAATAACCCTCTGTCTCAGAGGTAAGAGTGCTGCCAACATGTTGGCTATAAGATACCAAAGTCCCACCCACTGACAGAGAGTATTCCCAATATCAAATGACGGATCCCACCTGTGCACTGATCGTGTAAGTTCCCAGTATCATAAAAACCGTAATGCCAAGGCATAAAAGGCTATGGATCAAGTGATTGTCACCATTGTGAAAAGGAGCCAGTTGAGACCATGGAATACATGAAAAAGTCGTTCTTTCAATCCTACCCAGGACCCTTCCCTCACCTCTTTTTCCATCATGTTGATGACTGGATTGTTGCTGTTTCCTGTAGTCACAAAGAGCCTGAAAACTTGAACACATCTGCTGCCAACTTCCAGCCCACTCTCACCTTCACACTGTCCACAACTGACTCTTCCCTCTCTGGTCATTGCTAGTACCATCTCAGAAGATAGGTTAGCAACCAATATCTATTAAAAGCCCACTGATTTCCACAGCTTTCTCAACTACACCTCCTCCCACTCTGCTTCCTGTAAGGACTCTATTCTATTCTCCCAGTTTCTCTTTCTCCATCTGGTGACAAGCATTAAGATGTCTTTTTCCTTACCCATGGCTTCACCTTTTCCATTGCTGACAGGGCGCTCAACCACATCTCACCTGGTTCCCGTACTTCTGCTCTCATCCCCTCTCCTCCCAGCTGGAGCAAGGATAGGATTCCCCTCGTTCCCACCCACCACCCTCCCGTTCAATATAATTTCCACCACTTCTAACGGGATCCCATCACCTGCCACATATTCCCCTCTCCTTTCAGCAGCCGAAAGGGATTGTTCCCTGTGACCTCCTGGCCCACTCTTCCATCGCCACCAACCACTCTGTCCCACAGCACTTTCCCATGCAACCTCAGGAGATGCAACACCCGTCCTCTCACCTCATCCTTTCCCATCTTTCAGGGTCCCAAACGTTCCTTCCAGTTGAAGCAGCGATTCACTTGCACTTTGTCCAATCTGGTGTACTGCAGTCGGTGCTCACGATGTGGTCTCCACCACATTGGTGAACTCAAACACAGATTGGTGACAGACTTGCAGAACACTCCATTTGTTCTGCAAGGGTGACCCTGATCTTCTCATCGCTCATCACTTTAATTCTCCATCACACTCCTGCTCTCACCTAAGCCTTCAGTGATGCCCAAAGTACGTTAAGAAGCATCATCTCATCTTACATCCAGTCACTTTTCAACCCTCAGGCCCCAATATTTAAACTAACAATTTAAGATAACCAGCCTTCTTCTTCTCTTCACAGATGTGGCTGTACCTTTCTGTTTCATTGTATTTCCTTTTTCTTCTGTTCTGTCTCAAACTGACAATTTTTAAAGTAATTGTCACCTTGACAATTTTGACCTGGACCCTATCACAGATATTCCAACTATGATTTTGACCCCTCCCTACTCTCACTTTCCAGTTCTGATGACGTGTCCTTGACGTGAAACAATGACTCTTCCTCTCCCCACAGATGCTGCCTGGCTTGCTGGATGCTTCCAGGCTTTTCTGTTTTTGTTTAAGGTGTGAGAGCGAGCTGAGAGGAGGAAGTAAAGAGTCTGCAGTGGAAAGTAGACAGGGTAAGCCAGCAGGCAAGAAGATGGCAGGTGGAAAAATGTTCAAGTTATCCAGAGACACAAGAGACTGCAGATGCTGGAATCTGGAGCAAAAAGCAAACTGCTGGAGGAAGTCAGCGGGACAGGCAGCATCTGTGGAGGCAGAGGAATAGCCAATGTTTCAGGTCGAGACCTTTCGTCTGCATTGATGAAGGGCCTCGACCTGAAATGTTGGCTGAAAATTTCCCTCCACAGATGCTACCTGACCCATGGAGATACAGATTTTTGTTAAGAAGTGAGAAACCAGCGTGCTGAAGTACTTGAAATGAAAACAGAAAATGCTGAAGATACTCAGAGGGTCAGGCAGCGTCTATGAAGAGAGAGAAAGAGCTAACATTTCAGTTCTAAGAGCAGCACACTGAGGGAGCTGGTGTGCTGGTTCATGAGTTGCCAAGGGAAAGTGTTTAGGCACAGCAAGTCATTAGGAAGGCAGATGGAGTGTGCAGGAGGGGTTGGAGTACAAATGTAAGGAAGGCTTGTTAACATCGTACTTTGGTAAGGCTGCAGCTTTGGTCTCTGTACCACAGGAAGGAATTACTGGATTGGAGTCAGTGTAATGCGGAATAACTAGATGATTCTTGGGATGAGGAGATTGTTCAATAAAGGGATAGTGGGGAAAATTGGCCGGTACTCAGTGAAATGGATTGAGAGCTGTACTGGTTGCTCCTGCTTAATTTCTTGTGTTCTTATGCACCCTTCCAGTCTGACACACCCACTGCCCATCAAGCGCTGGATTTGTATTGGTTTATTATTGTCACATGTACCGAGCTACAGTGAAAAGCTTTCGTTTGCATGCCATCCAGTCAGATCATTCCATACATAAGTAAATCAAGGTAATAAAAAGAAAACAGAAAACATTGTTCATCACCGTAAAACAAGAATAAATGATTTAATGCCTTATTCAGAAGAAGTCCAACCTTGTCGCCAAAAGAACTACTAAGTTAGACGTAGTTGACACGGGAAAAGAAATAAGAAAATAATAAACAGCAACAATAATTTTGTACGCATTCAACAGTGTTGCATTTCTAGAGGAATAAAGGACTAAGATCTGGAATCTAGATGAAAAACACTATAATGCTGGAGGAACTCAGCAGGCCAGGCAGCATCTGTGGAGAAAAGTGAGTGTCAACGTTTGGGGTCAGGACCCTTCTTCAGGAAAGGGGGAAGCCCAAATATATAGGAGAAAAATGCAGAGCAGTGATAGGTGGACAAAAGAGGGGAGGCAGGGTGGGCACAAGGTGGTGACAGGTAGCTGCAGGTAAGAGATAGACCTACATCCGTGTTTTTCATCAGTGTTGCATTTCTTCTGGAGATGAAAAGGTTAAGAATGGGAACTGCTGGCTGCTCTGTAGCGCCATTAGCAGGGATTTGGTGGTAGTGCATCCCTAATAAAATCTTTTGCCAACTCATTCAAATACACTCCCCCCACCACCCCCGCCGAATGACTGGGCAAAACTGGTTTCAGAGTACTCGGTGGCAAGTTCCAATGTGACTCAACCCCAACCCAGCGTTTTATTACCTACAGCTTAACCTAGCTCTCCAGAAATTCAGCAGAATAAAGTTTGAAGGATTGAAATAACCAATCTTAAAGGAATGCTGAAATGAGCATGTTTTTAGGACAGTTTCTCTCTTTGAAAGGCCAGTCTATGTTGAATACAGCATGGTCCCCTAGGTCGTTAGAGTACATCACAACCAGTGAAATATGGTTGAAAATTTGTATGCCGCAAACTTCCATAAACGTGATAATGGCCTGATACTCTCAGTGGCGTTAACTGAAGTATAAATGTTTGCCCTGAAGTGGTTCATACCGAGACAACAGAAAAGGCCTTGCTTTAATGTCTGATCTTAAAGTTGTCTCCTCTGACAGCACCGCGCTCTTAGTGCTATTTGATTTCATGTTATCTTGGATTTTGTGCTTGGCACTCAGGCGTGTGGCAACCCTCCGAGTCCTGAGGTAAGGGTGCTGCTCATTGCACCAGGGTAAGCCTTCCGCATGTTTTCTGATAACCCTGCCAAGTAACCCGGCTATTTGACTTGGGTAGGTAGTCACACCTGCCTTTGCTTTCAGCCAGGACTCAGCCATGGCCATCATCGGGCACAGGCCCTCGGACTGCAGTGAGGGGCAGAGAGCTCCTGCTCACTGTCCTTGGGGGCAGTTGAGCCTCCTGCACGTACCTCAGCAGCGGCGGACCCCACAGTGCACTTTTCTATATTAAAGATACTATACAGTAATGCAAGCTGGCAGGAGGCCAAGTAACCAGAGGACAATAAAGCAAAAACAGGCAGGAGATGAAAAAAACCTTTTTAAAAGCAGAAAACAGATTGAAGAGCAATTTCCCAGTGGGAAATGGATGGGGATAGGGGCGTGGGAAATTACAGGACTATGGGGAATGGGAATTAATTGAATTGGGTTTTCAAAGTTTTTCAGCCCCTTCTGTTGGAAAAATTTTTAACAGTTTGGGTTTAGTTAATCACCAGACAATGTTTGATCAACCATCCCCACAAGAGACCATTGCGGTGTGAAATCCACAGCTTGGCCGCTCTTTAATCTTCTTTGAGCTGACTAAATAATCTTCATTGGAATTGAGGTCTGGATCAGCTCATGATGCAACTTCCTCCTTGATGCAATTTCCTGCCATGTGCTGGTGTGTCTGCAGCTCCCCAGGACGAGGTGAGGCTGCAGTTGTACCAGGTCACAGTTTATTCAGTCGGACGTTGGGGTTTGCTGACGGATTCGTTCCTCAGCAGGGAACATGGAAGAGCCCTGGCCAACAGCAGTGAAGTGAGTGTCTGTTTAAACCACGTTCCAAACGAAAGGAAGGGCTTAATTAAGTTCATGAGACGGGAGCGGTGTTTCCTTGGTTAAACATTAAATCAAGATATATCTGGCAATTTGGACAGATGTGAAACCTGCGGGAAAGAATTCAGGAACAATACGCGGCCAACTCAGAGCGTCAAGCCTTTCTGCCTTCATACTAGATCATTGGCAGACCTGCGCCTTAACGCCATCCACTAGTTTTGGTTCCAGAACCGCAAAGCTTTCGCTACTGTCTTGCTTTGGAGTTGCTCGGCTGCCTGTTAACGCCATCACTACCGTGTGAGAAGGCTGAGAGTTCAAAGCCTAGTGCAGAGAGTTGAGTAGCAAATTGCTGCTGTTCAGTTGACGGAGCGCTGCACTGTCCGAGGTGGTTTTATTCTGTTAAACCGTTCATCTATTTCAAAAGGGAATTCTTCCCAGTATTCTGAGCTGACCTTTGTATCCCTCCGGCATCATTACCCTTCACTCTTAGGAGAGGAGGAGGATGAGAGGAGACATGATAGAGGTGTACAAAATATTAAGAGGAATAGCTAGAGTAGACAGCCAGTGCCTCTTTCCCAGGGCACCAATGCTCAATACAAGAGGGCATGGCTTTGAAGTAATGGGTGGGAAGTTCAAAGGAGATGTCAGGGAGGTTTTTTTTTACCCAGAGAGTGGTTGGGGCATGGAATACACTGCATGGGGCAGTGGTGGAGGCAGGCACATTGGTCAAATTCACGAGATTGCTAGATAAGCATATGGAGGAATTTAAAATAGAGGGATATGTGGGGGGGGGGAGGTAAGGTGTTAGATAGTCTTAGGCGAGGTTTAAAGGTCGGCACAACATTGTGCGCCGAAGGGCCTATATTGTGCTATACTGTTCTATGATTCTATCACTAAAGTGACCTGGTGATATTCACAAAGTATTTGCCAGGATGTTGACGGGCATAAATTGACTGCCTTGTTTCCCCACTTTGCAAGACGGTCTCTTCAAAAATAACTACAATTAGATTCAATTTCTTTTAAACTTAAATTAACATTCATTTGCAGCATTTCAAAAAATAAACAAGAAAGCAAGTCTCAAATATTCAAAAAAGTTATTTCTTTTTATTTTTACTTCCACACTCAGTCAAGGTAAATTTAGAATTGTTCTTTCAGTGGTGAAGTAAAACCTGAGGATTTGACAGCTTTCTGGCATCAGTGTAAATCAAAAGTACAAGATACTAATATGTTTTAGATATTGAACTGGGGGAGGTTTGTTAAGAATGCAAGGTTTGCCATGGATTGCCAAGGCTGATTCCTGCTCCCAGGTATTAGGATGGCACACAGTAACTTATTTGTGAGGCTACTCACTATCAGTTAATTAAATCAAGTCATTTCCATTCCCCCCCCCACCCCAAATATAAACAAAAGAGCTGACACAGTTCCAGAATCTAAAACTAGAAACAACTCATGGTCCCAGCTGGCGAGTGAAAGCTGATATTTGACGTTACAGGATTGAACGAATTGTATGGGCTCAATACGTGACGGCACAAAGCAAGTTTTGATGTTACAATGCATCTCCATCATCTGCATCCTTCCTTCTGCCTCAATGGGATACCAAAACTGACCAGCAGAGAGGGAACCCGCCTCACAGAACATTTGTGTTTTTAAATTAAAGTTCACCTATTAAATCTGATTTTCCCATAAATAAAGTAATATTTTCAAAACACAAGAAATAGAAGATCAAGCCACTGAACCTCTAACCCCTGCTCTGTCATTCAATAAGATTGTGACAGATCTGTTACCTTAGCACAACCTTCCTGCACCAACCACTTGATTGCATTAAATTAAATTTTATTTACAGTGTGGTAACAGACCCTTCCGGCCCAACGAGTCCGCGCCACCCATTTTAAACCCCCATGTTAACCTACCCATACGTCTTTGGAATGTGGGAGGAAACCGGAGCACCCAGAGGAAACCCACGCAGACACGGGCAAAAGTACAAACTCCTTACAGACAGCGACGGGAATTGAACCCCAATCGCTGGCGCTGTAATAGCGTCGCACTAACCACTACGCTAATACCTAAAAATCTATTGATCTGTCTTGAATAAATTCAGAGTGTTGTAGACTTAGCAAGCTCCATCACGGGCACAACCCTCCCTACCATCAAGGACATCTTCAAGAGGCAGTACCTCGAGAAGGCAGCATTGATCACTAAGGACCCTCACCATCTGGGATATGCTCTGTTCTCATTACTACCATCAGGGAGGAGGTACAGGAACCTGAAGACACACACTCAATGATTCAGATACAGCTTCTTTCCCTCTGTCATCAGATTTCTGAATGGCCCATGAACCAATGAACACTATCTTTGTAATTAATGATTATGCCTTTGCACTGTACTGCTGCTGCAAAACCACAAACTTCACGTCATCTAAATCAGAGATAATAATTGTTTCTGGATAAAGAATTACAAAGATCCATCACCTGATTCATCAGAAATTTCTTCACACCGGTGTTCTGAATGCAACCCCTCATATTGAGACTGTGCAACACCAACCCCCCCCCCCCCCCCCCACCACACCACACGCACACACACACAAACCTGAACACCCCCAAATGGAGGGAATATCATCCCTGCATCTAAAAGACACGTTTCAGGTCAACCTATTCAAACGTTGTAATTATAAGAATTTTAACAAGAGTTGGCCATGAGATTCCCCAAGCCTGCTTCCATTTGGCTGAATTCCTCCCCCATCCCCACTTTCTACTCCAAATTTTTTGATTCAACCTCAATCTTAAACATACTCTTGGGAGGGAGATTTTCAAAGGATTCACAACCCTCAATGCAAGTTTTATTTCTTAAATTACAACATTGACAATTCAAAGGTGTGCAAGGTAAGAGCTTGCATTTCTATACCACCTTTCAGAACCTCATGATATTCCAAACCAGTATACAGCCAGTGAAAAATCTGTAGAAGGTGTGGCAGCCAATTTGTAGAGTTTGCCTGTCGTAAACAGTCAGATCATCTCTTCCTTTATAATGGCATAGTATGAGAGAGAAATATTGGGCAAGACACCAGGAACTTCTCTGTTCCCACATATGATGGAGAGGCAATTTTTATTGTACAGACAGATGAGGGTGTAGTCCAACCTTCCATCTGAAGGGTGGCATCCCTGATATTTTCCTGTAATGTACAGGGAGGTGGGATGGGGTTGGTCAGAGCCCAGCACTGGGGATCCAGGCTTGACAAGAAGCTGAAGCATGAACAGCATGGTTCTACTGAAGAGCAAAGACATGTAGAGGAAAATTGCTGGGTCTAGGTGTCCCACGTTGTCACAGAACGCTATATCATCTCAAAGGCTAGCTGTTATGCTTAAATCAGAATGGAGACTGCATCCTCCATGGAGAGTGTTGATATCCATGTTGCAGCCCCAACCATTTATGCATTTTAAATTACAGTTTCTATCCTGTTGTTATAATACTATTCAACAGTCCCCTAGTACAATAAGATGGACTCTTAACCTCACAATCTCCTTTGTCAGGGCCTTGCACTTTATTGTCTCCCTGCACTGCACTTTCTCTGTAATTGTAACACTTTATTCTGCATTCTGTTATTGCTTTTCCCTTGTACTACTGTTGCCCTCATTGAATGCACTGTTGTAATGAAATGAACTGTATGGATAGCATGCAAAACAAAGTTTTTCGCTGTACCTTAGTACATTTCCCAATTAAATTGGTAAATTGGTTTATTATTTCAACGTATACTTCAAAGATAGTTATTATTGCTTAGCACTGAATTAATTTTTTTTGGGTTTAAATCCACAGATTTCCTCCTTTCCCTCCTGGCTTTCCGAAGATTTGGGTTCTGTCACTATTGATATGCTAACAGCTGCAACGTGCTGAGAGGTTTCTCTGCGGATGCAGTTTGAGTAGAAGGGACAAGCTCACAGAGCGAGGGGGCAGGTGGAAGTTGCTGGGAAGGCAGTAAGTTAAAGAGGTGGGTGCAGAAATGCGAAGGGGATTAATTTATTCCAGGAGGGGGATGAGGGCATTAGCCAGGGGGCAGATGGGCTAGCTGAATATCGGGAGATGTCTGTGATCAGGACTGAGCCAGTGGGATGGCTCGTGGATCATCAGGCTTATATCAACCAGTCGTACAGATGCTGCCACCACTCTCCACCTGACACACGCTGCCACAGGTATGTCTTCAGGGCAGAATACTTCCATGTGGAGAAGCCCCACATTGTTGACACCAGGACTCCAGGCCAGGGGTCAGCTGCCAATGACAAGGGTGTGAAAGGCAGGAAGCGCAAGAGGAAGGGTCGGGAACTGAACCAGGGAGAGGTGGAAGCTCTGGAGTACCACGAGAAGGTCAGCCTGGCAATCCGGAACGGCACAAAAAAGCTGGTAGAGTACCTGGAAGTGGAGGAGACAGGCGGCAGAGGGCAAGTGACTGCTCTGGTCCCTGCTGACTCCATGCTGGTGGAGCTCTGCTCCATGGCCAAGCAGCTGCTGGAGGAACCCCAGCGGCAGGTGCAGGTCATAACCAACGAGTCGGTGCCAGACCTGGAGCTCCTGGGCCGTCTGACGGAGAACAGCACAGGCTGCGCCCAGCTCGTGAAGCTGATGGGACACTGGTACCTGCTCCCACCACGATCCACCTTCCTGCTGTCGGACATCTCCTGCATGGAGCCACTCTTGGGCTACAAGAAATATGACGTGATCACTTTGGACCCACCCTGGGAGAACAAGTCCCTCAAGAGGAGCAAGGGCTACAGCCACCTCTTTCCCTGGCAGATCAGCCAGCTCCCTGTGCCGCTCCTCGCCACCCCTGGCTGCCTGGTGGTGTGCTGGGTCACCAATCGGCAGAAATATCTCCACTATGTCAAGGAGGAGCTGTACCCCGGCTGGTCAGTGGAGGTGGTCGCTGAGTGGCACTGGGTGAAGGTGACCCAGCAAGGGGAGTTTGTGGTGCCCCTGGACTCTGTTCACAAGAAACCCTATGAGATCCTTGTCCTGGGACGTTACACGGGAAGCCCAGCACAGCGGGATGGAGAAGCTGGCACTGCAAGCGTCACAGTGCCCGACCACAAGCTTATTGTCAGTGTCCCCTGTACACTTCACTCTCACAAGCCTCCACTGGGGGAGGTGCTGAAAGGATTGACCCGACCCCACGCTGAGTGCCTGGAACTGTTTGCTCGCAACCTGCAGCCTGGGTGGACCAGCTGGGGGAACGAGGTGCTGCGATTCCAACACCTCAGCTATTACCAGGAGCTAGACCCAGAGAAAGGAGGCAAAAGCTGCTCCTGCTCTCACACACCCTGACCATCTGCTCCTTCACTCCTTCAGCAACTGTTTTTGGAGCAATAATTGTATTTGTACTACACACTCTAGGAGAAAGACCCTCTGAAAATTTACACTTTGAGGCCCAAAGATTATTGGTGTGATAAAATAGATTGCTTTTAAAAAACTTGTGTTTCTTCCTCTTTTCAAGCCTTTATAGGGAGGGAGATTGATGATCCAATTTTAGATTTTGCGCCAAAAAGTGTGTTGTGGATCTTTACAGGACCTCAGAACATTCTGGCACTGAAATACTTTTGTAGTCACTCTTGCAAATGTGGCAGCCTGTGTGTGCAAAGCACCATCAGAAAGATTAGTTTTTTGAACCAGGGTACAGGGACAACACCCCTGCTCTTCAAAATAATGCCCATGAGGCTTACATCCGTCTCTGACCGGATCCTTGATTTAATATTTCATTTGAAAGACTGCACCTCTTCACTACTGTACTAGAGTTGGCCCGCATTACAGGCTCACGTTCTGGGAGTTGATGACAACCCATAGTGCCTCAACATGCACCAGCAGGTTGTAATCAGAATTTTTTTTTAAATATACAGAGAAGGAGGGCCTATTTGCATTCCTGACCTTCTGAAAAATTCTAATGCCCTTCCCCTTATTTGCACAAACCAGTGATTAAGCAACATTTGCTTGTGAAACTAACCTCTGTTCATGTTAAACTACATTTCTTTCAAATAGCTATCCCCTGAAAAACAATCACATGATAAAATCAGTGCATTATCTACTGACATACTGCATGAGCATTCACTCTCACTACATTCTGCTCTTGCAGTAAACATCCTGTTCCTCTGGACGTATGGAACACAACAGCAGCAATAGTCCCAGACAAGGCAAGAATTAAGTGGTTAAAAAATCCAGAATCCAATTGGCTCATAACTAATAATGCTTTCTAATTCACTACCTTAACGTAAGCAGTGTTCAGTATACACATTCAGTCTTCTTCTCTATCCCCTAAATATTTGTGGTCACCTAAATTTTTAACTACTTTAGCCACCTGGAGCTTTGATGCTGTTTCCTCATTCCAATGGGTGAGTTCTGAACCATGTCTGCAATATCCACACCTCATCCTGAAGTGAAAGTAACTATTGGCACATTCAGCCATTTTACTACACGAGAAGGGGTACAGTTTGTTTAAGTTTCTGAATTTGAAGCAAATTCTATTCTGCTAGAGGACTCCATAAGGATACAAGCTCTCTCATCCTTCTCCAACTGTGGTCATTGTTCACACAGGACAATCCACATGATGGACAAATTCAGCCAGTTTTATGCTGGGACCTTTTGTCATTATTGTGACTCCAGATTCACTGCAAAGACAGACGTACCTGGCCACTGCCTCATGTAGTAATCTGAATCCTTCCCCATTTATGGTATCTGCTTAGAAGAGAATAGATCCTCTTGTCTTTCCATACCCCTTTTCATGCAGCAAAATGAAGGAATCATAGGTGCAGGAGGGCCAAAGACGGCACCAGTCTGTGGGTATGCAGAGATGAGAATGTCTTCACTGTAAATACCATTTCTGCCTCTGCCAACACCGAGGGGAGGGAGCCACATCTGAAAGAAATCTGTAATAATCGGCACTGTTGTAACAAAGTTGACAGACTCCAACTTTTGAAACACAGATCTTTAGTTGTGAGATGTTTAGCCTCAGACGTTGCCCAGGAACTGGAGACAGCCCTGGGAAATGGAAATTTCAGGTGATATACTTCTAAAAGAAAATATTCTGGATAGGTGACTCATCAATGGACAATCTGTAGAAGCAATTGAACTTTTCCATTGTGAGCGTCCGTGTGTGAGAGCGCTTGAGCGCGAGAGAGAGAGCGTGCGCTTGAGCATGTGAGTGAGAGAGAGAGCGTGCGCTTGAGCATGTTTGTGTGTTTAAGCATCTCTTCAAGTTCACTCAGTGGAATTTCCAGATGTTAACCCATTTGCCTCCACATTCAGATCTACTCTCAGAATTAGGATTCCATTTAGAGTCAAAGCTGCCTGTGAGTAAACTGAAGATCATAGTTAAGTTCCCTGTAAAGGGAAAGGCGTGATTCCTGATCCCTGAACTGATGCACAAGAGAAGTTGGCCACTACCTCTCTTGCCATCTCACTTTTTTCAAAAAAAAAGCAAAGTAAAACAGCAATCACAAAGTCTACAGCTCATCCTCTGAATTGATGAGGATGGTCTTCTCGCCTTTCTTTCGTCGGCCCACAGGGTGGTTGGATGCCTGAGTCAGGACCTGCCCATTGTGCCTGGGCATCACCTCATCCTTGGTCGACTGCTGTGTGTACTGCTGGTACGCTGGGGAGAAGTTGTGGATGGCGTCCTGCACAATGTCGTTGGGATTCATGGTCTCTTTCAGCCCGCTGGATATGCTCTGCATGGGGACTGCGTTATCTGTGGGCAAGAGGTGAGAGCCCGTCAGGAGAGGTTTAAAAATAAGCAAAGCTTGATCCATTAATGAGAGCCTTGGGCTTTCTCCTGTGTGTCCTTCCTCCACCAGCTGGTAAATCCTCACACCTCCCTTACAGAATCATTTGTCACTGGCTAGATACCAATGCATGATGCCGAAGTACCCTGGGACAGTGACAAATTGTATACAATTTCATGAATTTACAATACAGAAATAGGCCATTCGGCCCAACTGGCCTGTGCTCCACACCAGCTTCCTTTCATCATTTCAACCCACTGGCATTATCTTCTACTGCTAATACATTTGGAAGATGATAAGAAGAAATACCTTTGAAAGAAAGACTTACATTTATATAGCATATTTCACATTGCTAGATCATTATAGCACTGAAGCACCTTTGAAGCGCAGTCACTTTATTTTAAACAAAAATTATTTGGGATCTGGGCGTCACTGGCAGCATCAGTATTTATTGCCCAATCACTAATTGCCCTTTCAAATGAATGGTTTATTAGGCCATTTCAGAAGGCATTTATTGGTCAACCACATTGGTCAGTCTGGAATCACAGAGGCTGGATTGGGTAAGGATGGCAGATTTCCTCCACCAAGAACGTTAATGGACAGGATTTTTTTTCAAATAACATTCAGGTAGTTTTGTGATCATAACTACTATTGATTAGTACTTTTTGGTTCTATATTATTCACTGAAATCTGAACTTTAATCTCTGAACTACAAGTCCATATCTCTGGATTATCACTCCAGTAATTTAATCCTCATGCCAGCATAGTTACCAATTTACACCATGCCATTGATCAGATAATCTGCGTGCTTTGGTGTAATATTGACTGGGTGATAAATATTGGCCGCAACATTAGGAATAACCTGCTGTTCTTTTTCAAAGCAGTACCCTGAGATCTTTTACAAACACCTGAAAGAGAAGCTACATCTGAAAACATCAGTCCATATTTTTGTCCTGTTTCTGAGGTGGGATTCAAACCTATGACATTCAGAGTCTGCCAACGGAAGCACAGCATAACTGGAGTGCAAGACAGTGGTAGAGGCACATAGCTGCATCTAAAGGGAAGCCAGATCAGTGGATGAGGGAGGAAAGAGAAGGATGTGCTAACAGCAGGGGTAAGGTGAGAGGAGGCTCACGTACATCATAAACTCCAATAAAGTCCAGCTGAGCCTAATGATCTCTTTCTGTGGTTTATTAGTGGCCGGCCCGGTTAATTACCAGAAGCTCAGGAGAATGTTGTGTTCAGATCAGAAGGAAGAACATCAATTAAAAAAAACAAAAGGCGTTTCTTAACGTTTTGAATTTGTCAGCATGCAGCTACTAAACAAAGTTAAGCTTCATAGACAATCGTACAACAGCATAAAGGTCCTCAGCCTTGGGCATCGCATGCACCACCAACAAACTTGTGCCATGGCAGGTAGGAGAGGAGAGTGCGAGTTTGGTCAGGTGGTGCTGATTTTATATATTTGGCAAGGCTTGTATCTGGATGGTGTACAATACTCCTGGAAGTACAGAATCTTTCTGATTTCTGCTGCCTGTCCTACCTTACTGAGGATAACAGAATTACTGACAGATTAAAGTGACTTGGCCTGAGGTTGTGATAGGCATTCACTCAATGCAAATTCTGTTTCCTGCTTTCAGCAACAGTTTGAAGCTGCATTGGATGGGTTGTTTAACGGGAACCTCTGATTTACAGTCTTATGGCACAAGAACAGGCACTTCAACCCACCATGCTTATGCCGCCCATTAAGTACCTCTCCATCCTAATCTCACTTTCCCACCCTTGATCCATACCCTTCTATGCCACGGCGTTTCGTTTGGTAAAGTGTTCCCAATCTCGAGGACGGAGCCAGGACCCCATTGTTGGCATGCTATTCAAGACACCAAACCCAAACATCACCAACTTCATTTGATATTTTTCTTTCTTTCTCTCAAGCAAGCAGTCATGAAAGTTTTTCTTTCTTTATTCTGTAATGGTTGTTGCTGGCAAAGCGAACATCTTCTGTCCTCCTCTAACTGCCCTTGAATGGAGTGTTTTGCTGGTCTATTTCAGAGGGGAATTAAACTCTACATCACTATGGGGCTGGAGTCACAAATTGGCCTTCATTAAAGGAGGGTTTGAGTACAAGGGTAACAATGTTTAGTGGAAGCACTTCTGAAATGTGTCCAGGACTGATCTCTCTACCTAAAGGATGTACTTGGGATAGAGGGGTTGCAATGAAGGTTCACCAGGTTAATTCCTGTGACGGTGGGAGGAATTCTCCTATGAGCACTGGGCTTGCAGTCACTAGAATCCAGAATAATAAGAGGTGACCTTATTGAAACAAAAAGTTCTTATAGAGCTTGACACGGGAAATGAAGGGATGATGTTTAGCCTTGCTAAGGTGTATAGGAACAGGAGTCACGGTCTCAGAATAAGCAGTCAGCCATTCAGGACAGAGATGAGAAGAGATTTCTTCACCCAGAGGGTAATGAATCTTTAGAATACCCTACCCACAAGGTATCAAGTATTACAGTACAGAAGCAGGCCCTTCAGCCCATCTAGTCCATGCTGACCTGATCTTCTGCCTAGTCCCATCTACCTGCACCCAGACCGTATCCTTCCAAACCCCTCCCATCCATGTAACCATCCAAACTTCTCTTAAATGTTACAATTGAACCCGCATCTACCACTTTCGCTGGCAGCTCGTTCCACACTCGCATCACCCTCTGAGTGAAGTTCCCCTCTGATCCCCCTTATATATTTCACCTTTCACCCTAAACCTAAGTCCTTTCATTCTAGTCTCACCCAACCTTAGGGTAAAAAGCCTGTATGCATTCATCCTATCTGTATCCCTCATAATTTTGTATACCTCTACAAGATCTCCCCTCATTCTCCTGCGCTCCAGAGAATAAAGTCCTAACCTATTCAACTTCTCCCTATAACTCAGGTTCTCAAGTCCCAGCAACATCCTTGTAAATTTTCTCTGCACTCTTTCGAGCTTTTTGATATCTTTCCTGTAGTTAGGTGACCAAAATGGCACACAATACTCCAAATTCAGTCTCACCAACGTCTTGTACAATTTCAACATAACATCCCATCTTCTGTACTCAATGCCCTGATTTATGAAGGCCAAAGTGCCAAAAGCTCTCTTTACAGCCCTACCTAGGCCACTTCCAAACAACTATGGATCTGTATTCCCAGGTCCCTTTGTTCTACCGCGTACCTCAGAGCCTTACCATTCACTGTACAAGTCTACTCTGGTTTGTCCTCCCAAAGTGCAACACCTCACATTTATCTGCATTAAATTCCATCTGCCATTTTTCAGCCCATTTTCCCGGCTGGTCAAGATCATGCTGTAAGCCTTGATAGCCTTCCTCGCTGTCCACTACACCCCCAGTCTTGGTATCATCCACAAATTTGCTGATCCAGTTTAACACATTATTATCTAAATCATTATAGGTGATAAACAACAACGGACCCAGCACCGATTCCTGCGGCACATCACTAGTCATAGGCCTCCAGTCAGAGAGACAACCATCTACTATCACTCAATGGCTTCTCCCGCATGTGGAGGCTCAGTTGCTGATCAATAGATCTTTACATATTAAAGGACAGGGGGTTCATGCAGGAAAGTGGTGCTTGGGTAATGACCCCACAACAGACACGATCTCATTGAATGAAAGAGCAGACACGAGGGACCGAATGGCCTACTCTTGCTTCTATTTCTTACATTCTTAATATCAGACACACTGGGCAAGACACCAGAATTCCTTCCTTAGAGAACACAAATGAACCGGATGGGCTGCTAGAACAATCCAGAAGCATCTTGTTCCAAATTATTTAATTAATTGAATTTAACTTCCCCTGTGGTCATTGTAACCCATCTTCCAATTACTCTAGCTGGTGAGTAGCTGTCAAGTAATCACTCTGGTACCATAAACTTCACTCTGGCTCAGGAGAACAGAGGAAGCCAACAGTACCTGCCCACTGGTTGGGACCTGTTACGATCAGTTGATTGTATCTGATGTTTTGATCCAACCAAGGTATTTTCTGCCTTCTATTCCAACTGCCTAATTTAGTTACTGAAAGTCTATTTTGTGCCACACATTTGCAACAGGGTGTGGGAGTTGGGGGTAGTGGGTTTTCATACCTTGTGTCATCCCATCCTGTTCAGAATACACTTGGGAAGGATAGGCAAAGCGAAGGGCAATGGCAGCAAAGAGCATCTCGATGCAGATGATAAAATTCTGGTAGCCCGCAGCTACCGTCCCTGCCCTGACTTCGTGGCCGTCAATAATCTGCACTTCTGGGATTATTCCACATCTCTCCAAAATTGCCAGCAACATTCCTGGGGAATATTAACATGATCCACCTTAGCAAATACAACAACTCATGTACTATGGTAACAGAATGAAAATATTTCTTGATTTCCAAATTTATTTCAAAATGGTAAAATTTAACTACAGCCTCAACATGACTCCCAAACATAAAGTCCTTCAAATACAAGTTGCCAACTTTATATACCAGCAAATGCAGTTATTTAGGGCACAGGAATCCCCTGCAACAGCAGTTATTTCATGCACATTACCTCACAAAGAGCAGAAACAAATTACTAATGAAGCTGTATTTAGCTGAGGGAATGTTTGGTCAGGACATGTGAGGAACATCCTCTTCTCCAAATAATGGCAATTGATCTTTGATATCCTTTTGATAAAATTCTTGTGTGAAATTGTTTTAAATTCTTTCTAAATGCAAGATAACATAGCCCATCCACTGTATTAACAACCTCCTCAAATAACTCAGTCATATCAATGAATACATGAAGAGCCTTCAAATATCCATGTTGACTTGACTTTCTGACACTTGTTCACGTCCTCAATCATTATGCCTCAAATAATAGATTCAAGTGACTTCCCTCCTACTGATACTGAACTCTGATATCACAGTTTCTTCCCCTCTCCTGATCTGAAGGATTTGAAATTTCTAATCCAAAAAGCACAATTCTTCAATCTTTACAATTCTAGAAAATTATGTCATTTACTATTTCCTCAATTAAAAAAAATACAATCAAGTCCAGAAGTTTATTTTCACCATCAATTTTTAGAAAAACTTCATTCAATTTATTATATCCCTCCTATTGACTTATTTTGGTTTCCATTGTCCCTTATACCTAGTTATCCTCCCGTACTCAATGGAGTCATTTAGTTAAAATCTTTATAGATATTATTGATACTCACCCTGCCAAAATGAGAGAAAAATTACTGACTTCACTGTCAGAAATTTCAGGACAGGATCAAATGGGCTGAGGAGCTCACTGGTAGTGAAGTAAAAGAGGAACAGTGCATAAAGTGCCAAGCTGACAGAGATGTTATAAATAATGGTGATATATAGGTATCCACTTCTCACACTGTGGAAATGAAAAATCACAATTAGCTCGGAAGAGGATTCAATCAATCGTTAAACATTTATTTCAAAATTAAATATCAGCCTTGCTCATTTTGTACTTTCTATCACCTATTTTTTATGTCAATCCTTTAGACCTTTGTCACATCACTTGCAAGAGTGTCACTCTGATAGGTACACAGGAACTTCCTGAACAGGAACACTTTTGACACAAAATTTTAATACTAGTTAGAAGGGCAACTGAAATGATGAACTAGAAAGCCTGTTGGGATATGAGGGTGACTACAGATGCTGAAACCTGGAGCAAGAAACAAACTGCCAGAAAGACTCTGCAGGCCAAGCAGCATCCATGGGGGCAAGACCCTGAATCAGGACAGAGTGTAGAGGGAAGATAACCAGTGTATAAAATTGAGGAGGTGGGGGTGGGGGAATAAGACAGAGGCTGGTAGGTAGGAAGGTATATGGGTGACGGGCAGATGGAACCAGGTGAGGAAGGGTAATGAGTCCTGGTAACAAAGGGAGGAGATGGATGGAGAAAGGTGAACAAAGGGAGAGAGAGGGTCTGCGTGGGTTTCCTCTGGGTGCTCCAGTTTCCTCCCACATTCCAAAAACATAAGGGTAGGTTAACACAGGTTTAAATGGCAGCGCAGACTCGTTGGGTTGGAAGGGCCTGTTACCATGCTGTATAAATAAAGTTTTAAAATGTTTTAGAATTTGGGAGGACTGGTGGGAGTGGGAAAGAAACAGGGGAGTGGGTCACCTGAAATTGGAAAACTCAACTTTCATACCACTGGGCTGTCAGCTACCCAAGTGGAATGTGATGTACTGTTCTTCTAGTTTGTGTTTGGCCTCACTGTGGCAGTGGAGAAGGCAGAGGACAGATGGGTCAGTGAGGGAATGGGAAGGGGAGTTGAAATGAGATGCAACCCGGGAGCTCAAGTTGGCTGCTGTGCGCATTGCCTACAGCCCATCACCCACATATCTACTGTATCTACCTGGGTTTCTTCTCCCTTGGTTCACCTTTCCTATCCCCTCCCCCACCTGCTCATCCTTCTTTTATCTAGATCCACCTATCACCTACCAGCCCCTATCCTTCCCCCTCCCCCAAGCCACTCCATATACCATTATTGTCACATGCACCGAGATACAGTCAAAAACTTTTGTTTGCATGCCATCCAGACAGATCATTGCATACACAGGTACATCGAGGTAGTACAGAAGGAAACCAATAACAGAATGCAGAATATAGTGTTACAGTTACAGAGAAAGTGCAGTGCAGGTAGGCAAATAAAGTGCAAGCACCTTATAAAATAAATATATTTTCTTATCTGTTTCTATTTATCACCTACCATTATGACTCAACATTCCCCCCTTTCCCCCCCTCCACACCTGTCTCCATTTGCCCATCATCCCCTCCCCCCTCACCTGGTTCCATCCATCACTTACTAACCCCCATCTCACCCCTCCCTTCTATACACTGGCCATCTTCCCTCTACACCTTCAGTCCTGATGCAGGCTTTCAACCCGAAATGTTGACAGATACCCTTTAGCCTCAACAGATGCTGCTTGACCCACTGAGTTCTTCCAGCAGTTTATTTTTTGCTGTTGGAATACTAACAAGCTTGAAAGATATGCTTCAGACTGTTTGAAGGCTTATTGAGATGATGGAAATTAAAGGCAAGATTAAAGACGGCTGCCTAGGTAAACCTTGAAAAAGAAATAGTAAAAAAAAAATTAGAAGTTGTGGCAAGAACATAAAAACAGCAGTTTCAGCAACTTTGAGGGGACAGATCAGAGCACAGGTGAAGGATGTCAGGGGAGGATTCACTTTTATATTCCATTATTCTTGCAATAAAGGCCATTCCATTTGCTTCCTAATTGCTTACTGTACCTGTGCATCCCCCTGTACAGCAGTGTTCTGTGGTGTCTCTCTATTTCAACAATAATATGCTTTTTTATTCTCCTTGTTAAAGAGAACCAAAACAAGCCTCACATTTCCCCATATTGTGTTCTATCTTCTGTATTTTTGCCCACTCACAAGCTCTCTCTTATCCTTTTGCAGACTCTGTGCCACCCCCCTCCCCTCCACGCTTGCTTTTCCACCCAGCTTCGAATCATTAGCAAGACCTGAAGAAAAAGGGAGGGGGTTCTTTCTCAGTGAGACACAGGAGCAAGATAAGAGCCCATGGTGTTAGAGGCAAGATACTAGTATGGACAGAAGATTGGCTGACTGGCAGAAGTCAGAGACTGGGGATAAAGGGGTCCTTTTCAGGTGACTAGTGGAGTTCCACAGGGGTCAGTGGTGGGACTGCAACTTTTCACTTTATACATTAATGATCTGAATGAAGGAACTGATGGCATTGTGGCCATTTGCAGATGATACCACCCAGAGTGTGGTTGGTGCATGGAATGCGCTGCCTGGGGTGGTGGTGGAGGCTGATACGTTGGGCAAGTTCAAGAGATTGTTAGATAAGCATATGGAGGAACTTAAGATAGAGGGATATATGGGAGGAAGGAGTTAGATAGTCTTAGGAGTGGTTTGAAGGTCAGCACAACAATGGGCCAAAGGGCCTGTATTGTGCTGTATTGTTCTATGGTTCTATACAAAGATAAGTGGAGGGACAGGTAGTGTTGTGGAAGCAGAGAGTCTGCAGAAGGATTTGGACAGGTTAGGAGAGTAGACAAAAAAGTGGCAAATGGAATACAATGCAGGGAAGTGTTATGCACTTTGGTAGAAAGAATAAAGGTATAGACTATTTTCTAAATGGGGAAAGAATTCAGAAATCTGAAGTGCAAAGAGACTTCAGGATTCCCTAAAAGTTAACTTGCAGGTTGAGTCGGTAGTAAGAAAGGTAAATGCAACGTTAACATTAATTTCAAGATGACAAGAATATAAAAGCAAGGATGTACTGCTGAGGCTTGATAAGGCATTGATCAGATTGCATTTGGAATATTGTGAGCAATTTTAGGCCCCATATCGAAGGAAAAATGTGCCGGCCCTGGATTTGATGTCTCTAGGTCTATACTCGGAGCTCAGAAGGATGAGGAGGGGATGTCATTGAAACCTACCAGATACTGAAAGGCCTGGATAGAGTGGACACGAAGAGGATGTTTCCATTAGTAAGAGAGTCTAGGATCCAAGGACACAGCCTCAGAATAAAGGGACATCCCTCTAAAACTGAGATGAGGGGGAAGTTCTTTAGCCAAAAGATGGTGAATCTGTGGAATTTGTTGCCACAGAGGGCTGTGGAGGCCAAGTCATTGGGTGTATTTAAGGCAGAGATTGATAGGTTCTTGATTGGCAAGCGGCTTAAGGGTTATGGGGAGAAAGCAGAAAAATGGGGTTTAGAAAAAAATCAGCCATGATTTCTCATGAAATATCAGCAATGGCAGAACAGACTCGATGGGCTGAATGGCCTAATTCTGCTCCTATATCTTATGGAATGGGGGCATGGGCTCTGTCTCAGTGGGACCCAGGGAACAGAGGAGGCGGCTGAGTGGGCCCCTCAAAACAGAGGAGTGGGCTTGGTCTCAGCAGGACATGGGAAACAGAGGAGTGGGCTCAAGACATGGAGACCCAGGATTTAGCCACTGAAAAGTGGACGTTTCTGCTTTACTGTCATTGAGTGGCTTCCTCAGCTATCAAAGCCATTCTCACACAGTCTGAACAGCCTCACTCGCTGACTGGGGGCTGGTTTTTCTGTGGACAGTTGAGCACAGGGGCACACTAGAAGACTCCAAACAGTATGCTACTGATGAGTTCTGACAGACCACTGGGCATCAATAGGTCTGGTCCATTGTTTGTTTGTTCTATGTTCTGATCTTCAACTCCTCTCCCTGGTCACAAACTAGCTGTTGTGAAGAAGACTGGGCAGACTACCCTTTGGTTTCCTTGGCTATCATCACCCTGAACTAAATGCCTGCAGACCTAGATGGTGGTGTGTCACATGAGAACACAATACCCCAGGTGCGGTCCTACCAAAGCCCTATTTAATCATAGTGGGACATCCTTACTCTTAATACCATCTGCACAATAGCTGACAGTGGCTGGGGTACAAGAATGCCCAGATGTCATTGAGCATCAACATTTCCCAATTTCTCCCCATCTACAATAACCAGTACTTCTGCCTTTTCCAAAGTGGATAACTTCACACTTTTCCACATTACACTCCATCCTCCACACTGTTGCATCTCACTCAGTTTGTCCATGTCCACTTCAAGCCATTTTATATCCACATCATAACTCACATTCCCAAGTCACCAGAAAACTTTGAAATCATCAGTCAGTGCTTAATCACCAATGCCTGGGCTACTTCACTAGTCACAGCCGGCCAACCTGCGAAGGACACGTTTACTCTCACGTTAACTAACTCTCAATCCACGTTATATATAGGGTCTCAACCCAAAATGTCGACTATCCCTCTGCCTCCACAGATGCTGCCTGAACTGCTGAGTTCCTCCAGCAGTTTGTTTTTTTGCTTATTATATTTCCCTCATATTGTCATGCTCTAACCGTGTACAGCAACCTCCCGAGTTGGATATAAATGGAAAGTCTTGTGAAAATCCAAATACACCGGTTCCCTTCATCTACTCTACTAGATTTATGTTCAAAAGAATGCCAATAAATTAGTCAAATATGATTTCTCTTCCATAAATCTATATTGACACTGCTCACTCATATTGTTATTTTCAATGTGTTTTAATATTGCATCCTCTACAATAGATCCTATTTTTTTCCAACTACCAAAGTCAAGCTAACAGTTCAGTAGATCCCTGTTTTCTCTCTCCACCTCTTAAAAAGTGAGGTCACAGTTGTATTCTCCAATTTACAAGAACTATTCCAGTGTACATGGAATTTCGGGAGATGACAACCAGAACAGCTGCTATCTCCATGGGCATCTCAGAATCACAGAGCACAGAAATAGGCCCTTTGGCCCACCACATCCATGCTGACCTTCATGCCCACCTACACAAATCTTATCTGGCTACATTAGGTCTTTATCCTTCTATGCCTTACCTATTCAAGTGCCTGTCTTAAATGTCTCTTAAACATAGTGATTTTATCTGATTCCACCACATCTTTCAAAACTTGGGTTGTAGATAATCAGGTCCTTGAGATTTATCAGCTTTAAGGCTCATTAACTTTCTGCGCATTATTTTTTTCCACTAACATTAATTTGTTTTACTTCTTCACCAACTTCGGATCCAATTCCCCAATGTTTCAGAGAGGTGTTTTTGCATCTTAATTCATGAGTTCTAACTCAAAATGTTTGCTTAATTCCTGTGTCAACTCCATTTTCCTATCAAAAATTCAATGTCTGTCAGTAAAGAAGCCACTTTGGTCCTCACTCATTTTTCCTTTTATGTTTTTGAATCTGTTATCTTCCCTGCAAAGAAAATCCTTCCCAATTGACAGAGAAGTAATTGACAAACTAAAAACAGCAGATGCCATAAATTGGAAGTAAAAACAGAAAATGTTGGAAATACTCAGCAGGTCAGGCAGCATTTGTGGAGAGTGTTTCATGTCAATGACCTTGCATCAGCACTGGAAAATTTAGAAAACAGGCATATTTTATGTTGCAGAGAAGATAGAGGTGAAGAGAGCAAAGAGAATGTCTGATACAATGAAGACCAAGAAAAAATGGATAACACAAATTGGTATTGAATGAGAGAGGGTGAAGGTGTTATGCTAATGGCAGCTAATCTATCTGGAAGAGGGCTAAATAGAGGGGAAAAAAAAGAGAAACAAAAAAAAACTAGTGGAACTGTGAGGCGCAGAAAACAGGAGCTGCTGAAAGCCTGAAATCAAGGTGAATGCTGGAAAAGCCCAGAAGGTTGGGCAGCATCTGTGGAGAGAGGAACACTGTGCTACATCACAAATGGTCAGAAATTAAAAATAAAGCTGCAGATGCAGGAAGTCTAAATCAAGATGCTGAAACACTCAGCAGGTCAGGCAGCATATAAGGAGAGGAAAGCAGAGCTAATGTTCCAGGGTGATAACCCTACAACCTTGAGAGGTTATCAACCCAAAATGCCAACCCTGCATCCTTTCCCCCAGTAGAAGCCACCCAATCTGCCAAGCAGCCTCTCCTCTTGGACCAGAACTGACCAGTCTGACGTAAACTGGAAAGGTTGATTATCTGAAATTCCCAAATTGATTGTCAAGCCCCAGGGCATGTAGCTGCCTAGACAGAAAATGAGATGTTGCGTCTTGAGGCCATCACAAGGTAGAGGGGATCACATTGTCAACATCAAAGGCAGTACCACAAAGTGAAGGAAATAGTCACTGCTTCACTGAAAGGAGTAGTTGGATATCTTGATCAAAGGGAGGGAAAGAGGTACAAGGGTAGATATTGCATCTCCTGTGGATGTGTGGGAAGATGGTCTGAGTAGGGGTGTTTGTGGAGATGGAAGAGGGAAGAAGGGGGTAGTGGAGGGAAACAATTTGGAATACGAAGGGGTGGCAGTGTGGGATGAGATTGTCTGTGATGGCAGAAATTATGGAGGATGATCATCCTTCCAATTTAGTGTTCACATTTGGTGATCACAATGCGCTCTTCACTACAGTGAAGAAACTAAATGCAATTTGGGTGACCCTGAGCTTTCTGTTGTCTGGCATGTTAATGCTCTACCCCACTCTCACTGCCCTCTGCCTTTGGCCTCTCTTACACTGTTTCATCAAAGCCCAATGTAAGCTTGAAGAACAACATATCTTCTGTTTAGGCATCCTACAGTCCTCAGGATTCAACAATGAACTCAACAATTTCAGATACCCAGCCTTTCCAGTTTGTGTTGGAACTGGCCAATTCTGGTTAAGAGGAGGGAATACTGGGGTACTCAATGGATCATGTGGTGTCTATGGGTAGGGTCGACATTTTGGATCAATGACTTTTGGCGGTGGGTGGGGAGGGGTGGATCATCGATCTCCATGGATGCTGCCTGGCCTATTGAGTGTTTGCAGCATTTTCAGTTTTTGTTTCAGACTTACAGCACCTGCATTTTTGTTTTGGTTTTCAGTCCCTGCCCAGATATGATGTAATTCAGCTTTCCTTTCTCTACAGCATTCTCCTTTTATTCAGATTTCTGGCAACCGTAGTGCCCGGCATCCCACAGTTCCAGCACGTTTTCTTATTTGCTTTCCCTACCCTCATTTCTCCCTCTATTTCTGGATAGAGTGGCTGCCACTACAAGCCCTCGTCATCCTCCCTCAGTCAACACCTATCACTATTCTCCATTTTCTTTTGATCTCCACTGCTCTCCCTTCCCTACAACTTAAAATATGCTTTTCTAACTTTTCAAAATTCTTATTAAAGGTCACTGACTTTTTCTATCTCCACAAATGCTGACTGACCTGCTGAGCATCACCAGTATTTTGCTTATTACTGGGCAGAGAAGTATTTGTTCTTCCACTTGCCCAGGTGTACAAGACTCCAAAGTCTACAGTGCACGTAAATAAGGCAGGGACTTTTATGCAGCCTCAAGATGGTACTCTTCCCAATCCATCCAGTAAAAAAAGGGATGCTCAGTAACAGTCCCTTAAGGATCTCTCTCAGTGGAGCAGAGGACCACTTCTCCATGGCTCCTAGCAAAACCTTTATAATGGAGAACCAGGCCATTTGGTACCTAGGGAAAAATCGCTTTACTCCATGAGACCACAACAAAATATCCAAGCCCACTCCTTGTACTGTGCACCAAGGAAGCCCATTTAAAGTTCCAACAAAACAGTACAACGGTCTATAATGATAAAGGCCACACCTTAAGCTTAGAAGTGAAAACAAACAGTGCCAACTTACTCAAAGTCTCCATCGTGATATTTGCCATAGACTTGTAGGATAATGGTGATGGCAGCCATCAGGGGTTTGATCACACAGAACTGTAGAGTGGCCTGGTTGAGAGAGAGCAGACCTGTGTAATAAGTAGCTCCAAGAACCTCAGTTACCCACCCACTGTACCCAGTACAGTGTGGGCTGGTTGGCTTTTCTCGTCATTAGTGAATTGTAGCACCCCATCATCACCCGGGTCTGGCCTGTATGGTTTAGTCACATATGCAGGAATTCAGGTGGTTAAGTCATCTAAGAACTGAAGTCAGCTTTCTAAGTCTGCACTGCCGACTAGAAGTGGTTACAAAGATATTGCCAAACAGAAGTGGCTCTGTACAGTGAAAGGCATGATGGGCATTACCAGCATGGTGAAGCCAAGCTTTTACCCCAGAATGAAAGAAACAATAATTGGAGAAAAGAACAAGCACATTCAAAGAACATGTTGCCTTGAGAATTGTTGCATTAGATCTGGGACCTTATTTTTCATTATCCACACTGATGACATGAGTGAAACAATTTTCTTCTTGGGCAGTCCTGTGGGATCAAGGATGACTTGCTTCCACATGGGTTCTGTGGGTGCTGAGGTGGCTCACGAGGTCAACATGGGAACTACAACTGTGACCAGAGGTTGCTGATGGGGTAATAGGCAGTTTGGGAGGTAGTGAGCTCCTTCTGTCATTTACAAGGGATTCTATGAGTTTCTGAGGTGCTCATTCTCACACACACACACACTTTCTGATTCATCCTGACTGAAACCCGTATATTTAATCAGGATAAACATCCATACTAACCCTGGATCCGACCTTATAATCAGGTTCCATCAGACTTGGGTTGGGTTGCAGACTCTGCAGCAAGGACGTAAAACTCTAGGGTTTCCAATGGGTTAAACCCCAGTGACTTCTCGTAAACTCACCTGTTTACAAAACCGCAAAAATCCAATGGAGTAGGTCATACCCACCAGGCAGCACGTTCCATACAAACAACTAGTCCTAATAATGAAACAGAAATCAAATAAATAAATACAGACAGTACCACATCCACAAATATCTTAAATCCATAATAATAACTTAAAAAACTAGTAATGCACAGCAGTCAGCAACAAATGAGAGGGAGAAACAGTTAATGCCACAGGTCAGTGATTAGAACTTACTCTCCTCATAAATCTATAATTTATTAGGATTATAATAAACTGTTTTATGTGGAACTAACACTAATTTCACCATATCAAAGTACAAGTACCTGGGATTGAAGAAAGACATTACATGGAAATGGGTCATTGCTTAATAAGAGTTCACCCATTTGACAGTGATGGAGCAAAATTTTCTCTCTCAAAGGGTTGTGAATCTTTGTCACTGTTCCCGAGGGTGGTGGAAGAAGACTTGGAGTATTTTTAAGGCAAAGGTATATAGATTCCTGATAGCAAAGGGGTGGAAGGTTGCCACATGTAGACATATATAATCAAATCAGCCATGATTTTATTAAACAAGAGAGGAGCTGAGTGGCTCCTGATTCACAAGTTTCCGTCTATGCCAAACAACCAAGTGGTTCTACAGCAGAATCCCCTTGTAATAATCACTCACTATTTGAATGATTTTATTTTACTTGTGTATTGTATGTGGATATCACTGACAAAGTCAGAATCTAATCCCTAAAATAATACTTAACCAAATAGCTTTGGGTAGCATAGTTAGTAGTGCTGTCTGTGTGTAGCTTGGATGTTCTCCCTGTGATCCTGAGAGTTTCCTCTGGGCGCTCGTTTCCTCCCACATCCCAAAGACATACAGACTGGTAGGTTAATTGACTACTGCAAATTGCTCTTAATATGTATGTGGAGGTTAAAATCTGGGGGAGTTGATGGGAATGTGGGGAGAATAAAATATGGGATTAAGGTAGGATTAGTGTAGATGGGTGGTTGAAGGCTGGCACAGACTCAGTGGGCCAGAGGGCCTGTTTCTGTGCTGTATGAATATGTGACTCTTAAAAAAATGTGTATTAATTCTGTGCATTTGCCTTCAGTCGTCCCGCAATACCCATCTTCAGATGTAGTTTCCATCTCACTGCCCAGCTGGGTGGATTTCACTGGCAGCAGAGCAGTAAACCTTGTAAAAAATTACCCGGTGAACTCCTCCCTGACGTCCTGGCTCAACTGTTTCAGAAAAATGGTTATTGAAAACTAAATGCAATTTTGCTTTGATCATTTTGTTCTGTGTAAAATGCATGATCATTTCAGATCAGATATAAATGCACTCAGCTATAACTTAAACATGAACCTGTGCAGTCTGCAGTTCTAATGCACAATGTAGAGGTGGAAGTACATAAAAGACACAAACAACTCACTTAATGGGTTTCCCTCTGATTTCTGACATAATCGCGCTCTCTCCTCCCAGGTACTCGTAGCACAGGCTGAGGAAGTTGTAAATCACAAAGGCTGCGGGAAAGACCACATAAATCAGTGCAAGTGCTTGACAATTGTCTCACTTAACCACACCTGCTTATTCATTTGCTGGCTGCTGCAGGGCAGCACACATTTTCTGCCAAATGGGAATGGGGCACTTGAGCAACGGTCAGGGGCTGGGTTGAGCTGAGCAGAGCTGGAGGCGCTGAGCAGACTCACTCGCTGAGTTAGTGAGACCGACTGGCAACCGCTCTTCCCGTGCCTGCACACTCTTCCATCACAACTGTTTCTGCAATCCTCTCCCACACACTGTTTTTGTTCATTTCCAACTTACGAACTATTCAGTTTACAAACAGTTCTCAGGAACGGTACGTGTATGAGTATTAAGTGGATTTACGTTACATCAACTGTCCACCACCCCTATAACAAGGCAGTCTCTATAGTTCAAAGGCACCAGGGAACTGAATATTTCAAAATAAAATTCAAGCAACCAGGCCAGCTTTAAGCACAACTGTCCATCATGTAATATGTTTGTACCCTTCTGATCTTCATCACTCCGCCTCTGCTGCTTGGACTATAAGAATTTAAATCCCTCTTCTCAACCTCTTCACCTCTCTCTCCCTTCCTTAAAACCTACCTCCTTGAGCAAGCTTTTGGTCATCTGTTCTGTTGTCTCCCATTGTGATTTGATGACAGTGCTTCTCTGAAGAGGCATGAGGCTATGATAATAAGCAAATTGCAACAAGTTGTTGTTTCGTCTACCTAGCCCCAAATCATACTCAACCCCAGCTGAAACTGTGCTTTGGATATCAAATCCAGAGGGCCCTGGTGAAATTGGCAGCTTGGTACAATTTCTGTTGAATTAGATAGTTTTCACTCTGGCCTCAACATCATAATGGATTGGGCCATGTGCATGTTCAAAAAGAGAGGGAGAGAGAAGGCAGGAAACTACAGGCCAGTTGCTTAACACCTGTCAAAAGAAAAACAGGGAAGCTATTATTAAAAAAAGTTACAGCACTCAGAAAAATCCAAGGTAATCAGGCAAAGTCAACAGAGTTTTGTGAAAGGGAAATCTTGTCTGACAGATTACTGGAGCTCCTTGAAGAAGTAACGTGCATTTCGTATAAAGGGGAAGAGATGGATTCACAATAGATTTACAGGAGGTGTTTGATAAAATGAAGCATCAAAGGTAATACTTAAGGTAACATTTAAGGTAATATTTTTGTGAGGTCAAAAGGTTAGCTCGCTAACAGAAACTGAACAGGAAAATTGGTCTTTTTCTGGTTAGAAATATAGTACAATAGCCAGAGCTTGCTTCATCTTTCAGTACGACTGTGACTATTCCTCTATCTCAAAACCATAATCCGGCTTTCTCCCCATAGCCTTGATGACTTGTGTCTCGAAACCCATCTCCTTCTTAAATACATTGAGTGACATGACCTCCACTGCCTTCAGTAGTAGTGAACTCCACAGGTCCACCACCCTCAACAGCTCGAGCTTTGGTTTAGTTTCAGGAAAAAAATAAAAGTGCATTCACACTTCTAGCGCACTTTCTCAAAGATAATAAAACAAAAACAGAAAATGCTGGAAACACTCAGGTCAGGCAGCATTTGTGGAAAGAGAAACAAAAATAATGTTTCAGGTCAGAGACCCCTTTATCAGAACTGGGAAAGAGAAGAAACAAGTTAGTTTTATGTTGTAGAGAGGGTGTGGATGGATGGATAGGATAAAGGGAATATCTCTGATCAAGTGAGGGCAGGGTTGATGTGGGGATCTGTAAATGAGATTAACTGATCGATGGGTTAATGGGGGAAAGTTGGAGGGAGAGAATCTGAACAAAGCAATGTATTGGCTATGAAATATGAGCAATTAGAGAGTGAAAACACATAGGAGCATGAAAGTTGTGAATTGCAAAGCTGTGGGACATGCTCAGCAAGTCAGGCTGTGCTGAGAGAGAAAAACTGAAACAATATCACAGATGAACTGACTGGATTTGAGACAAACATAGAAAATGAGTTACCTAAAGTTGTAGAATTCAATATTGAGACTGAGAAGCTGTAACATAACCAGATGGAAGACAAGGTGCTGTTCCTTGAGCTTATTTTGGGACTCATTATAACAGTGGGAAGGCACAGACTGATAGGTCAGAGTCGGAGTAGGGTGGGGAATTAAAGTGGCAGGCAACAAGGAGGCTCAAGGTCATCCCTGTAAACTGAATTCAGGTACTCCACAAAGTCAATTAGCCTGTATTTGGTTTCTTCAATGCAGTACAGACTACATGTGAACACCAAATGAATGCATGGCTGAGTGACTGGTGCAGGGGAAAGGGCATCAAATTCTTGGATCATTGGGACCTTATTTGGGAGAGGTATGACCTAGTCACAAAGAATGGGTTACACCTGAACTCCAAGGGGTCCAATATCCTGGCGGGAATGTTTAATATAGCTTTTGGGGAGGGTTTAAACTAATTTAGCAGGGGGAAGGAAACCAGAATGTTAGGATAGAGGAAGAAGTATATAGGAGCAAGTCCAAGACAATGTGCAGTGAAGATGGAAAGAAGGACAGGCAGGTGAAAAGACAGGATAATTTGCTGAACAATAGAAATACAGCAAAATCGGCAGCAGATACTGGTCTAAATGTACTATATTTAAATGCACGTAGCATTAGAAATAAGGTGGATGACCTAGCGGCACAGCTACAGATTAAAAAATATGACATTGTGGCAATCACCGAGTCATGGCTGTGAGTGGGAACTAAATGTCCAGGGGTACACAGTGTATAGGAAAGATAGGCAGGTAGACAGAGGGGGTGGTGTGGCCCTGACGGTTAATAATGATATAAAATCAATAGAGAGAAGGGACATAGGGTCAGAAGAAGTGGAATCCTTATGGGTGGAGCTAAGAAATGGCAAGGGTAAAAGGACAATAGTAGCAGGTATATATAGGCCCCCTAACAGCAGCCGGGATGTGGACTATAAGTTACAGCTAGAAATAGAAAAAGCGTGTCAGAGAGACAATGTCAAGATAATTATGGGGGATTTTAACATGAAGGTGAACTGGGAAAGCCAGGAAGGCAGTGGATCTCAGGAGACCGAGTTTGTGGAAGGTCTACAGGATGGCTTTTTGGAGCAACTTGTTGATGAGCCCACCAGGGGATCAGCTGTTTTGGAATGGGTGCTGTGTAACAAACCAGAGGTGATTAAGGAACTAAAGATAAAGGAACTATTAGGAACTAGCGATCACAATATGATTGAGTTCAGTTTCAAATTTGAAAAGGAGAAGCTGATATCAGATGTCTCAATATTTCAGTGGAACAAAGGAAATTACAGTGACATGAGAGAGTAACTGGCCCAAATTGATTGGAAAAGTAAGCTAGTTGGAGGGACGGCAGAGCAGAAATGGATGGAATTTCTACAAGAAATAAGGAAAATGCAGGATAGATATATTCCAAGAAAAAAGGTTATGAATGGAAAAATGGCACAAATGTGGATAACGAGAGAGGTGAAGTCTAAAATAAAAGCAAAAGGGAGGGCATACAAGGTAGCAAAAATTAGTGGGAAAACAGAAGACTGGGAAACTTTTAAAAACTTACAGAAAGAAACTAAGAAGGTCATTAGGAAAGAAAAGATGAATTATGAAAGGAAGTTGGCAGATAGCATTCAAAAAGATACCAGGAGTTTCGTTAAATATATGAAGAGGAAAAGAGAGACGTGGGTTGATATAGGACCAATTGAAAATGGTGCGGGAGAGATTATAATGGATAACAAAGAGATGGTAGAGGAACTAAATGAGTATTTTGCATCGGTCTTCACTATGGAGGACATCAGCAATATACCGGATAGTTAGGGGTCTCAGGGGATAGAACTGAATTCAGTTAAGATTACTAGAGAGACGGTGCTAGGGAAGCTAAATGGACTAAAGACAGATAAGTCTCCCGGACCAGATGAAGTGCACCTCGGGTTCTGAAGGAGGTGGCTTCAGAGATTGTGGAGGCACTAGTGATAATTTTCCAGTAATCAATAGACGCTGGCATGGTTCCAGAGGACTGGAAGGTTGCAAATGTAGTTCTGCTGTATAGGAAGGGTGGGAGACAGCATAAAGGAAATTACAGACCTATTAGTCTGACATTGGTGGTGGGAAAGTTATTGGAATTGATCCTTAAGGATGAGGTTATGGAATACCTAGAGATGCAAGGCAAGATAGGCCTAAGCTAGCATGGTTTTGTGAAGGGAAGATCCTGCCTGACCAACCTATTGGAGTTTTTTGAGGAAATCTCAGGTAGGGTGGATAAGGGAGAGGTTGTGGATGTTGTGTATTTAGACTTTCAAAAGGCCTTCGACGAGGTGCCGCACAAGAGGCTGATAAATAAGATGAGAGCTCATGGAATTACAGGTAGGATATTGAAATGGGTGGAGCATTGGCTGGTAGGCAGAAAGCAAAGGGTGGGAATAAAGGGATCCTGTTCTGGTTGGCTACGGGCTACTCATGGTATTCCGCAGGGGTCGGTGTTGGGGCCACTTCTTTCTACTTTGTACATTAATGATTTGGATTATGGAGTAAATGGCTTTATGGCTAAGTTTGCAGATGACACCAGGATAGGTGGAGGAGTAGGGAGTACTGAAGAAATAGGAGGGTTGCAGAAAGACTTAGATAGTTTAGGAGAATGGGCAAAGAAATGGCAGATGAGATTCAATGTTGAGAAATGTGCCGTTGTACACTTTGGAAAAAGAAATAAACAGGCAGATTATTATCTAGATAGGGAGAAAATTCAAAGTACAGAAGTACAAAGGGACTTGGGGGTACTCGTGCAGGATACCCTAAAGGTTAACCACCAGGTCGGATCGGCGGTAAAGAAAGCGAATGCTATGTTAGAGTTCATTTCGAGAGGTATAAAGTAAAGTATAAAAGTAAGGAAGTGTTGATGAGGCTCTATGGGGAACTGGTGAGGCCTCATTTGGAGTACTGTGCACAGTTTTGGGCCCCGTATCTTAGGAAGGACGTACTGATGTTGGAGAGGGATCAGAAAATATTTATGAGGTTGATTCCGGGAATGAAAGGGTTTACTTATGATGAGTGTTTGCCGGCTCTTGGACTGTATTCATTGGAGTACAGAAGAATGAGAGGGGACCTCATAGAAACATTTAGAATGTTGAAAGGACTGGACAGAGTAGATGTGGTTAAGCGGTTTCCCCGGTGCGTGAGTCCAGGACTGGAGGGCACAATTTTAGAATTAGAGGATACAGGTTTAAAACAGAATGAGGAGAAATTTCTTTAGCCAGAGGGTAGTGAAATTACGGAATTCTTTGCCATGTACAGCTGTGGAGGCCCAATCATTGGAGGCGTTTAAGGAGGAGATTGAGAGGTATCTACTTCGTCAAGGTATCAAGGGATGTGGGGAATAAGGCCGGAAATTGGGGCTAGATAGGAATAGTATTAGTTTAGCTCATGGAGCAGACTCGATGGGCCAAATGGCCTACTTCTGCTCCTTTGTCTTGTGATCTTGTGAAGTACATTAGACTGGAAAAAGTATAAGTGAATTGCTGCTTCACCTGAAAAGGACACTTTGGATCTCTGGATGGTGGGAAGGGAAGAGGTAAGATGACAGGTGTTGCATCTCCTGCGGTCTTTGATCCAAAACATTAATTCTGTTTCCCATTCCATGGACGTTGCCTGACATGCTGAATGTTTCCAGTGTTTTCTGTTTTTATTTCAGATTTTTAGCATCTGCAGTATGTTGATTAATTTTGACAAATTTGCCTTCCACACAATGGTCAAATTTCAAACAAAATTGTTAAGAGGAGCAATTTTTCCATAAAGCTTCCGATGGTACTGCAGTTGATTACATCAAAAACGAAATATCACAAAGCAATTTCGTGTGCTGACAAGGATCATCTATATTAAATGTTCAAACCCAGTTTTCTCAAGAGAAAATAAAGCATGCTAGTGATAGGAAGGTAAAGCTTATTATTCTCCTTGATCTGCATCTGATTATACTTCCCTCATCTCCCTGGAGTGCTTAAACAAAACCAAAACATTTGTAGTACAAGCAGGAAGAGTTTAATTTGGGAGTTTCAATAAACACTGTTTTGTATAATCACATGAAGGGTTATCAACAAAGAAGTGGCCAAAAGCATTCTGTATTGGTTAATAAATCTCCATTTCCAGATTGGGCAGCACAGTGGCACAGACAGCGAAGCTCCTACCTCACAGTTCAGCAATCTGGGTTCAATCCTGACCTCTGGCGCTGTCTGTGTGGAGCTTGCACACTTTCCCTGCATTAGCCTGGGTTTTCTGTGTCTGATCCAGTTTCCTTCCACATCCAAAGACGTGAGGATTGGTAGGGTAATTGGTTGTTGTAAATTGCCGCAAGGGTGTAATATGAGGGGGGCAGTTAATGATAATGTGGGGAGAATAAAATAGAATTAGTGTAGGATTACAGTAAATGGTTGGCATGGACTCAGAGGGCTAAAGATCCTCTGTCTGCGCTATGTGACTATGATTACTTGTTTTTTTTATTTTTGATTCTTTACTAGGTTTTACTTTCTATATCAGTGTAGCAGGAACTCAGAGAAGTTGCAGTACTGAACATCAGGGCTTGGTTGTAATTTTCTGCATCATCCAGGGATGGTGAATTTAATTGGATAAGGCACACATATAGGATTAGTATAAATGGGAGGTCAATGGTCAGCATGGATTCAGTGGGCCAAAGGGCCTGTTTCCATGCTGTATCTGTCTGTGGCTCCAAGGCAAAACAGGGAAGTCAGGTTGCTTCAAGGAGGTCATCTTACAGATTCTCCCTCTTACATTTTCAAAAATGGTTCTAATTTTGCCACAGATAGTCCAAACCATCTCATCTTATTCTTATGGGAACAGAGGCATTGGAAGGAAATACAGGAATTGGTGAGATGTGTAACATGCTTTGATTTTCTATTCATACATAACCTCTAACATTCTTTGCATAAGTCAATAACATGGTCACTGGTTATCACATCACTTGCACAGAGTCCCAGGACAACAATCACCTCTCAATGGTGAAATTTTTTTGACATTAGATAACTGCAATTGGAAATTCTGAGGCAGACAAAAACTGGACAGCCTGAATACTGCCCTTAAACTGTGCCAGAATAAACTTATTGGAGCTTTGCTATTATTATTGTTAAATGTAGACCAATCCCAACTAGAGAGTTTGGGAAAGGAATACATTAGTGAAGAATAAAATCACCTTTTCCTCCCAGTGAAGAACCTCTGTTGGCCCCATGTCACCTAGTGACTTAAGAATGAAAAACGCAACAAGGTGAGTGGAAGGGTGAAAATCAGCTCACATTTTAAATTCATTCTCAAGATATGGGCATGACCAGCAAGGTCAGCATTCATAGCCGATTCTAACCGCCCCTAAGATGGTGGTGATGAGTTGCCTTTTTCTGCCGTCATCACCTTTCCAACAAAGACACCCATACAGTGGTGTTGGGGAGTTTCAGGATTTAAATTCAGTGACAATGAAAGAATGAGAATCATTTCCAAGTCAGGATCATGTAAGATTAAGACAGGAGCCTCTCCATAATGGTATTCCCATGCACATGCTCTCCTTGTTCTTCTGGAGATAATGCTGAAGAATCATTGACATGTTTCTATACTGCAGCTAGTGATGGTGGAGTTAGTGGATGAGATGACAATGGTTCAGGTTGCTTTGGCCTGGATATTGTTGAGGTATGTTGGAGTGGCACTCATCCACACAAGTGGAGAGAATGCCATTGAAATCCTAATATTCCTTGTGGAAATGTTTTGGGGATAATCAGGTGGCAAGTTCAACCATGAAATATCCAGCCTCTGATGTGTTTACCAGCATAGCCTTCGCAGGGCTGGTCTGGTAAGTATCTGATCAGGGTGACACCTAGGGTGTTAATGATGAGGATTTGGCAATGGTAATGTTAACATGTGAGTGGACAACCCCTCACTGGAACTGGTCTTTGAATAGTGCTTGTGTGGCATTAATGTAACTTGCCACTTATAAGCCCAAGCCTGAATGTTGGTCCTGGTCTTGCTACATGTGGGTATGAACTGTTTCATTAAGAATTTGTAAATGGAACGGAACAGAGCAGAAAACAAATAAAACTGCGGATGCTGGAATCTGAAAGAAAAACAGAAATGCTGGAAGAACTCAGCCAGTCAAGCAGCATCTATAGAATGAGAAACCACTTAACATTTTGGGTCAGGGAACCTTCCTTCGAACTGGAAGTTGCTGCTTGACTGGCTGTGTTCTTGCAACGTTTCTGTTTTTGCACCAAACAGAACATTAAAATAAAAACAAACTGCTTGACCTGTTGCAACACACACAAAATGCTGGAGCAACTCAGCAGGTCAGCCAGCATCTATGGAGGGAAATAAATAGTCGACGTTTCTGGTCGAGACCCTTCATCAGGACTGGAAAAGAAGAGGGCAGGAGCCAGAATAAGAAGGTTGGGGGAGGGGGAGGAACACAAGCTGGCAGGTGGTAGGTGAGTCCAAGTGAGAGAGGAAGGGGAATGAAAGGATGTGATGCAAGAAGCTGAGAGGTGATAGTTAGAAGAGGCAAAGGGCCGAAGGAGGAGGAATCCAGTAGGAGAGGACAGTAGACCGTGGAATAAAGGGGAGGAGGGCAATGGATGGGCAGGTCATGAGGGCAGGGGAGGGGAATGAGAAGGGGTGAGGGGGCCACAGGAATGAGGGAAAACAAAGGGGAGGGGGTGGAAAGAGAGGAGGGGTTACCGGAAGTTAGAAAAATCAACGTTGAGACCGTCAGGTTAGACACTACCAAGGCCTGTTGAGCTCTTCCAGCATCATGTTTATTGCTCCAGATTCCACCATCTGCAATTTTTTGAGTCTCCAGAACACAAGCAAACATCCCCACTTAAGAACAGTCATTTATGAGGCAGTTTAAATTAGCTAAATCTAGGACATTGTCCTAATGATCTAGTGCTGAGATAAATACCCGCCAACAACTACACTACCTTTTTTTGTGATAGGTATGATTTTATCTAATGAAATAATTTCCTTTAAGGATGCCAATACCACACAAATTCAAGAAAAAAAAGGAAATTCAATTGCTTTCCCCTTCACTACCCAACATAGTAAACAAACAGGTCACTGCTCAGTAATCTGTAATCTGTTCCAGCTGTTACTGGGAGTCTTTTATTCTAATCTCTACTGTTGATAAGCAGCTAAACTCTGTCTAAAATACTCTTACAAAAAGAACACTGCTGCAGTAAACAACGGAAATATGGGGTCACCATGGGAGCTATGAACTGCATCTGTCCACTACTTAACACTTTGCCTCATGATACACACATCATGTAGCTGCTTTTCAATTAATTTACAAACCCACACAATCTTTGTTGGCAAGTGGGAGAAAGGGAGGAAGAAAACACAAAACATTGTCAAGATGTATTGCTGCTTTGTATAGAATGCTTTACATTGAATAAATGGTACATTATAAGCACATGCATTCTGTTGCTAATTATTGAATGTCTATAAACAGCATCTTCTAAGACATCTCTACCTCAAGGAGGGAGGGAAGGATTAACTCTGTCTTGCACAATGATTGTTTTAAAATGTAGAATATATATTGCTTCACCCCAGGATTGGTCACATTAAATAAATCCAATAATTCATGATTGGCAAGTCACTTGGGGAATATTGTTGTCTGATAAATTGGTTTATTTCGGGAGTCAATAAAACTATGAATTGCCACCAAGGCGTAGATTGTAGATGGCACACCCTACACATGGAAGCACATGACAGGGCAGCCATACCTCAATCCATTTACAGTATTCTGGCTGTATCTCAGCTCCTCCATTTGCCACCATGGGCAATATGATGCATAGTGTGTGCCTTCTAACAGGTTGGAAAATATAACACAAGAATTCATTCATAATTCAGAAAAAAACCAAGATGAAGAAACCTGATATCACATGAAAGCAAACCAAATTGTGTGGGTTCCAGCGATTTCACTTCGAAGCCCAATTCAGATGTTACAATTAATTTCAATGCTGTGTGTTGTCAATGAGCAGGCGGGATTCAGGACATTATCCTAATAACAGAGTATCTAGCGGTCTCTCTCTACCCTGTTGCATGGAAACTAATTTGTAACATCCCATTGGAGATCAACAGCAGTGTGATCCATAGCTGTGGAAAAAATGGTGCCCCTTCCATTCGAAACTGGTGAACCATGAAAAGTTTTGCAATTATATAACATTCTCCACTCCTTTTTGGAATGTGCTAAAGTCCTTTACAGATAATGAAGTGCTTTGAATGTAGGAAACACAGATACCAATTCATGCACAGCAACATCCAATAATGAAATAAAGACCAGACAATCTGATTCAGAGATAAAAATTACCCAGGACGCTGGGGTATGGTGTTCTTTGAAATAGATTTTGTGGGAGACGGGACACTGGTTTACCATCTCATCTGAAAGATGACACCTCTGACAATGCAGCAACACCTTGCTATCATCATCTCTGGAGTAGGAAACTTTGGACCTGGAGGTCAACGTGCTACCAGCTGGATCATGGATGGGATTGAAGGATTATGCCCAAAAGATCAAGGTATAAATTGAGTAGTAACACAGTGAATTTGAATGGAGCATAAATTTAGTATAAAGCCAGTTTAACCTTTGCAAGAGAAAGCTTTCAAAAGAATAACCTGAGACAAAATTCGCAGTCACTTAGAAATATAGAGATTAATTTACAGTAGAGAAACAAAGGAATGCAGATGCTAGAATATCTACATGAAAAACACTATGATGCTGGAAGAACTCAGCAGGTTCCTGCAAGTTACCTTTAACCCATCCCCCAGTGGATCTGCTCTCCACTCCTACCCTGCACCTGCCTATCACTATCTCTTACTTGCATCTACCCATCACCACCTCGTGTCCACCCTGCCTCCCCTCTTTTGTCCACCTATCACTGCTCTGCTTTTCCCTCCTATATATTGGGCTTCCCCTTTTCCCATCTTCAGTCCTGAAGAAGGGTCCTGACCTGAAACGTTTAATTTACAGTAGCTAGCAAGGATCTGTAAAAAGAGAACATTTAACTTAAACTGATGGGAAATTGAACTTGAAAAAAGTGTGAACTTGAACGTGACGGTGAACTTGAACGGGATAATAAACTTGAACTTGCTTTTTTTTTAAAATGAGATAACAGGGAGGTTTACAATGGTAATGTGGTTGATGTGCTGTATACTGACTTCTGAACGAACTTTGAAGTGCCACGTAATGGGCTTGTGAGCAAAACCAAAGGGAGAGTGGCAACATGGATATGAAATTGTCTCAGTCGTGAGTGGCTGTTCTTCAGATTGATGGATGGTAATCAGTATTGTTTCTGATGTTGGGACTCTGTTTCAATGTATATAAAAGGCCTGCTATTGAGGGTGTAGGAGACAATTATAAAGACAAAACATGAAGGCATAGAGGAAAATAAGGAGGACTATGATGAGCTTCAAGAGGACACATGCAGGTTGGTGGAACGGGCTGACACTTGGCAGATGAAATTTAATGCAGTTAAGCATTCATTTCTTAAAGTACAAAGACAGGCCATTTAATGCAAAGAGTACATTTCTGAAGGTTATGCAGGAACAGAAATACCTGGGTATATACTTACATATTTCTTTAATGCCAACACACAAACACTGAGGGAACTCAGCAGGTCAGGCCCCATCGCCCTCTCTCTTTCCCCTCCCTCTCCATCTGCCCATCACTCACACACTACTCCAGAGGTTCCCCTCCCCACCTCCTACCCTTTATTCCATGCTCCTCTCTTATCAGATTCCACCATCTTCAGCCCTTTGACACTTCCACCTTACACCTCCCAGCTTCTGACATCATTCCCAGTCTCCCCCCTCCTTCATCTGTCTATTACCCACCTCACCTGGATCCACCTTTCACCTGCCAGCTATTGCTCCACCCCTTCCCTCCACCCTTTTACACTGGATATCTCCCCTCTCAGTCCAGATGAAGGATCTCCAACCGAAAAATCGACTGTCCATTTCCCTCCATAGATACTGCCTGACCTGCTGAGTTCTTCCAGTGTTTGTACGTATTGCTCCAGATTCCAGCATCTGCAGTCTCTTGTGTTTCCAACGTTAGTGCCCTCTCCCTGGCCAACATTAAGGTACTAATTACACCTGGCCAACTCCGACGGACAGGCAATGAAGCTCACATGCCAACATCAGACTCCCAAAATGGGCCCTTTACCCTGAGCTCCACTATGGGAAGATATTTTCAGGGCAAAGGGAGCATTTCAAAAACATTCTCAAGACCTCCTTGAAGAAACATGCACCATCTTCACTGACATGTGGGAATCCTCGGCTCATGATTGTTCAAAATGGAGGAGCATCATTTGGAAAGGCAGTGAGAACCTCAAGCCTCTTCAACAGGAGTACCAGAAGTCCAGCAAAATGGGAAAAGGAGCCCAAAACACCCACCCCATCAAGCACCTCATGCCCACCTATGGCGAAGTCCATGGATCCTGAGACGGATTCATCAGCTACCGCAGGGTGCACAGAATTGTGGGGAAGCAAGTCATCCTTGATCCTCAGCATGTAGAATAAATCAAAGCCTAATCATTGTGGCATACACATTTTCTATACTTGCACAGGTCACACCCAGAACAAACCAGCTCTTCCAGCCTAGCAGCCCAGTGAAAGAATGGAAGTAATTAAACACTCTGAGCCTGTGGTTCCTGACTAAGTCACAGCAAATTCATTCTTTGCTTACCATTTAGCAAATGCCAAGGGCAGGGAAAAATGCTGCCTATCACACAAGCACACCAGCAACAAAAGTGACATAATCCAGTGAGGCGTTGCCTGTATTTTTGTGTGTTGATCAAGGTTAAAACCATTAAAGGACTACTTGCATCCAAAGGTAATTTGGATGCAAAATGTAAATCTTGGAATATGTAAATACAACTCTGTAGAAAGCAAGGTATAACAACACTTATCAGGAATGACTTTCTCACATGGAGGTGGGTGTAATTTACCCACTTCTACCACTTTCTCTGGCAGCTTGTTCCACATGCCCACCACCCTGTGTGAAATTACCCCTCGTCCCTTTTAAATCTTCCCCTCTCACCTTAAACCCATGCCCTTAGTTTTCAATTCCCCTTCCCTAGGGAAAAAAAAACTGCATTCAACTTATCTATGCCCCTCATGATTTTATACACCTCAATATGGTCACCCCTCAGTCTCCTGTACTCCAAGGAATGAAGTCCTAGCCTACCCAACCTCTCCCTATAACTCAGGTCAAGACCTGGCAGCATTCTAAAGGGCAACAGGGTTTGGATTAATTTATCAGAAAAGCACTGGAAGTAAAAATATCAAATCCAAAGTGTAGCTGCCTGCCAAGACAAGACTTGAAAAATTGGAGAGAGGGGCTTCATTGGGGTACTGATCAATTTTCAGGCCTTCGTTTCATGTGAGTGAGCCTTACCTTGGGTTACAAAAGCAAATTTCCACAGATGCTGGGACTTTGAACTAAAAATAGAAAATGTAATGCTCAGTGGGTCGGTGAATAACTGTAGAGGGGGAAACTGGGAATAGTCTGATCCAGTCTTCACCTCACATATGCTCCTCGCCCTATTCCCATGGCTGCACCGATCCCAACAAGCGAGACCTCAAGTAGCGTTGACAGTGTGACATCATTGTGGGTGCCAGGATGGGAATGGAAACCAAAGATGAGACATCATCCTTCCAGATACAATGTTCCTAACTTGACATTTGGTTCAATAATTTCAGAAAATCAGCCTTTCCAGGATTTTTATTTCAGATTTCTAGCATTTGAAGTATTTTCCTTTGGTAATTTCAAGTAATGACTCTGCTTCCTGTTTACACCTCCTTAAACCTGATATCCTGCATTTCTATTTGTCTCAGAACCACCCACTTTCACCTTAAATATCACAGTATTTGTTGTTTTTTCTCTCCTGGTCTCCACATTCTCACAGGCCTCAACTTTTGTTCCCTCCTTCCATCCCCAATTTCTCATTTTAAAACCAGATTTATATTTAATTTTTCCCATTTCTTATGAAGGGGTGGTCGATGTTTCAGGTTGATAGTTCTCTTTCCACAGACTTTGCATTTTCAGTTAGTCCCGCATTAGTTTAGCCGGATGTGCTTCATTAATTCCATATTACATGCGTGTAAGAGGTAAACAACATGGAAAAGCACAAGATAGAAAATGTCTTTCACACTTCAGAACATCCTAAACACTTCACAGTGCATTGAAGTACATTCATTTTGTAATGTGATGCAAAGTTTACAGACTATTGGTGGAAATATTGGAGGGCCAACAAGAAGTCCACCTTTTAGGAATGTGTTGCATATAAACATTCTTTGATGATATGTTTTCAATTTCAACATCCTTCAACAAGAAAAAGCAGCCTACTCGATTGGCACCCTTGCCATTCCCTAAACATACCCTCTTTTCACCAGTAATACACTGTGGTTGTAGTGTATGGCATCTACAGAATGCACTGCAGCAACTTGCCAAGGCTTCTTCAACAGGATCCCCCAAACCCATGACCTCTATCACCTAGAACAGGAGCAGGCATACAAGAACAATACCATGACTTGGAAATGCAGTATACTCTCAGACATCTGGTATCCATAGGGTGGGGGTGTGGGAGGGAGGGGTGGGTAGACATTGTCTATATCGAAATTAGCAAAGCATTTGACAAGGTCCCGCATGGTAGGCTGGTCCAGAGGGTTAAGGCAAGCCGGCTAAATGGATCCAAAATTGGCTTGGTGATTGGAAGCAGAGGTAGTGGTGGAAGGATGTTTTTCTGAGACTGTGACCAGTGGTGTACTGCAGGAATTGGTGCTGGGACCCTTGTTGTTTGTGATGTATATTAACGACTTGGATGTGAATGTCGGCGGTATGATAAGTTAGTTGGTGTTGTGGATACTGAGGAAAGTTGTCCAAGGCTATAGCAGAATACAAGTCAGATGGAAAATTTAATGGAGCATTGACAGATGGAATTTAATCCTGAGAAGTGTGAGGTGATGCATTTTGGGAAGTCAAATAGGGGTAGGACATATACAACAAATGGTAGGGCACTATGCAATGTCAATGAACAGAGAAACCTAGGGGTCCAAGTCCACAGTTCCCTGAAAGTGGCAGCACGGGTTGATAGGGTGTGAAGGCGGCATAAGGCATGTTCACCTTCATGGGTTGGGCATAAAATATAAGAGTCAGGATGTTCCATGCAATTTTACAAAGCACTGGTTAGGCCACACTTGGAGTAGTGTGTGCAGTTCTGGTCGCCACACTGCAAGAAGGATGTGATAGCACTGGAGAGAGTGTAAAGGAGAGGTCAATAATCAAAATCCTTTTGCCATGGTTAGGTATCAAAAACAAGAGGGCATATGTTTAAGATAAGATAAAGTAAGTTATCTTTATTAGTCACATGTACATCGAAATACATAATGAAATGCATCTTTTGTGTAGAGTGTGCTGGGGGTAGCCCACAAGTGTCGCCACACTTCCAGCGCCAACGTAGCATGCCCACAACTTCCTAACCTGTACATTTTTGGAATGTGGGAGGAAACCCTTGCAGGCACGGGGAGAATATACAAACTCCCTACAGACAGTGGCTGGATTTGAACCCGGGTCGCTGGTGCTGCCCCTAACTACCGTGCCTGCCCTTGTGAGAGGAGGGAGTTTTGAACCGGATCTGCAGGGTAACTTTTTTTAAAATATACAGAAAGCGTTTGATATTTGGAAGGTACTGCCTGAGGAGGTGGTGGAATCAGATACAATTACTATGTTTAAGAGGCATTTAGACAGACACAAATAGGCAAGATATAGAAGGATATGGACCTTGTATGGGTAAATGGGATTAGTGTAGAAGGGCAAAAAGGTTGGCATGGATACGGTGGGCCAATATCTGTGCTGTACAACTCTATCACGAGTATTCTATGCATAAACCTTTCAATAAATTCCTGAACTACATGTCATCTCCTTACCTTTTTAAATAGCAATGTTTCACACTGCAATTCTATATTTTATAGTTAAATGGTATTAATGTAAAATGCAGCAAAAATAAATCAAATGAATGACTTACTCAACAGCACATGGTGGCCCATCTTCAAAGACGATGTTGCTGCTAATCAGCATACAACTGCACTGCCCTTATGCATAAACAAACTAAAAATGTCTTTTCATGCTTATTTTCAACAACACTTGAAATAAAGTTCACAGTTTGAGCATTTTATAAGATTGCTTAATATCTCTAGAAATTTTTACCAGTTTCATGAGAATTCCAGATGCATGAATATCAGATAAGTGAGAGTTTACTGTATATCCAATATCTCTGGATCAAAATCCCTACCTTGGAACTCCCTACCTAACATCACAGTGGAACAACAAGGACCAAGCGAGTTAAGGAAAGTCTGGCACGGCTATTAAAAACTGGCCTTGCCAATGACCCCATAGCCCATGAATAACTAAAGAATAGATATTCTTCACCACCCTATCACAGGTCGATAGGGTGGTGAAAAAGACATATGGCATGTTTGCCTTCATAGGTTGGCACATAGAATATAAGAATTTGGACGTTATACTGTAACGTTACAAAGCATTGGTTTAACCACATTTGGAGTATTGTGTGCAGTTCTAATCACCACACTATAGGAAGGATGTGGTTGTGCTGGAGGAAATGCAGAGAATATCTACCATGATGATGCTTGGATTGGAGGACTTTAGCTATGGGGAGAGATTGGATAGGCTTGTCTTCCCTGGAGCAAAAGAGGCTGAGGAGTAACCTGATAGAGATATACAAGTTTATGAAAGGAATAGAGTAGATAGTCGGAATCTTTTTCACATGGTAGGGGTATAAAAAACAAGAGGACATAGGTTTGAGGTGAGAGGAAGGGGTTGTAAAGGAGGATTTGATGGGAATGTTTTGTTTTACACAGAGAGTGCTTGATATCTCGAACTCATTGCCAGAGGAGGTGAAAGAGTGAGATACAATCATCACATTTAGGAGACAATTAGACAGACCATTAAATAGGCAAGGCATGGAAGGATATAGACCTAATTCGGGCAAATGGGACTAGTATAGATAGGCAAAAATTTTGTCATGTGGTGGGTTGAAGGGCCCATTGCTGTGCTGCACAACTCTATGACTAATACACACTATTTTCTCTTCCTGTAAATTATAGGACAGTTAAAGGTGAGAATGACCATTCAATGGATTCAGCCTGGTTACCCTCTCCTTAAATCAGGCCACTAATAAGGAGGATTCATTTATCTGTGCCCTCTCTCAGTCAGTAGTGTCGAAACTGGGATACATGGGAATGTCAAATATAGATTACAGTTAGGTTTAGCTCACCCGGGCCAAGGACTGGACCATTAACTTTGTCCCACCCACTTTTAACCTAGTCTTTCTAATTCCTCCTATTGATTTTAAGCATCAGACACATCTTCTTCTGATTAGTCCAGACCACCAGCCTCATCCCATTCTCTTCCTTTTGTTGCTCTCACTGTAAATTGATGACATGCTCTGCACAATGAAATCGCTAGTATTCTGCACCTGTACTCTTTCCAGCACTGTTTCCTGCTTCTTCTTCTCCAGCTCCCTCATCATGCAATCTTAGTGCATTCATCTTCTGACACTGATTAAAATTCACAAACAAAAGCCTCCTAGGTCACCTATAATCAAGCATTGTGCACATAGTACACATTGCGCCAAGCATTTGTGTTGCAGAGTCCAAGGACAACCTCAGAAGCAAAAAACAGATCAAGTATCCTTGACCAGGTAAATCCCACAAACCTCTGCTTCAAAGAAACCACACCCAGGTACTCCCCATCTCCGGAAATGAATTATACCACTACATGATAAGCAAGCAGTCAGCCACACTATGGGGATAGAGTAGATGGAGTGGGACTAACTGGACACTTGAAAGGAATGGTGCAGGAACTATGAGCTGAATAGCCTCTCAGTGCTGCAAGATTCCTTAACACAAGTCAACAGAGAACTTCATTAATTTCAACTAATATGAATCAGGTAAGTGAAAAGTTCTCAGTACACAGTGAGCAGGCACAGTAGTGTAGCAGTTAGTGTAATGCTTTACAGCGCCAGTGACCCGGGTTCAAATCCAGCCACTGTCTGTAAGGAGTTTGTGCGTTCTCCCGTGTCTGTGTGGGTTTCCTCCGGGTGCTCCGGTTTCCTCCCACATTCCAAAGACGTACAGGTTAGGAAGCTGTGGGCATGCTATGTTGGCGCCGGAAATGTGGCAACACTTGCAGGCTGCCCCCAGAACACTACGCAAAAAGATGTATTTCACTGTGTGTTTCGATGTACACGTGGCTGATAAAGGTATCTTATCTTACAAACCATACACAATTTTGTATTCTCATCAAATTGTCAACATATCACAGATGTTTGTCTTGTGCCAACAAATCCTGAAAAAAGTATTCTCTTCATGGAAAAATACCACCTTGGAATCTCTAGCTATCCTAGTATTTTTGACTAAGTATCACTGGAAGTCCTTGCAATATCTTTTGAGGGGGTTGGGGGCGGGGTGAGGTTGGTGGAATTTGGGGGACGACAGGACGTGCAACGGGGGAGAGGTACAGTGAGGGGGGGTGAAGGGTGAGAGCAAGCAGAAGACTGAAGGGGGTGGGGGAGGAAAAAGAGATATTGCAACTTGTTCTTCAAAGATCAAAAGGTAGTTCTGATTCTACAAGTTAAGAAACAAAAAACATAAATTCCTGGAATAATGATATTTGCTCACCTTCGTAACAATCTCGCACAGAGTCAAAGTAAACGTAGTACTGATCATTGCTGATTAACAGCAGGCTAAGCCAGGAGTCGAAGGAGTAGATGGGAACAATGAAAAGGATTCGGAGAATGTATCGCTGCTCATTGGGCCTGCTGTAGTGTCGGAGATGCAGATAAATCTGTCAAGAGGTGGGAATTAAAGAAACGACAGAAGTTAAAAGATTATATACCACATTTTAAATTAAAATTATTCCACCAAAACAGTATTGTTAACTCATCCAACAGAACAAAGCAATGAAGTTTTCTGGTGCTTCTGACTGCTGCTTTTGATGAGCTGAAAAACATCATGTTCCTCAATCACCATCAGCTTACAACTCCTTTCTACAGACAACCCAGTATCTGAGATGGACATTTTTACCACCAGCTTAAGACAGGGAAATAGATTAACCCTTCTGCCCATGATGGGCAACCGTATATGATCCTGTGTTCCTGCAAACATTGAAGGGCTGCCCATCATGCCCATTATACTGAAAGACAAACTCTTTGCCAAGGAATTACTTTGGAAAGTAGTTTTCACATAAACAAATAAAACAATGTAGTTTGAGATGTTGGTTTAGTGCAGATCATTGCAGAGGGCATCAAAGATCAGAAGGGAGGTGAGGAACTTTTACCCAGGGGGTTTACAGTTGTTAACAGGGTAACTTGTTGACTAAACAAGTGGTAGAGGCAAAAAACACTCATGCCACATAAAATGTACTTGGATGAGGCTCAATGTGCCATAACTGCAACTATATGGGACCTTGGTGTGACTGCACCTGGACTATTACAGTTTTGAGCTCATTACCTACAAATGGATATATTTGCCTTAAAAGGATTGCAATGGTGATTCACCAAGCTGGTTTCTAGGATGGTGAGTTTGTTGTACGATGAGAGATTGGGTAGATTAGGCTTGGATTCTCTAGAGTGAGAGGAGATCTCATTGAAACTTACAGAAGAAACTTATAGAAACTTCCAGAAGAAGAAAAAAAACACAAGCTGTTGAAGGAACTCAGTGGGTCAGGCAGCATCTGTGGAGGCAGAAGGAGGGTCAACATTTTGGGTTGAGATCCTGCATCAGGACTGAGAGCATAGAGAGGTGACAGTGAGTATAAAGAGGTGAGAGGGAGGAGTGAGCCAGGAGTTGGCAAATGATCGGTGGAAGGGAAGATGGGCAGATGGAACCAGGTGAGGGAGGGAAGAGTGGAGGTAGAGGGAGAAAGGCTGGAAGTGGAGCAACAAAGGGCTGCAGATTCTGAAATCTGCTAAAGGAAGGTGATAAGAGGGAACCAAATAAAGGAGGGATGATGGGCAGATGGGAACCAGTGGGGGAAGGAAAATGGGTAAAGGGGTGGGGGGGGGGGGGTGGGAGACAGGGCAGGGAGATTTGTTGGAAAGAGAGGACCTGATGAATCAGAAGAGAGAAAAGAACAGAGAGGGTGCAGATTACCTGAAACTGGGAAATTCAATGTCTATACCACTGGGTTGTAGACAAGGGCTATTGAGAGTACAGAGAAATAGAACCAAAGTGGAAGATCAGCCGTGATCTTTATGAGTGGTGGAGCAAGTGCAAAGGCGAGAAGGCCTAATCCCTAATCTATTTCATATGACTACATTGCTACAGGCCAAGAACTGTGAAGTGGGATTAAGTCAAGAGGTGCAATTATGCTGGACATCCACTTTGGGCCACTGTGGACATGATTGTTCAAGGATAAAATTCCATTATTCTAGTCTCTGATCAGTAGTACTTCCTGCACCTCTTCAAATGACACAGAATACGAGATACTGAGCGAACCAGAGGGAGGTTTAGAAGTATTTTAGGATTTATTTTAATGCAAAGATGATGTAGAATGAACTAATTGAAATGTGATGGAATTAGATTCAGTAGTAATTTCAAAAGACAAGTGGGTAAGTATATGCAAGTAAAAAAATGACGTGGACAGATCTGTATGTTGCGGACAAATCATGTGATCCATATGGATGGCATTCAAAACAAAGTTTTCCACTGTATTGCAGAGCATGAGACAACATTAAACCAATCACCAGATTCTGCATCAGACTGATCATGAAAATTCTCATTATGCGAAATGCACGATTACATCAAGGTTTAAATCAGAGTGGCACAGTTGCAGCTGTCTCACTATTCTGGGAATCTGGGTTCGATCTTGACCTTAGGTGTTATCTGTATGGGAGTTTACACATTCTCCCTGTGACCACATTGGTTTCCCCAGGGTGCTTCTCCCAAAGATGCGCTGTTTGATACCCCACCATCAAAAGTACCTACATGAGGTGCTGCCTCAAGAAGGCAACATCTATCATCAAAGATAAGATAACTTTATTAGTCACATGTACATCGAAACACACAGTGAAATCCCCACCATCCAGGCCATGCCATCTTCTCGCAGATACGATCGGGCAGGAGGTACAGAAGCTTGAAGTCCACACCACTGGGTTCAAGAACAGCTACTTCCCTTCAACCATTTAGTTCTTGAACCAACCTGCACAACCGTAATCACTACCTCAGTATAGCAACACTATGACCACTTTGTACTACAATGGAGTTTGTTTCTTTTTTGTACTAATTGCATTCTTTCTTGTATAACTTATGTTTATGTTTTCTCAGGTGAATGCTGTATCTCTAATACCATGTTCCTGTGATGCTGGTGTAAGTAAGTTTTTCAGTGCACCTGTGCATACATGTACTTGTGCATATGACAATAAACTCAACTTTGAGGTGTGGGCAGTTGGTAAGAATATCATGGGGTCTTGATATAGGAATATGTTGGGGAACAGGTTATAGGAAAGTCAGTGAGGGAATGAGATTGATGGGATTGCTCTGATAGCCAGTATTGATCCAATGGGCTGAATAGCTTCCTTCTATTTTATGAAAAATAAAGCCAAACTTATCTTACCCATCTAAGTTAAAGACAAATAAAATTATGTGCCACTGAAACACATTCATAAACAGCATTTTGATCTAATAAAGCTGATGTTTATAATGGCTTCCGGATTCAAATCAATTTGGTACCTGGGACAAGAAGCAGCCACATCCTCCTCATACCAGGCACAGCTGCCTCCAGATGACAGATTACACAATCTGACCTGAACTGCAAACCTCAAAGGCATGGCAATCAATGAAAAACACAAATTCCCAGTGAGCACAGTCCCACGAGTTATTAATTTAAAAAACTAAATTAAAGGCAACCTTGAAGCCCAAGCATACTTCATTAACACTGTCCAGGAGCTTCAGTTGGAAATTACTACATCATTAATATAAATAGGCGCACTGTTCTGTTCCAAATGATTACAGAATAAGTGCAAAAGAGCAGGTAATTAAATGAAAAATTTGGCAACTTGCCTCAGTTTTAAATCCTTCCATAATCAACCCTCTATTTCTTTGAAATCTCCTCCAGGCCTACAACCTTCTTAGATGTCTGCACTCTCCCAACCCTGGCCTCTGACTCATCACTCATGTTCATGCCCTATCATAAGGGATGATGCTTTCATTTGCCCGTGCGTCTTCCCCCTGCCCATCCTCCTCCCTTCAGCAGAGAAACAGGCCTCTCAGTCCACTGTGATCATGCTGATCATCAAACACACATCCTAATCCCATTTTTCCAGTCACATCCCAGGGGGGCGGGGTGGCGAGAGAGCGAGAGAGAGAGCGAGAGAGAGAGCGAGAGAGAGAGCGAGAAGAGGAGGAATGTTATAGAAGACCATTACCCTCCCAACCATCACTTCTTTGTGATGTGGGAGGGAACCAGAGCACCTGAGTGAAGTTAAGAAGGTCAATGTGCAAACTCCTTATGGACAGCACTGGAATTCAGAATCGAACATGGATCTTGGGAGCTACAAGGCAGCAGCTCTGCCATCTACATCACTGTGTCACTTTCCTTTTCTTCTTCAGGCACACAAACTTTTGGTCAATTTTTGACAATGTCAAACTTTGTTCGATAATTACACCTATGAAGTGCCAAAAAAAACTGTACTGCATTTAGAGTGCTATATAAAATCAAGTTTTACATATAACAGTACAGCAGAGGAACAGGCTCTTCAGCCCACAATGTTGTGCCAAACTAATTAAACTGGTAATTGAACATCTAGCTAAGCTAATCCCTTTTACCTACACGATGCCCATATCCCTCCATTCACTGCACATTTGTATTACTATTTAAAAGCCTTTATCATATTTGCCTCCACCACCACCCCTGGCAGCGCATTCCAGGCACCAGCACTCTGTGCAAAAAAAAACTTACTCCACACATCTCCTTTGAACTTACCCCCCTCACTTTAAATGCATGCCCTCTAGCATTAGGCATTTCAACCCTGGGAAAAAGATACCAACTGTCTACTCCATCTATGCCTCTCATAATCTTATAAACATCTGTCAGGTCTCCCCTCAGCCTCTGCTGCTCCAAAGAAAACAATCCAAGTTTGTCCAACTTCTCCTCATAGCACGTACCCTCTAATCTAGGCAGCATCTTGGTAAACCTCTCCAAAGCCTCCACATCCTTCCTAAAATGGGGCAACCAGAATTTAATGCAATACTCCAGATGCAGCCTAACCAGAGTTTTATAAAGCTGCAACACATCTTCCTGACTCTTGAACTCAGTGCCTCAACTAATAAAGGCAAGCATGCCAATATGCCTTCTTTACTACCCTATCAACTTGTGCAGCCACTTTCAGGGAGGTATAGACTTGGACCCCAAGATCACTCTGTACATCAACACTATTAAGGGTCTTGCCATTAACAGTGTATCGTCCCTTTACATTCGATCCTGCAAAGTGCAACACCACATACTATGTCAGATTAAACTCCATCTGCCATTTCTCTGCCCATACGTGCAACTGATCTATATGCTACTGTATCTTTTGCCAATCTTCTACACTATCCACAACACCACCAATCTTTGTCTGTGAACTTACTAACCCACCCATCCACATTTTCATCCAAGTCATTCACATATATGGCAAGCAGCAGACGTCCCAGTATGGATCCCTGCAGAACACCACTAGTCAGGGACCTCCAGCCAGAATAAGTCCCATCATCCCCTACCCTCTGTCTTCTATGGGCAAGCCAATTCTGAATCCAAATGGACTAGTCATCATGGATCTCATGCATCTTAATTTTCTGGATGAGTCTACCATGAGGGACCTTGTCATGGTAGTTGGCTGGTCAAATAACTGGCCCTGTGATCCAGATTAGAGCGGTCCAAGGTTAGATTCCCAATCAACTCTCAGTGAACCAATCACAAATTAAACCATGGTCCAGTACCAAAGCTGAGTAAAAGGGAAGAGTGAACATGGGTAGTTACTCAGCTCCCCCTCACCAATGGGGGTTTTCTGGAGTTTCTTTACAAATGTTGAGAAAGAATCTGCAGTGATTGAGGAATAAATCATCTGGGCTAGTCATGGGAAAAAAATTAGAAAGCATAGAGACACACAGGATATTTAGCATGGATAAATGTCATAAATCAAATTTCATAAATTGACATAAATCAAGGACATTTAGCATGGATGTTAAGGGAAGGTCATATCTGACAAAATGTTTTTTTGAAGTAATAAGGGGAGTAGAGCTTTTGATGTAAAATACAAGGATTTTTAGCAATGCATTTGACAAAGTTCCATGTGGCAGTTCAAAAAAAGTTAAAAGCCAGGGGATCCATGGGAAAGTCACAGAATGGATTGGAAATCAGCTCAGCGGGAGAAAGCAAAGGGTGTGAGTTCACAGGAGTTTCAATGAGGGCAAGGCTATAAGCAGTGGATCTCTGCAGGGCTCAGCTCAGTTTACTCCAGGCAGATTGGTAAATTAGAAGAATAGATTGACATTAAGAGAATCAAGGGATATAGTATTAGTGCACCAAAGTGATGCTATAAAAAAATCAACCATAATCTTATTAAATAGTAGAGCCCTTGCAAGGGGCCAAACCACCTGCTTCTGCTTCTATTTTTATGGTTTTATCTTAGCACAAACCTCCTTCCTTTTACCTTTGTTCCTCCCACCTGAGATCCATGATGACTAGTCCATTTGGATTCAGAATTGGCTTGCCCATAGAAGACAGAGGGTAGTGGATGATGGGACTTATTCTGGCTGGAGGTCCCTGACTAGTGGTGTTCTGCAGGGATCCATACTGGGACGTCTGCTGTTTGTGATATATGTGAATGACTTGGATGAAAGTGTGGATGGGTGGGTTAGTAAGTTCACCAGAAAACCCTGTCAATCTTGTTTTCCTCTCTTCAGAAGTTACATCGCCTGTTCAGTATTTGTCGCATTTTCTGCTTTCATGGGAGGTAATAAGCACCTGCAATATTTTGCAGTGTTTTGCTTCATTGATGCACACCCTTAAATCAACTCACAATCTCCTTTCAGGTACCTTGGGCTGCTGCTAAAACCAATGCGCACGAAGATTTAAACTTTCTACACTGTGTCTTGTGCTCCATAAACTTATATTTTCACACCTCATGAAGACAAGAAACGTTAGCAATGCTCCCCTCTTATGCAAGTGTCCACGCTCCAAAAGAGACACAACTAGAAGTGTGTGAGCAGCACTTATAGTAGTTTTAGGCTGGGAGTGGAGATGCAACCCAAGCAGAAAAGAATATAGAGGGATTGCTCCTTTTTAAAAAAAAAACTTCATGATGAAAAGCAACCAGTTAGCTCAGCTCAGTCTCTCTGACATGATCTGAACTTTGGGGGTTATTTTACGTGTCCACGTTGATCTTGTGGGCAACAAGAATAAAGTGGAAAATCAAGTTCTGGGACAAAGCCTCAGTACTCCACCATGCTCACAGTCCTGGATCAGAAAATGACTGCACTTCTGCACATCTAAGAGAAAAGACACCTTGCATTTATGAGTTTATTAAATTGCAAACTATCCAATGAAGTATAGCCACTGTTGGAATTTAGAAATTCAGAGGGTAAAACAAACAACTTAGTAATAAATGACCAAGTGACCATGGCTCTAGTTGAGAGATAAATATTGCATAGAAATCCAAAGGAAAACTACTTTGCTTCTCTTCAAAATAAGTCCATGGGTTCTTGCACATTCATCTGAGAAGGGAGACAAGCCTTTGGTCAACATCAAAATGTCTGATAGTGCAATACTCCTTCTGTATTGCTCAGGAAAGGTCAGCTAGGATTTTCCATCCAAATATGTGGGAGTAACAACCTGCTAACGTGGAGGTGACATGCCTACCATTGCTGACAAGGAACATAGCTCCTGGTTACAATATTCCAGGAAGCAACGCAGCTTGTAAATTGTGTTCACAAGGCTTTGTAGCTGGCCATTAATTGCCATCCCTCAGGTACTTAAAACCTAAGAACAATGTCATTTAATTCACTCTAAAGCCTCGTGGCTCACCCAAGTAACAGCTTCTTCCCCTCCGCCATCAGATTTCTAAATGGTCCATGAACCCATGAACACCACCTCAATATTCCATTCTGTTTTGCACCATTTATTTATTTTTGTAAGTTATAGTAATTTTATGCCTTTGTTCTGTACTGCTGCCCCAAAACAACAAGTTTCACATCATCTAAGCCAGTGATAATAAATCTGATTCTGATTCTATGGGTTTTGAAACTTTATCACGACTGTGTACATTTTAAAACTAAGTTGTAAAAATGGAAGGGGAGCTTGCAAGTCAGATTTATAGCAAGAAGCGACAAACTGCCCTTCTGTTTTTATCTAGTTTAGCATTTTGGTTCTAAAGTGATCAGGACATGTTGATAGACAGATGGTCATTGGTGTCTAGCTAATGATTAACACCCCTGCTGCAGAAGCCTGGAGATGAAGAGGAATTCACGTGCACTTTGGACTCATTCCGATTTATTGATGCAATAGTGAGATTGCTCAATAACCATGAAAACTGAAATAATTACAAATGCGGGAAACTGGATATAAAAACAGAAAAATGCTGGAAACTGTCAGGTCAAGCAGCATCTGCGGAAAGAGAAACGGAGTTAACAATTCAAATTGAAGTCCTTCACCTGAAATGTTAACTCTGCTCATCCTTCCACAGATGCTGCCTGACCTACTGATTATTATCTGGCATAAAAAAAAATTGGAAATAATGTTCAGTTTCCACAGCCCTTTTTTATAATTACCCTCCAGCCATTTCCTCTGATGTCCTTGTGGTTATTACCAGACCCAGTTCCACTGGCATCATTCACCATTTTGCACAGCAGTTTTTGTTTTGATTTGAAATTGGAGGTAACTAAATTAGAGTAAAGTGCACAGCCAAGTGTTGGGGGATAGCTGGCCACACGTCAGTGCTGTATTGCCCAGTCTCTGCAAGGTTGAGCAGTTGAGGGGCAGTGGAAAAGCCTTGCAAACACAATTAGGACAGCTAACAGAATCCAGTACTGGTTTCCTTATTTCAGAAAATTGTTACTGCATTGCGAGCAGTTTAGAGGAAGTTTATTAAAATGATACCTGGAATGGGTGGGTTGTCTTCTGAGGAAAGGTTGGACAGGCTAGGCTTGCATCCATAGGAGTTTAGGTAAGTGAGGAGTGACTTGACTGAAACATACAAGATCTTGAGGCTCTGATGAAGGGGCTCCGACCTGAAACATTGTTTCTCTTTCCACAGATGCTGCCCGACCTGCTGAGATGTTCCAGCATTTTCTGTTTTTGTTTCAGAAACTGAGGTGCTCTTGACTGTATGGATGTGGAGAGAATGTTTTGTGGGTGAACTTAGCATTAGAGAGGTCACCTTAAAAATAAGAGGCCACACGCTGAAGGCAGTTGAGATGAAAATTTTTCTCTTGGAGGGTCTGGAGTCTTTCGAACTCTCTTCCTCAAAGAGGAGTGGAAGCAGTGTCTTTGAAAAATTTTAGAGGAAAATAGAGGCAGAGGAAAATAGATTCTAGATGAGCAAGAGGGTGAACGGTTTGTGTTGGTAAGCAGGAATGCAGAGTTGAGGTTACAATCAGATCAACCATTGTATACTAAATAACTGAGCAAGCAGAAGGGGTTGAGTGGCCTCCTTCTGCTCCTAATTTGTATGCCTGTAGAAGAATATACTGAATAGGTGCAATACCGCTAGGTAGGGCAAGTTCACATGGAGCTAGTTGGACTTTTCCTGATTAAACCATGGATTAAACCACAGCCAACGGAGGGCTCAGCGACACAACTAGCACCAGCTTTCAGGAGAGTTTCCAATACATAGCGTGTATAATCAATCTTTTCACTGTGCCAACGCCCTGATAACTGAAACAAAGCAAAAGACCTAATAGAGACCTAAAAGAGCTCATAGTCCACTTCAAAAGGTCAGTTTGAGATCTTTTTGAGTGATATCTGATTGACACAATAGACCTCTTCCAGGTAGAGGTTTCTGCACTCAGTAAATAGTCCCAACCAAACAGTTTGGGCCTAACCAGGTGGACCCCAGTATAATTGTTGCCTGGAATCCTCTTCAACTTCTTACAGTAAAATTCTTTGTGTAATTTACAGTTTAATGACCTTTTTATTATCTTCTAATTGTGAGGGAGTGAATCCAAAAATTGATTGAGGTAACAGGGCATTTTTATTACATACTAGATTATTGAGCAGTTTCTATCTGACCCCAGGCGTTTCCTTCAGCATATTAAATAAGCAATGAACACAACAGAACTGTGTTGGCTCTCCCCAGATTTGTATACCACAGTGAGAATTACCTGCACATTAGAAGCTTTTATCCCCATTAAGTGGCTAGGCAAGTCACCTCTCCTCCCCTCCTTGATGGGTGCAATGATGAATCACTAATGCCTCTCCTTGGTGTCCTCGCTTGCTTGGTTGGTTGACATTTACATATTATATTATTGTTTGATAGTGTCAGCTCTGCCTCGCTAATTAGCACTCTCTTCCAAGTCAGCCTCACTTCAGAATTATGAGCATTAGAATCAGCCTGATACTCCAGTACAGTGCCAAGAGGGAGCTGCAGTGTTGGAAGTACTGTCTGTTCAGATGAGATGTTATAATTACAGTCTAGTCTGCTCTCAAAAGATGGATATTAAAGTCTTCTGGACAAACTTTATCAATTATCACAAAACAGCACTTTGCTTCTTTTAATACAACAGAAAATGCTGGAAATACTCAGGAGATCAGGCCACATCTGTGGGAAGAGAAACAGAGCTACGTTTCAAGTCAGAGACCTTTCATTTTGCTTTTTTTTCCCCTCCCAGATGAATTGGTATAGATTAATTCTTATAGCTTGTGCTGCTTTGCTGTGCACAAATTGACCATTATGTTTGTTCACACATCACTGACGGCACTTAAAAGTATTTTAATTGTTTCTGAAGTGGCTTGGAATGTCCAGAGTACATAAAAATCGGTTCTTTCCATTTATCATTGCTTGCATAAATAAAATGGCTAAATTTACGTCCTCTGCACATTCCACACCACTTCACAGTTACTTAAGTTACTTCACGTGTGATCACAATTATTGTCAAGCCCTCTCCAGGTCAGACTGCATTACAACGTGGAATTGCTGCTTCACCTGCAACCAAAATTTGAGCCTTTCAGCCACCCCTCAAAAGAGAGTGGAGGATGGGAACACTGGAATTGATGAGTCAGGGGGTAACAAAGGCATGAATGGAAGTCTCAGTGGCTGACAGACTAAGGGAAGTGCAGAGATACGGGTTTTGTGATGAATAGACTAAAGATGTCAGAAGTCCAGATCAAACAAGACAGTTTCAAAGAATCTGGTTCAGTCTGAATGGCCAGAAAGAGGATGGAATCGATGGCCTGATGAATAATCTGAAGTCAACAACATAACGTTAACTGAAGCACTTTATCCTGAGTAAAATGTAGATGCAATGGACCACAACAAGTCAAAGAAAAAGTGGAAGTAATTGTGAAGATAAGGAAAACCAAGTTCATTCCTTGGCAGAGTACAACACAACAGTGGATTTTGGTCAAATCTTGCAACAGGATTAACACCAATTGTCATCAATTACGGAAGAAAGATGAGAAATATCCAGATGAAGACATGAGTAGTTACCAATGGAACAAGGTTGTGTTAAATGGGGACATAGGGTTGTCATACTAAGCGTATTGAGAAGGTAAAAGTTAGGAGGGCTCCACAGTGAGCATGAAGACAACTGACAAAGTTTTGTTTATTGGTTTGAATTGGATAACAATTCTGAAGACAAGTGTACTGTCTGTCAAGACTGCAGAGCTAAATCACCACAGACAGCTTTTCAGGTTGGAAATGGGCAACAATAACTTTGGCCGAAGAGTACTCATTGATTCTGGTGAAGAAGGGACTATGGATTTCTCAGTACTAATAGACAGTGGGACAGAAATAATACATGTTGAATCTTGTACTACAGCAGAGTGTACTGGCAATGAATTGAGATCCATTTTCTTTTGTCTTGATTCAACGGAAGAACTCACCTTAGATACCAGTGCTCAATTATATTCATTTCTATCTGAACATATTATGAAACAAATGGTTTTAAGCACACACTTGCTTACCCACATCATCCAGCACCAAATGGTGTGGTGGAGAGTTCAGTGAGAATTGTGAAAAAGCACCGAAGAAACAGATATTGTAAGGCTGCTGGAGTTTAACAATGAGATATTGATTAGCAAACTGTTGATAAACTACAGGGCAATGCCACATTCAACAGCAGATTATACAGATGAATTACATGCCCTCTTCATGTTACTACCATCGGGGAGGAGGTATAGGAGCCTGAAGACCCATACTCAATATTTCAGGAACAGTTCTTCACCTCTGCCATCAGATTTTTGAATGGTCCTTGAACACTACCTCGTTATCTCTCTTTTGCACTACTTATTTATTTTTGTAACTTATAGCAATTTTTATGTCTTGCACTGTACTGCTGCCACAAAACAACAAATTTCACGACATGTCAGTGATAATAAACTGGATTCTGATTAGTTGTGTAGAAAACTCAACACATTTGAGCCTAGTTCAGCCAAATCTTGAGAAGAGATTGGAAGAGAGGCAGTCAAAACATCAATGAAAATAAGATTAGAGTCATGGAGAGAGACGATTTAAATAACTTCTTGGAGTTTGTGCATTAACACCAATTAACAAATCTGACATTTGGAAGTGGGATATTGGAGTGATTATGGAAAAATGTGCTACCTCGTAAAAGCAGGAAACAGAATTAGAAGAGAGCATGGGCAAGAGCACATCAAAAAGATATGTGATCCCATGTTCCAGAAGTTGATTCCACTACTTTGGGTCAAGAAATAATATCTTCCCCAAGGAAAGGATGCACTACCAATAACACAGGGTCCTTTGAGATCAAAGAGACTCAGAAAGCCTGCTGACAATAAATCTGTAAACAAGGTGTCCCCTTGGACCTTGTGGGAGGCTAGTACAGAAATTGCAGGGGCCCTGGCAGAGATATTTGCAATTTCTTTAGCCATAGGTGAGATGCCAGAGAACTGGAGGATAGCTAAGGTTGTTCCGTTGTTCAAGAAAGACTCTAAGAATACGCCGGGAAATTATAGGCTGGTGAGCCTGATGTCAGTCATGGGTAAATTATTGGAAGGTACTCTAAGGGACAGGATATATGAGGTGTGCGGTAGAACACCAGGAAATATATTTCACCTTTCACCCTAAGTCTACGTCCTCTAGTTCTAGTCTTACCCAACCTTAGGGGCAAAAGCCGGTATGCATTCACCCTATCTATACCCCTAATAATTTTGTATACCTCTGAGATCTCACAGGTAGATAGGGTCAGAAAAAAAAGCTTTTGACACTTTGACCTTCATAAATCAGGGCACTGAGTACAGAAGTTGGGTTGTTATGTTGAAGTTGTACAAGATGTTGGTGAGGCCAAATTTGGAGTATTGTGTGCAGTTCTGGTCACCTACCTACAGGAAAGATATCAATAAGCTTGAAAGAGTGCAGAGGAAATTTACAAGGATGTTGCTGGGACTTGAGAACCTAAGGTATAAGGAAAGGTTGAATAGGTTAGGACTTTATTCCCTGGAGCGCAGGAGAATGAGGGGAGATCTTATATACAAAATTATAGGGGGTATAGATAGGGTGAATGCATACAGGTTTTTGCCCCTAACGTTGGGAAACACTAGAACTAGAGGACAGAGGTTTAGGGTGAAAGGTGAAATGTATAAGGGGAATCTGTGAGGGAACTTCTTCACTCAGAGGGTGGTGTGAGTATGGAACGAGCTGCCAGCGGAAGTGGTAGATGCGGGTTCAATTGTGACATTTAAGAGAGGTTTGGATAGGTACGTGGATGGGAGGAATTTGGAGAGATATAGTCCGGGTACAGGTAGATGGGACTAGGCAGAAGATCAGGTCAGCATGGACTCAATGAGCCAAAGGTCCTGTTTCTGTGCTGTAGTACTCTATGACTCTAATGCAAATATGTGAATCACTCTTTTCAAAGCAGTGTAGGTACAGTAATGTTAGAGCCTGTTGGGGGGAAAAGAAACAAAATGCCTAATTTTAGCAGTTTTGGAGGTCTCTTATTAATTCATTACATTCCTGATTCTACATAGTTAGAACAAGAACCACAGATATATTACAATGGTTTGCAGCAATAAAAGTGCCCGGAATTCCCAGCAAAATGGAACATTTGATGGAAGTTCAAAGTAGCTTTGATCAATTAAATACAAAGAAACTGCTTCCAGTGGCGGAACAGTCATTAACCAGCAGACAGAGTTAAAGCAAAAGAACACGGGAGGAAACAAATGGGGTCCTTTCGATATCTATAGTGAGTTTTCATAATTTGAAACAGACTACATAGCGAGGTATTAGAAGAATATTTCAAAATGGCATTCGAAACTAAAATTAAACAAATATTTGATGGGAAAAAATTTTCAATATTCTGGAGGGAAAAGTGATGGAAAGGGATTAACTGGATAGACCTAAGAGCTAGCACAGCCATAATCTGCTGGACAACTTCTCTCTGAGCCACATCATTCTATGATTCTTCAGCCACCACTCACAAGCCATTCGGGCCTCCAGTTGTAAAAAGTTATAGTGCTTATGGTGAAGATGACAAAAGATTTCAAAGCAAAACACCAGAACTGGCAGGTTAAACCTGTAAGGAAAGATGGGGCAAACTGGCACAGATTTCTCTAGAAAGGGAAAAATATAGCATGATCTTATTAAAATATCTAAGATAACAAAAGTGTTTAATCAGGTAGACATGGAGCAGTTTGCATTTGATGGAGGGACCAAGATCATGGCCTGTAAATATATGTCGATCACTAATAAATCATACAAAGAATTAGGAGAAACTTCCTTCATCTGAGAGTGGTTAGAATGTGGTAGCTGCTCTCATGGAGAGTACTCGAGGCAGATAACCGATGTACTTAAGAGTCAATAAACACAAGAAATATGAATTAAAAGGACAGTGTAATTCTATGCAAAAGCAACCTCAAACTCACCTGATGAAATGTTACGATTAGCGCTGCCCAAACACAAATGCCAGAGATCGCTTGTGCTTTTGGAGTCTCCAAGAAAATTCTTTGCTCATGTGCACTGAAATTGCTGGGAGCTATCTTCTGCAACATGCTTACAGTTCCAGATTTGTTTCCATTTGTGGCACTGGAAGCAACAAATGTGAGAAACTCGGCTGTTGACATTCCCATAGGAACTGGGCTTCCGCTGCTGTTCATCTGTACACAGAAGAGAGCAAAATCAGCTTTGCACCAAACAACTGAACCTCCTTTTAATCAGACAATAAAAATGGTGTACAGATGTAAGTTAACATACTAAAGCCTCCAAAGCTTCCAGGCGATTCCATTCCTGTACACTGCATCATTTACTCTGTACTTGTTCTTTCTACCAAAGTGTATCACTTCTCTCAATTCTGCATTAAATTTCATCTGTCATGATTCTATCCCTTCTTCCTGTCTATAATTTTCTGCAATGTTTACCTCATTGTCAAGCTTTGAGCACACAAATTTGAAAATATTACCCTGCACCACCATGCTTAAGTCATTACTATTTAATAAAGAGAGCAGTAGCCCCAGCACTGACCCTTGGGGAACATCGCTATCTACTATTCTCTCATCTGAAAAGTAACCAGTTACAAGGTTTCTGATCTCTGCTTTCTGCCTTTCAGCCAATTTCTTATCCATGCTGCTGCTGATCTCTTAATACCATGGGCTTCAATTTTTCTAAGCAGCCTTTTGTGTTGGACTTTTTCCACACAGTACCTCTGCAAATCCACATAGACAATATCTACTACATTCCCTTCATCAACATTCTCTCATTTAAAAAATTCAATCAGGTTTACCTGAATAAATCCATGCTAGCACTCCTTTACCCACTCAAAATTCTGCAAGTGCCTATTAATATTTACTCACATTATAATTTCTGGAAGTTTCTGCAAAGCTAAGATTAAAGTGATTGTCTAGCCCTTGCATTCCTTGTTCAACAAAGGTGTTACATTAACCTAGTTTTTTTGGATTGGAATGTTAAGGCAAGCCCTTCGGCAACCTCCACTCCCAACTCAGTTAATAATGCAGGAGGAATCCCATCCAGACCTGGTGATAAGTAGAACCAAAGTACCTGCTCCATATTGATCTTTACCCTAGCTGTTATTCCAAATAGATCACCTTGAGCTGAAATTTTGACAGCTTTCTCATCCTTAGTAAAACATAAGTGCAACAGAGGGAGGGCTGAGCTGTAGTGACACTGTCTTTAAAGTGTCATATATATATGTCCTGGCTAATATTCATCCACACTAAGAAGCATTGCTTATTATGTTATAAATCTGTTGTTGCTGCGATGCTACTTGTGTGTAAGCTATCATGCTGTTTACCACATTTATACTTTGGTTGGTTTCTGGGTTTATGTGAAACGTCCAGTATTGAAATTGGCTTGTATTGGTTAATAATCTGGGAAGCCTTGGCTTACAGCCTAGGGAGCTGAAGACATTACAGTGAAAAGTGGAGAGATTTTTTTTAAAACTGCATAAGCCAGAATTGAAGGCGCACAGATATCACAAAGGTATGAGCCTCTCTAATTGCTAAAAGCTCCTGGGAGATCAGGGATGGGTTCACAGATCAAGAACAGTGTTGCCCTTTGCTAGGTTTTAACAGTGACGCTGTGTATGGGTGGCAACAAGAATGCAGAATGATCTAACCAAACTGGCATAATTACTCAGCTCATAAGTTCAAAGGTAACCCAAGACACGGGGAGTTAAAATTGTTTATCAATTCATTCCAAGTCCTGGGTGAATTTACCTTCAAATGTATGCAGGCAACTTGAGAGGAAGCAATATAGAGAGCACAACTATAAACTGGGTATAGGAACGGAAGGATCAAGGGGTAGTTCATCGTAAGTGGCAAGGAAGGTTGAGAAAGGTGTTAAAAAAGACATTCATGATACCAGGCTTAATAAACAAAGTTGTAGAGGACAAGAGCAAGAAAGTCATGGTGAACCTTTATAGAACACTGGTTCAGCCACATTGGAGCACTGTGTTCATTTCCGGATGCCACACTTCAGGAAAGATGGTAAGGCTTTTGTGAGGATGCAGAAGTGATTTATCAAAATTATTCTGTGACTGAGGGACTTTAATTGTATGGATAAACTGGAGAAGTTAGGGTTGTCCTTCTTGGAATAAATGAAGTTGCAAGGACATCTAATAGATATATTTAAAGTCATTAAGGATAACAGACAGGATAGGTAGAGAGAAACTGTTCCCATTGGCATAGTAGTCAAGAACCAGGGGACACAGAAACACATGACTGGAAAAAGCACAAAAATGATACAAGGAAAATCTCAAGAGAGGCAAGTGATTAGGATCTAGAAAGCACTGCTAGTGTAGTAGTCTAGGCAGATTCAGCTGCAGTATTCAAAAAAGAGCTGAAAGGAAAGGACTATGGGGAGGAGGAGGAATAATGAGACTAGATAGAGCCAGTACTGACTCAATGAGCTGAATGCTGTAACCATTCTGTGATTCTATGTGGGACATTTGGTGCAGCCTGGCTTCCTATCAAACCACCTACTTGGTCTGAAACCAATTTAATGAAAACCATACATAATTTGCATTAATTTCTTAAACATCAAGATGCATACGACTTCAAAAATGCAAGTGGTTTAAAAACATTTCATGAATTAAAAATGAGATTGCAACATTTGTACTGCTACCATATTTTCCATTAACCAAGCATGTTTGCCTGGTTCAGCTGACATACAAAAGGTAATCACGCTGCATGATGAATCATTGATGTAATAACTACATAATTGAGCAATCTGAAGCTTCCACGGTTGGGCCATGTGCATTGTTGACTGTAGCATGCTGGTTCCATGTTAGAGGGAGCCACAAGCATTCACTAATTCTGCAGGGGGACCCAGTGAGATATCAAAATCACCCACTCTAGATTCTGAAGTGAGCTTCACGAAGCCAACATTTCTTTTTCAGTTGCCCCTCCAGAAGAAGGTGTACCTTTTGCTCTTTGGACTATCTTCTACCCGTTTCAATCAGTACAACATTGACGATATCAAAGCATCCATAATTCCAAACTATGAAAGCAGAGCTGCACTCAAGTCTAATCCTGTAGGGATTGTCCATGAGAATCCTGATCTTCATATTATGGAAAGGAAGATACCTGAGTGGTGTTTCTTCTAATGGGAAACTGGAGACCTAGCTCTGCTGTGTGGGTGTCAATGCTTACACATTGGTGGGCACAGATGTGGTGTGGATGCAGAAAAATTCCACAATAAAAGACTAAATTACCAAGAAATGGAGTGAGTTAACATAGGAGTACGTCTGCTGGAGTTCATTCCCTAATGCTGTCACCCGAGTCAAGTCATCATTTGTCTCCACAGACCTGCCTAACTTATTTTAGGTTTCCAACATTTGGAATATTTTGCTTTTGTGGAAGTACTAAAACTTGTCACATCAAGTCATTTGGTTAAAGCTTGCTCACAAGCACTATGACAGAATCAAATACTTGGGGGACAGTCAATTTTCAGTTTCAACACTCAAATTTCAACACTCAGATTTCAAAGCAAAAATAAGAGTGAGCCTGATAGATGATAACTATCTGAAAGTTTTAGCCAATAAGGAGCAACTGAAAAAAGCTGGAACTCAAATTCAAAACAAGAAGGATAAGGGAATGTGTCCTGCTATTTAACATTACAGGAATGATTTCTGTTTGCTTAATGTTCTACTGCTGATCACAAGGGAGAAGGAACCATCCATTCGGCCAGGCTGAGTCAGAAACAGTTCCCAGACACTAAGTATCTGAGATGTTCCAAAGCATTTTACAATGAAGTATTGTTTCACTGTTAACACTGCCACTGTTGTAATGTGGGAAATGTGCAGCTAACTTTCACACAGCAAGATCTCACTAACAACAATAATTAGATAATCCATTTTAGACATGTGAATTGAGGTATAAATATTGATCTGGATCTTCAAAATAATTTACATTTTCCTGAGGATTCTCAATTTATCTTCTTATCCAAAAAAAAACTACTGAATTCTTGCACACCCAAAAGGATGCACCAGATGACTGTAGCAGTGGGGCACCAAGGACTGTTTTGGTTGTTGGATTCCACTTCTAATTTTGAGCTCTGGAAATAACTGAATGGCCATTATACACTTTTTTGAATTTGAAAACGTGCCTCCCAGTACTGAGGCTGGATGGGATGTGAGTGGGTGGGGTGGATGTATGTTGGGATGACGAACAGCCGAAGGACTAATTGAGTTTGTACTACAGGGTGGGGGCCTTGAAGCCTGATATAAATGAATGGTTATGAAGACGGTAGGGGGTTTTGACTTGAAACTTATTGGGTTCTGTTTTCCTGCGTTCTATTTAAATTCACTGGGGCCCAGCCTTCCGCTCCCTTTAAACTCAATGGGTTCATGGAAGAATGTATTATAGTAGTGTGTAACATGTAAACAAAGTGGAATAGAAGTGTATTGGAGTATCAAAACAAGTGACATCTATTAGTCAGAAAATCTACTGGTCCAGCAACACCAAGTCCTGAGTTCTTTACAATATTTTTATTAAATCCATGAAAAAAATAAAGAGTACATGCATCAAAAAAGAAAGTAAAAACACTACTGAATACCTGAGTTCTACAGTATTCTCTCTCACATGCTCATCAACTCTCTCCAGTTCTCCTGCCACCAACCTACACTAAGGGACAATTTACAGTTGCCAAGTAACCTACCTCACCAGTAGCCTTTTTGCAAACCATGAACAAGCACAGTCGCTTCCCTCTCTAACTCAGAGCTGGGCAATCTCTCACCATTTAGATAATAAGCTTCCTTTTCATTTATTTTTCCTGCTAAAATTCACAATTTTAGATTTTACCACATCATTCTTACTTTGCCAGAGCTTTACACACTCAATCTATCTATATCCTGTAATAGCCTCCTTATGTCCACTTCACAGTACTTTCCTTCCAATCTTTGTGTAATCAGCCAATGCAGCAATCATACTTATGGTTCCTTCATCTCGATCATTATTGTGAAATGTTGATGCACCAGTATTGATCCATGTGGCACATCACCCTGTAAAAGATCCAATTTTGCATATTGTTTCCTGTTGAACAGCCAATCATCTTTTGATGCCAACATGTTATCTCCTACTCCACAAGCTTTTATTTGCTGCAATAACTTTGGATGTTGCAACTTAATGTCCGCTGGAGATCCAAACATATTACATCCACTAGCTCTCCTTTACCCCAGCATGTTACATTTTCAAAGAAGTCCATAAAATTGGTAAAACACGTTTCCCTTTCCAAAACCATGTTTTTACCTTGAATCTTCTAAGTACACCGTGACAGCACCTTTAATAATAACTTCTAACATTTTCACTGTGACAGATATTAAGCAAACTGGCCTCTGATATCCTGCTTTCTCTCTCCTTCCCTTTCTGAATAAAATAGTTATATTTCAAAACTTCCAGCCCATTGGAAGCTTCCCTGAACCTAGGAAATTTTGGAAAATTAAAACCAACACATCAACTATCTCACTAGATGCTTCTGTTAAGACTCTCGGATGAAGTATATGAGGAACCAAAGACTTGTCAACTGCAGCTCCAACCAATTGCTCAGTACCTCTGCCCTGGTGTTGGTAATTTTCCTGAATTCCTCCCTCCCAATTCCTGATTTATAGCTATTTCTCAAATTGTATCCTTTATAGTGAAGGCTGACACAAGGTATAGGTCCTCCCCAGATTATGAATGCCTTACTTATATCCAGCCCATACATACAAGTGAACGTTTCGGAGACTAGTTTACCAGTTGCTACAGGGCTGCAGGCATCTTCTGCCGTGTGGGAACTCAGTTCGTTGCAATATCTGAATGCTTGAGTTAAATGCTCTGGCTTAACTACACATTGCCCTGGTTGGCCTCCATTTTTATTTAAATATGTTGCCGGCAGTTGCATTTTGGACTTACAAACTGTTCACATTACAAGCAGTTAACTATGACAGTACAGCACAGGAACAGGCCCTTCGGCCCATGATGTCTGTGCCGGGCTTGATGCCAAATTAAACTAATCCCTTCTGCCTGTCCATTATCTATATCCCTCCATATTCACGTGCCTATCTAAAAGCCTCTTGAACACCACTATCGTATCAGGAACGGAACCCTGCTGCAACCTGGGGAGGACCTGTACCTGTTTAGTTGATCTGCCATCTCCTTGTTTTCCATTATTAATTTCACAGACTCACCTCCTATAGGATCAATACTCACTTTGTTAACTCTTTCCTCTTGCTTCCAAATGTGTTGCTCGGAGAATGATGTCATCCTTTATGCCCCTGATGGTCATTTTGCATTTCATTCTCACAAAAACACATTTTCAATTGCATAATACTGAAAAAAAAGTTCTGCAATTGAATTTCTAGGCAAAGTTCCTAACAGTCCAGCACTCCTCCAGCAGTAACACTAAAGTCACCTGGAGTAAGTATGGATAAATACAAGGTGGAGAAAGTGAACCAGAATGGAGATACAAGAGATAGCAGGTACTGGAATCTGGAATAAAACATAAATGGCTGAAAGAACTCAGTGGGTCAAGCAGCATCTGTGGAGGCAGAGGGACGGTTGATGTTTCAGGTCAAGTCCCAATGCAGGGTCTTGACCCAAATGTTAAGCATCCCTTTGCCACCACTGATGCTGCTTAACTTGCTGAGTTCTTCCAGCCATTTATGTTTTGCAAGTGACCCAGAATGGCTACCTGGATGAAAATGGATTAAGGCAAGCCTTCATTTATTTATTTATTAAGGATAGATCATGTTTAACCAATTTGATAAATGTTTTTGATGATGCAACAGTGTTGGTGAGGGCAATGCAGTGTACACAGACTTTCAGAAAACTTTAGTAGCAAAATTGGCAATAAAAGGCACATTGATAGCAAGGCTAAGAAGTTTGGTAAGTAACAGATAACAGAGTGATGTGGTCAATGGTTGGTTCTCCAAGGGAAGCTGCAAATAGTGGCATTCCCCAGGGATTGGTGCTACAGCTTACTTTTTTGATCAACATTAATGAACTATACGTAGGTTCTGATGAAGGGTCTTCAACCTGAAATGTTAATTCTATTTTGCTTTCTATCAATGCTGACTGTTGTTGGTTTCCAGCATTTAAAAAAAAATTTGACCTAGCAGTGACTTGGTGGTGCAAACCACAACTTCTAAACTTGCACGTGGCACAAGCTTGGCACTATTGTGCACTGCAAAGAGTATAGTGATAGATTGCAGCAAGATATAAACAAATTGGTGGAATAAGCAAACATATGACAGATGTGGTTTAATGCGCAGAAAGGTGAAATGATGCATTTCAACAGGAAGGATGGGGAGAGGCATCACAGAATAAACGATACTGTTGTAAAAAGGGTGCAGGAGCAGAGGTGCTTGGAGGTATGTGGCAGGGCAAGTTGCAAAAGCAGTAAATAAGGCATACATAATTCTGTGCTTTATCAATTGAATAATAGAGTATAAGCAGAGGGAAGTTCAGCTGAACGTATACAAAATACTGGTTGGGCTCTAACTGAGTGCCACATAATAGGAAGGATATCAAGGCATTAGAGAATGTCCATAAAAACACCAATGACAATGGTCCCTATAATGAAATACTATAGTTACAAGAATAAACAGAGAGGCAAGGACTGTTTACTTTAAAGAGATGGCCAAGGAGAGATTTAATGAAAGTATATAAAATGATGAGGGTTCTTGGCAGAGTGGACAGTGGGGGGCTGTTCCTTCTGGTCAAGGGGTCACAGGTATAAAACAAAGGGGAAGGGAATCAAGAGTGACATGAGAAAACATTTTTCTTTACACACAGCATGGGTGCAAAGGGACTTGGGGATCCTAATCAGGATTCCCTGAAGGTTAATTTGCAGGTTGAGTCAGTAGTAAAGAAGGAAAATGCAATGTTAGCATTCATTTCGAGAAGACTAGAACATAAAAGCAAGGATGTACAGCTGAGGCTTTATAGGGCGTTGGTCAGATCACATTTGGAATATTGTAAGCAACTTTGGGCCCTGTATCTAAGGAAAGATGTGCTGGCCCTGGACAGTGTCCAGAGGAGGTTAGCAAGAATGATCCCAGGAATGAAAGGCTTAACATATGAGGAGCATTTGACATCTCTGGGCCTGTACTCCATAGAGTTCAGAAGGATGAGGGGGGATCTCATTGAAACCTATCGGATATGGAAAGGTCTGGATAGAGTGGATGTGGAGAGGATGTTTCCATTGGTGGGAGAGCCTAGGACCAGAGGGCACAGTATCATAATAAAGGAACATCCCTTTAAAATTGAGATGAAGAGGAATTTCTTCTGCCACAAGATGGTGAATCTGCGGAAGTTGTTGCCACAGGAAGGCTGTGGAGGCCAAGTCACTGAGTGTATTTAAGGCAGAGATTGAAAGATTCTTGAGTGGTAAGGGGACTAAAAGGTTATGGGAGAAAGCAGGAGAATGGGCTTGGAAAAGAAGAATCAGCCATGATTGAATGGCAGAGCAGATTTGATGGGCCAAATGGCCTACTTCTGCTCCTATATCTTATGGTTTGGAATCTGGAAAGCACTACCTACAGATGTGATGGAGACAGGTGCAGCAAGGTCACGATGAGGGGGCTAGTGGGCAAAACTACAGGGTTGTTCTGGTGGATAGCAGCTGTGTACATGGTGGTCTGAATGGTTTTGTTTTGTACTGTAACTACTCTACAAATCTGTGGTAAGAGTCAGCATCTTTTATAATCTTTGGTTTGTGGCTTGAATTCATGACTTTCTGATTCACCAGCAAGTGTGGCACCACTGAGCCAAAACAGACACCAAATTTAACAAGCTTGACAGTAATTCTTTGCCCTACTCAACAGGAAATAGGCCAATTAATTATTGATGTAAAGATGTAACTTGCAGGATACATTTACAGTTTTTCCATCAAACCAAGTATTCTACTTGCTCTATGATATTTAATCAGTCTTCAAAAGGAAACACAACAAAATATAACTTAAAGCAACAGAGTATTCAACCAAATGCAATTAGATTATTTTCAAGATAGCATAAGTGAGCTTTTACTAGCTAATTCTACGATTGTTTAGTTTCCTCTCCAGTAAATATTACCTTACCTCATCAATATTAGTCCCTGAAGGTGATACTGATCTTTCACAACCTCAGGACACCGCAAAACACTTTACCGTCAAGCACATTGCTTTAAGTGTAACGTGTGGCAAATGCGGGAAAAGTGACAGTAAATAAAAGCACAACATCCCACTCATAAACAACAATGAGATGATCGGTTTTAATTCTCTTCATGTCTAAGTTTCAGCACGTATTACAGAACTGTCTTGATCTTATCGTGTTGTCCCAATAGTTTTACTTTGACAGAATCAGGAAAGTTGAAAAGTTGTAAATATATTTCAGATAAACAGGAAGCACACAGCAATGGATTTCCCTGTCTATTGCATGGGAAAACAATTCTACTTTAACTTACCTAATCAATGAAAATATTAATACGGCAGAACTCTTATCAGTTCCGACTGCTCTCAATTTTGTGCTCGGCAGTTCTCATTAAAAAGAAACCGTGGGCGATTATTCTTGTGACAACGCTTGGCGTTGTGCCACGTTGAATCTATGCAATAGTGTGCTTTGTTGGATTCCTACACCGGGAATAAAAGTTACAGGAAACCAACACAAATGCATATATATTTATAACTGCATTATGCTGATAAAACGAGCAGGGACCAGCAACCAACCTTTAAATCGGCTCAGTCGGGGTTCCGTGCAAAGTGCGTAAGTTGCTGCTGTCAACTGCTGCCCGTTTTAAGGCGAGTTTCTGCAACATCCCACTGATCAAGCAACGGCGAATGGCGAAGGTGGGCGAGCGGCGGCGGCTTCCTGCTCCCCCTCCCCCGTGGCACAGGTGATCACGAACACCGACTCAGTACTTTAAATGAGTGCTTCAGGATTCTTTCACACATTAAGTATAATTTTAAAGAAGAGCCGGCGCGCCGGTGGCCATCTCCAGCGACAGCTTCACCTCACCTGAGTCGCCAGGGCGCTATGCGCATGCGCCTCCGCTGGCCCAGGTGGGGCACCGCATGAGGTCATCCAGACTCCATGCGCATGCGCTGCTCTGATAAACTCAACCAGGCAACAGCAACCTTGCATCTGTTAGGAAAAGTAAGGCGATGCTTTTGGGGACGTGAAACAAGGCAAGGGCACTGAATGTTGGGAGGCAGAGAGGGGCTCTGGAGAGTGCATGCACTGATCTTTAAAGGCAGTGAACAGATCAATATGGTATTGAGAGTGACACTGGGATGTTTTCCTTAATTAGTTGAGACATAGAATATAAGAACAGACAGGTTGTGCTAAGTTTTGCTTTCTTTCTTTATCCCACTGTGACTTCTTTGTCTTTGGTCTCAGTAAAGCCCAATGTGAGCTCAAGGAACAGCATGTCATCTTCCTCCTAGGTAGGTTACAGCTCTTGCAATGTAACAATCAATCAACAATTTCAAATAATAACTCTTTCCCATTTACATCAGAACTGGCCAGTTCTAATGAAAGGTCACCAGCCTGTAATATTAACTAATCTTTTTCCCTCTCCACAAATGCTGGCTGTCCCACTGAATATTTTCACTATTTCCTGTTTTTATTTATGGTATCCTAGAACTGGACATAGCAAAAGTTAGGCCACTGTTTGAGTACCATGTACAGTTTTGGTTGCCACATCAGAATCCGATTTATTATCACTTTATAGGAAAGATGTGATTGCAATGGAGATGGTATAGAGTGGATTCACAGAGAAGTTGCCAGGAGCAGACAACTGTAGCTAGGCTTATTGAGGACAGAGAAGGTTGACGGGAGACATCAATGAGATGTATAAAATCATAAAAGGCATAGATAGAGCAAATAGGAAGAACCTAGCTCCCTTAATTGGGATTAATATAGGATTGGCATAGACGAGTGCCTGTTTCTGTGCTTTGGCTCTGTGTTCCATATTTGATGTTAGTAGAGGGATCAAAAATCAGGGAGAATAAATTTAAAGTAGTTGGTAAAAAGATTAGATTGATGAGGAAAAACATTTTCACTCAGAGGTTGTTGGGGACTGGAACTCACTGCCTGAAAGTCTGCTAAAGGCACCACATATAAAGAGTTGTTCGATGTGTGCTTGGCTTTGGATCTGGTGCTGGAAGGTAAAATCAAGCCTGGGTTGGTTTTTGACAGGCACGTACACAATGGGCCAAATGGCCTCTTTTTGTGTTGTTTGCTGACGACACCACTGTTGTGGGATGAATCACAGGCACTGATGAGCCAGCTTAACAGAGCGAGATAGGACACCTGGTTGAGTGGTGCCGCAACAACAACCTCTCTCTCAACATCAGTAACACTAAAGTGCTGACTGTTGACTTCAGGATTGGAAGGAGGGTGAAAATGCACCAGTCTATATTGGTGGATAGGTGGTGGAGAGAGTCAGCAGCCTTAAATTCCTGGGCATTAATATATCAAATGACCTGTCCTGGGTCACGCACATGGATGCAATCGCACAGAAGGTGCACCAGCATCTTTATTTTCTTGGAAGGTTAAGGAGGTTCAGCATGTCACTAAACACCCTAATAAATTTCTACAGATGTACTATTGAAAGTACCTTGACTGGTTGCAGCATGGTCCGGTACAGCAGTATGAATGTGCAGGAACATAAGAAGCTGCAGAGAGTAGTGGACTCAGCCTAATACATCACTGTCACATCCTTCCCCACCTAGTAAACCTCTTCTGCAACCTCTTCAGGTCCTCCATATACTTCCTGTAATGGTGCGACCAGAACTACATGCAATACTCCAAGTGCAGCCTAACTTTATTTTTATACAACTGCAATGGAACCATTCAGGAACCACTTTGTTGTTAAATGGCCTAGACTGAAGTAGATGAGCTCCCCATCAGGGGAAATAGTTTTGCTTTATATCCTTATGAACTCATCATCCAAAACACTTCAGCTAGATTGCCCCTTAATTTTTTTAAGAACATTGATAGAATATATTTATTGACAACAGCTATGTACATCTTTAATGTGGTAAAATGTCCCAAGGTGCTTAAAAGCTTCATCACTCAAAACTTATCATGAGATATTGGGTCAGATGATCAAGTGCTTGGTAAAAGAGGTAGCTTTTACAGAGCAGCTTAAAAGAGAGAGAATGAGTGATGCAAAAAAAGAAAGAAAAAAAACAGACCTTACGGCCAAGGTGGCTGGAGTGATTAAAGTTGGAAATGTGTGAATATGCAAGCCTTGTATTGGAGATGGAGATAGATCTCCGAAAACCATAGGAAGTTAACGAGATACGGAAGGACTCGAAACCAAGAAATAAGAAATATAAATTAATATCTAATGGTTTTACTTTTCTTATTATCACAAGTAGTTATTAATAAAATATTTTCTAACACTTATACACGACTTGGTGTGTTTCGATTGTTGCTGGTACATAACAAAGGCAATACAAATCTAGCCTATAGAATCTGACCTCAATTTAACTGTTTTTACCCAAGGTTATTCTAATGAACCTACACTGCATCCTTTCTAAGGCCAATAAATGAGATGCAAACTGAACTGAATACAGCTGTGCAGCTGTAAGTGTACCCTCTTGATTCTGGTACTCTTGAGATAAAGGCCAACATTCCATTAGCATTCTAATTACCCTATGTACCTAGATTATGATAACACAGTAAAAAGCAGACACCTTTGCTTAGCCTTGACTATTTTGAGGAAGAGGCATTCCTACTAATCAATGGGATATCTGAAAGGGAGATGTTACCTTGACATCCAAATGTTAATAACAAAAATATACCTGCAGTTGCACTGTTTTTGTTTTGTAACTTCAAGATCGCTCAAAGGCACTTTGTAATCAATGAAATACTTTTTGAAGCGTAGTCGCTATTGGAACGCATGAAACACAACAACCAATATACACACACCAAGCTCCCACAAATAGCAATGGAATGCCTGTCTAGATTGTATATTCAAGACTCTGGAACAGGACTCCTTGGAATCCCACATAAAGGTGAGATTTTTGCACTATTTATTTATTTTGTAATTTATAGTAACTTTATGTCTTACACTGTACTACTGCCGCAAAACAACAAATTTCATTGACATATAAGTCAGTGATAATAAACCTAATTCTGTTACATCTGGAGTACTGTAAACCATATTGGTCTCTTTTAACATGACGATGTGAATGCTTTGGAAGCTGTTCGGGAAGAGTTTTCTAGACTAATATCTAGAATGGGTAGGTTGGCTTATGAGGAAATGTTGGCAAGGTTAGGCATGTATTCTCTGGAATTTGGAAGGTGACAAGAGTGGACCTTAACAAGAATGGATGTGGAGAGTATTCCCTCATGAAAAAATCTAGAACTAGGGTTCACTGTTTAAAAATAAGGAGTTGCCCATTAAAGACTTTTTTTTCTTTCAGAGGATTATGAAGCTTTGGAATGCTCTTCAAAGGACAGTGGAAGTAGTCTTCGAGTATTTTTAAGGGAGAAGTAGATAGATTCTTGACCAGCAAGGGAGTGAAAGGTTATCGAGTGTAGACAGGAATGAGTTGTGTTACAATGAGATCAGCAACAATCCTACTGAATGGCAGAGCAGGCTTGAGGGAGACACAAGAGAGTGCAGATGCTGGAATATGGAACAACACACAAGATGCTGGAAGAACTCAACAGGTCAGGCAGCATCTGTGGAGGGAAATGGGAAGTCGACGTTTCGCCTCGAGACCCTTCATTTGCACTGAAAGATATGGGGGAGAAAGCCAGTATAGGCAGGCAGAGGAGGGGAGAGTGTAAATAGTGCCAGAAGCTGGGAGGTGATGGGTGGAAGTGACAAAGGGTTGAAGATGATGGAATCTGATAGGAGAGGAAGGTGGAGCATGGAATCGAGTGAGGAAGGGGGAGGGGAACCAGAGGGAGGAGTGTGTGGGTGATGGCCAGATGGAGAGGGTGGAGGAGAGGAAAGAAACAGTGTCTTGGGGGCTGGGTGAATGTAGTAAGAACTGGGTAATCTGGAGGAGAGAGAAGGGACAGAGGGGGAACAGTTTACCGGAGGTTAGGGAATTCAATGTTCAGGTTTCAGGGAATGGGTGATCTACCCCTGCTCCTAATTCATATGTTTGTACTGACTACTCCAAGGATTCCATGTCTGGAATTTTGCTTAAGTACTTCTAAGGATCCCGTGCAAATGTTCTACTCTCAAAAGACACTTCCACCCACCCAAAATAATGTCATAACAGGAGGCACAGACTTGTAACAGGCAGAAAAACAAATGCAATAAAATTCCAAATACATGTGTTTTCGGGACACAGTTTGTCCTTGTACACATCAAATGACCAATAGTTTCCCTGGAAATGAGCAGATATCTGAGCATTGTATCTGTATGCCTATGATTTAGGAAACAAGAAGACAGATCCATTATTACGTTCACATTTTTTTGAAGTATCAGTTTTTCTCTGGCAATACATATTGTCACACTTCCAATTTTATTTCAGTCAGCACCCTCACAGGCAGAAAGAACATTAATCATATTGTAACAGATTTAAATGTAATTTTGAATCCATTGATATAAGAAAATTGTATGAACTAACCATGCTATCAAAAAATGTATGATTTTTTTAATTGACTGCTGTGATAATTAATTAAGTTAAGTGATGCCTAAGAGAAGAAGAGTGGAGGGGATCCAGTTAGGTTTTAATTACTGTATATCAACTGTGATAGAAATGAGCTGTCTGATGAAAAATCTGTCAGCTGTTGTTTATATAGTTGTAATAAAATGCAAGGTTTCTGATAGAAATACTTAACTTTAATTAGTTAACTGTCAACAGAGCAGGTTATTCTAAATCAGACACAATGTATAAGCAATCCCTGGTGTACCCATCATCCTAATCAGAGATGCCAGGTGCATTAGCACAAGCAAGCTGCTAGCTTTCAGAAATTAGTTGTAATCAGGTTTATTCGTAAGATGGTGCAGTTTCAGACTTTAACGCTTTCCCTTTTTAAGTATAATTCTTGAGACGGAGGAGTTACTGGCAAATGTGTCATTTATTCAACAACCGGGGGTGGATCATCTTGTACATGAGAACATAAGAGCAGGAGTAGACCACCAGGCCCCTCAAGGCTGCCATGCTATTCAATACTGCTCTTGGCTGATCTATGCTGGCCTCAATTCTATGCCAGTTTCCCATAAATCTTTCAAATGTTCATCTACCTCCACCTTAAATATATCTAATGATCTGGCCTCCACTACCTCAGGCAGAGGATTCCAGAGATTCACTACCATCTGAGAGAAGACATTTCTATGTACCTCATTTTTAAATGACCAGTCCCTTATTTTGTAGCTATGTCCCCTTGTTCATGACTCTCCCAATAGTGAAAACATCTCGACATCTACCCTGTTAAGTCCCCATAGGATCTGATATGATTGAATAAGGTCATCCTTCATTCTTCTAAACTCCAAGGAATACAGACCCAAACTGTCTAGCCTCTCTTGACTGGACAACCCTGTCATCCTGGGAATTAGCCTGATGAATATCCTTTGGACTGCCTCCAGTGCTACTGTATCCCTTTTTGGGTAAGGGAACCAAAATTGTGACGGTATTCCAGGTGTGGCCTAACACCCTGTACAATTGTAACAAAACCTCCCTATTACAAACTCTTAACTGCTTCCCAATAAAGGCCAACACCTACCTGCTAACTTTTGTGATTCATGCACTGGAACATCTAGATCCCTCTGAACTTCTGATAGTAGTTTTAATTTGACCAAATGACTCCCTCAATCTTTCAGAGGGCAGTTAAGAGTCAACTATTTAGTGTGGGAGTGGGTTCACATATAGTCAGAGCAGGTAAGGACGGCAGGTTTCCTTCCTCTGAAATTGGTTAATGAAGCACTTTGGTTTTATGATGAACTTACAACTTCCTGTTCACGTTTAAAAACTGAATTCAAATTTCACGACATCAGTTTTTTTCAGAATCTTATGCCAACGTTCTCTGGATTATTAATAGAGACTCAGAATGTTAAGGAAGCCCTAAGCACTTCACAGTAGCCAAGAATCCCATATACAAAGCTGATTCACTATCACTAATTAGCAAGTAAGTTTTTCATTGCACCTGTGTATCCATGTATTTGTGCATATGACAATAAACTTAACTTTGACTTTAATTTGGCAATCTCACTCTAGTGCCATAACCACAGAGATATCTGTGTGCTTCTAATTCTAGCATCTTGCTCATTCCAGAGTGTAAAGATAGTGGAAGAGGCAGTAGGAATGCCCACACCAATGCATGTAGATTGAGGAAATCCCCATGATATCCTTTGCATTCAGTTAGGTGGGACAGTGGTTCAATATACCTGTGCTTGCAGCCCTACACTAACTCAAGTCTTGTGTTTAAAGTTCTCGTCTTTGTTATCAAATTCCTCCGTAGTCTCACTTCCCCCATTTCTGTAATCTCACCCAACTCAATGACATATCCAAGCCCCTGTAATTTTGACTTCTTGCTCTTCCCAAATTGTATTTGGTTCATCATTGTCAGCTATGTCTTCAGCTGCTTCTGAAATTACCTCCCTATACCGCTCTGCTTTTTTTTGTTCTTCAGCATGCTCTTTAAAACCTGCTTGGCCAAGATATTATTAATTATCCCTGTCATTTGGCCTTAGTTTTTTGTTTGATACTCTTGTGAGATGCCTTGGGAGAATGATTCTATGTTAAAAGGCTGCACAAGTAGAAGTTATGCAAGCAGCACAGTCATTAGCTCAGAAAATTGTTCCAGATTGCCAGGCTGCAGCTTCAGTTAGAAGATTCACTCGTATGAGCATGGAGGAAGGTGGGGTTCTGAAATGATATTCCAATAGTCAAAGAGATTAATGCTCATCATCATGGTTCACCATGAAGAATCCCTACTTGTGCAAAATATCAGGTAGCATTTGGAACCAAATCAAGCTGTCAATATTTTCCAATACAGAGAGGAATGGTAGTTTATCAGTTTCATCCTCGACATCAATGGCCATTGCCCTGATTGACCACCATCCTTCTACAATGCTTTTTTTTGGGTAGGATTGCACTTACGTGATTTCATTCAAATCTATTAAATTGTCCATTTATTCATTACCATACATCCACTGACCCACCATGATTCTTGGCTGAGCAACATCTTAAAATTCTCATCCGTTTTCAAATCTCTCTTTGGGCTTTTCTTTTCCCATCACTGTAATCTCCTCTTACCCTCCAAGATGGCTATGCTTCTCCCAAATCCAGTCACTCGAAACCTTGAATAAATAGTTCCAGCATCATCAGCCATACTTCAGACTCCCAAGAAAGGTCTGGAATTCTTTCCCTAAACTGCTGTTTGTTCCCTTCTTAAAGAAGCTCCTTAAAACCTATTTGTTTGACCAAGCTTTGTTATCTACCATAACGTTTCCCCGTATGGCACAATTAATATTTTTTGTTAACACTAGTGAAGTGCCTTGAGACATTTTGTCATATTTAAAAGTACTGCATAAAAGTAAGTAATTGTTCAGAGAAATGTCAAGAAAATAAATTAATAGTTGATAGGTAAACCATTAAAAACAAACAAAAGGATATCAAAGTAAAGTACAAGTTCTGACAACTTCCCTTACAGAAATGCATTGCTCTGAAAATGTTTTCCAACATTTTGAAATTTAAACAGATGTCTCCGTAATAGGCAAAAGAGCATGATTATGATTCCTTGTTTCATTCTCCAAAAATAATTAAGCACAATCAATATGTTACTATAATCACAAAAATGTTGTCTGGTGGAAGATTTCGCGTGAACACTGTACACCCAATACTGCAGTTTATACAACATACTTACATTGGATAACTTGCATTTATGCAGAATTTCCATTCTTTTAGCCTCTGGCAGTGGCTTAATCTTGATGAGAAGTGCCCAGGAGAAAAGGATGTAGGAAGCTGGCATTTCAGTGTTGGGAAGTATGCAAGATGCAAACCCATCCAGTAATCCATCAGGGAAATTAACATATGGGGTTAGCCAAAACATGAAATTAGTCTGTAGTCAATACACCAGAGAAACTAAGCATGGCAGGAAGATCATAGCCTGAGATCTGAAATTGTGTAGGACTAGCCTCTACTGGGCCACAGGTATCAAAGTCATTGTACAAAAACAAAAATAAAATTGTAATGACCAAAGAAGTGTACTAATGTTAAATAAATCATTTTTAGTCATAATTAAAATAAAAAACATTTCCTTCTGCCTTGGGGAAAAAAATTCTTCCTTGAAATTACTTTTATCAGCAGCAGCACCCATAGATACAAGTGCATCAAAATGTGAACAAAGTTTATGTGCATTTTTGTTAACATGGAGGAACTGACAACAACATTAGCAAGGTAAAACAAAATGTAGTGATACTGTTGTTCTCATACTGCCCTATCTGACATCAGCAGAGTTCAGTCATTTAAAAGGTGAAGAAAGGACTGAGGATGAAGCCCTGAAATATCCCAAACAGCGAAAATGTGATTGACTGAATACATTTAATCATGAATTTTTAGCGGCCAAAGTTATGCCTCAATTGCAGCTTTCTTATCGACAAAATTATTAATCTGTGATTCATTAAAAATGTGGTGTCAGCCTGGAGTGTGCATTCAACCCTTGCTGAAGAGCCTGGATCCACACCACATGAAGCTGTAGAACGCAGCAGCCGAGTAAGGCTAAGCAGACCTAAGAAGTCTTGTGACCTTTTCCTTGAAATCACAATACAAGGTCAAGAAGCACTTAACAAGACCTTGTGATGGGCACCAAATAAGTCAATACAGAATATAACAGCTCAGATGCAGGAGAAGGCACTAGTTTACCAGCTCTTAAACATATAGATTGGAAACACCAGACACCAGGCAACAACTGACTCAATATTGGACTTTACCCCCATATACTTTTATTCCAATATTTTTGAAATTTACATTTCTGCATTTCTCTTCTACTCTTTTCATCTTGAACACTGGGAACTGGAATGAAAAGCCAATTGTCTCACCATAATTAGTGTTGCATCTGGACTCTCCATTCCCAGGTACAGCAAAGAATACATCACTCTTAATTACCATCAGGATGGTACTGATTTCTCTGCAAACTGTTACAGTGGTCTTCCTCAACTGAAAACAAAGGTTAGCTCGTTGTTGAACTCGAAAAGATCAAAAATAAGATTTAAAGAGTGCTCCTCTTTTCCAATTAGCAACATATTTCCTCTAGTTAAAAAAACCTTATTTGAGTTGTAAAATGCATTTTTTTTGATGTCCTTACCAAGGTGGAATAAAGTCAGTATTCTTTTACTAACATTTTATCAGTTTCAACCCTGACATTTTGCAAACATTTTCACCAGAGTCTGCAACTCTGAATCAACTGTTTGATGGATTTAATACTGTCCAAGTTTGCATCTTTCAGAGATAGCGCAAGTAGCACTGGTTTGTTGCCAGACTCCTCACACACGAACGTTACAAGGTGCTTTGCATACACGTGGATCAGAGGCTGAAAAAAAAACAGACATTAACATTATTTCTAATCAGTCCGGCAGAATAATTTGAAATGATAAGAAAGATATACAGAGATAGTTCAGCATTCCACAAGGGAATTGGGGAAGACTGAAGTGAGAAAGTGTCCAAATGCACTGATCATAAGATACATACAAAATGTTATAATCTGCAAGGTCAGAGTGTAAGCAGGGCTCCTAAAAAGATTCAATCAGAACTGGAAGACAAGTGAACTGTATTTATATTTTAGAACGTAATAAAAGGAGGGCATGAGATTGGAAGGAAAAGGTTGGTAACTAATTGAAAACTTATGAGACATTATTAGAAACCGGAAAGATGCAAAAACTGTAGGGATATAGGAAGATCACACAGAACAAAGATCTGGACTTTGTGGAGTTCTGCCAGTATTTCTCCACACAAGAGCTGACTGGCAAATCTTGGGTCTTCCACGTGAGTCCACAAGTCTTAAACTTACAGTCCAAGATCTTTCAGCCATTTCATAGCTATGATCTACCACTGGACTCTGCATGGAGTCCAATGACAGAGCAGGAGCTTGCCGAGACCCTAAAGCACTTGCACTGGATATGTTCATAGAGTGATAGAACTGCACAGCACAGAAACAAGCTCTTCAGCCTACCACGTCCATGACAATCAGTTGGCCCATCTACATTAGCTCTACATCCTTCTATGTCTTGTCTATTTAAATGCCTGAATAAAGGTCCCTTAAACATACGTCCTGTTGCAATAATTTCAGGTCTTGTCACATCTGATGTTTTAACAAAGTACCTTTTCCCCTTGCAGGAGTTAATGCTTACAAATGTTCAACAGCTCTTCAATACAATTCTCCTGAAGATACTTCATCCCCATTACTTTCCTTTCTCTACAGTTTTTCTGATAAAACCTGACTGGGTTTTAGCCAACTATTTCCATAATCTTCATCCCTAATCTTTCATTCATTATTCTCCATCCATGACATCCTTTGCTCTTACAATAATATTTTCTATATTTGATACAGAAAAGATAAACCCCAGTTCACTTACATCTGGACTTTCAAACACTCAACTGTCGAGCCCTTATCATTCCATTCACTTCAAATTCTGTGCAGCTACAGACCCAAGCCCACGCCTTTACTTTTGACACTCTAGTTGTCACTAAATCTTCATTTCTTGCCCTAACTACTCTACAGATGTACCTCTCACATCTGCTCTCTTAAGTTTAAGGGACATATGTTTAAACTGGTGATACTGAACAATCGGTTTAGCCATTCACCATCAGATGTGGTTGGATCAAATAAAACAATGTCAAGATTTTTTCATTTATTGGTATTGGTTTGTTATTGTCACTTGTACCCAGGTACAGTGAAAAGCTTGTCTTACAAACCGAAAACTGCTGACTTTTCCAGAATCATCCTGGAACTTCAGGCTTCTTAAACTCTGCTTTCTGTGTCCCTTAGTAAAATGCTGATGGACCTCTTTGTCCCTAAGACTGAGAAGATGCCATCTGCTACTGTTACCTCTTTCCCTGCTTCCCAAGTTCACCAGGACAAATTTTGAATGTCACCACATTCCCCCACCAATCCCATCTCTCATCTTTCTCTTGTTTTCCCTCATCTGCTCTCCAAACCTCCTGCCCAAGAAAGATACTCCTGCTCCCCTACTTCCATTCCCACTATACTGCTGACTTCTCAACTTCCCTCCTGGCCTTTAGCTGAGATTGTGAACAGTTCTCTTTTGTCAGGATCCTGTCCCATCTTCATAAAATCTATTCATAATCCTCCCTTGTCTCAAAAATTCCACAATCAATTCCAGCCTTGTATTCCACCAAAATATGCACCTCTGTGCATCCCCAGATTTAACAATGGCTTCAGCAACAGTGACTGTAGTTTCAATCACCAAGACTGTAAGCTTCAGAATTTCTTCTCTAAGCATTCGTCAATTTTTTTAAGGCACTCTATAAAACCCAACTCTACCCAAATATCTCATCTGGCTCATTCAATACTGTTTGGATGCTACATGAAGCACCTTGTTACCATTTTTTATTGCTTTAGGTGGTAAATATAAATTTTGTTAAGTTTTGCTTAGTTTCATTAAATCACTCAGTTGTCTTCCAGTATTTAATTCCAACAAAGCTTCAGAACACCAACAAGATTAATCCTTATACACTCTTTGCAATTTTTCTTTGAGGCTCAGCTTATGCATTGGGTTACTGCAATTTTACTTCAAAGATCCCGATTCAGATTTATCTCAGATTAACCATATGAATAAAGACATCTGAAGACTTCAAACTGCTTCCAAAGTTCAAATAGTTAATACATCAAGTCCCTCCTACATTCCAATGCAACTGACATTCTTTTAACATATAGCATGCACAAGACTGAATAAGAAAGAATCTGTGAGATTACATTGCTTGGTTACATAAGCTCTCCACTAGAACAGAACTAATAAAGTACAAAGCAAAGTTGTGCATGTACACAGTGTATCTAGGTTATGGTGTTCAATCAAAGGCAGCATAAAACGGAATTCAACATACAACAAAGAAACAGGCCATTTATGCCAAAGAGTTCACACTATTTTCATACTCCACACAAGTCACCTCCTCAGCCCACATCAATCCTACCAGCATCCTTCTCTTGATTTATCCTTCACGTAACCACCAAGCTTCACCTTAAATTCATCTGCATGGAGCAACAAGTTCCACATTCTAACCATTCATGGATGGAATTTCTTCTGTATGCTGAATGGATTTACTCAATATTATTTTATATTCACAATTATCCTTGAGTTAATTTTTGCTGTGAATGCCCCTTCATAATGCTAAAATCCCTCTTGTAGTCACTCCTTGGCCTTTGATGTTTTAAAGGAAAGATACCCAAAATGTTCAGTCTTTTCAGAAGCTAGCTCAGTATCATTCTTGTGAGTGCTTTTTGCAGTTTCACCAGTATTTCTATAGCCTTTTTATTCTAAGGATCAGAAATGGACACTCTTTACCATGATAGTTGTAGGAATATGTGAATAACCTCAAGAACTTACACTTAAAATACGTTCTAGCTATTACAACCAAAGGCTGGTATTCATTTGGATTTGTTTTAAGGTCAATTTTACTACATTAAAAATATTATATAAATAGAAGTAACTTTTAGTACTTATCTTATAGCCTCTATTTCTTAACAATTTTCTTACCTCATCTTTCCCCATTAAGATTTTTGTACTAAAAGTGGGTTTGCCAATCTCATTTGCAACAATATGTGGTGTCACAGAGATCAATGTCCCTATTTTGCCATACTGTGTGACCACCACAAAGATGTGATCACTGAATATTGTACACACAACCTCCGTAAGGATTCCACCAATGGCTTCAGCAGCCTGCTTAGACCTGACGATGCTTTCTGCTGCCATAAAACCTCTCAGAATGATGCGCTGGGTGTTTCCAATCCAATTACAGTCTTAAGAGCCACGGTATTCAAGAGGTCCTTATCTAAATTGAAAAAAAATTCAAATCAATGTATTTTCAAGATATCAGATAGTTCCTATTCCAGCTGCATTTCACCCATCATTTATTAATACTGGCAAAGAATACAGGTTCCCAGGCAAGATGCACAAGTTTAGTTGCCTCAGGTCTCAGACTGCACATTTGGTGGGCGGGAGGAAAATAATTTCACATAAATGTGCATCAAGTTCACATTGGGTTTAGTAGTCCAGGTTTCTGGTATAGATGTGTAAGTAATCCAGTCTTTCCATCCCCTGAACCCCAGAAATTAGGGGTTCAAGACCCTCCCCAGAGACTAGGATGTTAAATTTAGACGGATCCCCTGGCACCATTTCAAAAAGCAGAGGATCATCTACACAGATAGTGGTGTCATTACAAGCTTTCTCTTTGTGGGATCTTGCCATGCATAGATAGATTTCCGAGAACAGTGACCAGTCTTCAGAGAGTGCTCCACAGGCTGCAAAAACACTTTGGGATGACCTGGAAGCAGTGGACACATTAACATCAGGAACCCATGAAGGCCCACTGGCCTGTAGTGAGTGGTTCCAAACGTCCTGACTGAGCTGCTTTACTCTCCACTCACCGGCAGAGATGCCCATTCCCTCACTGCCATCTATACTCACCCTGATGGCTGTTTTCAACCCAACCCATGGCCCCAGCCATTTGCTCGTTGTTTGATGCTGCACCCCTCCCCACTTCCATGACAACAACCACATACTTCTGTTGCCCCTCCCCTTGAGCCTCATATATCCTTCTGCCAATCCCCCAGATTTTTCTCTTGTAGCCTTTATCCTCCTGTCAATCCCATCCTTCCACCACCTATACAGACCCATATCCTTCCAAAAACTCTTGACGCCCCCATATCTTCCACTGTCCTTCAATATCCTTCTATCATCTTCCCTTCCCCAATATCCTTCCCTCGCCCCCCTCCCCACACCCCCCCATAGACAACAAGGTGAACGAGGTGGAGGACAGGAAGGAGATAGAGAGTCTATTGGCATGGTGTCACCTTTCCCTCAATGTCAGCAAAACGAAGGTGCTGGTCATTGACTTCAGGAAGCAGGGCAGAGTATATGCCTGTCTGTATCAATGGTGCTGAGGTAGAGATAGTTGAGAGCTCCAAGTTCCTAGGTGTAACTATCACCAACAATTTGTCCTGGTCCAACCACATGGATGCTACAGCCAAAACATCAACACCTCTACTTCCTCAGAAGGCTAAGGAAACGCAGCATACCCCGATGACTCTTACCAAGTTTTATAGATGCACCATAGAAAGCATCCTATCCCGATGCATCACAGCTTGGCATGGCAACTGCTCGGCCCAAGACTGCAAGAAATTGCAGAGAGTTGTGAACACAGCCCAGTCCATCACACCAACCAGCCTCCCCTCCACTGACTCCATCTAACTTCCTGCTGCCTCAGCAAAGCAGCTAACATAATCCAGGACCCTTCCCACCCCAGTTATTCTCTCTTCTCACCTCTCCTGTTGGGCAGAAGATACAAAAGCCTGCGAGCATGTACCACCAGATTCAAGGACAGCTTCTACCCTGCTGTTATTAGACTCCTGAATGGACCCCTCAACGCTAAAAGATAATCTCTTGATCTCCCAATCTACCTCGTCGTCGCCCGTGCACTTGTCTTCCTGCACTGCTCTAGCTCTGTAACACTATATTCTGCATTCTGTTTTCTTTTTACTACCTCGATGTTATTATGTATGGCACGATCTGTCTGGATGGGACACACAAGTTTTTCACTGTATCTCTGTATATATAACAATAATAAACCAATACCAATATCCACCTGTCACCATCTACAGCACCTTCCACATCCTTCCATAAATATTCACGGTGTAAGAGATAGCATGTTGGTGTGGATAAATTAGTAAATTGGTTTATTATTGTCACATATAATGAGGTACAGTGAAAAACACGTCTTGCATACCGTTCATACAGATCAATTCATTACAACAGTGCATCGAGGTAGTAGGGTAGCATAGCAGTTAGCGCGACACTATTACAGTGCCAGCGATCGGGGTTTGATTCCCATCGCTGTCTGTAAGGAGTTTGTACGTTCTCCCGTGTCTGCGTGGGTTTCCTCCGGGTGCTCCGGTTTCCTCCCACATTCTAAAAGTCGTAAGGGTAGGTCAATTTGGGTTTAAAATGGGCGGCGCAGACTCATTGGACTGGAAGGGCCTGTTACCACGCTGTAAATAAATTTTTTTTTAAAATTTAAAATTTAATTAAAAAAAACAGAATGCAGAATAAAGTGTAACAGTTGCAGAGAAAGTGTAGGTGGACAATAAGGTGCAAGGTCATAACGAGGTAGAGTATGAGGTCAAGAGTCCATCTTACCGTACTAGTGAACCATTCAATAGTCTTATAACAACAGGATAGAAGCTGTCCTTGAGCCTGGTGGTATGTGCTTTCAGGCTTTTGTATCTTCTGCCCAATGGAGGGGGGAAAGAGATAATGTACAGAGTGGGTAGGGTCTTCGATTATGTTGACTGCTTTACCAAGGCAGCAATAAGTGTAGACAGAGTCCATGGAGGGGAGGCTGGTTTCCATGACGTGCTGAGCTGTGTTCACAACTCTCTGCAGTTTCTTAGAGAAATACAGCACAGAAACAGGCCCTTTGACCCAACTGGTCCATTCCAACCACAGCATCCTCTCTACTTAGTCCCAGTTGCCTGTGTTTGGCACATAACCCTCCAAGCCCCTCCCCTCCACGTACCTATCCAAATTCCTCTTAAATGTTGCAATTGTACTCACTTCGACCACTGCCTCTGGTAGCTCATTCCAGGTACTCACAACCCTCTGTGCAGAGAAGTTATCTCTCACGTCTCTTTTAAAGCTCTCCTCTCATTTTGTATCTGTGCCCTCTAGTTTTGGACTCCCCAACCCTAGGGAAAAGACTATGACCATCCACCTAATCCATAACCCCCATGATTTTATAAGCTTCTATGAGGTCACCCCTCATTCTCATGCACTCCAAGGAATAAAGATCCAGCGTGGCCAACCTCTCCCTATAACTCTGGCCTTCTAGTCTAGGCAGCATCCTTGTAAATCTCATCTGCACCCTCTCCAGCTTGACAATGTCTTTCCGATAACAGGGTGACCAAAACTGTGCACAATACTCCAAATGCGGCCTCACCATTGACTTATATAACTGCAACATAATGCCCCTACTCCTAAACTCGATGCCCTGACTAATGAAGGCCAGCACGCTAAACACGTTCTTCACCACCCTGTCTACTTGTGCAGCCACTTTCAGTGAACTGTGCACTTGTACTCCTAGGTCCCTCTGTTCAACAACACTTGTCAGTGCCCTGCCGTTCACTGCATAAGTCCTAACCTGGTTTGAATGTCCAAAATCCATCACCTCACATTTATCTGAGTTGAAAACCATTTGCCATTCCTCAGACCATCTCCCTAACTGATCAAGATCTCTTTGTAATTCATCGTAATCTGCTTCACTATCAACAAGATCCCCTAATTTAGCATCATCAGCAAATTTGCTAATCCTGCCAGGTACATTCATATCCAATTCATTTATATACATAATGATTTATATACATCTACAGAGGTCCCAACACTGACCCCTGGGGCACCCCACTAGTCACAGGCCCCTAGTCGGAGAATTGACCTTCACCATCACCCTCTGCTTCCCATCGTCGGGCCAAATTCTGAACCCACCTCGCTAGCTCCCCCTGAATCCCATGCGACCCTAACCTTCCAGATCAGCCTGACATGCAGGACCTTGTCAAAGGCCTTACTAAAGTCCATATTGACAACATCCACTGCCTGACCTTCATCTGTCCCCTTAGTTACCCCTTCAAAAACTCCAAAGATTCGTCAGACATGACCTCCCATGCACAAAACCATGCTGACTATTCCTGATCAGGCCTGGATTATCCAAATGATGGTAGATCTTGTCCCTCAGAATTCCCCCCAGTAACTTCCCTACAATCGAAGTCAGGCTCACCGGCCTGTAGTCTTGTGGTCACGGGCAGAGCAGTTGCCATAGCAAGCCATGATGAATCTGGATAGGATGTTTTCTATGGTGTATCGATAAAAGTTGGTGAGGGTCAAAGGGGACATGCCAAATTTCTTTAGCCTCCTGAGGAAGTACAGGCACTGGTGAGCTTTCTTGGCTGTGGCGTCTATGTGGTTGGACCAGGACAGGTTATTGGTGATGTTCACTCCTCGGTACTTGAAACTCTCAACCCTCTCGACCTCAGCACCATGGATGTAAACAGGAGCATGTGCACCGCCCCCATTCCTGAAGTCAATGACTAGTTCTTTTGTTTTGCTGACATTGAGGGAAAGGTTGTAGTCATGACACCATGTCAGTAGGCTCTCTATCTCCATCCTGTACTCTAACTCATCATTATTTGAGATACGGCCCACTATGGTGGTATCATTTACAAACTTGTAGTAGGAGTTGGAGCAGAATCTGGCCACATAGTCATGAGTGTATATAGAGTAGGGTAGGAGTCTGAGGACACAGCCTTGTGGAGCACCAGTATTGACAATATTCGTGGCAGAGGAGTTGCTGCCTATCCTTACTGATTGCAGTCTGTTGTTCAGGTAGTCAAGGATCCAGTTGCAAAGGGAGGTGCTGAGTCCCAGGTCTAAGAGTTTGGAGATAAGTTTGCTTGAAATTATAGTATTGAAGGTGTAGACATTAGCCAACTAATAGGTAAGAGAGTAGGCATCGATAGGTTCAGGTGACACAGCAGCTATTAACAGTGCTTCACAGCTTCAGCGACCTGGGTTTGATCCTGACCTCCAATGCTTTCTGTTTGGACTTGGACATTCTCCCCTTGACTATGTGGGCTTCCCGTGTGCTCCAATTTGCTCCCACAGCCCAAGGACGTGCAAGTTGGTAGGTTAATTGGCCGCTGTAAATTGCCCTTCATGTATAGATAAGTGATAGGAGAACCAGGCTGGAAATAATGTGAAAAAGAATAGATGTCAGAGAAAAAGAAATAAGGGAATGGGATTGCTGAGATTGTTCCAAAGGCCAATGCAGACGCAATGGGCCAAATAAATGCTTTCTGTATTGTTAGACAAATGTGATAAATTTATCTTTTTTCTCATTGGCATGACTCGCCTGCTTTAAGGATTGGTGCTGGAGCCTCAATTTTTACAATTAATGCAAATGACATCATCAATCTTGAAGACCTGGGCCTCTGTACCTCCTTCTGCAACTGGATCCTCGACTTCCTCATCAGCAGACCTCAATCAGTGAGGATTGGTAACAACGCCTCCTCCTCACTGACCATCAACGCAGGTGCACCTCAAGGCTGCATGCTTAGCCGTCTTCTCTACTTCTTATACACACGATTGTGTGGTAAGCACAGCTCCGATGCTATATACAAATTTGCTAATGACACCACTGTTGTTGGATGAGTTACAGATGGTGATGTGTCAGCATACAGGAGTGAGATAGGACACCTGGTTGAGAGGCGCCACAGCAACAACCTCTCTCAACATCAGTAAAGCTAAAGAACTGATTGCTGACTTCAGGAAGGGGAAGAAAGGTGAACGTGCACCAGTCTAAATTGGGGGACTGGCAGTGGAGAGGGTCAGCAGCTTAAAATTCCTGGGCGTTGACATATCGGATGACCTGTCCTGAGTGCACATAGATGCAATCACACGGAAGGCGCACCAGCATCTTTACTTTCTTAGAAGGTTAAGGAGGTTCAGCATGTCACTGAACACCCTAACAAACTTCTACAGATGTACTGTTGAAAGTATCCTGACTGGTTGCATCATGGTCCAGTACAGCAACGTGAATGTGCAGAACATAAGAAGCTGCAGAGAGTAGTGGACTCAGCCCAATACATCACTGTCACATCCTTCCCCACCATCGGAAGTCTCTACATGAGGCCACGCCTCAAGAAGGTAACATCTATCATCAAAGATCCCCACCGTCTGCGCCATGACATCTTCTCATAGCTGCCAGCAGGCAGGAGGGAACAGAAGCCTTTAGTCCCACACCACCAGGTTCAAGAACAACTACTTTCCTTCAAACATGCAGTTCTTGAACCAACCTGCACAACCCTAATCACTACCTCAGTATAGTAACACTATGACCACTTTGCGCTACAATGGACTTTGATTTTTTATGCTCTAATTGTGTTCTTTCTTGTATAATTTTGTTAATATTTTTCTTGTGAATGTCATGTATCTGATGCTACGTGCCTGTGATGCTGCCACAACTAAGTTTTTCATTGCATCTGTACATACATATACTTGTGCATATGACAATAAACTTGACTTTGAAGGGACGAAGGGTATGGTTGGTAAAATTTGCTGTCAGAAAGATAAATGGGAAAGTAAGCTGAAGAGGATACAGAGATGATAAAGGAATACAGAGAGTTTAACTGAGTGGGCAAAGATTTGGCAAATGAAGTACAATGAGAGAAAATTTGAAATTGTTCATTTTAGCAGGAACAATAAGAAATGGATATTATCCAAAGCAAATGGTGAGAGATTACAAACCTCAGAGATGCAGAAGGATCTTGATGTCCTGGGTATACATGATTCGCAAAAAACTAGTACATAGATAAGTAATTCAGAAAGCTACCAAATGTTCTTGCTTATTGCTAAGGGAATGGAATACAAAAATAGAGAGGTGAAGTTTCAGTTATGTAGGGCATTAGTGAGACCAACCTGGTGCACTATGTATAGTGTTGTTCTTTAATTAAAGTAGGATGTTAATGTGTTACAAGCATTTCCAATGTGTACTAGACTAACATCTGGCATAGAGCGGTTGTCTCATGAGAAAAGCTCGTGCAGATTAGGTTTGTACATGTTGAAGTTGAGAAGAGTGAGAGAGAACTTGATTAAAATATACATGATTCCAAAAGGTCTTGACGGGATGGATTTGGAGAAGGTATTTCCTCACGAGAGAATCCAAAACTATTGGGGGAGGGGTACATTTTTAATGAAAAAGGGTCACTCATTTAAAGCAGAGATAAGAGGAGGTTTTTTTTCCCCTGAGAGTTGTCTTTGGAACGATGGAAGGAATGGAAGCGGAGCTTTTGGATCTTATTAAGGCAGATAAAGATAACCAAGTGGTTAAAGGTTATGGTGTAAATGCAGAATGAGGTTACTATCAGTTTAGCCATGGACAGCTTTTATCCGGCTGTTATAAGAATTTTGAACAGACCTCTTATATATTAATGATGAACTCTTGACCTCACAATCTACTTCGTCGTGGCCCTTGCACCTTATTGTCTACCTGCACTGCACTTTCTCTGTAACTGTTACTGTAGCACTATATTCTGCATTCCGTTATTGTGTTTACCCTGTATTATCTCAATGCACATATGTTTTGAACTGATCTGTATGGATGGCTTGCAAAACTAAGCTTTTCAGTGTATCTCAGTACATATGATAACAATAAACCAATTCCAATCCAATGAACCGGTGCAGCATGCTTGAGGTGCCAAGTGGCCTACTAGTTCGATTGTTCCACTGCCCTCCCCCAACCCGCATCGATCACCCCCTCTCTCTCTCTCTCCTCCTTCCCCCTTTTCTCTCCCGACCCCATCCGCTCTCTCACCACCCACCCCCTCCCCTTCCCCTTCCCCTTCCCCCCTCCGACCCCGGACCGGACCGGACCGAGCAGCATCCACAACCCTGTCTCACTCACTTCCCGAAAGCCACAAACGACGGAGACAACACACGTGCGGCGCGGCGCGGCACGTCACATCGGACACGCGCCCGCCCGGTACGTCCGGCGCCGCGTACACGCGCACGGCGCAGGATCAGTAATGGCAACGCGCATGCTCAGGGACTCCGTTTCCATGGCAGGATGGTGAGAGCCCAGGAAGGGGGTGCTTGGCCCATCGAGTCAATGTTGGCTCTGCGTAAGGTCATCTAGTGAGCCTTATCTCCGCCACCCTTTCCTCATGGCCTTGCGACTCTCTTACTCTTAGATACCTGGTTAGCTCCCTTTTGAATGAATGTGCCAGCGCCACTACCCGGTAGGACATCCTAGCCCGGCCACTTAAAGACAACAGGCTTCCTCATGGTATTACAGTCCCTTTCATTGTCTTCTTCGGTGCTTGAAACCTCTGCCAATCTCTCTACGTCTTGTATCCTTCCTAATTTTAAATACTTCTATCAGATGCTCTCACAACTTCCTCTGTTCCAAGAACAACCCCAGTCTATCCACAATCTAAAGTCCGTCATCCCTGCATTCAGTTTAGTAACTCTCGCTATCCTGGTATTGTGTCCAGAACAGGACATGCTACTCCATTTGTAGACAAACCAGGGGTTCATAAAGTTTCTTCATGACTTGGAGACACAAGAGACTGCAGATGGAGGAATCTGGAGCAACAAACCATCTGCTGGTGGAACTCAGCAGGTCGAGCAGCTTCTGTGAGGGGGAAAGGAATTGTCAGTGTTTCTGTTTGAAACCCTGCATCAGAAAACCCAAAATGTGTGGGTCTTCAGGCTCCTGTACTTCCTGCCTAATGGCAGCATCGAGAAGAGGGTATGGCCCAAATGGTTGGGGTCCCAGATGATGGATGCCACCTTCCTGAGACATCACCTCTTGTAGGTGTCCTCGATGGTTGGGAGAGCTGCACCCATGATGGAACTGGCTCAGTCCACTGTTCTGTAACCTCGCGTTCCTGTGCAGTTGGAGTTTCCATACCAGCCCGTGATGCAACCAGTCAGAATGCCTTCCACTGTACATCTGTAGAAGTTTGTCAGAGTGTTTGATGGCATGCTGAATGTCCTTAAACTTCTAAGAAATTAGAAACGCTGGCTTGCCTTTTTCATGATTGTATCTATATGCTGGGCCCAGCATTGTATCTATATGCTGAGACGTTCATCCTTTACACCACGGACCCTTCAATGAGGACTGGTGCATGTTTACCTGACTTCCACATCCTAAAGTCCACAATCAGTTCCTTGGTTTTGCTGATGCTGAGCGCAAAGTTGTTGTTACAACACCATATAACCAGCTGACCTATCTCACTCCCGTACACCTCCTCATCACCATCCATGATTCTGCCAACAACAGTGGTGTCATTGGCGAATTTGTAGATGGCATTGGAACAATGCTTAGCCACACAGTCATGAGTGTAGAGAGAGTAGAGCAGTAGGCTAAGCATGCAGCTCTGAGATGTGCCTGTGTTGATCATCAGGGAGAAGGAGATAAGATTTCCAATCTGTACTGTTTTGTGGTCTCCCAGTGAGGAAATCGAGGATCCAATTGCAGAGAGAGGTACAGGGGCCCAGGTTTTGGACCTTGACATTAAGTTTTGAGAGGATGATGGTGTTGAACACTAAGCTGTAGTCATTGAACAACAGACTGATGTACGTGTTCCGGTTGTCCAGGTGGCCCATAGCAGAGTGGAGAGCCAGCGAGATAGTATCTGCTGTAGACCTCTTGTGGCAATAGGCGAATTGAGGCAGGTCTAGGTTCTTTCTGAGGTAGGAGTTGATTCGAGCTATAACCAACCTCTCGAAGCACTTCATTACAGTGGGTGTAAATGCAACTGCACGGTAGTCATTGAGGCGGGTCACCCTGCTTTTTTTGGATACTGGTATAATTGATGCCATCTTGAAGCAGGTGGGAACTTCAGACCACAGAAGCAAGAGGTTGAAGATGTCCCCGAACACTCCAGCCAGTTGGTCAGTGCAGGTTTGTAGCACTTGACCAGGTATGCCGTCAGGGCTTGACGCCTTGCCAGGGTTCACCCTCCTTAACGATGTTCTGACATCAACCTCCGAGACAAATCACAGGGTCATCAGATGCTGTGGGGACTTGCGCAGGTATATTATTATTATTCCTCTCAAAGTGTGCATCAAAGGCATTAAGCTCATCAGGCAGTGATGCGTCATTGGCGTTTATGCTATTCATTCTCACCTTATAGGAGGTGATGGTGTGCAAGCCCATGCCACAACTGTCGATCGTCCATTTGTGTCTCCAGCTTCGTCCAGAATTGCCCCTTCGTTCCCGTGATAGCCTTCCGGAGGTCATACCTGGACTTCTTGTGGGTCTCTGGATCACCAGTCCTGAATGCCACCGATCTAGTCCTCAGCAGACCACGAATCTCCTGGTTCATCCAGGGTTCCGGTTTGGGAAGACCTGATGTGTTTTTGCGGGCACACAGTTGTCTACGTGGGTCTTGGTGAAGTCGGTGACAACTGTAGCATATTCAGGTCCGTCGATTAATCCCTGACCATGGGCCAGTCCACTGATTTAAAGCAATCCTGTATATGCTCCTCTGCCTCCCTTGACCATACATTTGTGGTCCTCTCCACTGGTCTTGCACTCTTCAGCCTCTGGCTGTACGCAGGAAATAGATTAGATTTCCAGAGTGCAAGCACAGGATGGCTCAGAAGGCCCACTTGATGTTGGCATAACAGTGGTTGAGTGTATTGGGTCCTCTGGTGTTACAGGTGACTTGCTGGTAGTAGTTCAGCAGAGGCTTCTTCAAGCTGGCCTGGTTGAAGTCCCCTGTGAAGCCCTTTAAAAATTCTGTACATTGCAGTGAGATCGCTACTGTTCTAAAGAGTATGGGCTGAGGCTGCTTTATGTTTCTTCAGGGACAAACATGCCAACCCAGGAATCAATCTGCTGAACCATCGCTATACTCTCTATATTATAAATATATCTTTCCATAGGTAGGAATCCCAGACCTCCTCACTGGTTACCTGGGTTCAATCCTATCCTTGGGTGCTGTCTGTGTAGACTTTGCACATTCTCCCTGTCACCATTTGGGTTTCCTCCAGGTGCTCTTGTTTCCTCCTACATCCCAAAGACACATGAGTTGGTAGGTTAATTAGCCACTGTAAATTGCCCCCAATGTGTAGGTGAGTGGTAGAATCTGGGGGGAGTTGTGCATTTGTTGTACCTGCATACAGTGTTTTCATGTACCAGGACACCCAGATCCCTTTGTACTGCAACAATTTGCAGTCTCACTTTGTTTAGATAATAAACTATATTCCATTCTTCCTTCCAAATTGGGTAACCTCACATTTTTCTACATTATACTCCATCTGCAAACTTCAAGTCCACTCATTTAACCCATCTAGATCACTTTGCAGGCGCTTTGTGTTCTCCTCACTACATGTTAACCCACTTATTTTATATAATCCTTCATACTATGTATTTGATCACTTCACTCAGGTTTTCAATATAGCTTATCAATAGTTGATCCCTGATCCCTGTGACAGCTCACTTGTAACTGATTACCAGTCTGAAAATGACCCATTTATCCCTACCTTCTATTTTCTGTTAGTTCACTACCCCCTATCTATGCCAATTTATTATACCCTACCTTGTGTGTTCTTGTGCAATAATCTTTTAGGTCCAAATGTAGTACTGGTTCCCCTTTATCCACACTGTGTTACATTCTCGAAGAACTACATGGAGGTTGGTGACCAGTGGTGTACCTCAGGGATCTGTTCTGGACCCTTACTCTTTTGTGATTTTTATAAGCAACCTGGATAAGGAAGTGGAGGGATGGGTTAGTAAGTTTGCTGATGACACAAAGGTTGGAGGTGTTGTGGACAGTGTGGAGGGCTGTCAGAGGTTACAGCAGGACATAGGATGCAAAACTGGGCTGAGAAGCGGCAGATGGAGTTCAACCCAGATAAGTGTGAAGTGGTTCATTTTGATAGGTCAAATATGATGGCAGAATGTAATATTAATGGTAAGACTCTTGGCAGTGTGGAGGATCAGAGGAATCTTGGGGTCCGAGTCCATAGAACACGCAAAGCAGCTGCACAGGTTGACTCTGTGGTTAAGAATGCATATGGTGTATTGTCCTTCATCAATTGTGGAATTGAATTTAGGAGTCGAGAGGTAATGTTGCAGCTATACAGGACCCTGGTCAGACCCCACTTGGAGTATTGTGCTCAGTTCTGGTCGCCTCACTACAGGAAGGATGTGGAAGCCATAGAAAGGGTGCAGAGGAGATTTACAAGGATGCTGCCTAGACTGGGGAGCATGCCTTATGAAAGCAGGTTGAGGGAACTCGGACTATTCTCCTTGGAGCAATGGAGGATGAGGGGGGACCTGATATAGGTGTATAAGATGATGAGAGGCATTGATTGTGTGGATAGTCAGGCTTTTTCCCAGGGCTGTAATGGTTGCCACAAGAGGACACAGGTTTAAGGTGCTGGGGAGTGGGTATAGAGGAGATGTCAGGGGTAAGTTTTTTACTCAGAGAGTGGTGAGTGCGCGGAATGGGCTGCTGGCAATGGTGGTGGAGGCGGATACGATAGGGTCTTTTAAGAGACTTTTGGATAGGTACATGGAGCTGAATAAAATAGAGGGCTATGGGTAAGCGTAGTAATTTCTCAGGTAGGGACATGTTCGGCACAACTTTGTGGGCCGAAGGGCCTGAATTGTGCTGTAGGTTTTCTATGTTTCTATGTTTAACTCTAGCAAATTTGCCCAAGTGATTTTCCTTTCATAAAATCATATTGACTCTGCTTGACTCTCCTATAATTTTCTAAATGTCCTGCTAGAACCTCCTTAATAATGGCATTTGTTAGGTTGATTAGTCTACAGTTTCCTACTTGCTGTCTCTCTCCTTTCTTGTACCATGGTACTATTTGTGGTTTTCCAGTTTTCTGGGACCTCTCCAGAATCCAGAAAACGCCACTTCCTTTAAGATTAGGATGCAGGCCATCAAGTCCAGGCAACTTACTAGACCTTAGCCCCATTACTTTGTATAGCTCTTTCTTTTCTAGTGATAGAGATTGTTATTAAGTCCTTCCAGCCTAATGACCCATTGATTATTATTACTGGGACATAAAGAGCAATTCAAAATAGTTATTTAGGATACCTATCTTTGCTTTATTTCCATCATGAATTCCCTGGTCATATCTTCTAAAGGACCAATGCTTATTCTTCTACACTCTTCTGTATTATGTACCCAAACAAGCTCTTTCTAGCTATTTTTATATTATTTGCTGGTTTATTCTTATACTCTATCTTCTATCTCCTTATAATTTTTTTAGTCATTCTTTGTTGGATTCTAAAAACTTCCTGATTCTCTGATTTATAACTAATCTTTACAACATTGCACACCTTTTCTTTCAATTTGCTATCATCCTTAACTTCCTTAGTAAGCCATGGTTGGTGCAATCCTCTTACAGAGTCTATCTTCTTCACCAGAATGTACCTTTGCTGAGATTTATGAAATTTTCATTAAATGCCTGCTGATCTACCATCTTATCTTTAATCTACTTACCCAGAACACTTTAGCCAACTCTGTTCTCATACCATTGCAGTGCCATCATTTAAGTTTAAGTCATTGTTTTCAGAACCAACTTTCTCAGCCTGAAATTGAATTTGGACTTCTACCAAGCTTTGATTGCTCTTTCCTAGGGGATCGTTTACTATGAGATCTTTAGTTAATCATGTCTCACTTCAGAATACCAGATCTAAAATACTCTGCTCACTGCTTGGTTCCTCTAAGAAACCATCCTGAACACACTCTATGAACTCATCCTCAAGAATACCATGCCCAACTTGATTTATCAAAAGTAAATGAAAATTAAAATCACTGTAATTATTGCAGTACCTTTCTTACAACCTCCCATTATTTCTTGATTTATATTCTGTCCTACAGTGTAGCTACTGTTAGGGATTCTGTATATTATTCCTGCCAGTGACTTCTCTTTACTATTTCTTATTTTCACCTAAGCTGATTGTGCATCTTGAGCTTCTGAACTAATATCATTCCTCCCCACTGCAGTGATGGTATCCTTTATTAACAGACCTACCTAACCTTTCTTTTTCTGAAATATCAACTACTCCTGAATATTCAGTTCCCAGTCTTGGTCACCTTGCAATTACATCTCTGTGATGGCCACTTATTTCTATTTCTGCTGTCAGCTCAGCTTTTTTGTTACAAATTCTGCACATATTCAGACAAAGAGTTTTTAGTTGAATTTATCATTTATCCTTGTTCTGTCTCTATTTGCTGGTGCAAGCTTATGCTTGTATGCTCTGCCCCTTCCCATCCTTGTTATTGTTACCCCTGTCATTGCCTTGCATTGTTGCCTTTTCCTTTCTCTTTGCCTTCCTAAATAACCCTTCACCTGAACCACTATCTTCTACTTCCAGCTTGGCTTTTCTTCCTTCTAATTTTACCCTCAAGTTTCTACCCCGCAGCAATCTAGTTTAAACTCTTCCCAACAGCACTCGTGAGGCTGTTTGCCAAGTTCCTGTTGAGGCGTGACCCGATTGGCTTGTAGAGGTCCAATCTCTTTCCAAAAATGGTCCCACTTTCTCACAAGCTTAATGCCCTCCTAGCTACACATTCAGCTGCTCTATCTTCCTTTTTCTGTACTCACTAATTCATAGCACTGGGTAATCTGGAGTTTACCACCTTTGATGCTTATGAACCTCTTGTTCCCTAAACTCTGCTTGTAGAATCTCATCCCTCTTTCCACCTATGTCATTGGCACCAATGTGGACCATGATCTCTGGCTGCTTACCATCTCTCTTCAGGATGCTCTGTACCTGTTCAATGATATCCTTGACCCAGGCACAGTCCTAGAGTCACATCCATTGCCACGGTAATGTCTATCCGTCCCCCTAACTATTGAATCCCCTATCATTATTGATCCATCGCTCTTCCTCCCCTCCTGTGCAGCTGAGCCATTTATGGTGCCATACACATAGCTCCAATTGCACTCTCCTGAGCTGCCAATCAAAAAAGAAAATCTATTTGTGAAGGAGATGGAATCACGGGACTCCTGCAGTATCTGCTTTTTCCTTCTAGTCGGCCTGGTGTTAACCCTTTTCCTCTTTCATACTTAAGCTGCCGTCTGACGACCTTTCTAAACACGGTCCATTAAGTTCTCACCCTTATGGATATGCCACAGTGATTCCAGCTCCAGAACTCCAGTTCAAGCTGCTACATCTGGACATGCTTCCTACACATGTGGCTGTCCATGTCATTGGAAGTATCTACGACTTCCCATGTGGCACAGGGTACACATTCCATATGGCTGAGCTGGCCTGACATTCCTTGATTTTAGAGCTTCTAACTTATAAACCAGAAATTAGACAGTAGCAGAAATTGACCAGCTATTTGCCAATCAACAACCTGCCTCTGCCAATGTCACTTTTGAACAACAATGTCAAATCATCGCCAGGCCCACACTATTTATAACCTGTTGGGGTCTCATTGTCCATTATTTAGAAACTCACTGGGCCCCCATTCCTGCTGTTTTCCCTTGTATGTTTTCTTTCCAGATCTTTGTGCCTTAATTGGTATATTCCCATTCTGCCGACATCTCCATGGACATTTGCCTGGACCATTGACCGGCGCAGGGCAAGGCTGCAGATCTGCTTTTTCATCCATTTCCTGAGGACATTGAGTATTTGAGAGCAATGGATGGACATCTAATGGAAATCGGTGGTGTGCACAAATCAATTGAGCAATGCTGGGCAATTAGTAAAGGTGAGTCTATTGCTTATTCAATCACAGAAATCAGAAAAATAGTGCTGCAAATTGACATAAGAACTTGAAGGAGGAGTAGGCCATTTGGCCCGTTGTACCTGCTCTGCCATTCAACAAGATCATGGCTGAATGTTTATCTCAGTGCCACGTTCCTGTACTTATACTATATCCCTTGATAACTTTAGTATCCAAAATATCTATTAATTTCTGTCCTGGCTATTTTGAATGATTGAGCTTCCATAGTCCTCTTGGGTAGAGAATATCAAAGATTCACGACCCTCTAGCTGAAGAAATTTCTCTTCATTTCAGTCCTGAGTGGCTTGAAGAGAAAAAGATTTGGTGCTTGCAGGTGTTGGAAGGCATGTCTAATATCTGGGAGCAGGGGGACATAATAGGAGGTGGAGTAGAAAGCTTTTAGGTCTCAGAGACAATGGAAAGTATCTTAGAGATGTAATGGAGTGAGAGTCTGATCATGCTGAGGATGTGACAATGTTAGGAGAGACAAGTTCCAGCAGTTATGTGGGACTAGGGAGCTTTAGTAGATCAAATTATTTTCTGGAATCTTTTGACTGGCTGGTGCCTTTTTTTGCAATGCAGGACTTTATTGGTACGTATCTTGATAGTACCTCCCAAACTTGTGCCATCTAAGACAGCAGCCTCATAGAAATGCCAGTTCCCCTGCAAGTCACATATCATCCTGACTTGCAAACATATCACCATTCCCTTTTTATCACACGGTCAAAATTCTGGAACTTACCCAGCAACCCCTTGGTAGTATCTTCATTGCATGAACTGCTGAGGTTCAAGAAGGTCGTGCAGTTTCATCATCTCAAGCACACTCAGGGACGGGCATATAGCAGTGGCCTTACATCAGCACCAGCAATCCATGAGAGTGAAACCATCTCTACCACAATCACATAACATGACTCTGGGTACCGAACTCTGGCCACACAACATTGCCAATGTCCTGCATTTGTTGGAGGGAAAAGCAGTTCCCACCACCTGGACCTCTAGCCTGTCGGCCTAAGGGTAAGTAGACCAGGCACAGTATTTGTTAAAGGATATTTATCTCTTATAAACAAATATATATTGTTGCATTATTTCTGGAAAAAAGTGAATCATATAACAGTGGTCAGGATTGTGGTACTAGATAGGATGGTCAGAGAAGAACGTTAGGGGTAACCGATGCTATTATTTGGACATAGTCTTAATTCATACATGACATCTGGAAATACAGACAAAGGTCAATAATGATCAGGTGTATTAATAAAATGCAGGTCACCCAGGGAACACAAAATGTACTGACTTGTCCTTATTGTTTTACTTTGTTCATGGAATATGAAGATCACTAACAATGTCCATATATTTATCTATCTTTAATTACCCCAGAACTAAGGAGGTAGTTAAGAGTCATCCACATTGGTGAGTCTGTAGTCGCATATATAAATGTAGAAAATGGAAGCAGGAGTAAGCCATTTGGCCTATGAACATGACTCATGATCTGCCACAATTCAACCTGATCATGGCAAATCACTTGCTTTATTATCCTGTTCCCAACCTTCCCGTTACATCACTTTGATATTAAGAAATATACTTATTTCCTTCATGAATGTATTTAACGACTTGACATCCACTGCCTTCTGTAGTAGAGTATTGCACAGGTTCACCACCCTCTTGATGAAGTAATCTCTCTGAATCTAGGTTCTAATTACATACTCCGTGTCCTGAAGCTGTGACCCATGGTTCTGAACTCTCCAGCCTTTGGGAACATCCTCCCTGTATCTAATCTGTCCAATCCTGTTAGCATTTTATAGGTCTCTAAATCCCCTTTCATTCTTCTATACTCCAGTGAATCTACGCCAAACCGACCCAATCTCTTCTAATGTGTCAGTCCTGCCATCCCAGGAATTAATCAAGTAAGTCTTTGATGCACTCCCTCCAGGATAAGAAGATCCTTCCTCAAATAAAGACCCAAATTATAGACCAAACTCTAGACAGTCTCACCAAGGCCCTCTACAGCTGTGGAAAGACATCTTTGCCAACATATCATTTTTCCTTCTAACTGCATGCTACATTTGAGTATGTTTTCAGTGACTAGGTCTCATTGCACCTTTTTTCCCAATCTACCTCCTTTCAGGTAATAATTTGTCTTTCTATTTTTAGAACCAAATAACCTTGCACTTAACCTTGAAACTACATCTGCCCATTCAATCAACTTGTCAAATCACGTTGGAGCCTCTTTGCATTCCATTCACAGCTCTGACCTCCCTACAGCTTTATATCTTTTGCAAAATAACAAATGTTGTACTTGTTTCCTTATCCAAATTATGGGACCCAAACACTGATCACTGTGGCACCCCACTACCTGACACCCAGAAAATAACTAATTTATTCCTGCTTTCTGTCAACCAGTTCTCAATCTGTGCCAGTATACTCCCTCAATCGCATGTACTTTAATTTTGCACATTAAACTCTTATGTGGAACCTTGCCAAATGCTGAAAGTCCAAATACATCACATCCACTGTTTCTGCCTTATCCATTCTACCAGTTACATCCTCAGAAAATTCCAGTAGATTTGTTAAAGGTGATTTTCCTTTCACAGACCCGTGCTGATTTAATGTAATGCCCTTAGTGCTTTCCAAGTGTTTCATCATTGTGTATTTTATAATTTATTCTAGTGAAGTTAGGCTTATTGGTTTATAGTTCCCTGTTTTATCCCTTACTCTTTTTAAAATTGTGGGATAACATTAGCCACTTTCCAATCTGTAGGAACTACTCCAGTGTCTTAAGAATTTTGGAAGATAACTGCCAATGCATCTATTGTTTCTAGGGCCACTTTCTGTAGTATTTTTGGGATGCAGATTATGAGGGCCAGGGATTTTTTATCCTTTAGCCCCATTAATTTCTCTAGCATTATTTCTTTAGTATTACTGATTTCCTTCATCCCTCCTCTCTCTCGACCATTGGTTCCCCGATATATCAGGGAGGTTATTTCTGTTCTCCTTCATGAAGACAGATGCAGAGTATGTGTTTTACTTGTTTTGCTGTTTCCTTTATTTGCAATTATAATTTGCCTGTTTCAGACAGTAGGGGACCTACATTTGTTTTCATGAATCTTCTTCTATTCACATATTTATAGAACCTTTTATATTTCTCACTCCGTCTCTGCCTCTTAGTCAATCTCTTTGTTCTCTGTTGCTGAATTTCAAACCATTCCAAATCCTCAGCCCTGCTCCTTTTTTGCCAACTTTGTATGTCTCCTCTTTGGATCTAGTACTATTCCCAATTTCTTGTATAAGCCACAGTTTAGTCCTCTTTCTTAACTTATTCTTGTGCCAGACAGAATTAAATAATGGTTGTAATTCATGTATACATTCTTTAAATATTATTCATTACCTATCCACCTTCTACCCATTCAGTAAAGTTCCCCAATCTATCATTGCCTATTCATAACTCGTAGCCTTGTAATTTCCTCTGTTCAGATTCAGGATTTTAATTTCTGATTCTACTACTTCATTCTCCATTGTAATGAATAATTCTAACATGTTATAGTTGTTCTTCCCTACAGGACCACATACAACAAGAACACAAGGAAGTAGGAGCAGGAGTAGGCCACTAGGCCGCTCAAGCCTGTCCTGCCATTCAATATGCTCATTGCCAATCCATGCCGGCCTCAACTCCTCTTCTGATCCAGTTCCCCATAGCCCTCAATTCCTCGATCTATCAAATATTTATCTATCTACATGTAAAATATTTCTAATGATCTAGACAAGATCGTTAATTATTCCTTTCCCATTGCACAGTACCCAGTCTGAGAAAGCCTGTTCTCTAGTTGGCTCCTCAACTTATTGGTCTAACAAAACCATCCACTCCAGGAATTACTCCTCCACAGTATTATTGCTTATTTGGTTTATCTGATCTACATGCAGATTAAAGTCACCCATGATTACAGTTTCTAATTTCCCGTTTAATTCTATTCCCTACATCATTACAACTGTCTGGGGACGTATAAATGACCCCTGCCAATGTTTTCTGCCCCGTGGTGTTTCTTTGCTCCACCCAAACAGGGTCCACATGAATTACCAAGCCAATGTCCATTCTTGCCATTGCATTGATTTGCTCCTTTACCAACAACACTGCACCAGCTTCTTTCCCTTTTTACCTGTCCTTCTTAAATATTGAAATCCTCTGGATTTTCAGTTCCTGTCCTTGGTCATCCTGCAGCCTTGTCTCTATATTGGTAAATATATCATAACCTTATGTACCGATTTGCACTTTTAATTCATCTGTCTCATGGCGAATGCTACATGCATCAAGGCACAATGTCTTCAGACTTGTCTTTTTAATCCTATTAGCCCTTGTAGCATTTTGTTGCACGATGGCCTTTTGCCTCTGGTCCTTGTTTTATCTGCCCTCCACGTTTGCTTCTTTTGTACAAACTTGGATTGTTTTCTCCAGAATGTTGGAGGCTGAGGGGAGACCTGATAGAGGTTTATAAAATTATGAGAGGCATAGATAGGGTAGAGAGTCAAATCTTTTTTCCAGGGTAGAAGTGTCAACTACTAGAGGATATAGCTTTAAGCTGAGAGGGGGATAGTTTAAAGGAGATGTGTGGGGTAAGTTTTTTTTACACAGAGAATGGTAGGTGCCTGGAACGCACTTCCAAGGATGGTGGTGGAAGCAGACACAATAGTGGTGTTTAGGAGGTATTTAGACAGGTACATGAACCTGCAAGGAATGGTAAGATACAGATCATTCAGACAGATAGGTTTAACTTAATTTGGCATTATGGTCGGCATAGTCATTGTGGGCCAAAAGGCCTGTTTCTGTGCTGTAGTGTTCAACATTGTCTTTCATTTCTCTCCTTGTTTCTCCCTGCTCATTCCCCTTCCCATGCCATTCATTAAACCCTCTCAGAGAGCTATAGCAAACACCCTTCCCTGAGGACATTGGTCCCTGCCAAACCTAGGTATGACCCATTCAGTGCTGGTCCTGCTTTCCCCAGAACTGGTCCCAGTGTCCCAGGAGTCTGAATCCTCCCTGCCTACTCAATCTCTGCAGCCAAGCACTTATCTGCTATGTCCTTGACCTTTGTGCAAGGGAGGCCACATACTATCCTGGAGTGCTGCTGAAAAATATCTACTGTTCCCCATATGACTGAGTCCCCTATCACTCTAAGCCTCCCACTCTTTTTCCTCCCCTCAGCAGAGCCACCCATGATATCATGAACATAGCTACTATTGCTTCCCTGAGAAGCCATCTCCCCATCAGTGTCCTAAATAGCACAACTGTTAGAGAGGGAGATGGCCACAGAGGATTCCTGTACTACCTGCCATTTTCTACTCTGCCTGGAGATTAGCTATTTCTTTACTTGCGGTGTGACCTCCTCACTAAATATGTTATCCATGCAGATCTCAGCATTGTGGATGCTCCACAGTGAATCCATCCGCAGCTTCAGCTCCATGTGGGTCGTCAGTAGTTGCAAACAGATACACTTCCCACACATATGGTCATCATGGATACTGAAAGCATCCCTGCCCACAAACCTCAGGAGGAATTTTCCATGAGTCTATACTCTCCTGTCAAGAATGTACTTTAACTTAAATACTAATTTACTTAAATACTTAAATACTTAATAATTAATACTTAAATAAGTACTCTAGGGCCTCATTTCATTCTCAACATTTCTCCTGCAATCTTGGGACTTATCTATGACATAAGCTGGAACGGGTAAGGATAGCAGATTTCTTTTTCTTAAGTGAACCAGATTTTTTTAGTATAATCCAGTAGTTTCATGACACCTGGCATTGAAACTAGTTTTTTAAAATCTAAATTCCAGATTTATTTAATTACTTGAATTTGAATTTAAATTCTCCAAGCTCCATGATGGGAGTTGAACACAATTCTGTGGATTAGTGGTCCAGAAATCTGAGTACTACAATTTATCTAGTATGCCGCTGCACTGGCATTCACTCAACTGAGGGTGCAGTTGCATAAGGAGTATAATTATAATGTGCAGTAAAACATATTTGAATAAATGTTACAGCACCTTGACCTTGTAGACCAGAAATTCCTCATTTCTTAAATATTTGTGTTAAAATGATGTGTGGGAATTCATGCCTGTTCCTTCCAGTGCCACTGGAACATGGTTTTCAATCAAGCCCTTCTGGCAACAGTATGTGGGCTTGAAGAGTGTCTAGTACATTGATTTTCTGATTACTGTTTGTTAAGCATCTGTTAGCAAGCAAACACAGTGGTAAAATGTTTTAGTTAAGAATCCACAATTTCATTATCCATATCTGGGAAGAGGAGCATGTAACTAGAGGACATCAGGAATACTGTCATCACGATTATCTTCATAACAGGAGACCAGTCCAACTGTGGTAACTGCAGAGGGGCCTCTCAGCTTTTTGCTACAGGGAGTCATTGGCAGAATCCCCTTCAAGTAGCTGCTCCCAGAAGCTGAACAGCTGCTCCATGAATCACAATGCAGATTCTGTCCAGCTAGAGACATTTTGGACATTATCTTCACTGTATAACAACCCCAAGAGAATTAAAGGGAGCAGCATCATCTGCTATACATCTAAAGTCTTTGACACCATCAAACTGAAGGGAGTATTGAGCACGCTCCTCAAATTCAGCTGGCCTCAAAAATATAGTGCCTATTTTTGTTGCTTTCTGATAGCATGCAAGCTATGGTCCTATCAAATGGGTCTATGACAGAGCCATTCTCAGTGAAGACCAGTGTCAAGCTATGCTGAGTCATTCCCTCAACAATTTCTTTTCAATTTTTCTCCCAACAATGCTCCAACAAGCTTCTTACGGGACTGAAGCTAATTTTCAGAACTAATGAGAGACTGTTTAACCTACATTCCAGAACCATAGTCACCTGAACCTCATTAGTTGCATTTCAGCATGCAGATCTTGCCTGTGTGCGTGCTATGTAGCCAAGCTACAAGCCATCGTCACCTCATTCACTGAAACATACAAGAGGATGGACCTTATATTTAACACCCACAAGATAAAAGTCCTCCACCAACCTGCCTCACTGTACAACACCACCCTCTGACAATAAAGATTAAAAACGAGACCCTGGAAAATGTACAGTCTTTTCCATATCTCAGGAGCCACCTCTCAGTGAAGATAGATATCAGTGAAGTTCACCATCACCATCTGTGTGCCAGCACAACCTTTGATAAACTGAGGAAAAGGGTATTTGAAGAGCAAGACCTCAGACTTGGCACAACTCATGATCTTTCAGGCAGCAGTGTTCGCATCCCTCCTACATGCTTCTGAATACCTACAGCAGGCATTCCTAGGCACTGGAAAGATACTATACAAACTGTCTCTGTAAAACCTTCAAAATCCACCAAAAGGCTAAGTGATTGCAGCATTCAGTTACCCTCAGCTGACTCTGTTGAGAAGACCACAGTGTTCGCATGGCTGATACCAGACTCCTGAAACAGAAAAGCAAAAAATTTGCAGATGCTGGAAAAACTCAGCAGGTCAAGCAACATCTGTGGAAAGAGGAAAAGGGTTAACAGTTCAGGTCCAAGACCCTCCATTCTCCCTCTGCCTTGAAGGATAAATTGGCCAGGAATTATCGCTTGGTTCACCAGATGAGAGGCTGGAAGGGAGCCACTTACAACCCCAATGTCACACAAGGCTGGAGCATCAGGTGCTGACAGTTATGGGCTGGGGTGTTACAAAATCCTTAAACTGTGCATGATCCAAACTGATAGTGGGTAAAGGAAATAGTAGCTTCAGTTAGGGTATGTGCACAGATCAGCCACTGCTGCCTAGGATGATCCAGAGCTAAGTATTAGGGATGACAGTCATCTTCACCACTACAGCAACAATCTCAGCCTCTGATTATGTTGCTTGAAGTATTTGAGGTAGGATTGTGCTTCTTTTATACTCTTGGGGATAGCCTCTGTGGGCAAGTACTCTTCTTTTGATCCACCTTCAGAGACACGGCATGCTTTACAACCCTTTTGTGGTAGTTCTAGCTTGTGCCACACATCCAATGGGACCGCCACTGAAGCACCCATGGTAAAGGGGCGATGACTGAAGAAATTAATGTGGCACTTACCAGAAGTTACTTATTATCTCATATTCTACCCGATGGGGCTCTGCATGACACCAAGCTCAGGTGCAAGTGGCTCCCTAAGACAGAGAAAAGTGATTGCTTACTCATTTAAATAGTACTGGTGTCGTGCATGGAGTAATATGAAAAGCAAATTCTCTATGATTGACCCACGCTATTTCTTAATCAGAAATCTATGATAGAATTTGAGTGGGCAGGTTCAAAAAGGGCATTGCTTGAAGAATAGCATCACTGTGCATGCTCCACATACAGCATGTTCCGGTGGGTCATAGGTGCAGACGTGGTGGCCAAGGATTTTCAAATAAGCAGGAACACAAAGGACTACTGGTGCAGCAATCTGATAAGCAAAGGAGGTGATAATGAGAACCATTAGGGGAGAGATGAATGGTAGATGAAACCAGAACCAGATAGGGGAAGGGGGGTGGAAAGCATGTGGGTGAGCTATGTGTGTAGTAGGAGGGGAAGGGGGACGAAAATGGGTGATCGGGGGGTGGGGGGGGAGGTTGGAGGGTTGACAAAAATGGGAGAACCAAAGGAGGATCAGAAGGAAAGGTGGGGGGAGGGGGAAAACCCACTGGAGTGGAAGGTGACCTAAAATTGGAAAACTCAATGTTGTAGACTACCCATGGCACAATATGAGGTGTTATCCATCAGTTTGCATTCGATTTTCTACTTGTATGTTACACAAAATAAAATTGAATGGGTTATGAACTACACAGAAACCAATGACAGTTTAATATTTTTATACCTTTGCTAACATGAATCATAGAAATATATATGCCAGAGAAAGAGGCTACTTGGCTTATTAGAGTCATAGAGAGATACAGCATGGCAGCAGGCCCTTCGGACCACCAAGTCCACAACTACCATCAGCCATATATTTACACTAATTCTACATTAATCTCATTTTATTCTCCCCATATTCTCATCAACTCTCCCCAGATTCTACACTCTAGGGGCAATTTACAGTGGCCAATTAACCTACCAACCCACATGTCTTTGGGATGTGGGAGGAAAATGGAGCACCTGTGGGAAACCCACACAGTCACAGGAAGAATGTGTAAACTCCCCACAGACAGCACCTGAGGTCAGGATTAAATCTGGGTCTCTGGCACTGTGAGGCAGCAGCTCTACTCGCTGCACTACTATGCTGCCCCTTTTATCCCCACACTAACCAAAAATTAACTATCTCTACTAATTACACGATCCAGGTCTAGGTCCATGGTCCTCAGGTTACAAAACTTGGTGCTCATTCATATCTTAAATGCAATGATGGTTGCTACCTTTACCATCTTTTCAGGCAGTGAGTTTTAGACCTACGCAACCCTCTGGGCAAAAAGAATTTCTCATCCTCCAAATCCTTCACTACATTACTTCAAATCCTCTTCCCTCTGGTTATTGATCTCTGTGCACAGAGATTGTAAGATTCCAATCCTGTCATGATTCCACAATTCTATTCCAGATCTGAACGTTGCTATTTTAGTTAAAAATAACAAATAATTTGTGGCTTGGCAGGTTGCTGGCAATAAAATTGTATTGCCAGAAGATGGCAGCTTTACACAGTATTTTAGAGGAATCTTTCCACTATTGAGATTTACTTCCTAAAGTATACTCTTCAATTCGCACTTCAAACAGACTGCCAAGTATAGTCAAATCTGAGTTTGATCCCTAAGAAAGCCAATATTTTGTTTACTTGTTTTGTGTTTGCAAGGACCTTTAATACCGAGATTTGTTTTGGAAGGTTGAATAGTTTAAATTGATTGCCCTTCATATTTGATATTTAAGAAAAATCCTGAAAAGACCTATTGCTTGCTTACCGAATGTCAGGACTAGAGAGGTGTGATATTGATAGCCTTAATGCTGACTCCAGCAATGTTAATAGCTAAATGAATGAGTTGGTCATCAAATTGGTCTTAAAATTTGAGCCCAGTTTGCCAAATATCTGTGGCCAGGGAAAAACTGTCCACAGAACATGAATATCATAAAACTAAGAACAACACTGATGTAACAACATATGAAGCTTTAGGCTACCAGGTCCAGTAGTCATAAAATGCTTTTCCAAACGGCCATTGTAAAATTAAAATTTTAGCATCAATGGTTCTGTATTCCAGTCAGACTGGAAAATACTTAAGATTTAGAGTACTGTGATAAAATGGTGCTTATTTGAACCTACTGTAGTTCAGTTTAGAAGTAAATAACATATATTGGGCTGAAAATTAATCCTCATAACTATGGAGGAGCACAGTTTGAGGTACTGTACATTTGTGGGTCCCTTTGCGTCTATCAGGATATTTGTCACCTTATTTTTTGGCAGGGTTTTTATTCTGCCCGGCATGACATTTCCAGTGTAAAACTCACTCAAATGATGTCAATACTAGTGCAATATGCAAATTTTGTCTGCAGTAAAATGTTCACCTTGACAGAAAAGTGACAGTTCTTATTGCTGGAAACCTGAAACAAAAACAGAAATTGCTGGAAATACTCAGCAGGTCAGGCACTCAATATCAAATTCTCCAACTTTAGGTGACTCACTGTTTCTTTCTGTCTCTATCAGAAATGGCCTTTTCTGCCAGTCATCCATCTGTGATCTCGGCTTAGTGTTTCTCTTTCCATTAGTGTAGTCTGGTCTGCTGGGCATGTCCCACAGCCCTGCTATTAGCAACACAGAGCATAGAGAAAGAAACATAATCTGATTCCAATTACCACATTAACTCATTTGGTCTCTCCCTATAAGAGACGTTCCCTTTGCTCTATCCATCCCTTCCCCACCTTCTCTGCTACTGAAAACTGACGTTTTCTCTCTTTCCCAGTTCTGACAAAGGATCTCAGACCTGAAATACTATCTCTGTTTCTCTTTCCACAGATACTGCCTGCCTTGCTGAGTGTTTCCAGCAGTTTCTGTTTTTAACCAGTCTTTACCATTCATTTCCAGTGAGACCATGCCATTTAAAGGCTGATAGTCAAGCTGCTTTCTTTTTTCCTCATTGAACTCCATGATCTCCTCTCAGATATAATCTTGCCTTGACTGCTTTGCCAATAGAAGTCAAGCTCACAATCACTCTCATCATCTTCATCTCAGGATTATTCCTTTCTGCTGCTGATGAGGTCTGACTGACACACCTCACAGTCTGCCACTTACTGTTGCATGATGAAGGTTGTCTAGACTCCATATTCAAGGAGACCATCTAATTTTCCTTCAGTCCACAGGAGCAGGCAGAGCAAACACTGACATTCCCCATCGCATGCATTCAAAGAAAATGTGTCTTTACAGTGACCTCTCTGGCAACCTCCAGTCAGGAGCAACTAGTCATAGCTTTGAAGGGTCTCTGTGGCCCTCTTGCATAAAAGAACATGCCATTTGTTGGCACTGTTCTTCACAAGCCAGTCTTGACCCCTTTGACCTGCTGGGAGCATTTTGCCAACTTCTTCCCATCATTGCAACATCCATTCACTCAATAACAACTCTCCCCCTTATTTGGAAGAGTATTGATTGTACTGTGGTGATCCCTATAAGAGCTGCTTGCAAAGATATCACCGACTGATTTAAATAGATGGCAAGAGTGCAAACTTGCAACATGGTAATGCTGCACGGGAACTTCTCTGTACATGACTTTCATAAAACAAAAGCAATGTACCTTCCAATGCACCTTCCAGGCTTTCATTGCAGAAACCTCAATGGAAAGCTATGAACGGAGAGTTTTGCTAAGAGCCAGAAGCTATATTTTGATCTGGGTATCAGGATACTTTGATCTGGGTATCACTTTTAGAATGCCTTTAAGATCTAGAAAATGATCTATAAACAACAGACATAATTGTATGTGGTCAGTTGGCTCAAGTATGCACCTTTAATCTCTTGCTTATTTTGTTGAGATGTTCAAGATAAAATCAGATTATCACTGAGTTTACCCTGTTTTTATGTGGGGCTATATTAATCTTCTCTGATATTTTCATGTTCACTCAGTATTCTACATGACAGAAGTTAGCTGTATGAACAGGTTTCCACATGCTGTGCTACCCCTCCTCTCCAAGGCACATCATGTCCCTTTCAACAGTGTGACCTTTCACTTACCTTGAGCAAAGCCACACTAGATCTGCTGTCAGAGGCAAGTAATTGAAGACCCAGCCCAGATGCCATCTTATGCCCTCAGCTACTGAGGCACTGTAGCTGAGAGCAAAAGGGCATTGATGCTCATGACTAATAGGGACAATATTCCAACTATCTATTGCTTTGAAAAATCATGTCCACTGGACATAAGTCTCAAGAAACTGAGCAACACACTTGCATATTTCCTGATATTGCAGGATGATGACTGATATTTTCGTGTAATAACCATCAAAAATGGCCAAAAACCACTGTGCAATTTCCAGACTGTTCAGCTCCATTGTTGTGCTCGAGATCACTTTGAGTTTCCAATGCACAAACTATTTAATGCTCCCTTTCTGAAGGAAGTATTGTTATAGCTTCTGGCTCTTAGCAAAACTCTCTGTTCATAGCTTTTCATTGAGGGTTCTGTTGGTTTGTTTTCTATTCCAGTCTGAGTAATTTGATTCCATGTCTTTCAACTGCATACCTACTAGGCTGCTATTTGAAAATCTCTTTGTAAAGTGAACACCACTCAACATTTCTTCCCAACATTTTTGCGTCTGCATAATTTGCAGAAATATTAAAGTCTTGCAAGTATTCCATTGAGTACAAAAGATTGAGAGTTGGTCTATTGAGGTGTTTCATATGATGAAAGGGATTAAAGGTGGGGATAGAAAGAAATAACTTCCTCTGGCAAGGAAAGGGCAGAAGAAGGGAGCACAACCTTAAAATTAATTCCTGGGCTGTAGGGATTGTTTTGTGAGGAGAGATTAAGCAGATAGGGCCTGTGCTCACCAGAGTTTAGAAGAATAAGAGGTAGTTCCATTGAAACATACAAAAATCTTACTGGGCTTGGAAGGGTAGATGCAGAGATGCTTTTTTTCCTGGTTGGAGTGTGTAGAATCAGGGGTTACAATTTCAAAAAAGGAGGTCAACCATTCAGGACAGAAGATTTCTTCACCTAGAGGATGGTGCATCTTTGGAAGTCTTCATCGAAGGAAGCTGTGGATGCTCAGTTACTAAGTGTATTAAATATAGTAAGCAATAGCTTTTTGGATATTAAAGAATCAAGGGATTTAGGGTTAGTGGCATTGAGGTAAAAGATCAGCCATGACCTTACTAAGTGCTGAGCAGATGAAAAGAGCCCAATGGCCTTCTCCGGCTTCCAGTTCTTGTGCTTGTATGTTCTTATGTCAGTCCATTATGAGTGATGTCAGGCAGCAATTCTCTACACAAAGTAGAACGGAAATCTGGAACTCTCTCCGAGTGCTAAGGGCTGAATTGAAAATTTCAAAGCCAAGATTGATAGACTTTTATTTCCTCAAGGATACTGATGATTAAAGTATAGGGCTGAATTTAGGTAGTTAAAATCAATTTAAAGTTGAAGTTTATTGTTGCCTTTAGCATACATACATAGGGTATAAATGCCATGAAAGTCACCTTTTTGCAGCAGCAGCACAGTACATTTGCAAACATTTCAAACATAAGTTAATGTAAACTTGTTAACATAAATTATACATAACTTTCATGTGCACAAAAATAAACAACAACATAAACATAACAACATTAGTGCAGGATTGAAAGAGAGATAAAGAAATATAGTCTGAGGTACTGTTAGGTGTTTTCAGGTCGGTTCAAGAACCTGATGGCAGTGGGGAAGAAGCTGTTGTTGGACCTTGAGGTGTGGGTCTTCAGGTTCCTGTATCTTCTGCCTGATATAAGCATCGAGGAGAGGGCACAGCCCGCATAGAGGAGGTCCCTGATGATGGATGTCATCTTCCTGATACATCGCCTCTTGTAGATGTTCTCGGTGGTGGGGAGAGAGGATATAGTACAGTGCATATTGGCACAGCTAATAGAGCTGTTGCCTCACAATTAGATTGACCCAGGTTTCATCTTGACCTCCAGTGCTGTTTGTGTCGAGTTTGCATGTTCTCCCTATTGCTGCTTGGGGTTTCCTCTGGGTGCTCTGATTTTATCTCAAAAGAAAATGTGTGAGCTGGTAGGTTAATTAGCTACTGTAAATTGCCCCTTGTGTGCAGGTGAATGGTAAAATCTGGGGAGGAGTTGATGGGAATGTGTGAAGAATAACATGGGTTAGCATAGGGTTAGTGTGAAATTGGATGGTTGATGGTTAGCGTAGACTCAGTGAGGTGAAGGGCCTTGTTCCATGCTATATCTTTCTATGAACATGACTCTATAAAATGGGATTAGTGTAGGATTAGGTCCTTGATAATCAGAGCAAACGTGGTGGTCTGAAGGTCCCATTTCTGTGCTGTCTGACTCAACTCTACAACAGCTATGGTCTAGTTGAGAATGGGGACAGGCTTGAGCAATGCCCCGTTGCTTCCATGCTCCTAAAGCCTTTCACCACTTTTTTTTAAATGAATACTTCATGTCTTTCTTTTTGCCATTTCTGTCCAACCTAAGTGTGGCAGACCAATGAAATGCCCCACCTGCAATACTTGCTCTTTTAGATACTACATGTTCTGAAATCATTTTGTCCTTTGTTAAAAGCTAAATGCTGCATGTATGAGAAAGACATACTGCTCTTGGGATGCTATCTTGCTAAATAATAGCCTTGGTCAGTTAGTAATGGTTTCACTCCCAAGTCAGGGGGCTATGTGTTCAAGCCCTACAATAGAGATGTACATATCATCAGAGATGACTTTACTGTGCAGTGAAGAGGTGTTGATTTGGATTGGGACCTATAGTGAAGAACTGTGAGGTAAACGTGAAGGATTTAAAATAGTCCCTTTGAGAAAGAACATGATTATTCTCCCGGTGCACTGCCCAATATTTACCCTGCACCAGCATCAGCAAAAAGATTATCTTTTCTTTATTCTATCTTAGACATAGAATATAACGTAAGGCAGGTTTTGCTGTCACTGTATACAATACTGGTTGATCCACAGTTTGAGTATTGTGTGTTGTTCTGGCTACCTCATTGCAGGAAAAACATGATTGCACTGGAAAGGGTGCAGAGAAGACTTATGAGGATGTTTTAAGGACTAGAAGCTTGCAGCTATGAAGAAAGACGGGTTGTTTTTCTTCTAACGGAGGCTGAGGAGAGACTTTATTGATGTGTATAAGATTATCCGGGGCTAAACAGAGTAAATAGAAACAACCTATTTCCATTAGAGGAAGTATTAAAAGCAAGGTGGGGCTAGATTTAAAGCAACTGGTGGAAGGCCTAGCAGAAAGAATGAGGTTGGTAGCTGGACCTCACTGCATGAAATGATAGTAAAAGCAGAAACCTTCACCACATTTAGCAAGATTCAGATGTCTGCTTGAAGAACTGTGACCTGCAGAGCTATAGATCAAGGCAGGATTAGGCAGCTTCTTTTAAATTGGCATCAGCCTGATGGGCGAAATAGCCTCCTTCTGAGTCATACATTTTCTATAACTCTCTGATTACCTGCTCATTATCTATTTTCTACTCTGGAGTCTTTGTTATGAGCAAATTGGCTGCTGTGTTTCTCTAAATAGTGACAATGCTTTAAAAGATGCTTCATTGGCTGTGAAAACCTTTGGAGCATCCAGAGGTCCTGAATAATTGCAAGTCCTTTTTGTTCTAAACATGCTCATCTTATTACAGCATGTTATTACTCACAACTGATTCATATTGACGAAATAACATCTGTTTAGTGAGTTGATAACTAGTGAGAATGTATTTAAGATCATAAGCAGAAAAAGCTGTAAAAGCAGGAAGATCTTTTAAGCAGTTTTATTAAGAAATGAAAAGCCTGAGCAGAAATATTGGGAATATCAGGATCCAGAATAGTTTTATAACCAGAAGAGATAAATATTCAACATCAATGTATTCCAAAGACAGGGAGGCAAAAGCAGAGGGAGGGAGGCAAAAGCAGAGGGAGAAAAGCAGTTGCAGAGACCTGCTGCAGGCACGAAGGGTCATGACCTCTTTTTGTGCTCTGAAATTCTATGAAGACCCCAAAGTGTCCATGTTGAAGTCTTCACACAGACCAGGAGAAGGTGTGGCTGGTGGGGTGAGGAGTTGCCCTTACACTGAACAGATTGAAGCAGGAATTAAAAAAAAACTGGAAAGATATTTGTCAGAAATTGCAATATTAACTTGCGTTGTTTCTTTAGATGTCAATTGAACTGAGCTGTATTTCAATTGTTTTTAATTACTTAGGTTTCTAATTTTCAGTGTTCCTGATTCTTTTTTGTTCTAGGTTTTGAACAACACTTTCTTCTACCCACAGAATTCCTGTCACATCTTGTACATAATTAGTGGATAAAAGCAGTAATTGACATTGCCCTCACATGTCCAAGAACAAGGAGAGAAGTCAGAGACTAAGGGTTCAATCCTTACCTCCAGCGCTGTCTGTGTGGAGTCTACACGTTCTCCCTGTGACCACGTGGGTTTCCTCTGGGTGCTCCGGTATCCTCCCAAAGACATGAAGTTGGTCACAGTAAATTGCTTCTAGTGTGCAGATAAACGGTAGAATCTGGGGAGAGCTGATGAGAATATGGTAAAAAGAAGAGTGGGATTAATGTAGGATTAGTGTAAATGGGTGGTAGATGGTCAGTGGACTGAAGAGCCTATTTCTGTGTTGTACCTCTCTATGACTCTAAAAATTAGATGTGTTAAGGTGTTTTAGCTTTAACTCTTTCCTTTAAGGAGTTGTCAAAACTAAAGGCATCTGGTGTGAGTCTGAGAACATGCTGAACATAAAAACATTTTCTTGTCCAGCAGTTTCTTCCTGAGCATTGCTTTTTATAGCAACATCTGTGCCCTTCCATGACTCTCAATGAGCCATACTATCCAAGCAGATTTCCCTTGTTGAACACATATCAAGGTTGTTTAATTTTTCTTGCTGTTCCTTTCTCCTCTGACTGAAGGGGCTTTGAATAACCTTGAGAGGAAATACAGAAAGTAACCAAATTAAATCTGCAGTGTAAAACTTCGGGTCACACATGCAACAAGCCAAGACTGAGAGCTCTTTGCGTTGATCACCTTATCTTAAAAAAGTACAGGCTTACACATAGCACCTTTTGCAACTTCAGGACATCCAGAAGTGCTTCTAAAGTCTAGTTTCTAACACGATATAGGGAAACATAGCAAGGTTTCACAATTGGTAATGTGACAATGGCCAGATGAACTCACTCATAAGTGGGAATGTTGTTCTAGAACATTTGTACTGTGGAGGGTTGTGGTTGTCATGAAGGGTCGTGGTTGTCACGTGACAGTGACAACACTGACCCCATCTGGTTGAATGATAGCACTGCACCTACCTGGTCGGAAGAGACACCACTGTCAATCAAGGTTTGGCTCCACTCCCACTCATTAGTGCACACCTAATTATTGGTCGCTTTAAACACCTTTGTACCTGGCACACTCAGGTGATTGGCTTGTTTGAACTACCTGGGCTGGACCACCCAAGCCCTCCAGCAGTATAAAGAGTGCCACATGCTTGATTCTTTCTCTTTGTTGTCTCCGAGGGACGCTGAGGTAAGCTGTGCACTGCTTAAGAGTAGTTAGTTAGAATATCCCTCTGGCATAGAGCCGATGCTTGCACTGAGTCAAGGACGGTGGCAAGTGTCATATTGTTTCTTCATTGATGTGTTTGTACCCAGTTTGTTGTGTGTGTGTGCATCTCACCCTTGTTGCGATTTTCCCCCCCCCCATGTGTGTATTGCCCCTGTTATCCTGTCCTACGTTTGTCTTTGCAAATAAATCATTTTAACTCCAAAGACTGTGTCCAGACTCCTTGCCCTTTAAGACCTTATGAACTTGTCTTACAACAACATTAGTTGGGCCACTGCTGGAAGCTCTGTTTAGTGTTCTGGTCACCACAGGAAGGTCATGATAACTCTAGGAAGATTTACAAGGAGAATTACAAGGATACCATCCATTTTCTCCATCCCACAGCATCTGCTCTCAACATGAGGCCTTCTATTCCAGGACACCTGAAGTGTCCTCCTTTTTCAGGAAATGTGGCTTCCCTTCTACTGTGGTTGAAGGAGCCCTCTCTATCATTTCCTCCATTTCTTGGACTTCTGCTCTCACTCCATCTCCCCCCCCCCCCCCCCCCCCCCCCCAAACAGAACAGAGATAGAGTTACGACTTTTTAAAAGGATGTTGCTGGGCTGGAGAAAGATGGTTATGTCTAGGTTGGGATTTCTTTCTTAGGAACAAATGATATTCAGTGAGGGAAGATTTAAAGGAGGTGTGTAAAATTATGGGATGCCTAGAAATGTAAACAGTAAAGACCGTTTTGGCTGAGCAGAGAGGTCAGTGACCAGGGGCAGGGATCTAAGTTAATTAGTAGAAGAACTAGAGGGGAGAAAAAATTATTTCTCTCAATGAGTTATGAGGGCCTGGAACTCACAAGCTGAAACTGTGGTGGAGGGAGAAACAGTGCATTTAAAAAAAGTACCAGGATGAACACTTGAGGAGCCTTATTATCCAGGGTTAGGGACCGATAGCTAAGATGTGGAATGAACTTTAAACCACCCCCACTGCAACTGGCCTGTGTCCTCCTGCACCATTATAACAAGGCCCACCACGAGCTTGAGGGCACAATGGACTGAGTGACCACCTGCACTGTAAATTCATATAATTCTCTGATGTTGGATTGAATTAAATATTGGAAAGTTGGACAAGAAAACAATGACAATTTCCTTGCTCTTTTTATACAATATTATGGGATCTTTTACATGTCAAGGGCATGGGTTTAATGTCTCATCCTAAAGAAGATATCTTTGACAGTGCAGTGCTCCCTCAGTACTGCATGTGGAATGCCAGCCTAGATTTTCTACTGGATGTCTGGAGTAGGACCTGACACCACTGTTTCCTGATTTAGAAGTAAAAATGCTGCCCATTAAACCTCAATTAGCATCACATACCTTAATCTATAGAAAGATGCAGGAGATTCTTTTTATACACAGAAAAATGGACAAAACTAGAAAAGATTTTTAGAAATGCAGGTTTGAGCTTTTGAAGAGGGAGCCTGAGGTTTGAAATCAATTGGGAGTGAGTTGTAGATTGTGGGAGCAATGAGGCTAGATATGAGCAAAGGACACACAGGGAATCCACTCAAAAGATTTATGAGCACTGAGGGCAAGTTATTGAATCTGAAAGTGAGGACAAGTGGGAAAAGACTGAAGAAAGAAATGCTTGATAAGATAAGATCTTTATTAGTCACATGTATATCGAAACACACAGTGAAATGCACTTTTTGCTAGTGTTCTGGGGGGCAGCCCACAAGCGTCACCACACTTCCGGCGCCAACATAGCATGCTCACAACTTCCTAACCTGTACGTCTTTGGAATGTGGAGGAAACCCATGCAGATACGGGGAGAATGTACAAACTCCTTACAGACAGCGGCGGCAATTGAATCCGGGTCGCTAGCACTGTAAAGCATTACGCTAACTGCTACACTACTGTGCCTGAGGTGCAGCAGGGATTGAGTTTGGATGAAGTCTGTTTGTACTGTTTGAGGAATGACCCTGAAGTATAGTCTGGAGCTAACATGAGGTTCTTTTGAACCATCAGCCTCTCTACCCCATGTGATTCTGTATATTAAATATGGCTACATGCGCACCTCCTGATTACTCTGAAATAAACATAGAAACTGCTGACAATATTCAACAGGTCTGATAGCATCTGTAAAGAATGAAGCACAGTGAGCCTATTAGGTCTGTTTATTTTGTTAAAGAAAATTGTCCTACTTATTAAAATTAATGAATGGATTATCACAGACTTGGGGGGGGGGGGGTGGTTGCAGTATTCCTATGTACATGCTACCAATAAGATTGTATGCTGACAAAATAAGATAAGATTTGTAGACAGGTAGCTGAGCCCAAATGTTAAAAATTTTTAATGTACAGATTTAAAAAGAAAATCTTGCAACATACCAATGTTTGACAAGCAATTATGTTTATTTGCAGTGGGAAGCCAGCAAAATGCCATTTTAATCTCAGTCAGGTGCAACTGCATTGCATTTTGGTATGATAAATTTGACTACAGCATGTTATATCTCAATAAACAAGAAGAAATGAGCTTAGCTGAAATAGTTTTTCAATGAAGGTTCAGCACTTTTAAGTTGAAAATCACATTTTAATTATTGAGGGCAAGAGAATTATGGAAAAAGATGTATTTCTTTTTGGTAAAAGAGTTGATTTACCTGCATGTGGTTCTGCAACAATATATAATTAATTAAAATAAAGCATCCTGATTTTTTTTTTGCTATTCCATGCGTCATCAGCTTGTCTCCACATGACCTGGTGGTGGAGATGGTTATCTTATTCTGCCTACAGCATTTTGAAATTGACAAGATTCTGCTTTCCAATTCTCTTTAATTATTCTTATATTTTCTCCCACCACTGCTACTACTCTGCAAAAGACATTTAAATGTGTTACTGGGAAAGATCTCATAAATTCATTGTGTGGGCGACTTTTAACAATATGATGGGCATCATAAAAGCTTTAAGAAGAACACTCCGCTGTCTTTGTGTGCAGGCAGAGAATAGAATGCTCCTGCTCTTTTTCACGTGGCAATGTACCACCATGGCATTTTTCTTTCTTTCCTCTGTGCGTTATCTTTTGTTTTTGTCGCAGATTATAGGTCACCAGATTATGAAGAGAATTTAGAGGCACTGGAGAAGGTGAAACAAAAGGTGTACATGGATGATACCAGGCTATAATTATCAGCTAAGACTGAACAGATAAGAGCTTCTTCCCCTAGGCAAAAGTTACATCTTTTGTGACAGCGACTATGGTGCACCTTCCCTCCTCATTCTCATCCAAGAGGAAGTTGTTAAGTTCTTCAAGCCTGCTCCAACACAAACAGATCACAGGTGATACGTACCACTCCACCATTTACCTATCTTTTCTCCATACCATTTATCCCTCTTACCTCTATTGACCTTAGTCTTGAAAGTTTCAGTGGTTCTGGACTCCATATTGTAAAATATATAGAGTTGCCAGGAATACTTCAAAACAGAATTATAATGACCAGTTTACATTTCCCAGGAAGGACTGAATAGGTTGGGGCCTTTACCTTAAAAAAAAATACAGACTGAGGGATAGTCTGAAAAAACTAAAGGGAGGATACTGGAAATACTCAACAGGTTAAGCAGCATCACTGGGGAGAAACTGTTAACATTTCAGGTCAATTACTTTTCATCAGAAAGGTGAAATATTACCTTTCTGTTTTTTCTCTCTGTTCTGCTGAGTATTTCTAGCATTTTCTGTTTATATTTTAGACTTCCAGCATTGCTTTTCAAAATTATAAGAGGTTTGAGACGTTAGATGCAGAGAAAATGTTTTTTCTTCTGAGAGTATCCAAACCCAGCTATCATAAATGTACGGTAGTTATTAACAAAGGACTCAGCAAGATCTTCTTTGCCCGGATGGTCTTGAATGTAACATGCACTTCCACTTAAAAAACAAGATAATCAAACATGGAAGAAAGGAATGGAGGGTTAGTTGATAGAGTTAGAAGAAATAATGCAAGAGAAGGATGGTGTGGAACATAATTAGCTGCATGTAAAAACTGGTCTGAGAGATCTGCTTCCATGATGTAACTTACATGTAAAAACAAAAACTACTCTACAACTAGTTAGGAAAGGTACGTTACAGTGCATTCTTAGTATAACATGGAAATCCACTGATTTCTGGAAGCACACTTTTGGGGAAAATATATTCTTAGGATATGGCCATTAATGGCTGACAATGATTTCCTGTCCTTAGCTGCTCTGAGGAGATGGCTTAGGACTGTGGTGTATACATTTTGCTGACTTAGTTTCAACAGAAAGTTTGCTAAGCCATTTCAGAAGGGCGGTCAGTGGGATTGGATTCATTCATGACTCTTGATAGAGCTGGCAATTGTTAATGGAATATGCACAGAATTAGGAACCCAAGTAAGTTTTTCTTCTCTTTTCATTCAACTCATGCTCGGGTAAGGCCAGTACAAAGCAAAGATTGAGCATAGGATATTCCTGATTGCTGTTGATTAGTATAGAAGGTTGAGAGGGACTATTACTCTGAACAAACAAATGAGGCAGAGTGGAGGGAGTTTTATACTGTACCCAACCAACATTAACCATGTACTGTATATATGGAAGTGATCCATGAGGTAGGATAGAAAGTGCTTTACTCTGTGCTGATCTTATTTTGTACCTGGCTTGTGAGTGGTCAGAAAGAAACATACCATGTACCTGATACAGCACTTCATTAATCCTGGGAGAATAAGGTTCTGACATTGGACGTTAGACATGAAAAATTGCTCTGTTTTGTTTAGTGACATTGTAGTACTCAATTAGAACAAGCAGCCCACTCACAGTTAGCACAAAATATTTAAATATCCAATCAAAAGTTAGGCTGGATCGTTGGGGAGGTTGTTTGGACTATGTGATGTATTGCTTTAATAAATGATTATTAGAATAACTTTATAATTTGTTGGTGTTTAATGGGATGTGGACCTGAGAATAATTTACTGGTTGAAGTTGCCAGAGATTAGTACTAATACCTCAGACTAATGAAGGATAGTGTTCCACTAGATTGAAACAGTACAATGACTTAATGTTGAGATAGCTCCACTCATCATACTTTTATCTGGAGGTATTTGAAAAGGAGCTTTGGGACGAACTAGAGATTGATTTTAGAGAGCTAGGACAAGCACAAGGAACTAAATGACCCCCTCCACAGTATATGGTTCCCTGCTGCTGTTTCTCCCTTCTCTCAGAGTGATATCTCTGCACCATGGACATGAAACCGTCAATTTCAGACAAACTCTGGCTGTGAAATTAGCATAAACTGTAAACCATTCATCAGGGACTCACACTGCCTGTTGCAAGGGCTGCAAAGAATAACAATTGTATTAATGCACTCTTTTCCTCTTTCCTGTCCAACGTACCTTTCTTTTTTCAGTTTCATTTATTTTTCCTGTGTTATTTACATGTGAATTGGGAACAGGAACAGGCCACTTGGCCCCTCAAGCCTGCTCTGCCATTTAATAAGATCATGGTTGTTTTGACACCCACCTATCCAAGGTAATTTTTCATCCCCTTAATCAAGAACCTATCTCCCTGTGCATTAAACTTTCTACTGACATTGATTTGCAGATTTTGTGTTGCTGAAGAGAAAGGAACTTGCACTTCTACAGCAGCTTTCACAACCTCAGAATGTTTAAATGCACTTTACTGCGAATGAAGTAACTCTGAAATGTTGTCAGTTGGGAAACATAGCTCCCTGCCACATTCCACAATACCTACATGATAATCACTGCATTATCTCTTTTTAGTGATGTTTCTTGAGGGACAAATATTGGCTGGGATATTGGTAAGGGGGAGTTTCCCTGCTCTTCTTTGAATGGTGCCATGGGAATTTTTACTTCTGCCCACTAGAGCAGATGGGACCTTAGTTTAGTAGCTCATCCAGACGTCTATCCCTGATTGCAAGGCATTCCCTCACTTTTTCAATTTCACGGCAACATTGTGCCTTCAACAAACCTCCTGTGGAAGTGGAGATAATCATCAGAACTAATGAGAAATTTCATCCTATGGCAACTACAGAGCCAGACCTCAGTAGTCAAGCTATAGTATGCAAACGATGCTTGTTTTTTGCAAAGGCTTGGAAGTTAAGCTCCAAGACATCATCGACTCATTCACCGAACCATATGAGAGGATGGCTTTACACTCAACATTCACAAGGCGAAGGTCCTCTACCAACTTGTTCCCACTGCACTTCATTACCTTCTAACAATAAATGTTCATGACGGGAACCTGAAAAGTATGAACCACTTCCCATATCTCAGGAACCACCTATTGACAAGGCAGACATTGATGAATTCAGCACTGCATTCAAGGTGCCAGCATAGCCTTTGGTTGATTGAGTAAAAGGATATTTGAAGATCAAGACCTCAGACTTGCCATAAAACTCATGCTTCTTAGACCTGAAATAGCTACAACAGGAATCTTAGAGCACTGGAATACTACCACCAACGCTGTCTTCACAAGATCCTCCAAATGCACCAGAAGGATAAGTAAACCAATGTTAACATCCTCTCCCAGGCCAACATCACCAGTGCTAAGGTCTTAGTTACTCTCTGTTGGCTACTTGGACAAGCCATATCATTCACATCCTTGTCAACAGACTCTTGAAACAGACAATCTATTCTGAGCTCTGTCATGACAGGAGATTACTAAGTGGACAGAGAAAAAGATTTAAGGGAGTGTTCAAAGCCTCCTCGAAGAATTGCAACATTCCCTCTGACTCCTGGGAACCTCTAGTCCCAACCACTTGAATGGGCATTGAGGATAGTATTGCAAACACTGAGGCCAGGCACAACGAGCATACAGAAACCCTGCATAAGTGATGGAAGAAGTGCATCACCTCACAAACTAACCCCACCAGGCACCTGCCCCAACTGTGGAAGAGACCGTGGTCCCACATAGCCTCATCAGCCATCTCAGAGCCAACAAAAGCAGAATGGAATCAAGTCATCCTGGTCTCTGAGAGCAAAAACAGAAAATGCTGGAAGGACACAGCACATCAAGCCGCATCTGCGGGAAGAAAAACAGAGTCAACATTTTGGTTTGGAGACCCTTCGTCAAAAGTGAAAAGGAGACAAAAGCGAAGAGGAGAGGGGAAGATGTGTTTGGTGGTCGAATCTCTTTGAAGCGGGCAGTAATTGTGGAGAATGATCTGTTGAATGCGGAGGCTCATGGGGTGGAGGGTGAGGACCATGGGAACTCTATCCTTCTCCCATCCTGGAGTAGAAGGGGTGGGGGCAGAGGTGCAGGAAATGGATGAAATGTAGTCAAGAGCTCTGTTAACAATAGGCATTGTTCAGAAAGTAGGAAGACATCTCAGAGAAACCTGTATGGAAAGTCTCATCATCGGAGCAAATACAATGGAAACAGAGGAACTGGGAGTACAGAATAGGCCTCATAAGAGTAGGCTGTGGGAGTCAGTAGTCCTGTAGTGCATGTTAGTAGCTAGCCTATCTCCTGAGATAGAGACAGAGAGATCCAGAAAAGGAAGGGAAGAGTCAGAGATTGTCCATGTGAAGGTGAGGGCAGCAAAAATGATGAAACAATTGTGTTCAGCATGTGTGCAGAAGGCAGCACCAAGGCAGCACCAAGGTAATGGAAATAGACTTGAGGGAGTGGGCCCAGGTATGACTCAAACCAAAAGCAGATTGGGTGATAGCTTTGCAGAGCATCTGTGTTCAATCCACAGGGATGACCCTGAGCTTCCTGTTGCCTGCCACTTTAATTCCTCATCCCACTCCCACCCTGACCTCTGGGTCTGTGCCTTCCTGTTTAGTCACAGTAAGGCCTAACACAAGCTGGAAGAATAGCACTGCATCCTCGATCTGGGCACATTGCAGCCTTCTGAACTCAATATTGAATTCGACACCTCCTCTTACTTATCTCTCAACCTGGACCCCACCAAGGTGCATCAGACCATTGCCTCCCACACTATCACTGACTTCATCGCCTCTACAGCCTCCCACCTCATAGTTCCCATACTACCCAAGATTCACAAACCCATCTGCCCCAGTGGACCCATTGTTTCTGACTGCTCCTGCCCCACTGAACCTGTGTCCTCATATCTTGACTCCATTTTGTCCCCCTTGGTTCAGTCCCTTCATACCTATGTCCATGAGACTTTGCATGCTCTCCATTGCTTCAACAACTTCCATTTCCCCGACCCTGACCACCTCATTTTCACCATGGGCGTTGAGTCTCTGTACACTTCCATCCCCCATCAGTAAGGCCTTAAGGCTCTCCGTTTCTTTCTTGATAACTGACCCAAATTGTTCCCATCCACCACCACCCTCCTCCTTCTGGCGAAAATGGTACTCACCCTTAACAACTTCTCTTTCGGCTTCTCCCACTTTCTCCAAACTAAAGGTATAGCCATGGGCACTCACATGGGCCCCAGCTATGCCTGCCTCTTTGTTGGCTACGTGGAACAGTCCATGATCCAAGCCCACACCAGTAATGCCCCCCAACTCTTTCTCCACCACATTGACAACTGCACTGGGGCTGCTTCCTGCCCCCGTGCTGAGCTCATTAATTTCATCAACTTTGCCTCCAACTTCCACCTTGCCCTCATTCACTTGGTCCATCTCAGACACCTCTCTCCCCTTCCTGGATCTCTCTGTCTCCATCTCCAAAGACAAGATTAACCACAGACATTTTCTACAAACCCACTGACTCCCACAGTTACCTTGACTGCACCTCTTCCAACCCTGTCACTTATAGGGATGCCATCCCCTTCTCCCAGTTCCTCTGCCTCCGCCGCATCTGTTCCCATGATGTGGCTTTCCATACTAGGACATCAGAGATGTCCTCCTTTTTCAGTAGCCAGGGTTTCCCTTCCATCACCATCAATGCTGCCCTTACTTATATCTCCTCCACTTCCCGCATGTCTGCCCTCACCCCCTCCTCCCCCAACATAATATGGACAGGGTTCCCCTTGTCCTCGCATACCTCTCCATGAGCCTCTACATCCAACACATCATTCTTCGCAACTTCCGCCACCTCCAACGGGATCCTACCACTAGGCACATCTTCCCCTCACCCCCTCCCTTCTGTTTTCCACAGGGACCATTCTCCTTGTGACTCCTTTGTCCACTTGTCCCTCCCCACTGATAACCCCCTGGCACTTATGCCTGCAACCTCACCAAGTGCTATACCTGTCCCTACACTTCCTCCCTCACCACCATTCAGGGCCCCAGACAATCCTTCCAGGTGAGGCAGTGCTTCACCCATGAGTCTGAGGGTGGCATTTATTGCATCTGGTGCTCCAGGTGCAGTCTTCTGTACATCAGTGAGACCCGGCATAGATTGGGTGACCACTTCATCAAGCACCTTTGCTCCGTCCACCGCCACAGCCAGGACCTCCCAATGGCCACCCACTTCAATTCCACATCCCACTGACATATCTATCCATGGCCTCCTCTACTGCCACGTTGAGGCCAGACACAGGTTGGAGGAACAACACCTCATATTCCGCCTTGGGAGTCTCCAGCCTGATGGCCTCAACATCGATTTTGCCAACTTCTGGTAACCCCACCCCTTCTCTTACTACACCCCCCCCCCACCCCCACCACTCCTTTGTCTTCCCTTATTCCTGTAGCTCCCTTCCCCTGTCTTGATGACCTGCCCATCTCCTTTCCTCCCCTTTTCCATCCTTTATTCCATGGTCCACTGCCCTTTCCTACCGGATTCCTTCTTCAGCCCTTGGCCTCTTCTACCTATCACCTCTCAGTTTATTACATCTTCTCCCCCTCCCCCACCCACCTACCATCCCCTTCTCACCTGGACTCGCCTATCACCTGAACTCACCTAACCCTGCCTGCGTGTGCTCCTCCCCCTCCCCCCACCTTCTTATTCTGGCTTCTGCCCTCTTCCTTTCCAGTGCTCATGAAGGGTCTCAGCCTGAACCGTTGACTGTTTATTTCGCTCCATAGATGCTGCCTGACCTGCTGAGTTCCTCCAGCATGTTTTGTGTATTGCTCCAGATCCCAGCCTCTGCAGAACTTCTTGTGTCTGCAACTTCAGGTAACTTGATTTCTCGGTCTATATCAGTCATCTGCTGTATTATTAGCTCAGCTTGTATTGTTTTTCCCCTTTCTTCCTTTATATCCTTCCTTTTTTTCTCTGAGAATGGAGGATATGCCCAGCCTGAACTTCTGCATTTGTCCTCCTGCTCTGCTTTTCACAACTCCCACATTCTTTTGTCTATGTTCTTTTGTCTATGTTCTCACTCTCTAACTGCTCCCATTCACTTATTGACCAGATAACCTTGTTTACAGCTTATCCCCATGCTCACCCCAGTTACTATATACCTTATTAGAGACATCCCCCTCCCTCACCCTCTCTGCAGCTTTACATGCTTCTTTTGTCTCCTTTTCAATGCTGACCAAGGGTCTCTAACTTAAAATGTTGACTCTGATTCTCTTCCCATGGATGCGTATTCCCACCTGCTGAGTATTTCTAACATTTTCTGTTTTTGTTTTAGATTTCCAGCATTGGCAATGAGACTGCCTCAGAAGAAGAAAAAGCACTCCCTCATTGCTGGGAGTCTCAGTCTAAATATTGTGCTCAAGTTTCTGAAAGGAAACAACAGCAATGTACAGGCCCTACACACACAAAATGCTGGAGGAACTCAGCAGGTGAGGCAGCATCTATGGAGGGAAATAAACAGTCGATGTTTTGGGCTTTTCATCAGGACTGGAAAGGAAGAGGGCAGAAGCCAGAATAAAAAGGTAGGGGGAAGGGGGAGAAGCACAAGCTAGCAGGTGATAGGTGTGTCCAGGTGAGAGGGGGAGGGTAGGTGGGTGGGGGAGGGCCAATGAAAGGGAGTCATTGAGAAGCTGGGAAGTGATAGGTGGAATAGGCAAAGGGATGAAGAAGAAGGAATCTGATAGGAGAAAACAGTAGAGTAGGGATAAAGGGAAGGAGGTAGGGAACCAGAGGGAGGTGATGGGCAGGTCGTGAAGGCGTGGGAGGGGTTCCAGGTGGTTTTAAAAAAAAAGCCCTTTCCTTATCAGAGGGTATGCTGGGAAAGCTAGTTGCATGATGCAGTGATAACAACCAATTTTTATGAGATGGTCTACAACAAATGAAGGCATAATACAAGGATACCCCAGCTGTGGTAATAAATAATCCAGTCATTTATCACATTGCTGTTTGAGGGAGCTTGGTGTGTGCAAATTGGTGCTGCTTTTCCTCTATTATTACAAGGACTACTCTTCTTTGTGAGCTGTGAAGTATTTTGGGATGTCTCATGATTGTGAATGGTGCTACGTAAGTGCAAATCTTTCTTTCTGTCAAAGCATAACTGCCTGAGAGGGTGGTGGAAACAGAGACGCTGACAGCATTTAAGAAGTGTCTAGACAAGCATGGAAGGCCATGGGCCATGAAAGATGTGATTAATATGGATGGATGCCCACTGGTCAGCATGGACGTGGTGGGCCAAATGGCCTGTTTCCCTGCTGTATAAGTCTATGACTCTATGACATATATTGTTTCCCAAAATTGTGTTTCTAATTCCCTTAACTTTGGACTCTCAATGAGATTGCTGGTGTACTCTCAATTAAGGGGTAACTTTATTTGTTGACGCTATCACAAATTGAAGATATTACAATTTAAACTCAAGGATTTGGCTGATTTTGAACCCAAGTCACCGAACTAAATAGCGACTATAATTACTGTAACACCCTGTTCCCTTTTGCATTTAGTTTTTAGCAAAGCTGGAAAGTCACCACATGAATTATTCACTGCTACCAATTTTGCCCTGGGCAAGCTACTGCTTAGAAATGTTTGTGGTCTAGCAAAAAGGCAGTTTTAATCTGAATCTAATTTCTGCTGTATGTCAGCTGGAAGAATTTGATAGATGCATAAAATTATTTAATGACATTCCTGATGAGTACAAACATTTTATGCAAAGTGGCTGAAAGATGTAATTTGAGCCCACTCCTGCACATTTAGGAAAAAGTGTGGACAAATAGTAGTGCAAATCATCAGGAGTTAGCTGTAATTAGGAAACCAACTGGAGGCATCACTACAGGAGCATTAGGAACCATGCAACTCTTTGTGTCATTCAGGCATGCAGGTTATGTTTTGGTATCAAAATCAAATCAACACCAATTATTAATAAAAACAGAAAATGCTGGGGATATTCAGCAGGTCAGGCAACATCTGTAGAGAGAGAAACAGAATTAACATTTCACGTCAATCTTTCATCAGATCTGGAAATTAAGAAATGTTTTAAATTGACAAAAGGGGAGAGATATAAAGATCAAAGGGATATCTGCAATAGGGTAAAGACCAGGTTTGTCCAGGTGACACAATTGCTTTTGGGGCATCTAAGTGAGGGAAGTGAATGCTGGTTACTCATAGTTGATCTCTCTAGGGGATTGCAATTTAGAGGGAGATGCTTGAGGGTAGTAGAAAGAAAAAAATGCTGGAAATATGCAATATAGAAAATGTGTCAGAAATCTTTAATTAAAGAGATTGCTGGTAATGCACAGCAAATCAGGTAGCGGTACTGAAGGACAAAAACAAAAGTGGTTCAATATTAAAGGTGAATGACCTTGCGTCAGAACCGGCCAGTTCTGACACAAACTGGAAAGGCCAGTTATCTGAAATTACTGAACTTAATATCAAGTCCTAAAAGCTGCAGTGTGTCTAGATGGAAGATAAAATGCTGTTCATCAAGAATACAGAAGTTTCATTGAGTTTAATTCAAGGCTGTGAGAAGACAGTGAGGTCAGATTGTGGGTAGGTGGAGAATTAAAGTGATGGCCACCTGGAAAGGAGAGAGGAAAAACATTAAAGGGGGTCCTGATGCAGGGTTTCGACCCAAAATATCGACAATTGCTCTCCCCTCGCTGATGCTGCTTGACCCACTGAGTTCCTCCAGCAGACTGTTGCAGCCATCTGGAAACTCAGGCACCAGTTTTGTGTTACTAAGGGTTATATTGATTTGTTACCATTTTTTTTCTTTGTTTTCTCCTCTACTAATGGTGCTGAATGTGGAAGATAATTCCACAGATGCCAGCTTCCCTCCAGGGCCTGACTCTAAAGACAATGTTTCATGTGCACACTTTAGCAGTGAGCATCAGCAGGCTGTTTGATGATGAATTAGGTATCCTGGTTGATGCTGTTCTCAACACTCTGCCCAGTCACCCATCTTCCCTCCAGGCATCATTGGAGGAGGATCTGACATGAGGAACTTCTCTGATTTTGACTATCTATTGCCCAATGCCCAAAGCTGACTCTGGTGGTGATTACATCTCCTTAGAGGAAATTTATTTGAATTATTAATTAAAGAAATATTTGTCCATGTTCCCAGGAGCTTCATAGTCAACAAGTTCATTTTGATATCTCACTCACCACAAGATGCCCAGCTCTGACCTGCCGTTGTAGCTACAGTAGCTATGTGGTTGCTCCATTTGGGTTTCTGGTCAATGGTAACTCCCAGCTGTTGATGGTGGGGGATTTGGTAAGGTTAATACCATTGAACATTAGGGTTAGACTCTGCCTCATTGAAGATGGTCAATACTTGTCAGTAGATTGTGGGCTCAAGAACTGCTCCAAGAAACTGAGCACAAATTTTAGGATGACATTCCTGATGCTGTATTGAACAGCTGGTGCACTGGCAGAGATGCCATCTTTTAGAGGAGATGTTAAACTGATTCCACTCTGGTGGATGAAAAGGTTGTCAAGTCAATATTTTGTGCGGAATAGCCTTTTTTCTATGAAGATCAGGGGAATTATCCTGGGTATCCAGGAAAGTTTTATTTTTCAACAAACATCACTAAAATATAATGATGTAGACAATCGTCATGTGTCAGGAAAAGTGTGTTCAAGTATGTTGAAGGAAGGATGGGGTGGTGGTGTAGGTAGAAGAGAACTTTTGTGGAGGTTCCACAGTAGCCAAATCCTGCCCAGAATAAGCTTTTCAGATTAACATGCCCATAAAGGCCTTTCCTCCTCTAGCTCTACTATAGTGGAGCCAGTAGATGATCAGTAGGTTGTGGATTGGGGGTGGCGTTAGAGACAAGGTGATTGGTGGACTGGGAAGGGGTGAAGGATGACAGGCAGATTGAGCCAGGTAGGGGAGGGAGAGGGGTGGAGTTGGAGATGGAGACAGATGGACAATAGATGGAGGCAGACAAAAAAAAAGGAGAGGCAGATGGAGCGAGGTGGGGAGGGAGGGGTGAAGGTAGAGACAGCTGGGAGGGTGATAAGCAGGAACACAAAGGCTACCAGTGCTGGAATCTGATAAGTAAGGAAGCTGATAGTGGGAAGCATTAAGGGAGAGGTGAAGGGCAGGTGGAACCAAAACCAGATGGGGAAGGGGGAAGCCGGTGGGCGAAATATGTGGTAGTAGGTGGATGGAACCAGGAAGAGGATGGGGACAAAATGGATGATGGGGGGCTAGAGAGGGTATGGGAAAGGGGTCAAAAATGGGAGGACCGGAGGAGGATTGGAAGGAAAGAAAGTGGGGCTTTGGGGTGGGAGGGTGGAATGAAAATGCACAATCAGATGGTGGGCAAGTTGTACACATGATGAGTCAGGCTCAGGAGATGGCGATGAAAATGTAATTGAACCAGGGAGGGGGGCAGGAGTATGGGTTGTCATCCAAGGATCCTAAAACATCACCAGTGGGATATGGGGCTGACGGACTGGAGCAAACACTAAGGAACATACTTAACGAAGGGCCTCACTGGAAGTCAATGAACATTTGATGTGCATGTTACAAAACAGGTAAACAAGGACCTCTTGAAATAATGCTGAAGCAAGTTTTGACATTCCAGTTAAGTATGCTTTGGTGCGAGTGTCTCGTCCTTAGATGTAGATAATAATTTTGTGGTCTTCGTGTCCAGAGCTGGACTCCAGATGGTTTGATGTCACTGGGCATGGCATCAGTCTCCATGATTAAGAATGGCATATACTTGGAGGTTTTACAGAATGTGCACAACTTAAGTACCAAGGGCCCAATGATATTTGATCATCGTATTTGTTGTGCTACACCAAAGATTTTCTAGCCCTTATCTAGTAATTACGGTGTTGTAGTTAGTGAGAGTTTCCTGTGTAAAAAATCGGTAGCTACATTTCTTACATTACAATAGTGACTGCGCTTAGAGAGTTCTGTGGTTGATGACCAACGTTGGAGGCTATGAGGTTGCTAGTCGTTCGATTCAAATGCAAGTTCTTTATTTCCTTATGCATTAGATCTCAATTGGCTTGTAGAAATGAGCTGAGCAGATGACCTACTGTTCAGCTCTGCAAGCACCACCCTACAACAAGCAACTGAAGGGTGCACTCCAGCACTGTAAGTGTTCTGTGTATTTCTTTGAGAGGCTGATGTGCTGCTCACATATGAGGAAGAGGGTCTGCAGATGGCTCAGTGTATTGATTGCTGAATCCCACCAATGCCTCTTCATTGGCTGTATACATTGGTCAGTAGGAGGGGGCAATATAATTAATAATTTGTACTTTCTAAATCTGGTTTGTACCTGCTAAAGGAGAAACCCTTGACCTATCCCCTCCAAGAATTGCAACCTGCCCAGGTAGTGGAGGAAGAGCAAGAAGACAGTGAAGATGATGGTGATGATGCTCCATCGTTTCATCACACACTCATAGGCACCAGCTCAGATGTAGACAGTGCATATAGTGTAGAGGATAGGGTAGAGAAATACCACTGACTGGCAAGGGGAGGTGTTAAAATCTCTACCTGGTCACAGGCCTTTTGTTCTTTTTACCCCTTACTACTTTCTCTGCCATTTAAATCTTATTTTATTGTTTTTTTTTTCAGTTTTCATGTAAGGTTTTCATCCTTAAACATTAACTGCACTCCTCTCTTTCCACAGATGCTGTCTATCCTGCTGAATATTCCCAGCATCTGCAGTTTTTGCTGATGTATTAGATCATTGGTGAGAGACTGTTGCTTGGCAGCACTGCTAGTTAAACATTGTATCTAGACTGATAGGCAATAAATAGCTGGAAATTTAAAAATAATTGCAGATGCTGAAAACCTGAAATCAAAACAAAAAGTGCTAGAAATGCAGGTCGGGTGGCATCAGTGGAAAGAGAAACAGAGTTAATGTCTCAGCTCAAAGATTTGTCACCGGATCTGCAAAAGTGAGAAGACAATCATGTTTTAAGTTGCAGAAATGGGGAATGGTAGAGAGACTGAGGAAATCTCTTTGATAGGTTGGAGACCAAAGTTGCCTGGGTGATAACAATTGGTCTTGATGTTATCTGGAGTCATCGAGTTTAAACTAAGGGGAATGAATGTTTATTCAACATACTTTTTCTGAAGAAGAGTCTTCAGCCTGAAATGTTAAGTCATTCCACAGATGCTGCCCAACCTGCTGAGTGTTTCCAGCATTTTCTGTTCTTAGTTCATTAATTAACTGAATTGGATTTGTCTTGTTTTTTGTTGACAAGATGTACCTGGGCAATTTTACATGTTATATACTATGTTATATACCAGGGTATGGCTGTATTGGAACAGTGTGAACAGAGACATGACTTAATTTCACTATGTAGCCAGGATGATCCTGAGTTTTTGTTGCTACCAGTGAAATGTCTTAATTTCACGTAGAGTTAATTGACATGGTTAGAACCTAACTTATATGATTATAGAGACTTCAGACTAAGAGGGATCACCTGCCTGACACTTCTGTTTAAAAATGGCTGCTGACAGTTCAGCCTTTGCTTTGGCACTCTCATGGGGAGATGGTTTTTCTTGGAGTTTCCACCTCCCGATACCTGTTTAATTGTCCATCACAATACTGTAGGGTTTCTGTCTATTACATGCTATTTTCACTGTTTGGCATGCATGTGTTTCTTCCCACATTGTAGCTTCACCAGGTTGACACCTCATTTTCAGATACGTTTGGTGTTGCTCCTGTCATGAACCACTGTTGGTCTTCAGGCTTGATGACAGCAGTAGGGAGACTGATAAGCCCTGACAATTATGGAACATAGAACATGGAACAATACAGCACAGGAACAGGCCCTTCAGCCCACCATGTCTGTGCTGACCATGATGCCAATCTAAACTAATCCCATCTGCCTCCACATGGTCTATATCCCTCCATTTCCTGCCTGTTCATGTGTCTGTCTGAATGCTTCTTAAACACCACTATTGTATCTGCTTCCACCACCTCCCCTGGCAGCCCGATCCAGGCACCCACCAGTCTCTGTGTAAAAACTTGCCCTGCACATCTCCTTTAAACTTTCCCCCCTCTCACCTCAAAGCTACGCCCTCTAGTATTTGACATCTCCACCCTGGGAAAAAGACTCTGACTGTCTACTTTATCTGTGCCTCTTATAACTTGATATAATTGTCTAAGCATGACAATGGTTAAGAATAGATTGTTTTGGCAGTTCAAGGAGAGAGGGCTGTTGGAATGATGAACTGGGGGAAACCGTGAAGTTAGGACTCAAAGCCTAGGTTGGCGAAACACACCAACATCTATAGGGTGGTAGAAATTGTTCTATTTAACACTGGGTACATATTATGACAAATGAGTTGGGAGCCCAACAAGATGCTCAACAGAAGTCTTTGTGAAAATAAAAGACTGAAGAGATTATAGGATGCAGTGATATAGAGGGAGCTGGAATGAAACAAAGTTAGCATATAACTACAGCAAGTTATTAGGATGGAAGGCTCAGAGGAATACAACATGGAAACAGGCCCATCAGCCCAGTGAGTCCATGCTAACCATCAAATACCCATTTTTACACTAATCCTGCACTAACCTATTTTATTCTCCCCACGTTCCCATTAAACTAGAGAACTCAAAGGAATCAATCAGATTTATTATCACTGACTTATATGACATGAAATGTGTTGTTTTGTGGCAGTAGTACAGTGCAAAGACATAAAATTACTATAAATTACAAAATAAATAAATAGAGCAAAAGAAAAGGTATAACGAGGTAGTGTTCATGGACCGTTCAGAAATCTGATGGTGGAGGGGAAGGACCTGTTCCTAAATCATTGAGTGTGGGTCTTCAGGCTCCTGTACCTCCTCCCCGATGGTAGTAACAAGAAGAGGGCATGTCCCAGGTAGGGAGGGTCCTTAGTGATGGACCCTCTTGAAGTTGTCCTCGATGTTGGGGAGGGTTGTGGCCGTGATGAAGCTGGCTGAGTCCACAACTGGGAAATACACCCAGTCACAGAGAGACCATGCAAACAATAAACAGACAACAGTGGAGCTCAGGACTGAACCCAGCTCGCTGCAGCTGTGAGACTGTAGTTTTACTAGCTTCACAACTGTGACACTCAAATTATAAAGAGGATTGAGAGTAGAGAAGATTTGTACAAGGCGTTGATGAGACTGTACCTGTGTATAGGCTTTATTTTCACATTTAAGGAGGGGTATATTCATGTAGGGGGCAGTTCAGAGAAGGTTCATTTGGTTATCCTGATGATGAAGAGGTTGTCTTATGAAGAAAAGTTGAGCAGGTTAACTTTCTACTGGTTGGAGTCCAGAAGAATGAGAAGTGAACTTTTAAAACACAAGGTTCTGAGGGGTTTGACAGGTCAGACACTGAGAGGTTGTTTCCCTTGTGGTGGGATTCTGGAACTTGTATGATTAAGATGGACTCTTGACCTCACAATCTCCCTCATCATGGCCTTGCTCCATATTGTCTACCTGCACTGAAACGGTAACATTTTATTCTGCATTCTGTTATTGCTTTTCCCTTGTACTACTTCGATGTACCGATGTGATAAAATGATCTGTATGGATGGCATGCAAAACAAAGTGTTTCACTGTACCTCGGTACATGTGCCAATAATAAACCAATTTACAATTTACCAACCTGGAGATTTAGTTTCAAAATAAAGGGTCGCCCAATAAGACGGAGACTGAGAGGGATTCTCCTCTGAGCCTCATGAATCGTTGGCACTTTCTGCTCCAGAGATAGTGGAAGTTGAGTGACTGAATACATGGAGAGATTTTGGACTACCTGCAAGTTATGGGGAACTAGAAATTATGACTCTGCTGCTGCTGTTGATCCATAAAACCTTGTGGACTTCCCAGTTTTAACTGCCATATTGTACAAATATACACAACAGAAACAGGAATTGGCCATTTGCTCCATCAAGCCTGCTCTACCACTTAAGATCATGGCTAATCTGATTGTAACATCAACTCCACTTTGTTGTCTACCCACAGTAACCTTTCACATCCTTGCTTACCTTCTCTGAATATCTCTTATTAAACATGATGATAGTGGAAATAACCCAATAGAGTGTGCCTTCATTATGTAGATGGGACTTTGTCTTCACAAGGACTGCGGGTTGGTCACTCTTGCCACACTGTCTGGCCAACATATTGCAACAGGTTAATTGGTGAGCATAGGATGTAGGTTTATCCCTCATGCTGGTTCTCTCACCCCTGCTGTGGTCTTAGTCTGGTGACCACGTTCTTCAGGTCTTGGCTAGCTTGCTTTGATGGCATTACCAAGGCTGTACATCCTACACCCTTTGTGTTCTCTCTGGTTTTTCCAAGTGCTGTTCGACATAAAAGAGTGCTGTTTCAATGGCTGAGGGAGGATGGTAGGTGGTAATCAAAGGAGGTTTCATTGGCCATGCTTGGTCCGATGTCATGAAACTTCAAAGGGTTCAGAGTCAATGTTTAGTGTTCCAAGGAATAACCCCATCCTGCCACTGTCACCATTGTGTTAGGAAGCCATCTGGGTCTTTTCTTCTGGTGGGATGAGGCAAACTCACCTTCTAATAGTGGAGTGAATATTATATGAAAATATGATTCTGTGAATACTGATGTGTCAGAACTAGTCTGTGGGATTCCCATTTTAAATGTGTCCCCAGTTATTCATGAGGAGGATTTCATAGCTTTGACCAGACAAGTGTGTTTCTATATCCAAATCCAGTGCTGGAGATTGATGGCAGATAGTCAGTCCAGTTTTATTCTTATTCTGGTTTGTCATGACGCTTTGATACTACTGAATAGTTTGCTATGGGCAATTCCAGGGCAGTTAAGAATCATGCATACCACAGTAGGTCTGGAGTCACATGTAGATCAGACCAGGAAAAGGTGGCAGTTTGGTAGTTTTATGGTCATCGTTATCAAGACTAGCTTTATTTTAAAAAAAACTTTCAGATTTATTTTAACAGAATTAACTGGGGAAAAATAAAGCATAAATTAACTGAGTTAAAGTTCCCCAGCTCTTTTTGAATAGAGTCTTTGTGATGGAGGCTCGGCTTGTGAATGGAGTGAGGCCACAAGCTGCCCCAGCAATTTGGGATGGAATCTTCTTGGATTTGCTTGATTGAGAAGGTGGCACAAAACGGGTGGTGTCACCTGACTGAGTACCGGCACCAGGCCAGTGGTCAGCAAGTACAGTTGGGGAAAATGGAAAACAGTTTTTAAATCACCAAAAAAATTCCAGCAATAGATAAACTGTACGTTATTGGAATCTTTAAGATATGGAAAAGCACATTAAACATAACCAATTGCAAAAACAACACAAGAAACCGATAGCAACTAATGTGTAAGTGGTGGATAATCCTTTTGAATAGCACTGGCAGTGTTCTTTCATGTCAATGAATGTATATGCAACTGTGGCTGGTTAAGAGAAGCTGTAAACTGGAGAATGGAGCTCCAAAGTTGCAGTGCTGATATTAAGTCATGGAATAATGTCAATACCTGTTGTTTCTACATACTTCCAGTCCATGTTAGATGCATTTGCTGCACACCTTTTACCAGTGTGGCATCTGTTGCACTTTATAGTAGATCTGTGTGTATGCCATTGTTGAACTATAAGGGGCTTCATAACACTCAAAAATTAGTGTGCTGGTTAATCCAATTTCACCCCTCTTTTCTCCTAATTCCAAGTATGAGTTGACATTCCCATTGCTGTACATTTTTCTATTGTAGTTGATGCTGCCCCAGGTTCCTTTTACTTTGAATTTCTACAGTCATAAAAGAAAGGTAACTCTCCAATCTCTTGATTCCAAGATGCCAGATGTAAATAGTCACCTTGTGAATCTAAATGACAAATGGAAAAGTGATAAACCCTTGATATCTCCACTCCAGATCCAAGATCATCCCAACCTTACTCTTTGATTTACGCTACACAGGTTATGTGGTGTATGTGCACATTCAGACGCTGAGATCCAAGTCATCATGGACTCCTTCACTGAAATACACGAAAGGATGGGCCTTGCACTAAACACCCAGAAGACAAAGGCCCTCTACCAACTTGATCCTCACCGCACAATACCATCCCCTGATAATCAAAATCCACAAGGTGTCCCTGGTAAATGTGACACATATTGCATATCTGAGGAGCCATCCATCAGCGAGGGCAAAATTCCTTACTGCTTCCAGTACACCAGTACAGTCTTCGACAAAATGAGGAAAAGAGTGTTTGTAGTCCAAGATTTCAGTCCCAGCACTAAGCTCATGGTCTACCTGTAGCAATGATCTCTGCCCTCCTGTGTGTTTGGAGATGTGGACAACTTGCAGTAGGCACCTCAAAGCACTGAAGATGTACTTCCAATGTTTTCTTCACACAGTTCTCCAAATCCAATGGCATGATTAGCGAACCAACATCCATGTCCTCTCCCAGGCCATCATCCCCAGCTTTGAGGCTCTGATCACATCAGACAAGCTCCGGTGGATGGGCCACATCATCCCCAAGCCTGGTACCAGACTCCTGAGATTTTCTACTCTGAGCTTTGTTCACAGTAAGAGGTTTCCAGAAAGACAGGAAAATGTTTCAGTGGTGTTCTCCTTGAATCATCCACCCAAGATTGGTCAAATTGGAGAAGGAGCATCTGAGAAAATACTGAGCAGAGGCATGGGCAAACATTGGAAGAAGTGCAGAACATTCCAATCCACCCACACATCGCACCACTGTCAATCACTACATGCTTTACCTGTGGCAGTCTGTGGATCCCACAAAGGACTCTTCAACCATCTCAGAGCCAATGGATATGGGCTGGAAACAAGCCACCCTTGACTCCAAGAGTCCACCAAAAAAGAAGGGTCAATGGAATCAATCTACTTCTAATGCTGAATGGATTGTATTGGAATCCCCAGATGTATCATTAGAGGGCAGTATGGTACAATGCATGCTTCATCACTATGTTGCATATTTGGAGAATTTTTCTGGAAGTATTAAATGGCTGATGGGTATTTCCAACATAGCAACAGAAATTACTGGATCATGGCATGAATAGAAAAGCTTTCTAATTAAAATATCCTCACTTAACACTGCACTTTAACATACAAAAGTACTTAAGATTCCAGTACCTAAGATGCTGGACATAAAAAGTAAAATTTCAAACTGACTTGTCATCAAAATGTGTGTTTATATAATATGCTTGTGGGATCTTAATCATACAGACAGGGTAAATCAAGTAGCCACAAGTAGCAGAGGATGAGTTTGTTGAATATATTTGGGACTGTTTTCTGGACAGTTAGGTTACACGAGAGAACAGGCCGTTTTAGACCATGTGCCAACAAAGAGCACTCAGGGGATCTTGCACAGAAGAACCAGCCCACTTTTGTGCAAGGGCTCTTCCAGTGAAATGATCTTCTACTCAAGGTCCCTCCTTATTGTGGAGCTAGTAGAGGAACAGTTGGGTTGCTAAACATTCTCAAGGGGGAGTGTGGGCAGTCAGAGGCCATTGTGCGCATTGTTACCAGCGACAAAGGTAGAAAGGGGGATGAGGTCCTGTGAAGTGAATATAAGGAGTTAGGAAAGGGGTTAAAAAGCAGGACCTCTAGGGTAGTGATCTCTGGGTTACTCCCAGTGCCACGTGCTAGTGAAGCCAGAAATAGAAGGATAGGTGAGATGAATGCATGGCTGAAGAGCTGGTGCAGGGGACAGGGATTCAAGTTCTTGGATCATCGCAATCTCTTCTGGGGCAATCTCTTCTGTACAAGAGGGACAGGTTGCACCTGAACTGGAGGGGGACCAATATCCTGGGAAGGAGATTTGGTAGTGATGCTCAGGAGGGTTTAAACTAGTTTGGCAATGGTGTGGCTCCCTGAGCAGAAATTAGGCAGTTGAGAAGTTGGAGGCAAAAACTATAGTCAATAAGAGCAAGTTTAATAGATAGGATAGCCAGGAGAATGGCAAAGAAAGAAGAAAGGGCAATGGCTTAAACTACATTTATTTCAATGCAAGTGGCTTAACAGGTAAGGCAGACAAACTTGGGGTGTGGATTGGCTGAGGGGACTGGGATTTTATAGCCATAACAGAAACATGGCTGAGAGAAAGGCAGGACAGACGGCTCAATGTTCCAGGGTATAGTTGCTACAGGCGTGACAGAGGTACAGGTAAGAAAGTCGGGGTGGGGGGGGGGGGGCGGTGGTGTAGTGGTGTGGTTGCTGTTTTGATGAGGGAGGACATAAGAGCAGTGCTTAGAGAGGATGTTCTTGGGGGATCATCCAGTGAGGCTATATGGGTAGAACAGAAACAAGAAGGGGATGATCACTTTGATTGGCTCCCCCCAGTAGTCAGCAGGAATTAGAGCACATGTGTAGAGAGATTGCAGATAGTTGTAAGAATAATAGGGTAGTATCAGTGGGAGATTTTAACTTCCCTAATATTGACTGGGTCACCCATAGTGCAAAGGGCTTGGACTGAAGTGTCAGTGGGGGAGCACTTTGGGTCCAGTGACCATAACTCAATTAGTTTTTAGATGGTTATGGAGAAAGATCAGACAGGTCCACAGGGTAAGGTCCTAAACTGGGTCAGGGCCAATTTTGGAGGCATTAGGTGGGAATTTGCAGTGGTTGATTGGGTGAGACTGTTTGCAGGTAAAGGGATGTCTGGCAAGTAGGAGGCTTTTAAAAGTTAAGGGGTAGCATGTTCCTGTTTGGGTGAAGGGCAAGGCTGGCAAGTTTAGGGAACATTGGTTGATGAGAGATATTGACTTTTCACTTATGTGAAGAGCAGAAGGATGACAGGAGTAAAGGTAGGACCAATTAGAGACAAAGGTGGGAAGATGTGCCTGGAAGCTGTGGAAGTGGGTGAGGTCCCCAGTGAATACATCTCTTCAGTATTCACCAAGGAGAGGGGCCTTGATGACGCTGAGGACAGTGTTGGTAAGGCTAATGTTCTACAGCATGTTGATATCAAGAGAGAGGATGCGTTGGAGCTGTTAGAAAATCTTAGGACAGATAAGTCCCTAGGGCCTGATGGAATATTCCCCAGGCTGCTCTGCAAGGCGAAGGAGGAGATTGCTGAACCTTTGGCTAGGATCTCTGAGTCCTCGTTATCCACGGGAATGGTACCGGAGGATTGGAGGGTGGCAAATGTTGTCCCCTTATTCAAAAAAGGTAGTAGGGATAGTCCAGGGAATTATAGCCCAGTGAGCCTTACATCTGTGGTGGGCAAGCTGTTGGAAAGGATTCTTAGAGATGGGATCTATGGGCATTTAGAGAATCATGGTCTGATCAGGGACAGCCAGCATGGCTTTGTGAAGGGCATATCATGTCTCACAAGCCTGATAATGTTCTTTGAGGAGGTGACCAGACACATTGAGGGTAGTGTAGTAGATATGGTCTATGTGGATTTTAGTAAGGCATTTGACAAGGTTCCACATGGTAGGCTTCTTCAGAAGGTCAGAGGGCATGGGATCCAGGGAAGCTTGGCCATGTGGATTCAGAATTGGCTTGCCTGTAGAAAGCAGAGGGTTGTGGTAGAGGGAGTGCATTCAGATTGGAGGGCTGTGACTATTGGTGTCCCACAACAATCGGTTCTGGGACCTCTGCTTTTCGTGATTTTTATTAATGACTTAGATGACGGGGTAGAAGGGTGGGTTGGCAAGCTTGCAGATGACACAAAGGTTGGTGGTGTTATGGATAGTGTGGAGGATTGTCGAAGATTTCAGACGAACATTGATAGGATGCAGAGCTGGTCTGAGAAGTGGCAGATGGAGTTCAATCCGGAGAAGTGTGAAGTGGTACACTTTGGAAGGACAAACTCCAAGGCAGAGTACAAAGTTAATGGCAGGATTCTGGGTAGTGTGGAGGAACAGAGGGATCTGGGGGTCCATATCCACAGATCCCTGAAAGTTGCCTCACAGGTGGATAGGGTAGTTAAGAAAGCTTATGGGATGTTAACATTCATAAATTGTGGGATTGAGTTTAAGAGCTGCAAGGTGATGATGCAGCTCTACAAAACTCTGGTTAGACCACACTTGGAGTCCTGTATCCAGTTCTGGTCGCCTCATTATAGGAAGGATGTGGAAGCGTTGGAAAGAGTGCAGAGGAGATTTACCAGGATGCTGACTGGTTTAGAGAGTATGGATTATGAGGAGAGACTAAGGGAGCTAGGGCTTTACTCTTTGGAGAGAAGGAGGATGAGAGGAGACATGATAGAGGTGCACAAAATATTAAGAGGAATAGATAGAGTGGACAGCCAGTGCCTCTTTCCCAGGGCACCAATGCTCAATACAAGAGGGCATGGCTTTAAACTAATGGGTGGGAAGTTCAAGGGAGATATCAGAGGAAGGTTTTTTACCCAGAGAGCGGTTAGGGCATGGAATGCGCTGCCTGGGGCGGTGGTGGAGGCAGGTACATTGGTCAAATTCAAGAGATTACTAGATAAGCATATGGAGGAATTTAAAATAGAGGGCTATGTGGGAAGAAGGGGTTAGATAGTCTTAGGTGAGGTTTAAAGTTCAGCACAACATTGTGGGCTGAAGGGCCTGTATTGTGCTGTACTGTTCTATGTTCTATATTGAGGCCCTGGTCAGGAAAAAGAAGGAGGCATACATTGGGTTTAGGCAGTCAGGATCAAGTGAATCCCTTGAATATAAGAAGTGCAGGAGTACACTTAAGAGGGAAATCAGGAGGCAAAAAGAAGACATGAGATGGATCTGGTAGGCATGATTAAGGAAAGTCCCAAGGGATTCTACAGATATATTAAAAGGGCAGCTTGGGAGAGAATAGGTTCCCTTAAAGACCAGCATGACCATCTATGTATGAAGCCACAATGGGTGAGGTTTTTAATGAATATTTCTCATCAGTTTTTACTGTGGAGAAGATCATGGAAGCTAAAGAATTGAGGTAAATGAATTGTGTTGTCTTTGACCATATACAAGTGGCCAAAGATGAGGTATTGGGAGTCTTAAAGCATGTTAAGGTGGATAATCCTCAGGGCCTGACCAGATGCATCCTCAGACCTTGTGGTAAGTTAGGGAAGAAATTGTGGAAGCCCTTGCAGAGATATTTACTTCATCTTTAGCCATGGATGAAGTTCTGGAAAACTGAAGGGTGCCTAATATTGTACCATTATTTAAGAAAGGCAAGCCAGGAAACTACAGGCTGGTGAGCCTGACATCAGTGATGGGTAAGTTACTGGACGATCCTGAGGGACAGGATCTATCAGCATTTGGATAGACAAGGACTAATAAGGAATAGTCAGCACTGCTTTGTGTGTGGTCTCACATGTCTCGCAAATCTGTTAGAGCTTTTTGAAAAGGTAGCCAAGAGGACTGATGAAGTCAAGGCGGTGGACATTGTCTATATGGACTTTAGCAAGGTCCTGCATGGAAGGATAGTCTAGAAGGTTAGATTGCATGGGATCTAGGTAGGGCTAGCTAAATGGATTCACAATTGGCTTGATGGTGAAGAAGGTTATCAAAAATTATAGGGGATCTTGATCAGCAGGGTAAGCGGGCTGAGGAATGGAAAATGACATTCAATTCAGATAAGTACATGGTGTTGCATTTTGGGAAGTTAAACTGGGGTAGGACTTTCACAGTGAACGAGGAATGTTGTAGAACAGAGGGACCAAGGAGTACAAGTAGATATTTCCCTTAAAGTGGTATCACAGGTAGACAGGGTGGTGAAGATGGCATTTGGCACACTGGCCTTCATCAATCAGGACATTGATTTCAGGGGTTGAGACATTATATTACAGTTGTACAAGATGTTGGTGAGGTTGCACCTGGAGTACTGTGTACAGTTTTGGTTACCCTGTTATAGGAACGACATCATTAAGCTGAAAAGAGTGCAAAGAAGACTTACAAAAATGTTGCCAGGACTCGAGGGCCAGAGTTATAGGAAAAGCTTGGGCAGGCTAGGACTTTATTCCTTGGAGCATGGTTGACTGAGGCACTCATTATAGAAGTGAGGGGTATAGATGAAGTGAATGCACACAGTCTTTTTCCCAGGGAAAGGGAATCAAAAACTAGAGGGCATAGGTTGAAGGTGAGAGGGGAAAGGTTTAAAAGGGACCTAAAGGTAACTTATTCACTCAGAGAGTGGTGCATATATGGAACAAACTGCCAGAAGAAGTGACTAAGACATACAATAACAATATTTAAAAGACACTTGGACAGGTACATGGATAGGAAACGTTTAGAGGGACATGGACCAAACACACTCAAATGGGACTAATTTAGATGGGCATTTTAGTCAGCATGGATGAGTAGGGCTGAAGGGCCTGACTCTAAACAGAATCAGGTTTATTATCACTGATATATGCTGTGAAGTTTGTTGTTTTGTGGCAGCAGTACAGTGCAAGACATAAAGACATAAAAATTACTATAAGTTACAAAGATAAATAGTGCAAAAGAGCAATAACGAGGTAGTGTTCATGGACTGTTTAGAAATCTAATGGCAGAGGGGAAGAAACTGAAATGTTGAGTGTGGATCTTCATGCTCCTGTGCCTTCTCCCCAATGGTAGTAAGGAGGGAATGTCCATGGTGGTGAGGGTCCTTAATGATGGATGCCATGTTCAGGTGGATTGAAAGGATCGAATGTAGAGGAAAGATGGGGGACCATCGATGTGGAGTGGTAGAGGGAAAGCATTTGGCTAAGAGGTGGGACTGCAATTGCCCAAACAGTGGATGGGATACCAAGTTCAGGCAAAGAAGGGGTAGGAGTTTGGGGTTGCTCAGAGAATTGGGTTGGTGAAGAGTGGCTCAGAGATCAGAGTCAGTGAAAGGTGGATTAGAGGCTAGGGTCAGTTTTAGTGAAGGGGAAACTGATGTTTAGGGTTAGGTGAAGAGGGATTGGGTTAGAGCTGGGTGGAGGGGATCAGGGTCAGGCAGTCGGAGGTCAGAGTCAGGTGAAGAATGGAAAAGAAGTGGGATTGAGTAATTGGAAGTCGCGGTTAGATAATGAAAGGATCAGTGGTTGGGTCAGGTGATGAGGGGATCAGAGTTGTGGCTGAGTGAAGAGGGTATTAGAGGATAGGGTTGAGTTAAAAAAGGATTAGAAATAGGCTAAATGATGAGAAATCAGAAGCTGGAGTCAGGTGAAGAGGGATTGGGATTGAATGAGGGGGGAATCAGAGGGCAGAATTGAGCAAGAGGGATCAGAGACTGGGGTCAGATGATGAAGGATTGAAGGGGAGAATCAGGTGAAGAGGTATTGAGCTTAGATGAAGGGAAGAATGGAGATCTGGGTCAGGTGACAAGGATTGGAAGTCAAGGCCAGTTAAAGGAGGAACAGAAGTCAGGGTTGGGTGAAGGGGATTGGGGTTGATGTCTGGTAAAGAGGAGATCAGAAGCCACAATGGATGGAAAGGAGCCAGAGGTTGTGGTCAGGTGAAGAAGGGAATAGAAGGTGGGGTCAGGTGAAGATTGGTTAGGAGGATAGGGTCAGGTGAAGTGTTCATTGGGGATTTTATAGATGAAAGGGGATTTTAGTATTGGGGCTTCAGGTGTCTGTTTGAACAGGCAATTGGTGTTTGGGATCAGGTGAAAAGACAATCACAGCACAATTCTGGAGGCAGGGGGATGTTAGATAGTCAATTGGGAAGCATCAACATGATCTATTTAACTGGTAAAGCAGGCTGGAAAGACCTTTTGATTTAGTCCAGGCTCTATTTCTTTTGATTTTATATTCTATATAGGCATAGACAGGGTGAATGCATACAGTCTTTTTTCTACATTGGGATATCAAGAACTAGAACTCTCACTAGGTGAGAGGGGAGAGATTTAATAGGAACCTGAGGGGCAACTTTTTCACCCAGACAGTGGTCAGTATATGGAATGAGCTGCCAGAGGAAGTGGTAGAGACGGGTACATTAACAACATTTAAAAGGCACTTGGACAGTTACAGGGATAGGAAAGGTTTGGTGGGATATGGGCCAAACTAGCTTAGATGCAAATTTTGGTCAGCATGGACTGCTTGGGCCTAAGGCCCTGTTTCTGTGCTCTTTGACTCCATGCTCTTTGACTCCATATATTTTTGACTCATATTAGTGATAAAGACTATCAGTTATTCATTCCCACTGATGAGGTATTGTGCAATAATACATAGAAGGCTGATTATCATTGTGAATAGTCAAATTATATCGAAGATTGTAAATTTCCCCTACATAATGTATAATTCTGGAAATCTGTTTTAAGGAAAGCATGGAATTCCACCTTTCAGACTCACACCTTCCCCAAAGAGAATTATCTGCCTGTGCTCACAGCACTAGGTCAGTTAACATCCCACAGGGCAGTTCTGAAGAAAGGAATGGAAACTCTACAATGTCTTGATAATCTCAAAATGTCCTAAATTGCTTTGCAGCCAACCAAGTACTTTTTTTGAAGTGTAATAATTGCTTTACACAGAAATATGGCAGTCAATTTGCACACAGCAAGGTCTCAAAACTTCAGTGAGATAACAGTTGAATTATACTTTGATCTGGCCACAGAGAATTGAATGAAATTGCCAACACTGAGAAAATGTCAGTGCAGATTTAATTTTTTTTATTCTATTTTATCAATGCTTTAAGCTAATTTGTAGTATGTTAGTTGTTTTAATTACATTTATTATTTTTATTTTATTTGAAAGATTCTTTTAATTGGTCAATTGTTTTTAAATATCTGTCAATAACATTCAAAAATAGTTCAGAGACTTTTGACATCAGCCATCTGAAGGTCATCAGGGAGTTCCTGGGACTGAGCTTTAGGAACCACCTGCTGATGCCTAGTCATCATTCGTGGACTACTCCACTTTCTGGGTGGTGGGTCAGTTTGGTCAGCCCTCTGTGTGCGGTTGAGATTAGTGCAGTGGGGATTAAAATGGACTTTGTTTTGTTCTTTCTTGTAAAAATTGTGTTTAATTTATATTTTTCTTGTGAATGCTGCTTATATGATGCTATGTGCCTGTGATGCTGCTGCAAGTAAGTTTTTCATTGCACCTGTGCATACATGTACTTGTGCATATGACAATAAACTCAACTTTGACTTTGAATCTACTGCCTCTTGTGTAATTGTATGATCCTCATGATCATCAGTCTAGTGCATCTGGACCAGGGAAAGGCAGGAGGCAGACCAGTGTAAATTTACTCCCAAAATTCCCCCGTTTTGCAATTCCATAGTGTCAGTTTTACCCCGAAAGTGCTCTGCTTTGCAATCCTAGATATTCACCCAATAATGTCATTTTTACCCTAAACCCTTGCTGTTCAATGTTAGACATTCATCCTACACAGTGTGTTGCACCCTTTCTAATGTCACAGAAGACAACATTGGGCAGGATGTAACATTGATATTAGAAAGGGTGAAACATACTGTGTGGGGTGAATATCTAACATTGTACAATTGGCAGGCTACACTCAATCCCATTAATTTCTCAATGAACAGGTAAAACAAAGAATACCCTAAATTTTAATGTGCTGGATACTGGAATTAACTGCCAATCAGGCAACAGCATTGGGATTGGACATTTGAAATTTCCTGTCTAACCAAACCTACAGCATTGAAGGTGAAATGTGTGAAACAGATTCCAGGAATGTGTGTAATCCTTGTGTCATTTTACCACTGATATTGCTATTGTGCTCATAGTCTTTCTCTGCGTTTCAGTTCTGCAGAGCTTGTGTCAAATAGATGTGAAAAGATGGGCACTTATTTAAGTCCCAACCAAACCTCATTTGAAGCATTCACAGAAAATGCTGGAAGCACAGCAGGTCAGGCAGCATCTGTGGAGAGAGAAACAGAGTTAACATTTCAAGGGGAAGGTCCTTCATCAGAACTGGGAAATTGAGGAAAACAAGTTAGTCTTAAGTTGCAAAGATGGGGGCGGGGGTGGGGGGGGAATTGATTGAACAAAGGGAATGTCTCTTGATAGGTTAAGGCTAGGGTTACTGTAGTAATAAGTTGTTGATGAAGCCTTCTGGTTGATTACTGAAAGAGGATAGCAAGGGAACAAGAAAACAGACAAAAGGACCTGTAAAAGCTGTGAAATGCAGGTCAGGGCTGTGGGAAGTGTTATCAAATCAGGCAATGTTAGCGGAGAGAGAAAAATTATGTAAATATTATAGATGGATAACATACAGTGGAAATGGTCAGTTCCGATACAAGCAGGGAAAGCAAATTCTCTGCATGGGCGGCACGGTAGCGTAGCGGTTAGCGCGACGCTATTACGGCGCCAGCGATCGGGGTTCGATTCCTGTCGCTGTCTATAAGGAGTTTGTACGTTCTCCCGTGTCTGTGTGGGTTTCCTCCCACATTGCAAAGACGTACGGGTAGGTTAATTTGGGTTTAAAATAGGCAGCACGGACCGGAAGGGCCTGTTACCACGCTGTAAATAAAATTTTTTAAAATTTAAAAAATTCAAAAATTTAAAAAATTTTAAAATTTTGTCTGGGAGGATACAAGGTGGTTAGACTGTCTTGTTGAAGGTGGTCATTGCTTGGCACCTTTGTGGCACAAGTGCTACTTGACATTTACAGTCCATATTATCTAGGTCTCACTGCATGCAGGCATGGGCTGCTTCATTCCCTGAGGCGTTGAGAATGGAATTGAAAATTGTGCAAACATCGGTGAACATCCCTATGTCAGGTGATATCTGGGGCTGGGATTATTGACCTCCAACAGTCACAGCCATCTTCTTTTGTGCAAGGAATGACTCCAGCCATTAGAGTGTTTTCCCTTTGATGCCCATTGATTTCAGTTTCATCAGGATACCTTAATACCACCCTTGTTCAAATGCTGCCTTGATATCAAGGATATCACCTCATCTCTAGAATTCAGCTCTTTGGTCCAGGTTTGGAACAAGGGTCTGTGGAGGCCGAGAGTTGATTGGTCCTGGCAAAACCCAAACCAGATATCGGTGAGCAAGTTATTGGTAAATGCTGAATGGAACATACTTGGGCAATCTTTTCACATTGTAGTGAAGACGTCAGTGTTGTAATTGTATTAGAACAGCTTGGATAGAGACATAACTAGTTCTAGAGCACGGGTCCTCAGTACTACAGCTGAGATGTTGTCTGGTCCTGTGGCCTTTATCCAGTGGTTTCTGCCATTCCTTGATATTACATGGAGCGAATTAATTTGGCTGGAGACTGCGTACTGTGATGGTGGGGATCATAAAGGAATCCAAGATGGAATGTCTATTAAGCAATTCTGGTTGCAAGTTCTTCAGTCATTTCTTCAACACTCACTTGCTGGGTCAAAGTCATTGCTGATATGAATGTTCTTGAATGTCCTCCTCCTGTTAGCTGTTTAATTGTACACCACCATTCATAAGTAAGCGCCGTAGTACTGCAGAGCTTTAATCTGGGCCTTCGGATGTGAGATTTCATAGCTCAGTCCATTTCAGGCTGTGCAGCATGCAAGTAGTCCTCCAAGAAACCTCATCTTATTGACACTCCTTCGCAATTAATATTGCTCCCTGATTAATATCTGACAGAGCAGGGCCCACACATCTGATTCACTTCCCCCTTACCTCGTATACAACACCCTCACCTCATTTACTCCTTCCTCAAATCATTTTCTCCTCCATTTTACTTTTACTTTTACTTTTACTTTTACTCCCTCCTCCTGTTATTTCCAAACCCCTCTGCTGATTTACAACACCCCCCCCGATTTATATCCTTTGCCTGATTTACTCCCTCCCGACCTGATTTACACCTATCTCATAGGTTTCACTCCCCCTTGCCTGATCTACTCCCCCTCTCCTGATTTGCACCCTTGCCTGTTTCATTCTCCTTGCCTGATTTACACCTGTTTTACACAAGATCACAAGACAAGGGAGCAGAAGTAGGCCATTCAGCCCATCGAGTTTGCTCCAAGGAAATGAGAAATTGGGGGGGGCACAAAAAAAACACACTATTCTAACCCCAATTTCACGCCTTATCCCCATATCCCTTGATACCTCGACTATTTAGATATCTATCTATCTCTTCCTTAAACGCCTCCAATGATCTGGCCTCCACTGCTTTACCTGGCAAGGAATTCCACAAATTCACCACCATTCAAATAATTTACACCCCCTTCACCTGGTTTATACCCTCTGCCTGATTTACTCCCTCCTGACTTGAATTACACCCACCTTGTCTGTCTCACTCCCTCTTAAGTGATTCACTACCTCCTTGCCTGATTTACTCCCCACCATCTAATTTACACCTCTCCCCTGATTTGCACCCCTTCACCTGATCTGCACCCCTCTCCTAATTAACAACCCCCTCCCCTGATCTACTCCCCATTGCGGTTTACACCCCTCCCCAGATCTACTCACTTTGCCTGATTCACACCCTGCTTATCTGATTTACTCTCCTCTCATCCAATCCAATACCCCTCATCTGGCTTATACCCCTCCCTTGATTTACGCCCTCCTTGCCTGATTTACTCCCCACTCCCCTGATTTACCGACCCTCACCTGCATTGCTATTTGTACTCCCCCTTCTACTTATAATCATTATCTGCCCTCCTCTGATTTACACACCATCTCCTGATTTAGCTCTCTCCTGATTTACATTCCCTTTACTCAATTTCATCGCTTTGACTGGTTCACACTCCCTCTCCTGATTCACACATCCTCGCCTGACTTTGCACCATCATTAGATTTCACTGCTTCAATCTGCTCCTGATTGAATACACCTTCTGATTTACATTTCAGCCTATTGATACCTGATCTGATTTACACCCCATGCTAATTTAACCTGATACGTTTCAACCAGCAGTACATATGGAATAAGATTATTCCCAGCACTGCCCATTGCTTGTTTTTAACCCTTTTATATTTACCCACTTGTGATTTGTTCGTCCTCCAAATTTGAAACCTCCTGATTCATACTCTGCCTCAATTTATACACCTCTTGATTTACATTGTGCCCCTTTTACACGCTACCCAATTTTCTCAGCTTTTTATAGGGCCCTTCTTTTATATGTCCTTGTTTGTTTTATGTACCACCCTGCTCAATATGTACCCTACCTCCATGTTTTGCTTCTTCATTGACTTGTTTTTGTATTAGTTTTTCTGATGCACAAGTCAATTTCTTGTATTGAATATGTTTTTGTTGCTGTGCAGATGTCTGGGAGGTTCTTGATATTCAATCACTCATTCAAAGTACAGTCCTCCCAAGGTTACAAAAGGGTTCCATTCCTGAGAATTGTTTGTACCCAAACAGTTTCCAAGTGAGAAATGCAGCCACCCAGCAAAATATTTAAATAAAAACATAGCCAACCAAGGGCAACGTGAAGTTAAATCAGGTCATTTGACTCAACCACTCAGATATTGTTGTGAACCAAGTTCCCACACAGCAGAAGATACCTGCAGCCCCGTAGCAGCCGGCAAATCCATCTCGCCGGTCTCCCATACACTTATTCATATGAATGGGTTGTCCATAAGTCAGGCATTTGTAACCTGCGGTGGACCTGTATTCGCTACAGTTTACCACTTAACAGGAGAGGTTGTATCTGAACTGTCATCTTCTTTTGCAACTATTCCACATATCATGTCTGAATAGCCAAATACCCTTTCAAAGGTGACCATCTGAACCCCAGCAAGTTTCTGAAGGCCTTCCAGTTGGCTGAGAATTTTGCCTTAACTTTCTGAATTTACTGTAAGATACTTTATTGCTTCTTTTTAAATAATAAAAGTACCTTTTCTATGATTACTTCAAATATCAGTGGTAAAATTATCTTTTTCGGAGTGGCTCTGAATCCACTTTATCCTTTGTTGTGTCTCCCATCTCCCTCACTAATCATTCTCACTGGTGTCTCCCTTTAGACTGGTGCTAAACTACCTCAATATTTCCCCAAGACTCCAGTCTCTAACCAACACTATAACATCTAACCTAAAGGTGCAGCTGTGGTGAATTAAGTCAATGCCATCTAGTAACCAGTGAATTTTATGAACATTTGGTTTAGTGAGGGATAAAGGTTCACCAGTTTCACAGACTAACTGCTCCTTTGAGGCTTCTTGGATTTTGTGCCTTCATGGTTAGAGCTGGGTGCAGTACTATGAGCTTCATAACTGTACATCTACTGACGTTAATCTAATCCCGTCACATTATCACATTAATTCTTCCTGATCCTGCCCTGTCATTGATTATGTTTCTACAAATGTTAATACATGTCTCTTGCACTGTCAGTCAATGGAACTCCACCCACCCTATAGCTTGTGTTATTAATGTATCTCTTCCAATCTTAGTCCAACTGCAATGCACGATCAAAATGACTAAGTTGGATAAACTAGTAAGCCTGTGTTATTCTCTATATATCTGTTGAGGTTGGACCTTCTCCATCACACTGCTGAACTCCATAATTCTATTGCTGTCAATGAACTTCCTCATGTTGTGTACTTCACTTGCCATTTCAAGTAATATTGTCAGCACTCCCTGTTAATGTTCAAACTTCACAGAATCAAAGTTGTGATGCCTTCCAAGCTCAGATAACCCAAAAAAAAGCCCATGTCATAAATAGAGTGGAGGGGTGTGAAACTGGAGGACTTGCCCACCACCAGGAGACTGGATCCCAAACACGAATCAGCACCAACAGCAGAAAGTTAGAGGGGAAATATAAAATCCCCAGTTGTTACTCAGTTTTCATGTTGTCAAAGCATCCACTACAGTGACAGATCAAGAAGCAAATTATTTACGAGGATTTGATAGAAAATCAACAACAAATCTGCCATAAATACTGATTTATGATGGGTCTCGAAGGTACCAACATATCAAGAGAGATGCAGAGTAATGTCACTATTGAAAGCTTTTAAAACTGGTTTAAAATTAATTAACTCATTTCAATCGATCCAACCTCACTTCAATATAGTAAATCTTGTTTTGAGTTGAATAAAATATGTTCAGACGCATTCCTCGGTTTCAGATTTATTAACAGGATTTAATTAAATTGTGTAAAGATTTATTAAATGTCATGTTATGCCATTTTGATCTTACAGCAGGCAGCTGCATCTTCCAGTTACATTTTTCAATATCATTCTCGGATTGATTAAGCACCGATATTCACAACTTATAGTCAAGTTATATCAAAGACAAACTTTTTTAAAAAGATTTTTTTTCCTGGTTAATCAAATTTTCAGAAGATGGTACATCAGGTTCCAGGAAATGATTAACTTGGAAAAAAGAAACAAAGGAATATTTTCTTTTAATCTCAGCTGCCCTCTGGCTAGATTTTTTTGATCTGATTAATGTTTCAGTTCAGGGTGGAAAAAAAAGAAACTTCAGCAAACATGGGAATCTATAACAGAAGGAGTAAAGTTCCTCCAGAGCATTTACAGATTAAAACAGAAACTGATGCCACTAATAACGCCAAAGGGAAATTCAGAAAAAAACTACTAGAATGGTTAGAATGAAAAATCAATTAGCACATGGAGTGTTTGAGGTAAATCATACAGATGTGTTTAGGTTAGATGAATATGTGAGGGAGAGAGGAACAGGAAGTTTTACTTACTTACTTATTATGGCACAGAAGGAGGGCATTCAGTCCATTGTGTCCATGTCGGCTCCCAGCAGAGCAATTGGATCAGCCTCATTCCCCTTGTAGCCCTGTTACTTATTCTCTCCTGTTCTTATGCCCCTGAACTCCCCTTTGGTTCTTTAGACACTTAAAGAATAGCCAATGAACCTACTGTCATGTACCAGCAACAAACGAAACACACCGAGTCATGTATGTGTTAAAAACTATTTTATTAATAACTACTCATGGTAATAAGAAAAATAAAAGTAAAAATGTTAGATCTTAAACATTAACCCCAAAAACTAAACTCGAAGTATGTGTGTGGCAAATTCCCAAACTCCAAGTCCAGGAATAGTTCTCAAAGTTCAGTTCAGCAAGCCGTAAGGTGAAATGTGAGCAAAGGCTTCTGCAAAACCACCGTTGACTGAAGAGGAAAGGTAGAGAGAAAATAGAGAGTAATTACAAAATCCAAATGTTCCACGATGGAACCCATATGATACCTCAGTGTCTACTCAGCAGTAACTACACCACCACTTTGTTCTGAAGTATCTGCCACCCCGAAAGGCACTTGAATCGTGTCCATCCACACAAATACCTGTTTCCTTCTACAGGCTAACGACAAAGTGGAATCCACCGGATTATTGTAGTGACAGACACGGTCATTGTTTTTCAACCATCGATACAGAGCCTGGCAGGCTTCTCTCTCCCTCTCTCTCTCTCCCTCTCTGTCTGTCTGTCTCTCTGTCTCTCTGTCTCTCTCTCTCTCTCTCTCTCTCTGTGACTCCGACTGACTGCTGCAAAAACGTCATAACGTCCTTTACTTCTGTTCTCGTCATCACGCCCCACACACACACTACTGTGCAATGTCTTAAAGGGACATTCACCAATAGTAACCTAGTCCGTAACACTACCAGTACCTCACTGGGATGTGGGAGGAAACCAGAGCAGTGGTGGGGAGAGTGTGGAAACTCCACCAAAACTACCCAATATCAGGATCAAACTTGGGTCCCTGGAGCTGTGACACAATAAGTGCTGGAGGAACTCAGCAAGTCAGACAGCATCTATGGAGGGAAATAAACAGTTGAAGTTTTGGGCCGAGATCCTTCATCAGGACCGGAAGAGGGCAGAGTCCAGAATAAGAAGGTGAGGGGAGGGGGAGGAGCACACACAGGCAGGTGATAGATGAGTTCAGGTGATATGGGGTGATGACCACTTCATCGAGGTGAGACTCGACGCAGATTGTGTGACTGCTTCATTGAGTGCTCCCTGTGCGGCCTCCTGTACATTGTTGAGACCCAACGCAGATTGTGTGACCACTTCGTCGGGCACCTTCGCTATGTCCGCCGCAACAGCCAGGACCTCCGGTGGCCACCCACTTCAATTCCACATCCCACTCCCATACTGACATGTCTATCCATGACTCCTCTACTGCCACGTTGAAGCCAGATGCAGGTTGGAGGAACAACACCTCATATTCCGCCTTGGGACTCTCCAACCTAATGGCCTCAACATCGATTTCCCTAACTTCCGGTAACCCCAACCCTTCTTGTTCTTCACCCCTCCCCTAATCCTCTGTCTTCCCTTATTCCTGTGGCTCCCTTCCCCCACCTTGATGACCTGCCCATCTCCTCTCCTCCCCTCCTCCATCCTTTATTCCATGGCCCACTGCCCTCTCCTACCAGATTCCTTCTTCTTCAGCCCTTGGCCTCTTCTACCTATCACCTCTCAGCTTATTACATCTTCCCCCCACCCCAACCCACCTACCATCCCCTTCTCACCCGGACTCGCCTATCACCTGAACTCACCTAACCCTGCCTGCATGTGCTCCTCCCCCTCCCCTGACCTTCTTATTCTGGCTTCTGCCCTCTTCCTTTCCAGTCCTGATGAAGGGTCTCGGCCTGAAACGTCGACTGTTTATTTCCATCCATAGATGCTCTCTGACCTGCTGAGTTCCTCCAGCACTTTTTGTGTATTGCTCCAAATTCCAGCATCTGCAGAATTTCTTGCATCCCTGGAGCTGTAACACAGCTTTGGTGCTAAGGTTAGGTAAAGTAAGGTAGATTGTGTCGGAAGGTTAGCTCTGCCATGGATCATTTGGGACAAATGGCTTGTTCCAACAGTGCAAATTCTATTGAAAAGCAAAAGACTGCAGATGCTGCAGATGCACATTGACAACTGCATTGGTGCCACTTTCTGCACCTGTACAGAACTCATTAACTTTATCAACTTCGCCTCCAACTTCCACCCCGCCCTGGAATTCACTTAGTTCATCTGCAACATCTCTCTCGCCTTCCTTGATTTCTCTGTCTCCATCTCAGGAGACAGATTATCCACTAACGTCTACTGCAAACCCACTGACTCCCACAGCTACCTTGACTATACCTCCTATCATCCTTCCGCTTGCAAGGACACTATTCCTTTTAAATACCCTCTCACTGCAGATGCTATCAGTCTGAAATAAAATCAGTAAATGCTGCAGATACTCAACAGGTCAGGCAGCATCTGTGGGGAGAAAAGCAGAACTATTGAGGTTGTTGATCTTTCAGATGCTGCCTGACCTGTTGAGTATCTTCAGCATTTTCTGCTTTTACTCCAAATTCTGTGTAATTTGACACCATCTGTAAAATCCCGTGATCAACTTTTCCCTCACCTCTGTCTCATTCATTCACATACTTCAAATCCAATTTCAAATTGAATGAACTTGAATTCTAACAAAGAGGCAGCAAATTCAAAAATCCAAGGTATAAGCCAAAAATCCTGCAGATGCAGCTTTGTAAAAGGCAAGGGAACCTTTTGTTGGAGTGGAACCCTTTAAGCACCTTGCAGGATTCTTCAATGTAAAATCCAGCCTGGCACACTGGCTATTAAGGAAATGAACCAAAATCCTAATCTGGCTTCCCAGATGGATGGTAAAATCCCATGGCACCATTCTGAAGATCAGATGGGTTCTCTCCAGTGTTTAGATATACTTATCCATAAATATACTTTAGTAAAGCATATAATTTGGCCATTTGTCACACTCATGGATGTCTATATGGACTTCAGTAAGGCATTTGACAAGATCCCACGTCATCGGTTAATCAAGAAAGTTCGGATGCATGGGGTCAGTGGAGAATTGGCTGTGTGGATCCAGAACTGGCTTGCCCACAGAAGACAGAGGGTGGAAGTTGAAGGGACTTATTTGGGCTGGAGGCCTGTGAGTAGTGGTGTTCCACAGGGATCTGTACTGGGACCTCTGCTGTTTGTGATGAACATAAATGAACTGTATGTTGATGGGTGGGTTAGTAAGTTTGCAGACAATACCAAGATTGGTGGAGTTGTGAATAGTGTAGAAGACTGGCGACAGATACAGCGTGATATTGAACAGTTGCAGAGAAATGGCAGATGGAGTTTAACCCGAATAAATGTGAGGTGTTGCACCTTGGTAGGACTAATGTCAAGAGGCAGTACACTCTTAAGGGGAAGACCCTTATCAGTGTTAAAGAGCAGAGAGACCTTGGGGTGTAAGTCCATAGCTCATTGAAAGTGTCTACACAGGTAGATAGGGTGGTTAAGAAGGCTTATGGAATGCTTGCTTTCATTAATCTAAGTATTGAGTACAGGAGTCAAGAAGTTATTATGTACCTCTATAGAACCCTGATTAGGCTACATTTAGAGTATTGTGTGCAATTCTGGTCACCTCACTATAGGAAGGATGTCGAAGCTTTAGAGAGGATGCAGAGGAGGTTTACTCGGATGCTGCCTGGATTAGAGGGCATGTGCTATCAGGAGAGGCTGGACAAACGGACTCTTTTCTCTGGACCGGCGGAGGCTGACGGGTGATCTGTTGGAAGTTTATAAAATTATGAGGGGCATAGATAGGGTGGACAAGCAATATCTTTTTCCCATTATTGAGTGATCGAATACCAGGGGGCATGCATTTAAGGTGAGAGGGGGTAGGTTCAGAACAGACATGAGGGGTAAGTTTTTTACTCGGAGAGTGGTGGATGCCTGGAATGTGGTGCCTGATAGGGTGGTGGAGGCAAATTCACTGGGGGCTTTTAAGCGGGGCTTGGATGGGCACATGAATGAGAGGAAAATGGAGGGATATGGGCATTCTGTAGGTAGGAGGGAATAGCTATGTCAACACATTGTGGGCCAAAGGGCCTGTTATGTGCTGTACTGTTCTATGTTCTATGATGTTTATGAGAGCTTGTGTCTCTTTCATTACAGAAGTGATGTACTTAAATAAGTGCTTTATGGTATAATCATAGAAAATGCACAACACATACTGTAAGCTTATTTGGTACAGAAGCCTGAAGTCCCACATCACCAGGTTCAAGAACAGCTGCTTCCCTTCAACCGGCTTGAACCAACCTGGACAACCCTAATTACTACCTCAGTATTGCAACACTATGACCACTTTACACTTTAATGGACTTTGTTTTTTTAGAAGAACTAATTGTGTTCTTCCTTATAAAATTTGTGTATAATTTATGTTTAGTTTATGTCTTTTTTAAAATTTTATTTACAGCGCGGTAACAGGCCCTTCCGGCCCAACGAGTCCGTGCCGCCCATTTTAAACCCAAATTAACCTACCCGTACGCCTTTGCAATGTGGGAGGAAACTGGAGCACCTGGAGGAAACCCACGCAGACATGGGAGAACGTACAAACTCCTTACAGACAGCGACGGGAATTGAATCCCGATCACTGGCGCTGTAATAGCGTTGTGCTAACCATGCGTGAATATTGTGTATCTGATGATATGTGCTTGTGATGCTGCTGCAAGTAAATTTTTCATTGCACTTGTGCATACTTGTACTTGTGCATTGACAGTAAACTCGAATTTGACTTTGGAGCACATTGTATCTGTGCTTGGTCGAGAAAGAAAGATACCCAGCTTAATCACACCTACCAGCACCACGTCCGTAGTCCTTAGATCACAGCTCTTCAAGTACACATGCAAGTGCTGTTTAAACCTGACTTGTGGAAGGCACTATATAAATGCAGGTTCTTTGTTCTTCTCTCTCTTTATTAGAGTACGGTTGTATGGGTGGTGGGAGCCAGTGTTAATTTCTTCACAGTGTATGGACCAGGTCACCTCTGTGTGCAGCAGAAGCTAGTTTATGGGCTGATAGAGCCTCACCAAGTTGAATGTTTGCCCTTGTATCCTCAAAGTGCCTTCTTATCATCTTGAAGTCTGATTTTGTAACATGCAGACAGCACCTGTGAGAGTGGAGATAGGAAAGTTAAAAGCTGCTGAGAAAGGGGGGAGGGGTAGAGAGAACAAAAGGGAAGGTCTGTTACAGTGTACTAGATAGGAGAGATTCAGTAACAGAAGAAGCGTTAATGAAAGATAACAAAATCTAGAGGAGGTGAAGAATTATAGTTAGCAGGGCCTCAACTACATCTGTTCCATTTCCTGAATTCTGTTCCTCCTCACTCCCAGGATAGCATTCTCCTTGTCCTCATTTTCCTCAGCAGCAATGAATTATCCAGAGCAATTTCTGACTCCTCAGACAAAATGCCATTGCCAGAAGTATCTGCCATCTTCACTTTCAGCATTCCGAAGGAATTATTCTTTCTGGAATGCCCTGGTTCATTTTTCCACCGCTACCACCAGTTGATAAGCATGGGTTTAAAGATAACCAGGGAAAGGTGGGAATGAAGAGCTGAGGTTACAGTCAGATTAGCCATGATTTTATTAAATTAGAGAGCAGGCTTGAGGGGCCAAGTGGCCTTATCCGTCTCTTAACCTGTGTATTCGTCTGTTCCAGCACCCACTCCCCTCCCTACAATACACCAATGACTCTCACCAATTTTTCCGGATGCATCACAACTCGGTATGGCAACTGCTCTGCCCAAAACTGCAAGAAATTGCAGAGACACAAGAAATTTTGCAGATGCTGGAATTTGGAGCAATACACAAAAAGTGCTGGAGGAACTCAGCAGGTCAGGAAGCATCCATGAAGGAAAATAAACAGTCGATGTTTCAGGCCGAGACCCTTCATCAGGACTGGAAAGGAAGAGGGCAGAAGCCAGAATAAGAAGGTCGGGGGAGGGGGAGGAGCACACGCAGGCAGGGTTAGGTGAGTTCAGGTGATAGGCGAGTCCAGGTGAGAAGGGGATGGTAGGTGGGTGGGGGAGGGGGAGAAGATGTAATAAACTGAGAGGTGATAGGTAGAAGAGGCCAAGGGCTGAAGAAGGAATCCGGTAGGAGAGGGCAGTGGACCATGGAATAAAGGATGGAAAAGGGGAGGAGAGGAGATGGGCAGGTCATCAAGGCAGGGGAAGGGAGCTACAGGAATAAGGGAAGACAAAGGAGTGGTGGGGGTGGGGGGGAGTAAGAGAAGAGAAGGGGTGGGGTTACCAGAAGTTTGAGAAATCGATGTTAAGGCCATCAGGTTGGAGACTCCCAAGGCAGATTATGAGGGGTTGTCCCTCCAACCTGCGTCTGGCCTCAACGTGGCAGTAGAGGAGGCCATGGATAGACATGTCAGTATCGGAGTGGGATGTGGAATTGAAGTGGGTGGCCACTGGAAGGTCCTGGCTGTTGTGGCAGACGGAGCGAAGGTGCTCGACGAAGCGGTCACCTAATCTGTGTTGGGTCTCACTGACGTACAGGAGGCTGCACCGGGAGCACCAGATGCAATAAATGACAGCCTCGGACTCACAGGTGAAACGCTGCCTCACCTGGAAGGATTGTCTCGAGCCCTGAATAGTGATGAGGGAGGAGGTGCAGGGACAGGTGTAGCACTTGGTGAGGCTGCAGGCATAAGTGCCAGGGAGTTATCAGTGGGGAGGGACGAGTGGACAAGGGAGTCATGGAGAGAGCAGTCCCTGCAGAAAACGGAGATGGGGGTGAGGGGAAGATGTGCCTGGTGGTAGGATCCTGTTGGAGGTGGCGGAAGTTGCGGAGAATGATGTTTTGGATATGGAGGCATGTGGAGTGGTAGGTGAGGACAAGGGGAACCTTGTCCCTGTTACGTCGGCGGGGGATAAGGTGAGGGCAGACGTGCGGGAAATGGAGGAGATACGGGTGAGGGCAGCATTGATGGTGATGGAAGGGAAACCCTGGTGACTGAAAAAGGGGGACATCTCAGACGTCCTAGAATGGAAAGCCACATCATGGGAACAGATGAGGCAGAGGCAGAGGAACAGGTGAGGCGGAGAAGGGGATGGCATCCTTACAAGTGATAGGGTGGGAAGAAGTGTAGTCAAGGTAACTGTAGGAGTCAGTGGGTTTGTAGAAGGTATCTGTGGTTAATCTGTCTCTGGAGATGGAGACAGAGAGATCCAGATAGGGGAGAGAGGTGTCGGAGATGGACCAAGTGAATCTGAGGGCAGCGTGGAAGTTGGAGGCAAAGTTGATGAAATCGATGAGCTCAGCATGGGTGCAGGAAGCAGCCCCAGTGCAGTCGTCAATGTGGTGGAGAAAGAGTTGGTGGACATGAACGCAGCCCAGTCATCAAGAAAACCAGCCTCCCTTCCATTCGCTCTCTCTACTCTTCCTGCTTTCTTGGGAAAGCAGCTACCATAATCAAAGACGCCTCCCACCCCAGTCATTCTCTCCCCACCCCCCGCCCCCCCATCGGGCAGAAGATAAAACAGCTTGAAAACTTGCACCACCAGGTTCAAGGACAGCTTCCTCACTGCTGTTATAAGGCACTTGAATAGACCTCTCATATGCTAGAAGATGAACTCTTGATCTCAGTCTACCTCGTCATGACCCTTGTACCTTAATTGTCAACCTGCACTGTGCTTTCACTGTAATTGTAATACTTCATTCTGCATTCTGTTTTCTTTTTACTACCTCAATGTAATTATGTATGGAATGATCTGTCTGGATGGCATGCAAAGGAAGAGCTTTTCACTGCATCTCAGTACATGTGACAACAATAAACTAATTACCAATTTATTAATCACCAGTTGCCACCACGCAAATGCAGGAGGTCCAAAACCTGCCCTGTAATGTCCTTCCTTTCCATTGTACAAAGCCCCGAGCACCTTCTCTATGTGAAGTAGCAACTTCGCTGTACTGTTGTGTTCACTGCTTGAGATGTGTTCACTCTTCAGAAGGGAGACCAAACACATATTGAGTGTCCATGTGAATTTTCTCTTCAGTTTGCAAGGATGACTTTGGGTTCCAGTCACCTGTCACTTTAATTTTCCATCACTGATCACTCTTAATCCAAAAATATACTTTATTTATGAAAAATATATACAAGAAATACAAAAACAGTGCATGGCTTTCTTAACATTCATAGTATTGTCCAGTCTGTACATCTGTAGTGTTGTTAGATCATCTCTGACTACTCTGAACTCAACCTCCTACACTGTTCCAAGGAAGCTTAAAGTAAGCCTGATGATTGGCTCTTCATCTTCAGACTGGGCACATTACAGCCTTCCTGACTCAACACTGCGTTCAACCATTTTGGATAAGAAGCATTTCCAACATTTTATTTTGGATTTCCACCATTCCATCCACATTCATTTTGTAATTTCAGACCACCACACTGCATTTTCACCTCCTCTAGGCTCTTGTTACCTTGAATTGTCATTCTTTTTTTAATCATTTAATCTCTCATGCCCTACAACAGACCTTACCTTTCACTCTTTCCCTCCCACCACCTCCCCCATCCATTTCTACTCCTTAAAACTAGTTTTATCACTGATGTTTCCCAGTTCTGATGAAAGGTCACCAGCCCAAAAAATTGACTCAATTTCTCCCTCCACAGATACCCACTGACTTGCTGCATATTTCCAGCATTTGCTTTGTTACTTTTATTTCCGATTTCCAGCATCTGCAGCAGTTTACTTTTGTAACTTTAAAATGTATTTGATTAAGGGTAGTCAGAGGATTGCTTTGTAAAGATAATTTTTCTCAGTGCCAAAGTTATGAAAACACATTTCACAAGAACATTCTTAACAAGAACGGGTTGCAGCCTCCAGGGGTCTGACTACGTAGGTAGACATAGGATAGACAGGTAATATCACTGTGGTCAGCATTATACACCCACAGGCAGAGAAAAGTGCTCTCAACCAATCAAATATTTTACCCTTGCACTTTCCTCAAGAGAGGTAATTTGAAGGTGGAGGAATCATTTTTCAAAAATGATGCAAGTTAGCTCTGGGATCATCCATCCACTTGATTTAATTCTTTAATATATACACTGCTGGAGTATTATTTGACTTTGAGAGGTCCTGGACTCTAAGTTCTGAATGCTGTTTGAATGCTAGCTCAGGAGACATTAAGCATGTTTACACATAACACTCACACAGCCCAAATTCAAGGCCAATCTTTATATCATAGAATTGGCCAAACAGAGGAAATATGTAGTGTGATTAACAGACTTGTCCCTATTCAATCTGATGGCTTAAATTGTCTTTGTTGCTTATAGATGACCTGTCTACAATGCCAACAATTAATGGTAAATAATATTAATAGAAATTGCAGAGCCCAGGGCATTATCTGTTAGCTGTATTCCTCTGGGGTACTTGTTGAAGTTAATGCTCTGTATATTGGGGCGTGGTCCAACTACCTCATTTCAGAATGAGACATGGCATCAGATAATGTACAACAGATAATTTTGCTCCAATGAAACAACAATTAGATGACACAAAATTTCTGAGGAAACCTAATACTAAGCAGATCTGCTGAATTCTTACATCTGCTATAATGCAGTAGAACACTATAATTCCATCTTTGAGACTTGAGTACAAAACCAGGCCAAACTGACGAATTGGTGAGAGAATTGGCTATACAGCAGGATACAACACCAGCCTTTGACATTTTGGAAGTTGGTGTGTTGAATTTGGATTTAAACTTTGGAAAAATGTTTACTGTCATTATATATCTTGTCCATTCACATGTTGACTGACGTTATTAGTTTATTCAAGTCACTTATTGCAAAGTGCAAGTTGGCTGTATCCAAGCACAAACTCAGAAGACCTCAGTAAGCATGTCCAATTGAACCTCCTCCCTACGCTTGCTCCCCATTAAGCCATACTTTGATTTTAAAGTTCTCGTCCCCATGCTCAAATCCTTTCATTGCCACACCCCCATCATGTTTTCAACTTCCTACAGCTCTCCAAGATCTCTGAGCTCCACCAGTTCAGGCCCCTGGCCTACTCCCCATTTTCAAGTCAAGACGAGTTTATTGTCATGTGCACAAGTATGGTGCGGTACAGGTACAATGAAAAACTTGCTTGCAGCAACATCACAGGCACTAAGGGTAACATGTAGTTGTTGCTCCATTATTGCCTTGGCTGCTAACTCCCCAAAATCTCCAATTCCCTCCCTATCCTACCTTTTACTCTCCACTTCTCATTCCTGTAAGTGCACCCTCAAGATGATCCTTTGTAAATGCATCCTGGTGCATGTCCAAGTGAAATATAGAAGACAAATATGACATTGATTAGCCTTGAGAATTTTCATAATTATTTACAACCATATTAAGTCAATTTTCAATTTGACTTCTTTGACCAAACTTCCTCCAAAATGATTCAGTGCCAAATCTGGATTAATTTACTGAAATGTATAGTTCTTCTCTGAAGTGCTTTGAACATTTTTAACTTTATTAAAGGGGCAAAGTAAATGCAGGTTGGGTTGCACAAATCCCTGAAAACCAGAGGTAAAAAGGGTCCTTATTGGAATTTGGTCTGTTAAAGAATGGGATACAGTTCCTTGAGAAGGAATTTCCAGGATTCATTGAAGTGGATAAACATACCCTGTTGTTCACAGAGAAGCCTGATAACAAAGCAAAGCGAGATATAGGATCCAGGTGGATAAAAAGCAGGTAAGTAAGAGGCCGGGGATATAAAACACTAAAATAACAAGCGACAACAGTTTGAAAAGCAAAAATCTGCAGATGCTGAAAATTTGGAGAGAGAGTTAGCACTCTATGTTGATGATTTATCATCAGAACTGGGAAAAGTTAGAATTCAAACTTGTTTTCAGTTGCAGAGGGGCTGGAGAGAACAAAGTGAGTGTGCGATAGAGACAACCAATTATAGTTCTGTTCTGGAATTAATGGGTGCTTCTGATAAAATTGAATTCTGATAAACACTGAGGCCTCCTCCAGGTTTTTGAGTCAAAAAATTGGGATTGTTCATATCTATTTCTTGGGTGCTGAGAATGCCCTGAGAATTCCAAAGTAGCATCTGTGGCATGCAAGCATTCTGTGGGACTAATCCTGCCAGCTGCTTATTGGTGGGTCTCACACACTGCAGTGAATGTCTATTAGACGAATGCAGATTAGAAAGGTCATGACATCAATCAGCCTGCAATCCTGATTTGATGCCAGCCCTGTCATTTTCCAGAGACACAAGAGACTACAGATGCTGGAATCTGGAGCAAAAAACAAACTGCTGGTTGAACACAGTACTGAGTCAGGAAGACTGTAATGTGCCCACTTCTATTGACTGTTTCCCTCCACAGTTGCTGCTTGACCCATTGAGTTCCTCCAGCAGCTTGTTTTTTTTTTGCTGTCATTTTCCAGCTCATCTTTTTGTTAAAGTTTGCACTACTGAATGTAACGACCATGAATGTAAATTTTTTTTGCACTGTTTCTTCCTTTGTATATATTTTTTACCATGAATAAAATCTATTTTTGAAATTTAAAAAAATTCCAGCTCATCTTTGCGGTCAACACACTTTCTGCACTATACCCTCCGGAACACTTGTTCAGCAATGGGAAGGATCTCTCACCAGCCACCAACCACTTAAAGCAATTGCTGGTCATTTTCTCCTGTGGTTTCCTTAGGTTGAAAAATTCTACAGTGAGTGGTATGATAAGTGCTGATAGACCTTTCAATGACTTTAAGACTTCCACTAAACCAGCCATTCCCATCCATGAGTACATAAGTAGGCACTTTCCTTGCAATAGAAGGATTCCACTCCCGTACATCCTGCTGGTGTGAGACCATAGGCAGGGAATCACGCAAGTCCATGTCTGACAGTCTGGTAGCAATCACAACGCCTTCATTCTGCTCCAGGCTGCTGTGCCAGCTGCATCTGAGTCATCATAAGGAAGCAGAGTGGCAGCTGGGCAGCAACTGATGACTGATAACTCCAGTGCACAACCCACGCACACGTGCGCAATATGCACACCATAAAATGCATTAGAACAGAGGGTCTGGCAAAGGGTCCTTGTCACAGTTCATTCCGAGCAGCTCTGTAACAGAGGACTCTCTGATCTATGGGCTATTCCTAGGGACACATGCAGAGACAGACATCAACTGATGCTGGATGATCATCAACTCGGTGAAAGACACCCTTTGGTCTGCCTGAAACTCATTGGTCACCCAGCGGAGTGAGATGTCCGTAAGGGAATGCAGCCGACTGGCACTCCAGGCTGCAGTAGTACGAGCTGAGGAATGCACCGAAGCTCGGTGCAGCCAACGCAAAGGCTCTGTGGGGAAGGACCACAGTCTAGGGTCCTTCTGCTACTGGACATTGAGGAGCTGAGTGTGGTGGGGAAGCTTCACAAACAATGGATGGGTGTATCACCCCAGGTGTCCATGTGAGCAGCAATGTTGTTATGTACAAAAAAAAGATGTGCAAACATTTCTATGCATAGAACCAGCAACACTGAGTGATACTAAGAATGTAAAAAGCTTTATACTGTATCATTTTATTTTTATTATGAATAAAATTTATTTTTGAAATAAAAAAATAAAATGGATTAGAATGTGTGTGCTGAAGCCGTACTGCTGACTGGACTAGTCTGGAAGAGACCTGTTATAACATAGAAGTGGACGGTGTGGAAGAAGGTTGTTTGGCTCAGATGAAAGCAACGTTGAGCCTAATCCCACTTTCCTGCTTTGTAGGTTACAGCACATCAAGAGCTGGCCCAAGTACGTTTTAAGCACAATGAGTGTTTCTGCCTCCACCAACAAGGTTTTCAGGCAGAGAGTAGTAGACACCCACTGCTCTTTTGGGGGTATAGTATTTTCTTCAACTCTTCTCTAATTCGTCTGCTTGTTACTTTAGTTATTGATCTCTTTGCCGAGGAGAAAATGGTCCTTCTGACTTACCCTATGAGGACTTCTCATAATTTCATGCAGCTTGATTAAAATCTCCTTTCAGCCTCCTCCTTCCAAAGAAAATGATCCTAGTGTACTAATCCTTTCCGCCATCTCTGGTATTGTCTCCAGATCTACAAGCAGTACTCTCTCTGCGACCCTACTAGAGTTATAGAGTTATACAGCAGGGAAACAGATCGTTCAGCCCATTGAGTCCATTCTGACCATCAAGGACCCTTTACAGCAATCTAATACTAATCCCATTTTATTCTTCCCACATTCCCATTAACTCCCCCAGATTCTACCACTCACCTACACACTGGGGGCAATTTACAGTGGCCAAATAACCTACTGACCTGCATGTCTTTGGGATGTGGGAGGAAACCAAAGCACATAGAGGAAACCCATGCATTCACAGGGAGAACATGCAAACTCCACACAGACAGCACCGAAGGTCAGGATTGAACCCAGGTCAGTGGTATTGTTACATAGCAGTTTAATGTATTCCTAGCATAACCATATTCTGAGCCTGTAGTAAAGCCAAGTATTCTTTTCAACTATCTCATCTACCCGCCCTTCAACCTTCAGGGATTTGTGGACATTCCAGGGTCGCTTTGCTCATCTATATTTCCCTGCACCCTGCAAGTTTTTGTGTCTTCCCTTGCTTTGTTTGCTTTCCTTAAGCGCTTTTTCTCACTCTCCCCTGGACTGAATTCCACGTGCCGTTTCTCAGCCTATTTAAACAATCTATTGATATCTTCCTGAAGTCTACAGCTTTCTTCCTCACTATACACAAACAATTTGTGTCTGCGCATTTATGAATCATTGCCCCTATTGGAAATTTCCAGAGCGTGTAACAAGTTTTGTGGTGGACTTTTAGTCCACACTTCATACTTCATGAGGGGACAGTTGTTTTTTTTAACCAAAATAAACTTTATTCACAATAAAAAACAAACTATATACAATAATAAGACTGTGCAAACCTTAACATTCATATACAGATCAATCATTAGTGTTACTTTTTCTAAAAAAACCACAGCACCGGGGTGATACCCCATCCTGTATTTACAATATTTAAGGGGCTTCCTCACCTGAACCCGCCCCTCCCTCTCTAGTGGCAGAAGAACCCTAAACTGTCGTCCTTCCCCACTGAGCCCTTAGGTTGGCTGCACCCAACTTCAGTGCGTCCCTCAGCACGTACTCCTGCAGCCTGGAATGTGCCAGCCGGCAGCATTCCCCTACGGACATCTCACAGTGCTGGGAGACCAACAATTTTCGGGCAGACCAAAGGGAGTCTTTCACCGAGTTGTTGACCTTCCAGCAACAGTTGATGTCTGTTTCTGTGTGTGTCCCCGGGAACAGCCCATAGGTCAGAGAATCCTCTGTTACACAGCTGCTGGGGATGAAACGTGACAAGGACCCTTGCATCTTTCGCCACACCCTCCTCACAAACCCACAGCCCGCAAGGAGGTGGGCGACCATCTCATCCCCAGCACAGTCCTCCCGGGGGCAGCGTGCACTTGGACTGATGTTTCAACCATGCAGGAAGGATCTGACTGGGAGGGCACCTCTCACCGCCAGCCAAGCGAGGTCTTGGTGCTTATTGGTGAGTTCTAGCGATGAGGCATTCTGCCAGATGGTCTGGACAGTCTGCTCAGGGAACCTCCCCACAGTATCCATCGAGTCCTTCTGCAGTGTCTGCAGGATGTTCCGTGCTGACCACTGCCTGATGGACTTGTGGTCAAAGGTGTTGGTCTGGAAGAACTTTTTCATGAAGGACAGGTAGTACAGCAACGTCCAGCTGACTGAGGCGTTGCGCAGCAATGGGGCCAAGCCCATCCTTCACAACACCAGGGACAGGTAGAACCTTGGCACGCAATGACACTTGGTGCCTACGTACTTTGGTTCCACACACAGCCTGATGCATCCACAGATGAAGGTGGTCATCAGGTGACATTGGGGACACTTTTTCCCCCATTGTCCAGGGACTTGTGCATGGCGACCCATCAGACCCGCTTCATCTTGAATCACCAGATGAACCGGAAGACAGCACGGGTGATTTTCGAGCCAGAGGAGCGAGGAACAGGACACACCTGCGCCAAGTATAGCAGCCCTGAGAGTGCCTCACACCTGATGACCAAGTTCTTCCCAGTTATTGAGAGGGAGCACTGTTCCCACTGTCCCAGTCTCTGTTTGACCAGTTGTTGCCGCCAGCTGTGCACCAAGAGAAAAGCAGCTGAGCAGCAGGAGGTGGTGAAGGAGAAGGAAAAGGGGAAGAAATCCATCTTTCAGCAGAGTGTGCTAAACCAGTAACTACAGTCCCAATTCACTGACTGCCCAATGCCTTTGCTTTTGCTGTCAACAACTATCATGGTGTTTGCTTGACCACAAATCAAAAATAAAAGCCATCACTAAATAAATAACCCTTAATAAAATGAATAAACAATCCTTACCAAGCTCTACCAATCACGCACTTCATTAGAGGCCGGCTCTGTTACTCCTTCACAGTGCTTGCCTATTGGCTGCAGCTGGCTGGTGGAAACTTCCAGCGGGGAACGTTGAACTGGCCTTACTGGCTGGTCTGGTGTAGTTCTGGGTGGACTACACCACCCTGGTAGTGGCAGCATCAGGCCGAATCGATGGCAAGGGTTGCCAGGACAAATATTGGCTTCCTGAGAGAGGAGAACAGCTTTGCACTCCATTAAGCCATTGGCTATCTTCTGGAGAGCTAGACCACATGTGATAGCCAGCATACTATGGTGATACGGGCAGGATGGCAGAAGCCTGGACCACTGAAGCATACAGACCTCCAGCAGCTGCTGCATGAGCTACCTTGGAAGCTGTAGCAGAGTTGGCCATCATTCCTGCGCTGGAGAGGGTGGATTCCAAATTCTGCATAAAGGCCTGAGGCAAATTAGTGCCAGAGTCCCATGTACTGCATGATATTAAATGCAGACTTGCTTCACTGTGCACCAAGCATTTCCCTGTGCAGGCTCACTACCTTCTCCTTTGGCCTACCCCATCAGTTCTCATCTGAATTCTCTGCAGCAGAACTCGCATATCGTGATGAGTCAGCATACAGGAGTGAGATAGGACACCTGGTTGAGTGGTCCCGCAACAACGGCCTCTCTCTCAACGTCAGTAACACTAAAGAATGATTGTTGACTTCAGAAAGGGGAAGGAGGGCGAACATGTGCCAGTCTACATTGGGGATCGGCGGTGGGGAGAGTCAGCAGCTTTAAATTCCTGGGCGCTAATATATCGGATGACCTGTCCTGGGCATAAGTGCAATCACAAGGAAGGCGCGCCAGTGTCTTTACTTTCTTACAAGGTTAAGGAGGTTCAGCATGTCACCAGACACTCGAACAAACTTCTATAGATGTACCGTTGAAAGTATCCTGACTGGTTGCATCATGGTCTGGTACAGCAATATGAATGCGCAGGAATGTAAGAAGCTGCAGAGAGTAGTGGACTCAGCCCAATATATCTCAAGAAAGGTCACCACTATCCAGGCCATGCCATCTTCTCACAACTATCATTGGGCAGGAGGTACAGAAGCCTGAAGTCCCACACCACCGGGTTCAGGAACAACTACTTCCCTTCAACCATTTGGTTTTTAACCAACTTGCACAACCCTAATCACTTAGTATAGTAACACTATGACCACTTTGATCAATTTGCACTACAATGGACATTTTTTTGTTGTAATTGTGTTCTTTCTTGTATAATATTGTATAATTTATATTTGATTTATGTTTTTCTTGTGAAAGTTGTGTATCTGATGCTATGTACCTGTGATACTGCTGCAAGTAAGTTTTTCATTTCATCTGTGCATACATGTACTGTGCATATGACAATAAACTCGATTTTGACTTCGACATGCTGCTTCTCCTCATATGGCACCTGCTGTCCTGCCCCCTCTCCTGACTGTGGGCAATTTGTGCTTTGTGTCTTTCTGTTATTTTCCAATCTACATGCAGCATCAGCACCTGAGCTGTTTGCCAGTGTGACAATGTACCTTCATCTTCTCGAAACACAAGAGACTGCAGATGCTGGAATCTGGAGCAACAAACAATCTGCTGCAGGAACTCAGTGGGTCGAGCAGCATCCATGAGGGGAGATGCCTTCGTCCCTGTGCTTTCATTGGGTACCTTCATTTTCTTCTGCCTTCTTGCTGTTCCTCCATTGCCGGGGCCTTGCTGCAATGCTTAGGTATCTGAAATGAGACAGAGACTTGAGAAAAGAGTGGTGGTGGTGGGAGGAAGGCAATGGAGGGGTGGAATAATTATGTTGGTTGGCGGTACCCGTCCAGGTAGTTAGAACCATAGAACACTACAGCACAGAAAACAGGCCATTCGGCCCTTCTAGTCTGTGCCAAAACTTTACTCCGCTAGTCCCATTGACCTGCACCCAGTCCATAACCCTCCAAACCTCTCCCATCATAGAGTCATAGCGTAATACAGCACGGAAACAGGCCCTTCGGCCCAACTCATCCGTGCCAACCAGGATGCCCATTTAAGCTAGTCCCATTTGCCACATTTGGCCAATATCTTGCTGAACCTTTCCTACCAATGTGCTTATCCTAATGTCTTTTAAATGTTGCTGTTGTACCTGCCTCAAGCACTTCCTCTGGCATCTCGTTCACCATCCTCTGCGTGTAGAAGTTTCCCCTCAGGTCCCTTTTAAGTCTTTCACCTCTCACCTTAAACTTAATAGAAATAGTTCTGGCTGCTTTCTGATGTACGTTGCATTAGTCTGCACTAGTGCAATAGATGGGGAATTTCACCAGTGAGTACTGTACAGTGAACGTAGCTGTAGTTGTATAGCTGCTGGTATGGGCAAGCTATGAGATGTGTAGCACGAGGCTTGCATTAGTGTCTGAGTCTCCTGATTCATAGGTGGTTGGTGAGGTAGAGGTGTGGTCAATTAAGAATGCCAAGGCAACATGGCATTTGGCCGGAATTGGCATCTAGAGATGCATTCACAGACTGACCACTTGGATCTCTCAGCCACTGCACTCAGTTCCTTGGATCACTGAGCATCTCCCTGGAGCACCTGCCAATCCAGAATATCTCCTTTCCACCTCCTCTACCAAAACTTCCAGTGCGGCTCTGAAGATCTTGGAGACCATGATTCATGCAAAATGTGCAAAATTCTTATGGGACTTGACAAGGAAAATGAGAGTTGATGCTTCCCTAGGGTCAGGAGTCTAGGAGTGGACAGAAAACCCTCAGAGTAAGAGGCTGGCCACTCAGGAGAGAAAAAAATCACCCAGCAGGTGGTGAATCTAGAATATTCTGCCCATGAGGGTTGTGGAGGTTCAGTAGCTGACAGGGGACATGGGGTTGGCACAGAAAAATGGTGCTGACGCCACCCAGTGGTGGAGGAGGTGTGAGGGTCCAAATGACCACCCCTGCTTCTCAATCCCAAGACTCCTGATGCAGTGTTTGAAGACCTTGGAGTCTGTTCTCTCAAGGGTCCCCACACAGTGTCTGAAGATGGTGATGCTCACTCACTGTCTCCTCTGTTGTGCCATGCTCCACAATTTCCCAGTCAGGTTCTGTTAAGATTGCTCCAATCACAATGCACCAATCCTTTGACAGAGGCACTGCGGTTGTTAGCACTGCAGACCTGCTTTAACTGCAGCCTGCGGTGTGCCCATCCAATCAATAGCACAGTGAGTGCCAGCCGGATGCTTAAGCCATTATAATGAGCAAGCAGCAAGAAGCTAGTGGACTGCCTCCATTGTAATCACTAAGTGTTGGTTAATTACATTGCAAAAATTGCCTACTTTTGGGGGCTATTCAGTTTAGCCCCAGCCTCTCTGAGACTGCATTGCCTGCAATAAGAGCTTTCTTATGCCTCTCTTCAGGTGGTGTTTATGCTGGAAAGGACATTCTGAAAGGAGCAACAAACAATCTGCTGGAGGAACTCAGTGGGTCGAGTGCATCTGTGGGAGGAAAGAAACTGCTGATGTTTCAGGTCAAAACAAGGTGCTCCGTCCTACCAAAACCTCAAGGGAAGAAATGTCTTACTTCTGGTTGACATTGAGCAAACACATTACAGGTGGAACTAGTTGGTTCTAAAATGTGGGTGAACATTTCGGGAAAAGGCAGGCCATCATAAGAGCAAGAACATGTCTGAGCAAAGCTACTGCTGAATTAATCACCACTGTGCAATTTGGAAAAGTATTGCAGCATGCTTGCCAAATTATTCATCATACTATAGCTTGCAGAATGCTTGGCTCCCAAGGGTTCTGTTATAAAGATTAATTTGAGAATCATGTGTTGACATATATATATATTTTTCATCAGACTCATTTGAAATTTTAATCGCAATGTGGAGAGGATGCAAGCAGTTTCCTTCCTGGATCACCACTGCAAAGACACCCATATAATCTGAAGAACATCCGGAATCCGTTGAGCATGGTTCGATGACTTGTTTCTGCACTGGCGCACCAAGGACGTCCACCTGCAAAAGTGCAGCAACCTTACAAAGCAGCCTCTCTGGTTCTGATAGCCTGATTCTCGGTTGAACCTGCAGCTAGTAGCAAATCACCCTCCTTTCATGAGTGTTCAGGCAGTGCAGGGATATCCACAAAGGCTTGCTGATCAGTTTACACTCAATCCCTGATTGCTGCACCTTCATTAGTGTTCATGGTACCTACTCAATCAAAGAATGAGCTGCATAAACTGTCACCGACACTGTAGGCAGGTTGGCTGATTCCTCCTTAACAATGGCTGTTGACGCAGGATCAAGGAGTTCCGTATGTTTGGTGCCTGTAATTGGGTAAATGTTCACCCTTTAGATACCTACACATGAGGATTCAGGAGGCAGCACTGGGTCTAATCTTTCAGTTTGACAACATTTTGGATGAGAATGATCTATTAATGATTACCCCCTTGCATGCACTGATTTTTTACATCAAGCATTTCCCTGCTCTGCTGAAGATAGTGAGTCATGGAAAACCAAGAGTCCGTGGCTGCCTTCCTTCAGTTCAATGGTGAGGCATCACTTTGGAGCCTGATGCTGTTCTCACCCAGACTTCTGGAATCACTGGGTTGAACTCGGTCGTGCTTTTCTGTTCCCTTTCGCCAGGGGGACTGATATCAGTCGTAATATTCTTACTGGCCCCAGATGAAATCAGCAATTCATCATAAGGCAAGGGGCATGTTGTGAGTGGTGGGAGAACAGACATGGCTCCCATCCCAACCCTCAGTAACCATTAAGTATATTGAAGATGTGCTTCTCCAAAATTTAAGTTCCTGTATGTGCCCTTGACGAGGCATTAACTGTGTAAACTCTGTGACCTACAGGTTGGTGTGGGCAAGTTCCCATAAAGGACAAGGCATTGATCGGTGGAGTAATATGGAACAAGTGCTCTGCTATCGACTGTAGTTCATTTTACAGAGTGACCCCATCATTGTTATCTTTGTGATCCACTCATCCATGTCATTCACTTCAGTACATCCTGCTTTGGGTTTCAGGTGACCCTGAAACATATAACTGAGCAACCTGGTCCAGTAGAGAGCAGCAATAAAATGCTTGAGCTGTTTTAAACAGAAGACTCTCCGTGTAGTTTATTAAATAAGAGTATAAAACATTAGATTTTTGCTCTTACTGCTCAGTACTTCACTGGAACCTCACAATTAGATTTCATGTAGGTTAATAGATGCTGACAGTGTCTTCGAAAGAAATAATTCAATGGGCTGCTTTTGAAGAGTGAAGTCTGAATGCCCTATCAACATCAGCAGGGAATCTTGGTTCAATTCCAACCTAGACTGAGAGTATGAATATTTCCTTATTCTGACAAAAGAAGACATCCTTAAGGCTTCAGAAGACATTCTGAAGCCTTAAGATCTCCCCAAATGCTTTGCTTCCAAGGCAGTATTTTAGAAGGGTAGTCACTGTTATAATGAAGAAAACGCAACAGCCAATTTATGCACCGTGAGCTCCAACTAATTGTAATGTGGTAATGACCCCGTAATCTGCTTCTTTTCATGATGCTTGATGGCCTGTGACCAGTGGTGTGCCTCAAGGATTGATGCTTGATCCTCTGTTGTTTGTCATATATTAATAATTTGAATGAGAATGTAGGTAGTATGATTAGTAAGTTTGCGGATGACACCAAAATTGTTGGTGTGGTGGACATTGGAGAAGGTTATCCGTGATTACAACAGGATCCAGATCAACTGGGAGAGTAGGCAAAGAAATGGAAGATGGAATTTAACTCAAACAAGTCCAAAACTATGCATTTTGGGAAGTTAAACCAGGGCAGGACTTACACAGTGAATGACAGGGCCATGGGGAGTATTGTAGGACAGAGAGTCTTAGGGGTACAAATACATAACTCCCTGAAAGTGGTGACAGAGTTAGACAGGGTGGTGAAAAAGGTGTTTGGCACACTTGCCTTCATCGGTCGGGGGATCGACTACAAGAGTTGGGACGTCATGTTACAGCTATACAAGACAACAGTAAGACCGCACTTGGAGTATTGTGTGCAGTTTTGGTGTAGCTGGAGAAGCTGGAGAGGATGCAGAAAAGATTCACAAGGATGTTGCCGGGACCGGAGGGCTTGTGTTATAAGGAGAGATTGAATAGACTGGGACTGTTTCCCCTGGAGCAAAGGAAGCTGAGGGGTGACCTTATAATAGCTTATAAAATCATGAGAAGTGTAGAATGGTCACATTCTTTTTCCCAGGGTTGGGAAGTCTAAGACAAGAAGACATAGGTTTAAGGTAAGAGGGGAAAGATTTAAAGGGGACCTGAGGGACAAATTTTTCACACAGAGGGTGGCCAGTGTATGGAAGCGGTAGAGGCAGGTACAATTACAACATTTAAAGCACATTTGGACAGGTACATGAATGGGAAAGTTTTAGAGGGATATGGGCCAAATGCAGGCAAATAAGACTAGGTCAGTTGTTGGCATGGATGAGTTGGGCCAAAGGGCCTGTTTCTGTTCTGTATAACTCTATGACTCTATCATAAGTGTTAATTAAGACACTGGGATTGGGACTTAAACCTTCTGACTCGGAGGTGAAAGTGCTACCGACTAAACCACTTCTAAAGGATTTTTTGGGTGTTCACCCTAAAATTAATTTGTAGCATTTTTAGCCTTCTTATCATTTGTATGTGAGCCTAGAGAGGAGAACACACTTGTCATCTACATTCACCATGGAGAAAGATATTGTAGTTGGAGAACTTGGTGAGAGGGACAGTGAAATTCTAGTATATGTTATCATTAAAAAAGAAGATACATTAGATGTCCTAGCAAGCTTAAAGGAAGATAAATACCAGGGCCTGATGCGATGTATCTCAGGTTGTTTATGGGATTGTTATGAGTCCCTGACAAAGATTTTTAAATCTTCACTGGTCACAGGTGAGATATCAGATGACTGGAGGACAGCAAATGTGTCAAGATGGAGAGCAGGGATAAGCCAGGTAATTGGAGGCATGTGAGTTTAATGTTAGCGATAGGGGAGTTATTGGAAAATTCTAAGGGACAGGATTACTCTACACTTCGAAAGGCAGTCAAAGCTAGTTAGCATGGCTTTGTCAGTGAGAAATCCTGTCTGATCAATTAGATTGAATTTATTGAATAGGTAACAAAATATGCTCATGAGGGCAATGTGGTCGGTGTAGTCTATATGGACTTAGTAATATCTTTGACAAGGAACACGTGGGAGACTAGACAAAACGTTAGAGCCCATTTGTTGATCCAGGCAAGTTGGCACATTGGATCCAAAATTGGTTTGCATCCAACAGGAGACAGAAGATGATGGTGAAGGGTTGTTTTTGTGACTGCAAGCCTGTGACCAATGGTGTACCACAGGGATAGGTACTAGGACCCTTACGTTAACGATTTGGATATGGAAGTAAGAGGTATGATTAGTAGACTTACAAATGACGCAGAAGCTGGTGGTGCTATTGATAGTGAGGAGGATAGTCTTAGGTTACAGGAAGATATTGATCAGTTGGTAGGATCGGCAGAGCAAAGGCAGATGGAATTTAATCCTGATAAATGTGAAGTGATGCACTTTGGGAGGACTAATAAGGATAGGAAAACCAATGAATGGTAGGGCTGTAGGGAGTATTGAGGAATAGAGGAACCTTGGTGTACAAGTCCAAGAATCCCTGAAGGTGGAAACACAGGTAGATAAGGTGGTGAAGAAGGCAAAGCAATCCAGATGGAGGGCTTCAACCTGAAATGTCTACTGTTCACTTCCCTCCATACATGCTGCCTGACTGGCTGAGTTCCTCCAGCGTTTTTGTGTCTCCAAGGCAAATGGGATATTTGACTTCATTAGCCAGGGCACAGAATATAAGGTTATGGGACAATTTTATAAAACATTGGTCAGATCACAGCTGGAATATTATGTGCAGTTCTTGTCACCACATTAGACAAAGGATGTGACTGAGCTGGAGAGGGTGCAAAGGAAATTCACTGGGACATTGCTTGGGCTGGAGTGCCTCAGTCATAAGGAGAGACTAGATAAGCTGGCTTTGTTTCTCTTGAAGCGGACGGTGCTGAGGGGGGATTTGATGTACAAAATCATGAAGGGCATAGATGGAATAGCTAGTTGGAAACTGTCCCCCATAGGAGAGGTGTCTAAAACTAGAGGGTTTAGAGTAAGTGATATGATGTTTAGACAGGGTCTGGGAAAGAACTTTTTCACCTACAGGGTGCTTGCAAAGCAGGGTGGAGGCAGACGGAATCACAGCATCTGGATGAGGACTCGAATCTCAAAGGCATAGACCAAGTGCTGGTTAATAAGATTAGGGTAGATGGGCAATTGATGGTCAAAATGGACATGTGGGCTAAAGGGCCTGTTTCTGCGCAGTGTGAATCTGTGATATTAATTGGCTCTTCAACATCTTGAGACAAAATAGTCAGATTCCCTGGAGGGGCTGGTTATGGGTGTCTTTCTGCAAAATATCTATTAGCTGAACTATGTTAGCAGTGTGTTATAGGAGGGCAGGACTAATGACGTGATTCACAGCATCTATTTTAAAGCAAAATAAAGCTTTTTATGGAGAACAGCAAAACAAGCAAGTTCTTTACAACAGTCTTTGGAGTCTAATTCAAGCCTCAACAAACTAGAAACAAGCTTGAGGAAACAGAACTCATGACCAAAACTACAGCCATCCCTCTCAACAAAATAAGGCATTTTCTCCAGTAACATGCAGTACAAATAGTGTGGTTCAAATCAATCCAGGTCACTTCTGAAATGCCATCTCCAGGCTGATTGAAGGGGAGTTATTCTGTAATTAGCAGTATTTCATGAAATGATAGTATCACCATTTCAGCCTTGAGGCTGCAGATGATGTCAAAGCATATTGTTGGGACAGAGGGGAGGTAACTTCTCAGTCTGCAATTTACCTGCCCTGTAGCTTATTACAACATAGTAGAAAGCCATTTGGTCCATGATAGTTCCCAGCAGTGGAATCCAATGTCCCATTCCTCCTTCATTTCCCTATACCCCTACAACTTACCACTCCCACATGCCCATCAACTCTTCTTTGATTCTTTTTGCCATTCACATACACTAGGGTTAACTTACAGTAGCTAAGTCACCCACCAGCACATATCTGGGATTAGTTGGGTGCAATTGTTCTTGAGTGGCTAAATATTTATCACCCCCCTTTCGGATCCCACCTGATTTTCTCTGTTCATTGACTTCAGTGACAAACAGACTGCTGATTAGCCATAACCTGGTTTATACTGATACCCATGGTCAACCATCACCACAGTGTCTGAGGTCTGTAGCAACTTGCTTGGCTCTTCGTGCCTGCCCACTGGTTCATTATCAACTCCATTTATCAGTGGCAACGAAGATGATGGACTGAGATTTCAAATTACATCAAAGTGCAAAATTTAGACACCAATAAGCAAATTATTAAGCAGTTTCCAAACAAAATCAGTTTTTTGATTGATTTTGACTCATGGAATCAAACAGCACAGATCTAGGCCCTTCGGCCCGCTGGGATCGCACTGACCGTCAGACACCTTATTTAGACTAGAGACACAAGAGACGGCAGATGCTGGAACCTGGAGCAACAAACAATCCACTGGAGGAACTCAATGGGTCGAGCAGCATCTGTTGGGGGGCGAAGGAATTCCTTTCTCTCCACAGGTGCTGCTCAACCTGCTGCATTCCTCCAGCAAATTGTTTGTTGCAAATTGTTTGTTGCAGTTTATTTATACTCATTCCACATTAATCCCACTTTATTCTCCCCACATTCCCCAGAATCAACTCTCCCCAGATTCCACCACTCACCACTATGGCAACTTTCAATCTGCATGTCTTTGGAATATGGAAGGAAACTGGAGCAGTCCCAGGAAACCCATGCTGTCACAGAGAGAACGTGCGAACTCCACACAGACAGCACCGGCAGTCAGGATTGAACCCAGGATGCTGGAGCTGTAAGAAAGCAGCTCTACTAGTTCTACTGTGCACCAGTTAAACCCAGAAAGCTTCCTTCCCCACTCCAGAAGATGCTCTTTGCCAGAATGTCATTCTACACAATCTGATTGGTGAACAAAGTGGTCCTTCTGTACCTATGTGACAAAACAACAGCCTGCAAGATGCTGTAAACAATCTCAATGGACCTTAGACTTTTTCCATCTGACACTTCCTCTGCTTGGGTAACAGAATAGTTCAGTAGATGGCAGTCTTGCTATTGGGTTGGCAGGTTGTAAATTCAAACCAGTTGAGGCTGGAGCATATAATTTAAATTGGCAGTCCGACACCATTGGAGATGAAATCTCCCAGTTGTGTTGTCCAACTGAGGTCCTGTCTGCCCTCTCAGGTGAGCATAAAAGGTCCCACAGTATTGGCGCAAATCTTCCACAGAACTGCTGGCTGTTCCACATTTCCTCCTGGCTTAGGCTTCAACTGGGTGGAAGCTGGGGCCTGATTGACTGTGGTTCTCCCATTGCACTCCTCTGTTGGACCTCTCATAGAGCTCAGTGTGGACGGTTAACCTCAGTGGGTTTCCTAGCAGATATGCGGGAAACCAGGCTGCTAAACCTGTGCCAGGCTACATCTGGCATATGTCCAACAAGCCCATTCATCTGAATGGAGGGAAACGACAGAGAGGGAAAGGGCAATAAAATTTATGTTTCTCGATTTAATTGAGTTAATTTTAAGTATATTTAATCATTTTTTTGTGTGCTGCAGTATATTGTTTCACAGTTTTAATTTTTTTAATAAATGTATTTTTTCTTTGTATATATGTTATTTAATAGTTCTTAAATCTTTTAAAAATTTAACAGTTTTCACAGCTGGCAAATCTAGGGAATTGACTTAACTTCCTATCTAAGGGTAGGGCTTGATGGTTACAATTGGAAAGGTCCTGCACTGTGTTGGACCTCACCATTCAGATGGGGTGGACAATGATGCAAAGCACACTCTACATAGGGACAAGTTGGCACCCAGACATCTCACTGCTCAGCAGAAGATCCAGGCCCATGGTTCAGAGCAGGGCAACTGAGTACTCCCAGTGACTCATCCAATAATTATCCTTCAGCCAGCAACTCCGATCATCTGGCTGTTGGCCTTCCCTATTTTACAGAGTGATGGCACTTCTGAATTACTCCATTGGCCATAACATACCTCATAAAGTCCTGAAGATTAGAGGTGTGCTGTAAGTATACATTATTGTATTTGGCTCCTGTTGGTTTAGTAAGTGAGATCTCTGAGCTGTCCTGTTTTCTAGAAGTGGAGCCAACTTATTTGTCGCTCTGTTTTACATTCCATAACAGAGGAGGCGTACATGAGTGAGATAGATCAGCTGGTTGAGTGGTGTTGCAATAACAACCTCACACTCAATGCCAGCAAAACCAAGGAATTGATTGTGGACTTCAGGAAGGGGAAAGTCAGGAGAACACACACCAGTCCTCATTGGAGGGGGTCAGCAGTGGAATGGGTGAGCAGCTTCAAGTTCTTGGGGGTTAACATCTCGGAGGATCAACACATTGAGGCAATCATGAAGAAGGCACGCCAGCGGCTCTACTTCATTAGGAGTCTGAAGACATCCGGTATGTCACCAAAGACTCTTACAAATTTCTATAGGTGTACAGTGGAGAGCATTCTAACTGGTTGCATCACAGCCTAGTATGGAAGCTCCAATGTACAGGATCACAAGATGCTGCAGAGGGTTGTAGACTCAGCCAGCTTCATCACGGGCACAACTCTCCCCACCATCAAGGACATCTACAAGAGGCAATGTCTCAAGAAGGTGGCATCCATCAATAAGGACACTCACCATCCAGGACGTGCACTCTTCTCATTGCTATCATCAGGGAGGAGGTACAGGAGCCTGATGACCCACACACAATGAGTCAGAAACAGCTTCTTCCCCTTCACCATCAGATTTCTGAAGGATCCATAAACCCATGAACACTACTTCGTTATTCCTTTCTTTGTACTATTTATTTATTTTGTAATTTATAATAATTTTATGTCTTTGTAGTGTACTGCTGCCACAAAACAACAAATTTCACATCATTTAAGTCGGTGATAATAAATCTGATTCTGATTCATTAGCGCTTCCATCACTGTATACTAACAAGGAGAGATGGACAGATGCTGGTTTCTAACAAGAGTCAAATTTGGAAATGAGGCTGGGGCAGAGACAATATCTAAAAGGACTCCACAGCCCATTTTTGCCTGTAACAGCTTTTTAAATGAGCATCTTGAAACTGTAAATATTAGCAGTGAGAAACTGCTCAGGTCCAAACTGGTCCCCAGTATTGAGGCTGAGGCCGGTCCACTGAGGCCCTGAGCCCAAGTTCAGGTGGAGCTGGGACCCATCATTATCAGTTGTAGCCCCCTCAGTACTTCTCCAAAGTAAACCAGGTAATGGCATCACTGGTCCACCTTATAAGGAGTTGTTCCTGTGCTAGTGGTTCCTAGCATCATCCCCACAGCCTATGTTAACTTGCACAACACCTTTAGGAATGAAAAATGTCCCATGGCACTCAATAGCAGTGTTGAGAAAAATAAAACAATGTCAGACCAATGGAGGAGAGGTTAGGAAAGATGAGGAAAAGCTTGGTAATGGCACCACTGAGACACTCTGCCCCACAAGATGGTTGGGAGAGGTGCCACAGTGGTACAGCTGGTAAAGCTGCTGCCTCACAGCTCCAGAGTCCCAGGTTTCATCCTGACCTTGGGTGCTGTCTGTGTGGAGTTTGCATGTTCTCTCTGTGACTGCATAACTTTCCCCTGGGTGCGCTGGTTTCCTTCCATATCACAAGGATGTGTGGGCTGGTAGGTTAATTCATAGCTATAAAGTGCCCTGTGTAGAAGATGGCAAAAGAATCAGGGCAAGTGTGCGGGCATATGAGAGAGAATGGGGGACAGGGAATTGGGGGAAGGGGAATGATAAGAATGCTCTGAGAGCCAGTATAGACCTGATGGATCGAGTGTCTTCCTTCTAGGTTATAAGGATAAATAGAGTCATAGCTGTCCAGCAAAGAAACAGGCCCTTCGGCCCAGCATGTCCATGCTGACCTTTATGCCCATCTGCACTAATCCTATTTGTCTCCATTAGGACTGTATCCACCAATGCTTTGCCTATTCAAGAATCTGTCTAAGTGCCTCTTAAACATAGTGATTGTATCTGATTCCACCACCTCCTTTGGCAATGTGTTCCAGATATCAACCACTTCCTGTATAAAACTTTCCCCTCAAATCCCCCTTAAAATCCTTCCTCTTGCCTTAAACCTATTCCCTCTTGCTTTTGATACCTCTACCATGGGAAAGAAGATCTTGTCTATCTACTCTATCTATGCCTCTGATAATCTTATATACTTTTATCAGGTGACCCCTCAGCCTCCTTTTCTCAAGGGAAAACAAGCCCAGCCTGTCCTGTCTCTCCCCATAACTGAGGTCATCTTGGTGAATCTCCTCTGCACTCTCTCCAGCACTATCATATTCTTCCAATAATTTGGTGACCAGAACTGTATTCTGGTCACTGCGGTGTTAATACTCCAAGTGTGGCTATGAGAATTAAAAATGGTGTTAATAGGAGGAAAGGGAGGGGAGGAGTTTGGTGACCAAAGGGCATTGCGGACCATCAGCAGCAGTGAGGAAATGAAGGGGAATGTGCCCATGAGACAGATGTCAGAGGAGAAAGAAAGAAAGACCTTTTCTTGTATAGTGCTCTCCAATGCCAGGACATCCCAAGGCATATTACCTGCAGAAGTTAATGACTGTGGTCAGACATGCGAATGAAATTGGTAGCATTTCTTAAGGCTGCCTCAGTGCTTGATATCCTTATTGTGATCCCAGCATCAGGCAAATGAAGGACAGGGGACCATGAAAGTCCAGGAGACAGGCACTAATACATGACAATGATATACTTGCATATTCAAGGCTTCAAAGTTATATTCGACAAAGTGTTTGTACAAGGTAACTGTAAACGTTATTTAACGTATAATGATAATTTATTGGAATTGAGTAATTTCTACCTTTTACACCCACTATTACAGTCATAGAGTAATAAAGTTGTACAGCACAGAAAAAGGCCCATCTACACTAATTCCATTTGCCCACATTAGATCTGTATCCTTCTAGGCCTTGCCTCTTCAAATGCCACTACAATTAAATGCCTCTTAATTATGGTGATCCTCTGGCAGCACATTCCAGATGTCACCACTTTCTGTGTAAAAGACTTACCCCTCAGATCCCCTGTAAATTTCCTTCCTCTCACCTTAAACCTATGCCCTCTTGTTTCTGATACTCCTACCATGGGAAAAAGATTCTATCTACCCTATCTATGGCTCTTATAATTTTATATAACTCTATCAAGTCACCCCTCAGCCTCCTTCGCTCGAAGGAAAACAACCCCAGCCTATCCAGCCTCTGCCCATAAGTAAAGTCCACCAATCCAGGTAACATTCTGGTGAATCTCCCCTGCACTCTCTTCAGCACATCCTTCCTATAGTACTGCAATCAAATGTGCACACAATAGTCCAAGTGCGGTCTAACAAGTGTTTTGTAAAGTTACTCTTCCAATATTATGTCCCAACTTTTATTTTCTATTGCCCAAACTATGAAGGAAGCATGCCATATGCCTTCTTCAACACCCTATTGACCTGTGGAGCCACTTTAAAGGGACTATGATTTGCATGCTTACGTCCCTCTGTTCATCAACATTCCTTTGGGCCCCAACATTGACTGTATATGTCCTACCCTTATTTGGCTTTCCTCACATGAAGATTAGCATGAAGATAGAGGTTTCCATCTCGAGGCACAGGAGACTACAGTTGCTGTAATCTGGAGCAACAAACAATCTGCTGGAGGAACTCAATGGGTCAAGCAGCATCTGTGGGAGGAAAGAAATGATCGATGTTTCAGGTCAAAACCCTGTAATCTTGCTTCTCTCCATCACTCAAGGTGTTGGGAAGAGGAAGATTCACAGTGAAGCTCTCTTTATTGTATCACAGAAAATTGCCCTGACTCGAGTTTTGGTGGCTCTGTTTCCCAGTTCCTTAAACAAATCTCTGTGACAACAATCACATGCCAGTTTATTGCTATTAGTGATATTTTGTGTGGCTAATCTATCATGATTGGTCACTGGATTGACAGTACTCACACTCCCCTTACACTCAGCACATGTCACCAGCGCATAGAGAAGAGCTCCCACGTGACAATCTTGGTCTGATTCATATCCAGAAGCAGATTAGTATTGTAACCCACTGACTGTTGGGAAACCAAGCAACACAATTACCATGGGACAGGTCGTCCCACCATGGCCAACTATTTACTGTATAAAAGTGGTATTAAAATGGTGCTTTTTCAACACAAAATACATCTTGGCATTATGAAATGCTAGAAGTTTTGGTTACAGAATCTGGATGCTGCAATTCTGCTCAGATGTCTCAGAACTGTAGTGGAGAAAGTGCTTTAGTGTTTGTAGTTTCTGAGTGGTAGACTCATCGACACCAGACTACTCTTGTTGCAATGGGGTTGCCATTGTGGCAGGTTGTTCTCTGGGTTGTTCTAAATCCAAGTGACAGCAAGCAGATAATCCTGACTGAGTTCCATTATGCTATATTCTTGGCGGCACGGAAGAGATGCAGAGATGGAAAGTGAGGGAAACACAAGCCAAGGAGAAATATGTGTCCAAATTATTATAATAGAATAATAAATCATTGGATGCATGTTCAGCCCTTGAAGCACCAAATAGATTAATGAGAGAATCAAGGCCCGAAAATATTCTCATTTCAGAACCCACCTGAGTATTCCAGATCCATTATGTTTTAATAAAAGGAGACGTTGAATTTGAGAACATTAAAAGGCAAAGTTTCAGGCACTAGAGTGTGAGTGTGAGTTCTGGGGCACAAAAGAGAGAGAGACAGAGAGAGCGAGAGAGAGAGAGCGGGCCAACACCATGAGAAATAGAGAGTGAGTTCTAGACCATCCATAAGGTGAGTGTGACTTCTGGGGAACCGGAAAGTCAGAGTGAGTTCTGGAGTACCTGAAACTGAGAGTAAGTTCTAGGCACCAGAAGGCAGAGAGCATCCCAGGGTTCTATAATTGAGAGTGGATTCTGGGCACCAGAAAAAAGGTAAGAAGTGATGCACCAGAAATAGAGGGAAGACTGAAACACTTGGATGTGGGAATAATCTCTGGGGCACTAGAAAGCATGGGTGCGATCCTTTTTTATTTCAAAAATAAATGTTATTCATAATAAAAAATATATATAAAGGAATAAACACAGTGCAAAAGTTTTTACATCCATAGAACATAAGACCATAAGATGTAGGAGCAGAATCAGGCCATTCAGCCCATTGAGTCTGCTTTGCCATTCAATCTAAGCCGATTTTTTCAACCCCATTGTCTCGCCTTCTCCCCGTAACCCTTGGCTCCCAGTGTTATACAGTATTAAATTTTTTTAAAATTTTAAAAAATTTTTATTTACAGTGTGGTAACAGGCCCTTCCGGCCCAACGAGTCCACGCCGCCCATTTTAAACCCAAATTAACCTACCCGTACGTCTTTGCAATGTGGGAGGAAACCAGAGCACCTGGAGGAAACCCACGCAGACACGGGAGAACGTCCAAGCTCCTTACAGACAGCGACGGGAATCGAACCTCGATCACTGGCGCTATAATAGCACTACACTACGCTACCAGTGGTGCCATATATCTCCATTAGTGTCAGATGGTCAATACATTCAGTAGTGTCAACACATTTTTTTAGTAACCCATAGGACCAATATTACTCATATGGCTCCCTGGGGTGATACATCATTTCAATGTTTGAGGGGCTTCCCCACCCAACTCAGCCCCTCCATAGCTGTAGCAGAAGGAGCCTAGATTGCGGTCCTTCCCTACAGAGCCTGTGCGATCTGGGACATTAGAAATAGAGAATGAATCTGGGTGAACAGAGTGGGTTCTTGGGCACCAGAAAGGGCAGAAGACTTCTGTGGCACAAGAAAGTGAGTGTGTTCTGTATTAATTTGAAAACTAATAAAAAGATTGAAAAAGAAAGAAAGTGAGCGTTAGTTCTGACCACCAGAGCACAAGGGTGATTTTTGGACATGGGAAACTGAGTCAATTCTGGGTCATGAGAAATCAAGGGGAGTTCTGGGGAATCAGAAAGTTAGAGTGCGCTTTCAGCACCAGAAAGTGAGCTTGAATTCTGGAGCATCGCAAAACAGGAGTGAGATCTGGCCCACCAACAAGTGAAAGGGATGTCTGGGGCACAAGGAAGTGTGATAGTTAATTCTGGGGAAACTGTGAGTTGGGACATCATGTTACAGCTGCACAAGACATTGGTGAGATCACACCTGGAATATTGTGTGCAGTTCTGGTTGCCATACTATAGGAAGGATGTGATTAAGCTCTAGAGGGTGCAGAAAAGATTCACATGTATGTTACCAGCACTGGAGGGCCTGTTTTCCCTGGAGCAAAGGAGGTTAAAGTTGACCTTATAGAGGTTTATAAAATCATGAGGGGCATAGATAAAATGGATGGTCGCATCTTTTTCCTAGGATAGGGAGTCTAAAATTAGAGGAATTAGGTTTGTGAGAGGGAAAAGATTTAAAGGGGACCTAAGGGGCCCATTTTTCACACAGAGAGTGGTGGGTCCATGGAACGAGCTGCCAGAGCAAGTGGGGCACAAGAAAGTGAGAATGAGTTCTGGACAGAGAAACAAGAGGGAGTTTAGGGGCATCAGAAAGCAAATGTTAGGTTGGGGCTTCACAGAGTGAGAGTGAGTTCTGGGGAAATGGAAAGCAAGAGTGAGTTCTGTAACACTCAAAATTAAGAGATGGTCTAGGCACCAGTGAGGAAAGTGCTTTCTGGGATTAAACTGAGATTGAGTTGTGGGCCACGGAAGGTGAGTGTGAGCTTCGGGACACCTGAATTTGGGAATAAGTTCTGGAGCACTGAAGATTGAAGTGAGTTCTGGGGCTCCAGAAATGGGTAGGTAAATTCTGCTGAGTAAGAAAGTGAGCGTGATCTGTGAGGTGTGAGGAGGTGAGAGTGATTTCTCTGGGACAAGATATTGTAGGTGAGTTCTGGGCACCAGAAGCGAGAGTGAATTCTGAGATCCTGGAAAATGAGGGGTTCTGTGCACCAGAGAGTGAGGGTGAGCCCTGGGGTTACCAGAGAGATTGTTTGAGTCTTGGGGTACTCGGATGTGAGAGTGAATTCAGGGCCAATAAAAGTGAGCAACATACAAAATGTGAGAGGAACTCAGCAGGTCAGGCAGCATCTATGGAGGGAAATGGACAGTCGACCCAAAACGTCAACTGTCCATTTCCCTCCCTAGGTATTGCCTGACCAACTGAGTTCCTCTCGCACTTTGTACACTGCTCCATATTCCTGCATCTGCAGTCTCTTGTGTCTCCAATAAAAATGAGGGTACATTCTGGGGCCAAGAGAAAGGCAGGGTACATTTGGGGACATCTGATAGTGACAGTGAGTTCTGGGGCAGCAAAATCCAGGGGTTATTTAGGGGCCCCTCCAACACTGGAATAGAGACTTCAGAATCCCTTTGTTGTCAGTGCAGAGTGTCACATGATCCATTTGTGAGTCCTGATTGGTCAGCAGTATTTGTTCTGCCCTGCATCCTGCAGGCAGGTAAATGGTACAGCTCGGAGTAATGGAGGAGTAGTGGACGAAGGGGTTTTAAACTGAAGAGGAACAGATGGTGACCAGGGTTTTAAATCTGGAGCTTGCATTCTGCCACTTGAATTGACTTCCGCAGCTGCTGTGAAATGTTCTGCTGTGTGGATATGGCACTTCTGCCTCAGCCAAGGGCACTGTAGCCATTCAATGTCAACCAACACCTCATCTTTACTGATACCAGTCTTATTCACCCTATCTATAAATGGTTTACCTTTTCCAAGTTAAGGATTGTGAAGCGGACACACAATTGCTCTTGTGCAGACACGGTCCGGACTCAATGGACCGCATGGTCTTCTGTACTTTCCTCTTTCTGTGGTTCTGTGCTTTCTGCTTCTGTGGCTGGTTTAAGTTACGTGGAGGGTGATGCACATTACCCAGAGAAGCAGTCGGCCCCGTATTCAAGAGGATGCCGTCGACCAATCAGGATCCATGTACAGATCACATGACACTGTGAACTGACCCTTGCAGAGCCAGTTCATACGTGTACCATTTTCCCGAAAGTGTTGAGCACCTGCACACCACATTTTGGAGACGGTTGAAGGCCTTAGAGGGGGTGCAGGAGGATTTACTATATTAGGACCCTGAGTGAAGCTCTTCAGTTACACTCTGGAGTGGGTACTGGGGTTGTTTTGCATAAAGAAGGAAGGCTAAGGGCAGATTTGGTAGAATTGACCAAAATCATGAAGGATTTTGGTTGTGTAAATAAGGATAGATTAACCTTCCTCTTGGCAAAGACAGATATTGATGGTGAAATTCAACCTTCAATGAGCCAGCACAGTCTTTGGTTGATTGAAGAAAAGACTGTTTGGAGATCAAGCCTTCAAACCTGGGACAAAACTTAAGGTCTAACAGGCAGCAGTGATCCCTGTCCTTCTCCATGCTCCTGAAACCTGGGCTACTTACAGCAGGAACCTCAAGGCACTGCAAAGATGCCACCAATGCTGCCTCCACAAAATCCTCTAACTTCACTGATAGGAAAAGCAAACCAATGTCTTCCAGGCCAACATTTTCAGCACTGAGGCCTTAGTTACACTCAATCAGCTCCATTGGGAGGGCCACATCATTTACATGCCTGACACTAGACTTCCAAAACAGATGTCCTATTCTGAGCTCTGTCATTGGAAGAGATTACCAGGCAGGGGAAAGGTTCAAGGATATCCTCAAAGCCTCCTGGAATAAAGTGCAGCATCCTCAATGACTCCTGGGAATCTCTGGCCCATGACCACTCAAAGTACCAAAGGAACCTTCAGGATGGTTTTGAGAACCTTGAGTCCTTGCATTGTTGAAACCCCATATGAGAGGCAGAGGTTGTGCAGCATCTTATAAACAACCCACTCACCCATCTCATCTGGCACCTCCTGCCCCACCAGTGGAAGAGTCTTCAGATCCCACATTGGCTTCTTAGAACCCACAGAACCAGAATGGGAGCAAGTTCAATCCCGAGAGACAGCCAGAGAAAAAGAAGAGTTTCCAGTTGTACAAGACCAGTGATCATAACACAGAGTAAATGGTAATTGGCAGAGGAACCAGAGGTGACATTATAAGGTCATAAGACCATAAGACATAGGAGCAGATTTAGGCCATTCGGCCCATTGAGTCTGCTCTGCCATTCGATCATGGCTGATTTATTTTTCCCTCTCAACCCCATTCTCTTGCCTTCTCCTCATAACCTTTGATGCCCTTACTAATTAAAAACCTATCAACCTCCGCTTTAAATATACCCCATGACTTGGCCTCCACAGCCGTCTGCGGCAATGAATTCCACAGATTTACCACCCTCTGGCTAAAGAAATTCCTCTTCATCTCTGTTCTAAAGGAACATCTTATTCTCAGACTCTCCCACTACTGGAAACATCCTCTCCATGTCCTCTATCCAGGCCTTTCAATATTCTTCTAAACTCCAGTGAGTACAGGTCAAGAGCCATCAAACGTTCCTCATATGTTAACCCTTTCATTCCTGGGATCATTCTTGTAAACCTCCTCTGGACCCAGCACATCCTTCCTTAGATATGGGGCCAAAACTGCTCACAGTACTCCAAATGTCATCTGACAAACGCCTGATAAAACTTCAACATTACGTCCTTGCTTTTATATTCAAGTCCTCTCAAAATGAATGCTAACATTGCATTTGCCTTCCTTACTACTGACTCAACCTGCAAGTTAACCTTTAGGGAATCCTGCACTAGGACTTCCAAGTCCCTTTGCATCTCTGATTTGTGAATTTGCTCTCCATTTAGAAGATAGTCTACTCCTTTATTCTTTCTACCAAAATGCATGACCAGACACTTCCCTACACCATATTCCATCTGCCACGTCTTTGCCCATTCTTCCAACCTGTCCAAGTCCTTCTGCAAACTCCCCACTTCCTCAACACTAGCTGCCCCTCCACGTACCTTTGTATCATCCGCAAACTTGGCCACAAAGCCATCAATTCTGTCATCCAGATCATTAACATATAACGTGAAAAGTAGCAGACCCAACACCAACCCCTGCGGAACACCACTAGTCACCGGCAGCCAACCAGAAAAGGCCCTCTTTATTCCCACTCTTTACCTTCTGCCAGTCAGCCAATCTTCTATCCATGCTAGTACCTTTCCTGTAATACCATGGGCTCCTATCTTGTTTAGCAGCCTCATGTGCAGCACCTTGTCAAAGGCCTTCTGAAAATCCAAGTAAACAACATCCGCTGACTCTCTTTTGTCTACCTTACCTGTTACTTCCTCAAAGAAAGAATGAAAGAAAGGATTATGGAAGAAAACAAACTGCTCAACGATACGTCAGGCTCAGGAGTAACTTTTGAAAAAGATTTGGACGAATATCTGAAAAGAAGCATGTTACAGGGCTTTGTGTAAAGGGCAAGAGTGTGGGACCAATTGGATACCATTCTACAGGACACACCCGAGGACTGAGCTTCCTCCTTTGCTGTATCACTCCAGCATCAAGTGCACAGGCTGAGATTAGGGCACCCATAATATCCTATGTTAACTGTAAAGGCTCATATGTCATTAACATGCAGGCAGCAAGTAAAGTGCAAGGGGGATCTTGGTTATCTGTGCACAGTCCTTAGGATCAAAAACTGGTAGTTTTCTTCCCCAACAGTCATTCCTACCACTAGTGCTTCAGCAAGGTTGTTCTGTGCTGCATATCACACACTACTGCATTGCTCAATCCACAATCTTTAACTACAGCAAGTCACAAGGTGATACACTTATGGCTCAAAAGCAGAGAGTGCAGTGTTGTGACTGCTTGTGTGAAGGCTGAGGTGAGGGCTTTACAGTATGTGCAGAATAAAAGTTGGCCTCACCTCTGTTGTTTGATCTGATCAAGAGGAAAAATGTTGCGCTTCAAACTCAGGAAAGCATGTAGCAGGGCTGCAGCCCTGAATGACAAAGGGTGCCAGTAACATCCCAGTACTGCTGCTCCTGTGTTAATCACTCTGTAAATTTCAAGTGCTAAACTCTGTTAACCTGTGGCAAGGTAGGAGAGAGTGAAGCAAGAGGGACAGAGGTGCAGCTGCCCTTAACATGTTTTACAATTCCACCGTTACTGCTTCATTAGGGCCTTCTTTAGGGTGGATGATTGAAGGATCATTAGCACATATGCAAGGTCATATTTTTCATGTTTCCATAGGACATGGAAGAAGCCATGTTGACCCATTGAGTGTAGGCTGGCTCGCAGAGAAATCTCACCACTGATTTTCCCTGTAACTTGTTCTTCCCACATTCCCATCAACTCCTGCCAGATTCTACCACTCGCCTACAATCTAGGGGCAATTTTTTACAGTGAACAATTAACCTATCAACCAACATCTCTTTGGGATGGGGGAGGAAAATGGAGCATCCAGGGGAAGCCCACACGAACACAGGGAGAAGGTACAAATTCCACACAGACAGCACCGGAGGTCAGGATCAAACCGGGGTCTCTGGACCAGTGAGCAGCACTGTGCCAGCCCACTTGGAAGTGCCAGAGGAAGTATGCATGTGGTATCATCGTCAGCTTTCTGTCCTGACCTCTAACCTTCTACACTGAGTGTAACCTGTTGGGCTACAGGAGATTAGCATTTGCTTGTGATCTCCTTAAGAATTGGACATTATCTATGTAAGAAGGAAGGCAACACCTCCATGTTTGATTGGAGTATCTCTCCAAGACTGTCAAACTTTGACCATTGTAGTTAGGCTCAGCTTTATTGGATATTCTTCCCTGTGTGTGACTGAGGTGGATTCCTTCCTTAGGAATCCACCTCAGTCACACACAGTAAGCAGCAGCCCCTTGACACAGGGACTCTAGAGTGCTTCCTTGCCTATCATAGGGAAGGGAACCTCAAGACAGGGTGGTTGGTCTCCAACAACTCTATTTGTATATTGCATATGTATGGAATCCTTGCCTTGCCATTGGTCTATAAGAACATTAGGCAGTGGTCAAGGGGCAGCAGACAAAAGCTGAAGCATGATGATACAAGCATTGCCAGAATTAATTATAATGAGGAACTTGATTCACCTAGCACCATCTGTGACCTGTTCACCTCAAGGTGCTTCACAGACAACTAACTACTTTTCCAAAGTGTATTTATGCAGCAAGCAGTTTGTGTACAGCAAGATCTCACAGACAGCAGCATGATTTTGATCATGGATTCTGATTTATTGATTTTCGCTGATAGATAAATATTGGGCTAGATACCAGGGGAACTCTTCTGAAAACAGTGAACAGTACAGCACAGGAACAGGCCCTTCGGCCCACAATGTGCTGTGGGGATATTTTGTTGCATCCAGTTGAGGAAGGAGACCAGCTCCCAGCTCCCAGCTTAAAGGCTTGGTTGAAAGACAATGGCTCTGTAATCCATTGGAGGATCTGGAGTAGGGTTAAAAACTGCAGTCCTTTGATTCATAGGAGACAGTGTTAGAAATTGAACCATTTCTAACATTGTCACTTATTCAGTATTCAGGCAATTAAATATGACACTATCTTTGTTTATATAGTTCAGAATCAAAGCACATAGTACATTCACCCAATAAATATCGAACATTCTTACCTCCTAACCTTTAATGTTGCTACAATTGTGTGTAAACTTCATCTAGAATTCACTCAATAAAAGATGTGAGTAAAATTGTGATTTTGTGTGGATGAAGAATCAGTCTGAGGACTCTAAATATCAGTGCTAGTTAGTGCCAGATAACCTTTGTGGGCTTTGCTACCTGAAGCTGTCAAGTCCTGTGATCTCATTGGCCTGGTGCTGGAGAGACAAGTGATGGTATCAGCAGAAGAATTGAAAACTAGTTCCAAGACTGACACCAGGCAGCCGGCTTCCTTCCCATGTGCTGTGTGATTTACTACCCTGTCTGATGAGATGAATATTACAGAACCTTCAAGGCAGAATCACCAGCCCAGCTCTAGATACCCTTTTGGTAATAGCTATCTCTTGAAGGACAGCTCTATCATCATTAGGTACGATTGAGGAAGTTTTTCCATTGTAGACTCAAGTTAACAATTATTGAATAGTAACCAAAAGAGGTGAGGAGGAGATTGCTGGGGCTCTGATGAAAATGTGCAACTCCTCTCTGGCCACAGAAGAGGTGCCAGATGACAGGAAGATGGCAAATGTGACTCCTTTATTCAAGAAAGGCAGCAGGATTAATGCAGTTCATTCTAGGGCTGTGTGTCTCACATCAGTGGTAGGGAAATTTCTGTGTCCTAAGGGACAGGATTAATGCGCATTTGGAGAGGCGAGGTGGGGGGCGGTGGTGTGGGGCGGGGTGAGGGTTGGAAATCAAGGATAGTCAGCATGGCTTTGTTAGGGGAAGATCCAGTATGAGTAATTTGACTGAATTTTTCAGTCTAATGATAAGGCGAATGGGATTGATGTATTTCATGTGTATTTCAGTAAGGCCATTTGGGAGAATGCTCCAAAAAGTAAGAGCCCATGGGATCCAAGGTAATTTGACAAATGGGACATTGACTTGGAGGGAGGAGGTCAAGGGTTGTTTCTGCAGTTGAAACCATGTGACCAGGAACTGGTGCTGGGACCTTGCCATTTGGTATAGATGTTAATGATCTGGATATGAACGTAGGAGGTATGATTAGTAAATCCATAGATGACACAAAAATTGGTGGTGGTCTTGACATGAGGAGGGAAGTAATTCAGCTACAGAATGATATCGATGAGTGGGTAAAATGGGCAAAGCAATTGTAGATGTAATTTAATCCTGAAAAATGTGAAATGATTGAATTTTGGAGGAATAATAAGGCTAGGATGTACACAATGAATGGGAAGGGCCCCAGGAAGTACAGTAAATCTCCCATAATCCAGCACACTTGGAACTTAGGTGGTGCTAAACTGGCAGAGAATAGGAGTGAACAGGAGACACAAGAGACAGCAGATACTGGAATCTGGAGCAAAAAAAATGCTGGAGGAACTCAGTGGGTTTAGCAGCATCTATGGGGGGAGGGGGGAAAGGAATTGTTGATGTTTCAGGTTGAGACTCTCAGTGCTGATGTAGGGTCTTGACCCAAAGTTGGCAATTCCTCCCCCCCACCCACAGATGCAGATTGACCCGATAAACTCCTCCAGCAGTTTGTTCCTTGAATAAGAATGAACAGTTGTTTTTCCCAGGGAAGTGTAGAGTTCCTCATGGATCATTGCAAGGACCGTGAAGACTGAGGAAGACAGTAAAAGATTTCAGGGAAATATGTAGAACATAGAATAATACAGCACAGGGTACAGGCCCTTTGGCCCACAATGTTGTGCCAAACTAATTAAAATAGTTACTAGACACCTAACTAAATGAATCCCTTCTGCCTACATGATGTCCATATCCCTCCACTCTCTGCACATTCATATGCCGATCTAAGAGCGTCTTACACGCCTGTATTGGTTCTGCCTCCACCACCACCCTGGCAGCATATTCCAAGCACCCACCACTCTCTGTGTAAAACACTTGCCCAGCACATCTCCTTTGAATTTACCCCATCTAGCCAGGCTTTGGAATGGGCAGATAAAGCTCAATGTTTGGAAATACATAGTGAAACTTTGATAGAAAGATTGAGAAAAGACAATATAAACTAAGAGGCACAATTCTAACGTGAGGGCAAGAACAGGGAGATCTTCGGATATGTGCCTATTTCAAAGAAAATGACAGACTAGGTTGGAAGATTGGTTGAAAACCATACAGGATCCTTGCCTTTCAATAGAGTCAAATGAAGTCATGATGAACATTTAAACACTGATTTGGCTCTAAGTGGAGTATTGTGTCCCATTCTGGGCACCACACTTTAGGAAGGATGTGAAGGCTTTGGCAAGGGTGTGGAAGAAAATTTACCCTCAATTGATTCCAGAGATGAAGAACTTTAATTCTGTGGACAGACTGGAGATGCTGGGGTGGTTCTCCTTGGAACAGGGGAGGTTGTGAAGGGATCTGATAGATATCTAAAATCATGAAGGATATAGACCTAGAGAGAAAGTGTTCTTATTGTTGGATGGCTTAGGAACTAGGTTACATAGGATGTGGATGATTGGCAAATGAACCAAAAGTGACATGAAGAATAACGTTGTATGCAGGGAATTGTTGGGGTCTGGAATGCATTGTCAGGGAAAGTGTTGAAGGCAGATTCATTGCAGTGTTCAAAAGGGAGCTGGATGGATATCTGAATGGAAAGAATGTGCAAGACTGTGGAGAGAAGGTGGGGCACCGGGATTAGCTGGAATGTGCTTACATAGAACTGGTACATACCTGGCAGGCTGAATGCTCTCTCTCCATGCTGGAAGTATTCAGAGATCTCGTAATTCCTCTAGGTTACCAGTCAAGTAACAGAATCACTACCCTGCAAAAGTGTTTCTCATATCAGTCAAAGCAGCAGAAAGTTCAGGAACATTTTATGCTGCTGATTTGCACTCCAGTGTGTAGAAGATTTGTCAATGTGGTATTGGGGATAAGGGACTCCAGCTCTGCAGAGTAGCTAGGCTTTCCTCTTTGGAACAGAGAAGATAAAGGAGAGATTAAATCCCAGCATAAGTGCTCCCTTAGGGACAGCAGATTTGATTCATAAAGCACTATTCTTTTTATGCAAGATTGGCAGAAGAAAATATCAATTAAATGACAAGGGCAGCACAATGGCTCAGCTGGCAGAGCCGCTTTCTCACAAAATTCTGACCTCGGGCTCTGTCTGTGTGGAGTTTGCATGTGACCCCGTGGGTTTCCTTGGGGTGTTCCGGTTTCTTCCCACATCCCAAAGGCGAGTGGCTTGGTAGGTTAATTGGCTGCTGTAAATTGCACATAGTGTGTAGGTGGGGAAAGTTGATGAGAATACAAGGAGGAAAAAAAAATAGAATTAATGTAGGATTAGTGTAAATGGGTGGCTGATTGTTGGTGCAGACTCATTGACATAAGGGGCCTGTTTATGTGCTGTACCTCTCCATGATTCAATGACTCTAAGTGTTCAGAGCTGCGAAACATGTTGATAGAATCCACTTGAAGTATCTGTTTATTTGCAGATAACCAGAGGATGCAGATTTAAGATAATTGGCAAAAGGAACTGTGGTGAAAGGAATGAGGGTGTGGGTGGGATGGGGCAAATAGGAAATTATTTTACACAGCCAGTTATAGTCTAGAATGCACTATCTGAAAGGGTGGAGGTAGATCTAATTGTAACTTTCCAACAGGAAAAAGTATGTAAATGTGTGAAGGAAAATCTTGAATGAAAAATGGAGAAAGAGCTGGAGAGCTGGTACAGGCACAATGCTCACATTAACTCCTTCTGTGTTGTGACTCTATGGTGAAAGGAAGCAACTTTCACCCCTCAGATGGCTGCCCCAGAGGAGAAATGCTGCTGTCTAATCCCAACCCTCCTCCCATTCTACTCATCTTCCATTCGTGTTTAAAAACAGTGGGGCAGTGATGTTCCAGAAGGAAGACTTTTGATCAGTCTACCTGTCCTTTCTATCCATCAGTCTCAGTATTTGATGGCCTCATACATAACAACCCACGACTGTAACTCACCAAGTCACAGGGTCACTGAGTCACAAAGTTGTGGGTTTAAGCCATACCCCAGGGAATTGACATTATGTGCTGAACTGTCAGTGGTGCTGGCTGTGAGTTCAGGCTCAGATTGCTCTCTCAAGTGGATAAAAAAGATTCCATGGCACATTCTAAGTAGGAACAATGGCATTCCCTCTGATGTCCTGACAGTAAACATCCTTCAAACAACATCACTATAGCAGATTAACTGATCTTAGCTCATTGCTGTCTGTGGGAACTTGCTGCATGCACATTACTTTTCCAGCTAAGGGGATGAGGTACGTAGGTACTCAATCTCCTTTGTCCCTTTCCAAATCCCATGCCATCCTGACCTGTAAAGATGTTGCCATTCTTTTAGTCATACTGGGTCAAATCCTGGAACTCCCTGCCTGGAGCATTGGAGAAGTACTTTGCTTCCAGGAAATACAATATGAAGACAATGGCTCACCACCACTTTCTCCAGAGCAGATAGGGATGGGCAATAAATGCTGGCCTTGCCAGTAATAATCGCATGTAAACGAAGGATGTATTTCTTCTCTTACAACAGTGCCTGTACAAAGCATTCTCCATTATCTTTAAGGTGCCTCAGGATACAGAGTCATAGAGTCATTCAGCACAAAAACAGGCCCTTCAGCCCACCATGTCCATGCTGACCATCAGTCACCATCTACACTAATCCCATTTTCCAGCACTTGGTCTGTAGCTTTCTATGCCTTGGCAATTCAAGTGCTTGTATAGATAAATGTTGTGAGAGTACTTGCCTCCACCACCCACACAGGCTGTGTGGACCAGATCCCAATCACCCTCTGGGTGAAAAGTTCTTTCTCAGATCTCCTCTAAATTTCTTCCTCCATATGATAAAGCTATGCCCTCAAGTTTTTGACACCTCTGATAAGTGGAAAAGTTTCCTATTACATATCCTATCTATTCCCCTAATCATTTTGCATATTTCAATCAGGTCCCCCACTATTCCCCCCCCCCCCACCACCTCAGCGTCCTCCACTCCAAGGAAAACAGACCCAGCTTATCCAGGTTCTCCTAACTGCATCCCAGGCAACATCCTGCTGAATCTCCTTTGCATCCTATCCAGTGCAATCATATCCTTTCTATCATTTGGCAACCCGAACTATACACAGTAGTCTGACGGTGACCTAATCAATGTTTTATAAAGTTGGACCATAATGTTCCTGCTCTTATATTCTATGTCCTGACTAATGAAAGCAAGCATCCTGTATGCATTTTTCACCACCTTATCTACCTGTGCTGTCATCTTCAGGGATTCTTGAACTTGTACATCAAGGTCCTTCTGTTGTTCAATACTCTCAAAGGCCCTATTGTTCATTGTGTCCTTATTCATTATCAGTCCTCCCAAAGTGCATCACCTTGCACTTATCAGGATTAAGTTCCACCTGCCTTTTCTCTACCCATCTTACAAGCTGATCAATATCATTCTGTGACCTAAGACCATCCTCCTCACTGTCAACAACATCGCTAATTTTCATGTTATCTGCAAACTTACTAATCATATCTCTTACATTCATATCCAAATCATTAATGTATGTACCCAGCACCAATCCCTGTGGTACACTACTCATCATTGGTTTCCAATCACAGAAGCAACCCTCCACCTTCACCTTATTACCAAGCTCATTTTGGATCTAATTTGTCAACTTGCCCTGGATCACATTGGCTCCAACCCTTTGGACAATGATGGAAAACCAGAAATTATCCAGATGTAGACAGCCAGATAAATATGCCCTCTCTCCCTCTCCATCTTTCTCCCCTCTCTCGCTCTTAACTCCACATTGTCCCCAACATTATTTTGGACTAGCTTCCCATGTGGGACCATGTCAAAGGTCTGACTGAAGTCCATGTGGTTTACATCAACATCAACACATTTTGTTACCTTTTTGAAAAATGTAATCATTCAGAAACTGTAAGGTACTATATATATTAATTATTTCTACACATTTCAGCTTTAAGTTTGCTATTATTTTGTGCTCTTTGCATCAGCCTTCCATACGTGTGTTCATTTTTTTAGTCAATGTGTATTATTTTATGTATCTCAGCACCTAATTTTATTTGCCATTTGGCCCTCCCAGTTCCTTAACTGGCTAAAATATTTTCTACAACTCCTACACTGGACTCTCTGTCCTAACTTGTGCCTTTGCATTTGTTCAGGTCAATTTAACTTTTGTCACTATTAAATTTGGAACTCCATTGAGTTCAGCAAGTTTTCTGGACCATCATATATTCAAGGTTACAATAACTTTCAATTAACATCTCACATTGTTCAGTATATCCTTACCGATGGGATTAGATAATTGAACGATGACAGGGCTGATTTTTCTCTTAATTGAGTGGGATCTTAGCTTGAGAGGAATGAGTGGTATGGTGATCTCACTGGTATATTGGTAACTTGCTAAATTGGTTTATTATTGTCACATGTACCGAGGTACAGAGAAAAACTTTGTTTTGCATGCCATCCATACAAATCATTTCATCACAACAGTGCATTGAGGTACTACAAGGGAAAACAAAAACAGAATGCAGAATATAGTATTACAGTTACAGAGAAAGTGCAGTGCAGGCAGACAAAACAATGCAAGATCATGACAAGCTAGATTGTGAGGTCAAGAGTCCATCTTATCATACTAGGCGGCCGTTCAATAGTCTTATAACAGTGGGATAGAAGCTGTCTTTGAGCCTGGTGGTTCTTGCTTTCAGGCTTTTGTATCTTCTGCCTGATGGGAGGAGGAAGAAGAGAGAATGACCCAGGTGGGTGGGGTCTTTGATTATGTTGGCTGCTTTATCAAGGCAGCGAGAATTGTAGACAGAGTCTATGGTGGGGAGGCTGGTTTCCATGATGTACTGAGTTGTGTCCACAACTGTCTGCTGTTTCTTGTGGTCTTGGGCAGAGCAGTTGCCATACCAAGCCGTGAGGCATCCAGATAAGATGCTTTCTATGGTGCATTGATAAAAATTAATGAGGGTCAAAGAGGACATGCTAAATTTCTTTAGTCTCCTGAAGAAGTAGAGATGCTGGTGTGCTTTCTTGGCCGTGGCATCTGTGTGGTTGGACCAGGTCAGGCTGTTGGTGATGTTCACTTCTAGGAACTTGATCTTTCAACCCTCTCGACCTCAGCACCGTTGATGTAAACAGGAGCATGTGCACTGCCTCCCTCCCTGAAGTCAATGACCAGCTCTTTCGTTTTGCTGATGTTGAGGGAAAGGTTGTTGTCATGACACCATGCCACATGGGATGCAGATAATGTTGGGGTCAATGTGGAGTTGAGAGGGGAGAGGGATGGTGAGGGGGAGAGGGCACATTTATCTGGCTGTCTGTAGCTGGATAATTGCTGGTTTTCCATTGTTGTTGATGCGGGAGACTCTAAGCCTTGAGGGAACGTGTAAACAATAGTTGTCAACGTGCAGGCATGTATTTAGATGTGATTTAATGTTAATTTGTATTTATGTCACTACTTTAACCTATGTGTTATTTTATTGAACAGTTGTGTGTGTGTTCTAAGCCAAGCAGTAGTGATGGTAGTGATCAGACATACCTCATGCAGCCTACCATTGGATCTGGTAGGTGGGTACTCATTAATCATGCAATCCATGGTTTGGTTGGCACGACAGCTGTAGTCTGGGTTGTCTGCTCATTGCAAAGTTGCCTGCCTGGTCTGGAAATGGTTAAGAAGGACTGTTTTATGATGAGACAAATGCAAACAAGTGAGCCCTGGGGTCAGTGACAAGGAACTGGTTAGTGAGTGCTGCCAGGAGCCAGCCTCCCTGCCACAGAGCCTCCTCTGTTATTCCTGGCACGGTCGCCTCATCCATAAAGGGGTGGTGATGCAAGACAAGCAGCTGGTGTGTTGAAAAGGTCATTGAACAGAGGCAGGCTTGGGTTGGCATGTACCTTCTTCAGCAGCTTGCAGTCTCTGTCCTAATGTGAGGGTGACTGATGATGCTCTGACCTGGACCCATGATAAACATATTAAAACATTCCAAGGCACTTCACAAAAGCATTAGCAAACACTGCGCCACTAAAGCACACACAGTAAAATTGCATTAATCTGGCACAGTCAGGACTTTGGTGGAGCCAGACAGGTAGATTTTGCAGATTGTTGAATGTAATTTCATTGATACTCCAATCCACTTCTGATTCACTTTTGAAAAGATGTCACACAGTAACATCTTCGTGAACCCAGTAAGTTGCAAGGGAGCACAGGGAGAAGAAGTGGGTAAATTTCAATGAAGTGCGGGAAATAGAATCAGGTGAGTTTCAAGGGAGGGTGCCAGCAATATCAAGTGAGCTCAAACTGAGCGTTGGAACTGGTGCCCCAGAGAGTGCCCCGAGACCCTGGGAATTGGAGACCCAGTGAGTAGAAAGGGAGAACAGGAATCTCGATGTGGAAGAGAACACAGGATCTGAGGTCCAGGTGAGTGGAAAGTTTAAACATCACCTGGTGAGCCAGATGCCAAACCACTGGGATTTCTGCATTATTAGGAGGTTTACTGTAATTGGATGGATGGCTAAAGGCTCAGTCACAGATCCAGTCACCACCACTTCTTTCTGCTTTATGCAACTAGACCTTGACTTTATTCAGGTCATTTCACATCACTCTGGAACTTTGACATTGTTAGCCTTGATCCCACAGTTTTCACACAGAATGGCACCATTCTCCACCCAACACTTAGGAAAACTGCAGGGGGATTTAGATCAGGTTGTCCTGGGAGTGCACAATGCTCGTCGCCCCAGGGATAATCAGGTTTTCCCAATGTAATGCTCAGATGGAACCTCTGTCAAATAGGTCCCCTACTTTACTTTTGGTTCTGCCTCTCTCCCCACACCAACATACTGTATCACCCTCCTACCACTACAATGCACCAATGTCCCAACCACTGTCAACCATCTGCACCGACTGAGGTTCAGGACCCGACCCACTGACGCTCAGATGCACCGACTCTGCTCTCCACCCTTTGTCCTCTGATCCATCTGACCCCAGCGCCCATACCCCAACCCCCAAAAACCTCCTGATCCCTTGACACTGACACCCAAGCCTTGATCCCCAAACCAACTGATCCCCAAATCTATTAACTCCTAATTTTCCTCCAATTCTTCAAACCTTCTTATCCCATGATCTCAGGGACCCCTGATGGAAGCCATGGTCTTCAACATCCATGATGGTTCTCTTGATCCTCAGCCAAGATCCTGGTCAACACTAACCCCGCCCCCCCCACCCTGATCTTCAGCTGACCACTATGCTGGTACCCCTGACCAATCCTCAGACAAAATCCTAGTCCTCCACCCACCCCCGTCCACACCCAGCCGTCAGTCTTCAATCTCCCGATCTCCCTCCTGATCCTCGTCAATGCCCAGCAATGATCCTTGGCTGTGATCCTTTTCATCCTCCCAACTCAAGGCAGAAGCCCTGATCAAGCTTACAACTGCCAGCCATTTTGACCCCTCAAAATTGGCCTCAATCTCAACTTCCTGGCAGTACAACCTCATCAGGGAAAATGTGCTACACCCATTCCACTGCTTCCTTGAACCTTGGATGCCACTGGTATTTGCAATGGGAGGGTCAGGACTGAGCCAGCTGGCATACTCCTGCATTTCCTAGCAAGGTGCACTGGAACTCTAGGCAGTAGAGTTAAAGGACCACTTCAAAGGTGGGGACAGAGCTAATAAGGGGCAGTGGAATGGAAGGCAGTTATAGAAGGTAACGAAAGGCATGACCAAAATTGGTAGCCTGTTCAAACTACAGATAAAACAAGAGGTCAGAATCAGAAGAATGCGGAGGCTGCAGAGTGCTCCTAGGGTAGAGATCACAGAGACAGAGGCAAGGCTGCATTGGGATTTGAAAACAAGGATGCAAATGTTTTAAATCAAGATTTTGCTGGATTGGGAGTAATGACAGGATAGAGCACTGGGATGATGGGTGGAACAGGCTTGGTGAGAGTTAGGGCACAAGGAGCAGAGATTTGATTGGTTACAGAGGCCAACGAGGAGAACATTGCTATAGTTACGTGTACAAGTAACAAAGGCATGATTGAGTGTTTCAACAATAGTTTAGCCAAGGCAAGTCAGAGTTGGCTGATGCTGGGTGATAGAAGTCTGTGGTCTTGTTGATGGAAAGATCACCTGCATGGAACAGACAGTGCGGTTTGTGTTTGAGTGCAGCTATCCACTGGTTACATACAGGTCTAGGTGACATGGATATATCAAAGAGACAAATCAGATGGATCTCGCTGCTCCAGACTCCTTGTACTCAATTCCCAGATCACTTGTTCAGCTTTACTTTTCACATATTCTTCACTACTGCTCCCATAAATCTCCCACTATCTCTGTCACTTCTAAAGGATATGTTGTCCAACTGGCGATCCTCCTCTAATTCTAATCTCTCAGGAGGAAGGTTCTGTGGTTGCTATGTGCAGCAGTATCAGAAGCATCTCTTTTGTGAATACATGCTTTATGCTTTCATACTTAGCAACCAATGGAAAGCCGTTGCTTTTATCCTTTTCAATATTTTATCCATTATTCTGCAGCACACTCACAAACAATCTTCTTCATCCTTGAATCCTTGCCATTTTGAAATCAAGACCAGCCATATATTATCTCCTATTTTTCTCTTGCCAGGTCTTGCAACTCTTTACCTCCTTTGGGCTTCACATGCCACCCCTGAAAAGCTTTGAAGCACCAACCCAGTGACATCCAATCACAACACCCTGATTCACCCTGATTGTCCCCCTTCCTCGATTTATGCTGGCTGATTCTCTGCAGTCCAACTTTTCCCCCTAGGGTTTCTGAAGTAAGATGGCACCTAGAACATCCTGAAACTGAGTCTTGTTGATAGTTTCACTGGCAGCTAAAACTATACCACTTAAGTAAAAATGCTTCTCTGTTATGGACAGTCAGTTGGCACTGAGTTGGCTCCTGGCTCCGCACAGCTTTCTACCAATTATATGAATGCACAGGAAAACTATAAATATCAATATTTGATCATTTCCTTTCATAAAAGCAGGCTTTCACTGCAGAATAATCAATACAGAAGTTCATTGTGGGTTAATGGTTGCACTGTACTGCTGTGTTATGGGAGATAAATATCAAAACATACAGAACTAGTTTCCTCATGATTTCAGCAATCTATAGATGGTTAGGTTTCAGAAGCTGGTCACAGAGCTATTGATGTACAATCAGCCTCAGTAGGAAATGCCCTGAACCTGAGGCCAAGAGCCTTACATTCAATAGCACCCCTCTCCACACTGCAATAGCTTGGCTATGCTCACAGCTGAGGGGCAGGTGCAAAATACAGCCTTTTCAAAGCAATGCGGTTGGATTGACTGAACATCTGTTGAATCATACCTTGGCACAAATCAGCAACTTCAGGAGAGGAGAAAATAACTACTTATGGGGCTGTGGGTGGAGTAGTCTGACATGAATATGATGAATCCACTCTGAAGATACATTTCATGGAAGAAGTAAAAAAAAGTCTTCTGACAACCTATATTTATTTTAAAAAAATCTTATTTTGTGTGTTATGTTTATGGTGAGCCAAATTTTGACATGTTCTGCTTGCTACACAAGCTGAGGTGATGGTGGTTGTAAGGGGTGAGGGAGGGGTGAGAATACACAGCACGATAAAATGGAAAGTCTTAGAATGCTCCACACATTGGGAGATATTTCTGTGAACCTGGAGGGAAACTGAATTGTAAAATCTTTATTTTAATGTGGACTTTTAATTCATGCAAGTGGGGCTGCCATTTTAAGGAAAGTGTTGAGGCACTTGCTTGACCATTGTTATGATAAGATATCTTTATTAGTCACATATACATCGAAACACACAGTGAAATGCATCTTTTGCATAGAATGTTCTGGGGGCAGCCCACAAGTATCGCCATGTTTCCGGCGCCAACATAGCATGTCCACAACTTCCTAACCCGTACGGCTTTGGAATGCAGGAGGAAACCAGAGCACCTGGAGGAAACCCATGCAGACACGGGGAGAATGTGCAAACTCCTTACAGACAGCAGCCATAATTGAATCTGGATCGCTGGTGCTGTAATAGCATTACGTCAACCGCTACACTACAGTGCCTGCCCATGTTATATGTCTTTACTGCTGTTGTATGCCTTGGTCTTGGCTTCCTTGTTCTCTCGGATATAATGGTGCTCTCATAACCCTACCACATTGTCAGTGGTACATATGTACTTTTTCAATACCTGACAATATAATAATGCCTGATGAAAGGTCATCAACCTAGAATGTTATCTCTGTTTCTCTCTCCACGCTGTAGGATGATGTGATGTATTTCTGGTGCCAGGGTCAAGAATGTCATACAATATGTCACAGGGCTTTCTACAGGGGGAGGTAAACAGCCAGAGGTAATAGTCCACATTGATACCAAAGACGTACCGGCCGTCCCTGAGTTAAGAACACCCAACTTATGGACATCTCGTACATATGAACGAGCTCCCATAATGTTATTTAATTCAAAAGTCCAACGTATGTACATATGTTCATTCCTATGAATGCAGAACTAGTTTCCTTTCTCTCTCCACTTTTTGTAATTGTTCTTTCTTATCAGTCATATATGCTTTTGATGCCATTCATTACAATACTGTAGAGGTATGGTTACCATATTGAGTGACTTACAGACAAAATCGACTTATGGACATCTGCCAAAAACAGAAACTGTTCATTAGCAGGCGACGGCCTGTGGGTAAAAAGAGGGATGAGATCCTGCAAAATGAAGTTAGGGAGCTACGTCATTTATTAAAGAGGGGTAGCTCTAAGGCTGTAATCTCTGGATTACTTCCAGTGCTATGTGCTAGTGACTATAGGATTTGGAGGGTAGATCACATGATTGTGTGGCTATAACGATGGTGTGGAGGGAGAACTTTAGATTTCTAGATTGCTGTGACTATTTCTGGGAAAGGTGGAACCTGTAGAAATTGGACAGATTACAGCTCAACAAGAAAGAGTCCAACATCCTTGCAAGGAAGTTCACTAATGCTGTTGGAGAAAGCTTAAGCTAATTTTGCAGGGGAAAGGGACAGAGAGTAGATGTACAGATGGGGGAGACGGAGGTGCAGTTGTTCATTGCATTTGAAGAAAAGCTAAGTCAATCCAGTAGGCAAAGCAGACATGAGCATGATAAGGCACATGGGAGGAATGCAAGACTAAGTTGCATCTATTTTAATGCAAGGAGTTTGACTAGTAAGGATGAGTTTAGAGCATGGATTAACACATGGGAATATGATATTGCTGCTACCACAGAGACAACTCAATATTCTAAGGTATCGAACCTTCAGGTAGGACAGGCTGAATATAAAAGAGAAGATGGCATTGCAGTATTGATTAAGTCATCCATTCCAACAAGAATGAGGGAGGATATCCTATAAGACTCGTAAACTAGGTCATTTGTGTGGAATTTAGGAACAAAAAAAGGTGATCACTTTGCTGAGGGTATACTACAAGCTTCCTAAAAGTCAGCAGGAGATAGACATGTAAGAGGGTTATACTAGCGGGGGATTTCAACTTCCCCAATATAAACTGGGATTGATATGGTGTGAAAGGTGTGGAGTGGGGTGGGATTCTTAAAGTGCATCCAGGGGAGTATGTAAATAGTCTCACGAGAGGAGGGGCAGTACTGGACTTAACCTTAGGAAATGTAATGGTAAGTGGTTGACGTGTTAGTGGGAGATCATTTTGGAGATAGTGACCGTAACTCTGTAAGTTTCAAGGTTGTTATGGAAGGAAAAGGATGATCTGGAAATCTTTCTGAGCGATCTTCCTGAATTAGGGAAAGGCCAATTTCAATATCTTAAAACAGGACCAGCCAAGAGAAGATCTACCTGCAAGTAGCAGGAGTAGGTACTTGCAGGTAGGTCTAAATCCGACAAATGGGAATAATTCAAAAGTGAAATAATAGAAAGTTCAGAGCCAACATGTTTCCATAATGGTGAAAGATAGGACTGGAAGTCCAAGGAACCCTGGATGTCAAGGGATATTGAGGACTGGATAAAGAAAACAAGGGAAGCATATGACAGGTATAGACAAATGAAAATGGGGAGGCCTTCAGGCTTATGGTGAATGTAGAGGGTACCAAAAATAGAAACTAGGAGGACAAAGAGAGGGGACAAAATATCACTGGCAGCAAGATTAAGGAAAATCCCAAAGTATTTTGATAAGATAAGATAAGATAAGATATCTTTATTAGTCACGTGTACAGTACATCGAAACACACAGTGAAATACATCTTTTGCGTAGAGTGTTCTGGGGGGAAGCCTTCAAGTGTTACCACGCTTCTTGCGCCAACATAGCATGCCCACAACTTGTAACCCATACATCTTTGGAATGTGGGAGGAAACTGGAGCACCCAGAGGAAACCCACGCAGACACAGGGAGAACATACAAACTCCTTACAGACAGTGGCCAGATTTGAACATGGGTCGCTGGCACTGTAGAGTGTTATGCTAACTGCTACACTACCATGCCTGCCTCTAAGTATGTTAACGTTAAGGGCAAGAGGGAGGTATGTTAGGGGCCAAAATAGCAATCTGCATATGGAGGCAAAGAACTAGTTTTAAGTGAATACCTCATCTGTATTTACCAAGGTGAAGGACATTTTAAATGGAGACCTCAGAGAAGGACATGGTGAAATTGAAGAATATATTACTAAAAAGGAGGTATCAGGTGTCTTATCAGACTTAAAGGTGAACAAACCAGTGCCTGGTGAGGTGCAACTCAGGCTGGTCATGGAGGCATGAGGGAGATCACTGGGGCCCTGAGAGAAATCTTTACATATTTTCTGGCCATAAGTGAGGTGCCAGATGACTAAAAGTTGGCAAAAGTGGTACCTTTATTCAACAGGGGCAGCAGAGATAAGCTAGGTAATTACAGGTCAGTGAGTCTAGCGTCAATGGTATGGAAGTTATTGGAAACATTTCTGAGGGAAAGAATTAATCTACACTTGGAAAGGTAGGTATTAATCAAAGATAGCCAGCATGGTTATTTTAAGGGGGAGATCTTACCTGACCAATTTGATTGAATATTTCAAAGAGAAATTAAAATGTATTGATGAGCGGAGTGGGGTTGATGTCATCCACATGAACTTCAGTAAAGCCTTTGACAAGGTCCCACATGGGAAACTAGTCCAAAAGTTTAGAGCTGATAGGAATCAAGCTAAGTTGGCAAATTGCATCCAGTGACTTGGTAATGATGGTGGAGGACTGTTTTTGAGATTGGAAACCTGTGACCAGTGGTGTACCACAGGGATCAATGGGACCTATCCTGTTTGTTGCATACATGAATGATTCAGATATGAATGTACAAAGTATGATTAGCTAGTTTGTCCCAAAATTGAGAGTTAGAGAGATAGTCTTAGGTTACAGGAAGATATTGATCAGTTGGTAAGATGGGCAGAGCAAAGGCAGATAAAATTTAACCATGATAAGTGCAGAATGATGCACTTTGGGAGGACTAATGAGGTAGAACATACAGTATACAGTGAATAGTAGTGCCCTAAGGAGTACTGAAGAACAGAGGAACCTTGTTGTACAAGTTCAAGGATCCCTGAAGCTAGCAACACAGGTAGATGAGGTGGTGAAGAAGGCATATGGAATATTTGACTTAATTTGCTGGGACACAGAATATAAGAGCAGAGAGTTTATGGTGCAACTTTATAAAACCTTGGTAAGGCCACAGCTGGAATACTGTTTACAATTCTAGTTGCCAGTCTATAGGAAGAATATGATTATACAGGAAATGGTGCAGAGGAGATTCACTAGGATGTCACCGGGGATGCAGTGTTTCAGTTGTGAGGGGAGATTGGATAGGCTGGGTTTATTTTTCTTGGAACAGGGAAGATTAATAGAGGTATGCAAAATTATGAGGGGCATAGGTAAGATAGATAGTAGGAAACATTTCCTCTTAAACTAGAGAATATAGGTTTAGAGGGAGGGGTCAGAGGTTTAGAGGGATCAGAAAAACAACTATTTCCTCTGGAAGGGGTTTGGAATCTGGAATGTACTGTCAGAGGAGAAGGAGACGCAGGCACTCTCAGAACATTTAGGAAGTATCTAGATGAGCACTTGAATTGCCAAGGCAGAGAAGGCTTTGGACCAAGTGAAGGTATATGGAAATAGTCTTGATGGTCTACGTAGATATAGAACATAGAACACTACAGCAGAGTACAGGCCCTTCGGCCCACAATGTTGTGCCGACAGTTTATTCTGCTCTAAGATCTATCTAACCCTTCCCTCCCACATAGCTCCCCATTTCTCTATCATTCATATGTCCATCTAAGAGTGTCTTAAATATCCCTAATGTATCTGTCCCCACAACCTCTGCAGGCAGTGCGTTCCATGCACCCATCAGTCTCTATGTAAAAAACTCACCCCTGACATCCCCTTTATACCTTCCTTCAATCACCTTAAAATTATGTCCCTTCTTGTTAGCCATTATCACCCTGGGAAAAAGTCTCTGACTGTCCACTCGATCTATGCCTCTTATCATCTTTTACACCTCTATCAAGTCACCTCTTATCCTCCTTCTCTCCAAACAGAAAAGCCTTAGCTCACTCAACCTATCCTCATAAGACAGGCAACATCCTGGCAAATCTCCTCTGCACCCTCTCTAAAGCTTTCACATCCTTCCAATAATGAGGCGACCAGAACTGAACACAATACTCCAAGTGTGGTCGAACCAAAGTTCTACAGATCTGCAACATCATCTCATGGCTCTTGAACTCAATACCCCAACTAATGAAGACCAACACTCCATACGCCTTCTTAACAACCCTATCGACCTGTGCGGCAAAAGGGTGCAACAACATGTGCCAAAGGGCCTGTTTCTGTGCTGTATGACTCTATGACCCTAAGATGCTGCCTGACCTGCTGTGCATTTCCAACACATTCAGTTTTTGTTTTGGACATTGAGATATATTGAACCAGAAATATAGTAGTGGTTTCTGAATGTATACAAGGAAATATGTTTTTCTAATCTAGTCCAAGGAAAACTTAGGAAATTCCAAGCCAAACAGCTGAGATTTTATTTAATTCTTTCCTTGTATGTGAATATTCTAGAAAAGGCCAGAATTTATTGCCCAACATTAATTGCCCTTGAGTATGTAATTCTGAGCTGCCTTTTTGAACAGCTGCAGTCCTTCTGACAAGAAAAATCCAACAGTTAGGTAAGGAGTTCCCAGCTTTTTACCCAGTGGTGAAGGGGAATGGTGATATATTCCCTTGTCAGAATCGTGTGGAACTAAATGGTGAACATGCAAGTGGTAATGTTCCCTGTTACCCTTGTCTACTTCAGTGGTAGAGCTTGTAAGTTTCAGTGACACTGTCTAAAATGATAGCAGTTGATACAAATTTGCTAACTTTTATCTTTATTCCCAATGGGCTGTAACTATAAACTGGGAATAAAGATAAGTCTGGGAAAATCTAGATGCAGTTCACATTCATTTCACATATTCCCATAGGACACATGAGGAGGCCTTTTGGTCCTTTGAGTTTAGGCCAGTTGGCAAAGTAATCTCATTCCCTACTAAGTTACTCTTGTAACCTATTCTTCCCACAGATGCATCAACTCCTAACAATTTACAGCAGCCAATTAACCTACCAACCTACACAACTTTGGGATGTGGGAAGACACCAGAACATCCAGAGGAAACCCATGCAGTCACGAGGAGAACATGCAAACTCTATACGGACAGCACCAAAGATCAGGATTGAACCTAGATCTCTGGAACTGTGAGGCAGTGGCTCAACTCGATGCACCACTTTGCTGCCCCCTAAGCTTTGTTTGTTTTGGCTATGAACATAGGAAAGAGGGACTTGGTTCTGATATGTCTGACAAAGAATATCTTAAGAAGAGTTGCAGTATAATATGTTTTGATATGAGCATATCATGTATGAAGGAGGAGAAAAAAATGTGTAAGAAATGGAATGAAGAAGATGCAAGGGAGGAAGGGGAGAGGTAAAAGATGTAAGGCTGAAAACAGAGGGAAAGAATATATAGGTTAGAAGTGAGGGAAAGGACAAATAACAACCTTGTTCTTATTCTGTCTAGAGTGTGAGATACGTGCTGGATTTATGGGGAGGATACAGTAATAGTCAATGTGTTAATAACTGTTTTGATGCAAGTTGATTAAATACCAAAATTGTGTGACATAAGTGCATGTTGAAGAGATGTGTGATGTACAGATGATACATCCAGGCAGTATGGAGCCTTGAATGTCTTGTTAACAATACTGCTAGGTGAAATTTGTTTCAATAGGTTAGCTTCTAGTTTCTATTTATACATCAGAAAAATATGTGGTGACAATTTCAGGTTCTACACCTTCAACTAACACCAAACTGTCAGTCATTTCTTATATAACTAAAAAGAACTGGCCTTAAAAAATTGTTTAAAAGACATTAAAAGCTATCAGTGGCTATACTATACATAATTAAAAAAATAACTTCCTGTTCTACAATCCATACACCAATGATGTGAATTAGCGAAGGGGACAGGAGGGAATTTGCTACTGTTATCATGCAATGCCATTGTAACAGAAATTAAAGAGTGAAATGGCTCTACGTTATTTAACAGATTCCAGAAGAAAAAATAGAACTTTATTTTTAAACACTGATTATAAAATTAATTTATTTCCTCCCAAATAATTCTAATTAAACTATATTTTCAGAATCCTGTGCTAATTCATCTTACACCACACATGACTTTGGTTTATTTTTTTGCTAGGGTTTTCATTTCTTCCTAAGTGAAGATTTGAATTAAAAAGGGACAAGAGGTAATCTAATACAAACTGCTCTGATCTGTGAATCTTGTTTTCTTTAGAAAGAAAATCACCTTTGTTGTGGTGAAATCTTTAGGTATCAAGAGACAAGTTAAAATTAGGAATTGACTCCAAGGTTATTTTTAACCAACAAAAATGATCACTGAACTTTGTGTTATTTTTGTCATCAATGAGATGTTTTAATATATGCAGTAAGCTTTGTATGATATGAAGTGCAAAAATATTTATGAAACTCTCTTTTCTGCATCCTGCAAACTGAGGCAAGACCAGCATTTCATCCCATGCAATGACCCACTGACATTTTTTTCAATAATACAAATGTAGCTCAAGGCAGGTCAGGGTATATGTGAACATTTAACAAAGTAGCTATTTCTACACTGAATGCCTTACACTAAGAATCTTTCTTATTAAAATAAATGTCAGTTTTGTTCCAACATTGTTCATATTATGGTACTCCATGCATCTCAAAATGCCTAAAGCTATCAGGAAGGCTGTGATCTTCTTTGGTAACTTGTTTTACCTGTGCTTAGGTTTTTCTGATCATGCAAAATCCATTTATACGAGCCATATGATATCAATCTGCTTTCCAGTGATTACAATTAGTGTCTGTTTTATTATGTAAAAGGAAGGAACCTCACTCATTCTCTATTTAAGTGTGCTCTTGCAATAAAAGAGCACGACGCAGATCCTGTCATCTTCACCACAGCACAGCATCAGCAGATGGCATCCCATTAAACTTTATTATTGATTATAATGTGCCCATTATTCACAAGGCCCATCCTAACACCTTGTGGCAGTGCTAGACATTACAGGGGGAAAAAGAAAATCAGAATCCTTTCCTGCAAATTATTTCAAGTTGCCGAAGCTTGTGAGTTCAAATCCCACTCCAGTTTCTTAAGGAAAAAATCCAGGTTGGCACGCCAGTGCAGTACTGAGCTGCATTCTTTTGGATGAGGGATTAAACAAGGGTCCTCTCTATTCTCTCGGGTAGAGGTCAAAGGTCTCATGGTACTGCCTCAGACAAGAGCAGAAGGTTCCAGGCAAATATTTATCCCTCGACAAAATCTGATTATCTGGTCGTTGTTGTGTCTGGGAACTTGCTTTGCACATATTAGTTGCCACTTTGCAACAGCTATCATACTTCAAAGTCACTTGGTTGTTTGTAAAACGCTTTAGGAAATGCTGAGCTCGTGAAAGGAGCTGGATAAATGAAAATCTCACTACTCTTTCTTCTCAGAGCCATCCAGGACCCTCCCATCATGCAGAATTTTCCAATGTGAGGCAGGCATACTTGTAGATTTGCACTGGATTTATGTAAGCACAGATCAAAGTAGCGCTTAGACGGTCACATTTCTCAGCACCAGCAGTATATTTAAAAGCTCCATCATGTAACCATACATAACCCGCCCCCTTTTAAACTATATTACCGCTACAAATTCAAACACTTCGCGCCTTTGAAGAAGAGGCGGGTCAACCAATTTGGGGCTGAACATGACATCATGAAATAAACCATCTAAACTGCTAACCGAATTTAAAAGATTATGGTAATAATTTAGTCGATGCATTTGGCGATTAAGCAAACGTAGAATTTTAACTTTTGTGGGAAAAATCAATGGATATGCCCGCCAATGGGATCTACGTGAAATTGGCAGCAAACACTAGACGCGACAAAAGACTGCTTATATGTTCAACCTTTGTGCGTGCTTATGCTGGCGTGTGTTTACATGAGTGTGTGCGCTCGGACGCAGATAAAGATGTGCAATCGCACTGTTAAATGCGATGGGTGTCTTAAATCTCAGGCAGTGTGATTCAGTTTGAAGAGTGTGTCGGCAACGCTTGGAATGCAAAGCAGCGGGTGGCGGTCTGGCCAATTATGCATTCAGCTTGCTGTCAATCTCCGCTGAATAGTAACTAACCGCCCCCAAGCCGCACTCCTTTTAATTTAAGACCGTAATAGGTTTAGCAAATAAACCGAGGATTTGAATAAATCAACCTCTAATACTCCACCTTTCGACCTGGTCGCCCTTGTGTTCCCAGTTAATATCGCTGCTGCATACTCCCAATCATTTTTTCAAATATTTTGAATTATTAATACGGAGCTTCGCCTATCCGCGACTTGTTTAAACACAACAACCTTTTCAGATGAATCTGCCGCGGCGCAGCCCAATTTATTGCGGGCAGTCGGGTACTGGTATTGGGAAGTCATGTAATCTCACAAGCGGGTTCGTTGTATGACAGCGATCACATTGCGTGTTCTTTGTTCCCTTACCCCATGTAAAGGCTGACATTATTAACAAGCTGATTACCTGACTTAGTCTCACCTTATTTTCCCCATAAACATTCCGGACAATATCCTTTCCGTCTCACACCTCCGTCCGTTCGCGTTTGTTTCTGCTGAGCGACGTTAGGAACTTGATGCTGGATGCGTTATTTCGTTCCCATTCACCAGACAGAGAGAGCGCACGGTTGATACAGGGCGCTTTCATCTCTCGCCCAGGTTCGCCACGTTTCAAGCACGACCGCCCCAAGTCTGGACTCAGTTTCGGCGCAGATCAATCACTGCTCATTTTAATCATCTGTGGAATCTCCGCTTGACGCAGGGCCGGGGCGCAGCGAGGAACAAGCCGCCTTTCAGGCCGTGCCCGGCCCTGGATTTCTGGGCGAGTTTGACTGGAACGAGACCGTTTTGAGATAGGATGTGAGACGCAGACAGGACTGCGGGTGAGTAACTGGCTGGAAACAGCAAGCGTGGAATGTGGGGGTACAGCAGGCACGAGAGTGGATGGGCGGTGGGGGGGGGGGGTGGGGGGGAGCGGGAGAATATATAGCAGACCCATCTCTGATTCCATTCCCGCTATACAATAACAACACACCCACCCATGTGTTAAACAGGCTCTGACTGAAATTGTATGAGGGGCGCTGGCGAGTTAAAAGCCGGACATTTCAGCACCGCCGGCTCGGACAGCTCCCCGCCCGCTGGCCTTGCTCAGAGTGGATGGGAAGCACTTTCCGATCTGCCTCGTGTCGAACTCCTTGCAACGTTAAGAGTAAAGTGGCGCTGCGACCATCCACACTCAGGTATGGGCACACATAACGCGCTCTAAAACTGCCAACTTTCTGTCCCCGTGCCGGAAGGAGTGCAACTGAACGCAGTTTCCGAGCGGATCTGCTTCTCGCAAGTAACTTTTACATTCCCCCCTCTCTTATTCGAACAGCCCCACCCTACAACCCCCCGCCCCACCTCCCTCCCCCACCCCCCCCCCCCCCCCACCGCCGCGAGAGTATGGTCCAGTTGCCTTCCCAGTCCAAGTTGCCAGTAAAGGTTGTGGGTTGTGGTGTCCTGCCGGTCTCGAGGGAAGGTACAAGGACCCTCCCCTGTTAGACTCTTGCCCAGTGCCACAGGTTGCTGCTGTCTCTTTCAGCACCCGTTTAGCTGGGCGGTGCATTAGTACAATGATGGCGTTCCGCCGTACAAGGTAGCGAGGCTGAGGCTGGAACCAGAGCTCAGAACTGGAATGTGTTCAGTAGTTATATAACGGAGCTTTCTTGAATGATTGTGATCTGTCGACCGTCTTTAGAGAGGAGAAGGAGGGCCAATGGTGTCACCAGCCTCCGTTTCGTGCCAATGAACCGAATTCTCATTCATTGTCCGCGGGCTGTTGCTTTGATGGGCGTTAGGACCTTGGTGTCTCCGGACCCGTGAGACGGCCTCGGAGTGCCACCTGTGTCCCGCGCTGGAGGCGACATGAGCCACCAAGTGTGGTCGTCATTTGAACTCCAGAAGGCGAAATGGGCGTCTCCCAGTCACCGATCTATGAGCAAGGCAGTAATTATGCCCAGCAAAATAGAACCCTTGCTGTCGTGTGATGATCCCAACGAGCGCAATGTGAAGCTCATGCCCTGTTGTCAGTGCCGGAGCCTGTGCGTGTGCGTGAGTGTGTATGAGTGTATGGGCGCGAGTGTGTTTGTGGCAAGCTTGGAGCGTCTGTTGCCGCTGACATCCGGAGCAACCAACCCTACACAGGCACTTAGGCGGCCGTACACGAAATAAACCCTCAGTCCTCGTGTATTTTCGCTGGAGGCAGTGAAACGGTGTGTGCGGTCCTTAGCCTGAACACAACTCTCATCTGAAGGCAGTTCCTGTGATATTAGTGGTCTGTAAGACCATCAAAAAGGGATGCAGTCGAGAGGCTAGCTTCCTATCTCTCCCTGTCCTCCTCCTCTTACCTCCACTCTCTCCTATCTCCGCCCCTTCTGATATATTAGCCCTCTTGGTGGCTTCCGACCTTCGGATGTATATGTCAGGATTAAACAGAACGCTTTAAGGAGGGTTAGTGTTTCCAGTCCGCACCTGGGGTTAGAGGGTGGGAGGGGGTGGGACGGACGTGCTGTCAGCTCCTGTTCCAATTGCCTGTCTGTTCTTCACTCCCTCCTATTACACTTTTCCTGGAAAAGATTAGTGGGAAGGAGCAGAGTTTGGACACATGGACTTCTGGTAAATTATGGGCATCAGCTGATGAAAGTGACACTCTACACGGCTCGGAATTAAAGCCATTTACTGCAGTGCACTAGTACAAAATGCCGGAGCCGGGCAGGTTATAATTGCTGAGAGAGAAAACATAAACACACCAAATGTGTTTACAGAGGCCTGGTGCGAAGGCCACTCCCGGGACCACTTGGGAAATGAATCTCTATGCTTCGCTCTCGGGTCCTTACAGCGTAGCAGACATTCGGAAGTTTGAGGCTGACTTTCAATGCAAATGTCTTGGTTTGTTGGTGCTTGTTCCTGAAAATAACGCACTTTAAGTCCGAGATACTGAATAAAATGGTAATTAAAACTGGTTGTTGGCTGGGGTGACGAGGGTTTTTGCAGGTGTTAAACCCGTATTTTAGTGTCGTAGTTTAACACAGGTGAAATCCTGGGATGGGAGATTTTAGTGAACTTTGAGAGAGATTTTCATACTGAAACTTTGATATTATCTCAGGTTTTTGACACTTGTGTATGGCGCTTTCCACCTTCTTCCACGCCGAAGGCAAACTAGCCTGGCCTTGAGGCAGCGTCGGGTTGAGTTGGTGGTTCGAGCGGTATTGCCTTGACTATTAATTAAAATTGCTTTGCCTGTGGTATTTAGATTTTCGCCAGCTCTGTCGAGCAGACGCACTCACTCGCCCGAGCTGGCTTGTTAGTATCTAACGCTAGCCTATGCACTTTCTCTCCTATTTATCTTGATGTAAGGTCGATTGAGTCAGCTGTTTTGTATGCGAGGTATCTCAGCTCAGACTGGAGGGAGGGAGGGAGAGAGAGAGCGTGCAGTGGATACAGAAGAGGCGAGCTCCAGCATTGAAGAGGAGGCTGGCGATCGGAGAGATTGTGCGGAAAGATAAGAATATCGTGTTCGCCTTCCGTGGGAGGAAACGATGAGGGAGGGACCTGTGAGGAATCTTGCAGTGGGGGGAGACTGACTGCAAACGGGAGCAGGATCTGATGAGCCGGTTGATAGAATCTCAGAGCTGGTACCTGCTGTGACAATTCGCCATGTGTTTGCTCCTGCGGGGGTTGGCGCTCTGGAGATTAAAGGAGCGCCGGAGCTCAGGGAATTGGTGAGCGCTTCTAACCGAATAGGGGCGGTGGTGGGGACCGAGGGTGGTGGTGGTGGGGGGGGTGGGGGGGTGGGGGGGGATGAGAAACGCCAAAGAGATTTCATGAATAAAAACGTGGAAAATAAAGCTCTCCCAGAGACAGAGGATTGAAGAGGAGAGAAAGAGAGAAGAAAAGCTAACCCCGAGATCGAAGAACCCCAAACGCCTGACGGTCTAACCCTGAGTACTCGTGTCACGGAAGAAGGAGTCAGCGACCGGGCGTGCGAGCAGGTGGGCACGCATGCCGAAGAGCCCCGTTCCCGAGGACTAGCCGACAGACAGGCACCCTCGGGCGCCCCCGGATTCCTAAATCCGATAAGGTGCATTTCTCCGCGTCTCAAGCATTTGGATCATGCGCGAAAATCAATTAAATCATCTTAAACGGATTTGAATAATTCTTTGACGAAACTTCATGCTGAAGGCGCGGGAAAGAGAGTGTGTGTAAGAGAGAGAGAGAGAGGGGTCGACTGGCATCAAAGAAATCCCCAGCCCAGAGACCGTGCTAATCTTCACTTATCCGTCCACGTCTCTGTCACAGATTGAAATGGGCCAGGGATCCGTGGCGTGAAGGAGAAACAGCTGGTGCGTTCCCTCCACAGATACAGAGGATCTCCCTTTAAAGAGCGAGGTCAGTCCAGCGCTCGTTAGAACTGCTGGAGGTCTGAGCTAAGGTCGAGAAACGGCGCAGCTTGCAAGGTAAGGCGCCCGCAGTGAAGGGAAGGTTGTTCGTCGAGTTGAAAGGCGCGGTGTGAGGTGACTTGGGTTGCGTTCGAACCGATGGAGGTGTTGATTAGGAAGGAAGGGTCCGGGCGGGGGAAGGACCGCTTATTGATGTGTAACGCCGACAAAAACACTTGGGTGTGCCCGTGACACCGGTGCTAACACCTCGCTTTGTAACTTCTGAAACTATGCAAACTCTTACCTGTAGGAGGCAGCCGGTATTTACAAGCTCTCTGGCAGTCCAGTAAAAAGGTGTGTTCTGAAATACCGGTCCACCTGCCCAACTTTGGCCAAGTTACAAATAGAAGGGTGCCACTAGATATCGTGTCTGTACGCATGGAATAGGATGGTATTTTGGGGGATGTTGGCGCATGTCGTGAAGGGCTTTGGTCAGAGTAAACAATGGGAAACAGCTTCCACTAGTAGGAGGATCGGAGACCAAACAGCCGAGAAGAGTCGGGGGGTGGCGGCGATGAACATTAGACTCATGTCGCCTGCTATAATCTGATTGCACTCTATAAGGGAAGAAGGTGCAGGTCCAGAGTCAGTAAGGAAGTGGGTAAATAATTGAAGGAGAAAACTGCAGGTCTGGGGTGAAAGATCAGGGGAGTGGAAGTAATTAGGTGGCTCTTTCAAGGAGCTGGTTCAGACGCAGTCGAACGACATCTTTCTGTGCTGTGTGCTATTAATTCTGTGCAGCGACTGTTGATTAATGTCTTTTCAACCAGCTCCTTCACTGGGGGCGTTTCTCCACCCAACGCCCCTCTCCCTGCCCTGCTCCCGCCCCGTTGTAAAATCCGAACCATATCTCTCTACATCGTGATGGCTCAGATTTTTTATTGGAATTCAGCGTAATTGTGAATCTTGTTAAATAGGCTTGATGGCTCAGGTGTTAAACCGCCAACCAACTCTGTATTTCACTGCTATAAAATCATGCGTTTTTTGTTGGTTAAAATGGGATAAACGTCTCAATTCTCCGTAAGTTTCCCAATCCCTCCTGTTGCTCCCCGACAGAGTGCGCATCTTAATTCCTTCTGTTCGGACTCGAGGACCCGCCTTAAGACGGGCACCGACCGTAGCAAGAACGGGGAGGCGGGTTCTGATGGATTCCTAAATATTTCAGTCTTCCAAACAATATACACGAATTCGCGCACGTGTGTGGCGTGAATCAGCGCAGGATCAATTGGATAGACACCTACGTTTATTCTGGTAAATGGAGATGGTGGTGTCGTGGAATTTTGCGCTACGCTGTCCATGAGGTACCTTGGTGACACGTTGCGAGCAGGGTCTCGATAATATATTTAAAATGCATTTCTTTACATCAAAGGTGTTTAAGAAAGGTGGGTCCTCTCGGTGAAGCGGGGTTTGGGAAAACGGACAGAGGGCAGGATCCAATGTGTGGAAATGCGTTTCTTTGTGAACTATGTCTAAAATATTGACCGACTAATCCCAGCCGAGTAGCACGCTCTCCTGTGAAGTAGATGGTTCATCTGAGGCGAGCTCATCCTCTATGGCTAAATACGTATTCAATGCCTCCACTGACCCTAGATTTGGCAACCCTGGGATCGGTGTGAAGGCGAGGTGACGCTGCCTCGCCCCATTCCCTGTGTGAAATGGGTTCATGGAGAGACCAAGGCATAGACAAGTAGGGGGTTGTGCTCTGTGGCAGACTGAGGTGATATCATGTGCAAATGTAGGGCGCGGCTTCACCAGAACGTGCAGAGGGAGAGAGCCCAGGTTCTCTCAGCGTTTCTGGCAGAATCCTCTCCCCTCCAACAGGTTGAGGCGGTCTGAAGACGCCTGGGAGACGTGGAATGAAGCAACTGGGCTTCTCCATTTCGCTTCTATCCAAACGGCGCGGATTCTACCGAATCTAGGTTGATCATCTCGGGGCGAATGATACACCCTGCCAACGCGCACATAGATGTGCGAATGAGCACACCACCGCTCAGGCGGACCTCTATTCTACACAGGACTTAGTAGTTTAGAATTTCGGCATCTCGCAACGTTTCATTACCCGCTTATTTCCCCTGGTAAATGTCAACTTAACTCGCTTATGAAGCATGGTGATCGTTGATTGAGCTCTGTCCAAATACTTAAGAAGTTTCTGCTCGGTAGAAATGTTTTAAAAGAGCCCTCAGTCCATTTTCTGGGGCCGTCGGCTCTCAATTCAGCCCGACATTGGGTTAGTTTCGAGGGAGAGAGGCGATCGGCCAAACCCACGATGCATAAAGCCAATGACCGCTGAGAGGGCGAGAGCGGGCCGAGGGAGGTATTAGTGCCTACTTCAGGGGACATTTCTACTCAACCCTTGTCCAATTCCACGGACGCGGAGCTATCGACCCAAAACAGGTAACAAGAATTTTCCAAAGTGGCTGTAATCAATGATGTGGGATAGATACTTAAAAAATAACACCTCTCTCAATTAAAGTTTAAATTATTTAATTCCAGTGACGCAGGAGGCAGCTTCCATGTATTGGGAACTACCGGGACTTCACGCTGGTGGGACTATAATCCCACACGACAGTCCATCTTCACTTCTGCTTGGTGCTCAGATATATGCACTAGATTAGACATAGTTGGAACAGTAAACGCATCAGAGTTTCCAACCGTTTTCGAGTACTCCCTTCCAAAAAAAAAGTACTGTTAGTTTATTCAAGAAGGAGTGAATTCATTGTGTAGGGAGGGGCTTGCAAAAACTGGGTTGCAGTCTTTAGATCTGAGACAATTCAAGGCAGAATTTACATTAATATCATGAAGGATTTTGTTGGCGTTCAGAGGGGATACTTGTTCGCTGCCAGGAGAGTTGGTCATCAGAGCGTAGAAGTTTAAGATAATTGATTTTAAAAAAGGATCAGGAAGAAAGCTGGAGATCTTCGTGGTGTCGACTTGTCCTGATTTGGAGTGCTGCTTGTCTGAAAGGGCGGGAGAGGCAGCTTCGCTTGGTACCATGTCAGTGGGAAATTGCAGAACTGTGATGAGACCGCTGGGGAGGAATATAGCCTTCTCAGAAAGGGGCGGAATGGTCTCATGCGCGCCGTGACTTTGTGCTGGGATTCATTACCCTACTGTGGTTTAGGGAACATGTGCTAGCAGGGCTGTTTGGTTCCTTAAACACTGTACTTCTCCCGGGAAATGTCATATAAATGTAATATATCTGCTGAACCTGGTCAACATTAGTGTCTGCTGGGTGCTGTCAACCCCAATCTCTCCTCCGCTCGAACATCCAGTGGACTCTATTCGGTGACTCTATTTCTTCCCACTGGTCACAATTTCATTCTGAAGAGGTGGGAAAAGCAGCGGATTCGTCCTCAACATTCTACTGTCCCACTGCGTGTCCAGATATTGTGCAATTCTCTTTTGAGTTTTATTTTGGGGTGCGTGGCTATCGTGGAAACTGACTTGTTCATTTTATGCAAACTTGCCGGCTACCAAGTGTCAACAAGGAAGCAAACTCGCCTCTCTTATGACCTCTTAGGCTGGCTGTAGGTCCTGTTGGTCAAAGCCTCTCGGCACCAAGACAGCAAGCATTGGGGTTTAGGACGATAATACCGGAGAACTGGATTCAGGGGGGTTTGAACAAGGCCAGTCCAACTGAGGAACCATTACTGATGCAATGTTATGCTCTATTGTACAAATGCACTCTTTTAAAATATATTTTTTAAAAAAAATAATCAGGATATACCGGAAAGAAAAAAATTGCCTTTAAAGTCTGTGATCAATTATCAATTAAATCGCATTCATTAATGGCATGTTAAGCAAAGGCCATTAATGGTGGATCCCATGTATGGCAGTGATTTTGACAAACTTCTATTGACTGGATTAAGTAGGCAGACTGTATTTAAATAGAATTCCGTTGGGATCTGGTTAAAGATGCCAGGGAACCTGGTATCCTGGCCGACACTCCACTCTTAACCAGCATTACTAAAAAGTGAGAAGTAGACAGATTTTTTGTGCGAGTCTTGTTTATAACCTAGCGTTCCAATGTGGGAAAGTGTACCTGAAGTTATTGCATTGTATATGAACCACCTTCTGATAAAAGCGCTATCTAAATGCAAACTTCTTTAGGGAGGCCAACTATACAGCACGTTTATGTTCTGCAACGTTGAGTTTCCCTGACATTGTCAAAGTAACTTATTTCTCAGGCCGAGACCCCAGCTCGGTAATAGTATTGATTCGCCCCAGAACCCAAATAAGTGGAAAGCTGACACTTTAATTCGCTTACACTTGCAGTCGTTGCTTGTCCTCTTGTGTTGTTTCTACCTCAAAAGTTCAACTTCAAGTTTATTGTCATAGGCATACATACACAGGATATAAATGCAAGGAAATGCCATGCCTTTTTGCAGCAGCAGCACAATACATTACTAGTATGACAAACATAAGGTAACATTAACTTAAATTATCATAATTTATGCATAATTCACAAGACAAAGTAAACATAACGACATTAGTGCAAGATTAGTGAGTGAGGAACATTAGTGAGAGAGAGGAAAAGAAATATAGTCCGAGGTAGTGTCGGGGTTTTTCAGGTCGGTTCAAGGACCTGACGGCAGAGGGGAAGAAGCTGTTGTTGAACCTTGAGATTTGGGTCTTCAGGCTCCTGTACCTCCTGCCTGATGGCAGCAACGAGAAGAAGGCATGGTCCGGATGCTGCGGGTCCCATAAAGAGGAGGCTGTAGGCGTGTGCTGAGGACAATGTTCGGATAAATTGTAGATTGTCTGAAATTCTTCACTGAGTACTGACGCACGGTTGTGGAAGGTGTAGTCTGGGCTAAGTGGTAGCACTCTCCAGTCTGATCCACACCAGGTCCAATCCGGAGGCCCGGGACAGGATCAGGAGCAGGAGGTCCGTGGTATCCAGGAACTACTTGCTCCGTCCTTCCAGCGTGACAGAGTCTCCCGGTTGTCGCAGCCAATATTTCTTCCCCAGCCAAGCCACAGTCTAGTCATTTACCTGCCTGCTGTTTGTGGGATCAGACTGTGAGGAAATGTGCCGTGTTTCCCAGCTCACTGCACTTCCAGAGAACACTTCACGGTATGGATGCTACAGAAATGCAAATTATCCTTGCAAAGTGCGATGGGGCACCATATTTTGCTTTCAGTTATGTTTTAAGGGGTTTGTTTTGCAAAATGCCTCACACTTAACACGATTAATGGTCCCTTCTTAAACTGCGCCGCCAGTGCTGTGACTATCACTGGAAGCAGTCGGGTTCCTCACTACAACTCCCACGGTCCGAGCCTCTGTTGACGGCATTGGTGGAAATGTGCGTTTCCAATGTTTTGGTCTCAATGGCCTCTCTGTTGAAGGATTCATGTTTCTTTTTACCGTGCTGGCGTCTTTGCCCCTGTCACCCAAGAGCTGTTCCTCATCTGTTGACACTGTATTTTGGAACCATGACAGCGTTCCATCAGTGTCTCTGTTGATGAGCCAGTACATCTGGGCATACTGGTGTTTCATACATCCTCTGCGGCCCCTCCCAGCGACACTGGGCGGTGTGAAGAAAACTGTTAGTGTTATCAGAGTAGAAGGCTTATTGTTGCTGCTTTTTTGTTTAAGATATTAATATTTATGCTTTGATCTCGACATCGGTTTTGTGTTGTATAACCATCAATTGCAGCCATGGAGAATTAACAAACTACCAGCGCAAGTATCTGCAATACATGCTTTGTTCATTCTATATCTTTGAGCTGCATGGTGCAGTTTTTTTTAAAATGAACTTCCAGTGGAAGCAGAGACTTTCTTCGAATCGCTATATTACCCTCCCCCTTTCAGCAGCTGCCAACGCGCCGAGTTTTTGGGAAGACGGCTGGGATTAATTATATCACTGGGATGTGTTCCGTAGCTCCATGAAGACTGAAGTCCCGTGGGAATGAACCCCGGACTACGCTGGTTCACTCTTCACCATGGGTGAGGCCACTTCACGCCTGCTAACGTTTCTCCGTCTCCGCTCTCGGAGACAACCTGCCAAAACCCCATTCACACTACATTAAAGCAGCCGTACATGATTGTTCCAATAAGTTTGCAGTGAAATCGAATTGATTAAACAATTAACTCATAAATCGAAGAGCTAGCTGTATTTTGGTGTTCAGAAAGTGTAAATTCTTTCCTCCGAGTTTACAAAGTTGAGCGCAGTGTTGGTCTGGAATTATTGTGTACGCCTGTATATTCATTGTTTCGCGGGGTGTCTCGGTATGTGAAAGAAAGGTTGAACTGATTCTCATCACCTCAGTCAGATAGCAATGGCGTACTTTCAGAAAGTGAACTGAATGTAGAAACCGCAGCTACCAATCTGTCCTCGGCTGGCTCCCGTAGACAGTAATGATAAAGAACAATGCATTTAATGCTTGTTTGAGAAGTAAGTATTGGCCAGGACACGTCTACCTTTCAAAATGCAGCTTTCCTGTCCACCTGAGGGAGCAGAGGAAAGCTTCTCTCTGGGAAAAAAACTGATCTAAAAGGCACCCGCATGGCATAGCAGCACTCCCTCAGAGCTGTCCTGGAGAGATTTATTTATTCATTCACTTATCCGAAATCGGTCATTGCCGGGAAGCCCAGCATCTATTGCCACCCCTAATTACCCTTGAACTAATTGGATTTCCTAAACTATTTCAGTGGGCAGGTAAGAGTCAACCACATTAGTGGGTCTGGAGTCATGTGTGCCCCAGCCTGGGTAAGGAGGGGCAGATTCTTCCAGGAAGGAAGTTGTCCGCATGGTTACCAATGCTTTTTTAAAAAAATCTAAATGATTAAATGAATTCAAATTCCACAGCCGGCAGGGCGAGTCCAGGCCTTTGGTTTACTAGGCCGGTAATTTAACCCTGCGCCATCACTTTACCCTGCCCAGGATATGGTGGGATTCTATCCCACATCCCTCAGTCTCAGAGGTGACAAACACCGTCCTGGCCACCAAACTATGCCCCTGACTGTTGTATTAAGTCAGAGAATGCTGTTAGGGGGAGCGATGGTCTTGGAGATATCGGTAGGAGTCTACAAAGAGGCCAGGGACATATTAAGTGGGCGCGCCAAAACTGCCGGCGATGGAGTTCATCAAGTGATCTGCTTTGAATCAAGCTAACGCAATTCGGAGCTTCTTCACAGAGAGAGAGAGGGGGGGGGGGGGTAGAAAAATCTCCCGGGTGTCGGGTTAAGAAGTCATAACAAAACTAGAGCTGGGTTGCAAAGAGAATGAAAAGAGACATTGTCCTTTCTTACAACGGGGCACTCACAATCTCAGTGATATGAAGTAAAAAAAAAATACAATCCAGGTGACGGAACAGACTTCTGGAGATAAATGGTGCACTCCAGGAGTGAGTTTATGTTCTAACGTAAGTTAGTTTTTGTAACCCAGGGGTGAGGCGGACGCGCTATGCTGTTATGAAGAGACACATGTAACGTCTGTTCGATTGGGGCCCCAGATTGAGATGGAGAAAGAGATGGAATGTTCCCTCTGTAAGCTTAGGGGCAAGAGCTGTCCATAGATGTATAATTAAAAATCTTATCATTGAAAATTGTAATGTTTAGCGTGGGTGTTGCTTACATAAGGATTCATGCAGGAAAAAAATGTTCATTCTGGGAGTTGAAGTGGGCCACAATATGAGAATTGGTTCCACAGTAATCAGATTAACAGGCGGAGGAATTCAGCGGGTCAGGCAGCATCTGTGGTGAAATATGGACAATCAACGTTTCGGGTCGACACTGTTCATCTAGACTGAGAACTGGTTCTCGTGTGTGAGCGGGGCGTTTTCTGCCGCACTTATTGCGTGGTACCAATTCCGAACAAGATTTACTTCATTGCCTCTCTATCTATATTTCCCCAAACTAGTGGTAGTTTTGATATGATGACCTTTCTTCCAAATCCCTTTCAATACTTCCCTGTTGGAATCAGGAGCCGGGGGTTGGAAGGAGCTGGGGCTACAGCCGGTGCTATTACACGGCTGAGCCCCCACACCCTGGCAGGGAGACCCACTCGTGTCCAACCCCTGGAGCCGTGTGCTGATTGACACCTCCAGTTGCCCAGTCCTCGCACACTCTTTTTTTAAAATTTTCTTACATATCTTTAACCATCGCACATTCTCTTCGTCACGTTATCTATTTTTCTTCCCCCCCCCCCCACTTGTTCCCAGATGTAATTTATGTCTACAGTCCAACTGCCCATACTTTCTTCCGCCATTTAACCTCCTCAAACCAGACTTCACAGTTGATTTTTGTTTTAGCTTCAGACTGAGTTGAAGTCCCGGAGGACAGATCTATGCATGGGACCTCTCTCTCTCTCTCTCTCTCTCTCTGCTCTCCAGGTATCCCATTTTAATCACTCGACCCTCCCCTGACTTCCTTGCTCATTAACCAGTCGTCTCAGGACCTCCCAAAACCAATATTTGGGAGACCGGTAGCCGAGCGATTTGCTAGACACTGTTTGAGCCTCGAATTCAAAGCACGCGTCCTTGCATAAAAAAAACAGCCTGTTCATTCACAAGATACGAGGAGGACAATATACGCTGGAACGGGCGCTCATTGCTCTCATCCCGTTCCTGTACCGCCATTCGATAAGACCCTGACTTCTTTTACCTCAGCGCCACTTTCCCCCACCAATTCTACATCCCTTCATATCCAAACACTTATCTATCATTCCTTGACCCACCACAGCCCTCTGAAGATTCTCTGGGTGAAGATATTTCTCCTCATTTCTGTCCTGAATGGCTGGCCCCTTCTCTGCAGTCTCCCACTCTCCCTGGCTGTGATTCTACACACTACATCATCCCTGCATCTAACCTGCCAAGTCCCGGTAACCAGCGCCACTTAACTACTTCAGCTGTTTCGTGGCTTCTACATTTGCAATTCTTTTCAGAGCTGTCCTTTCGCACATTAATTCTGCACCAGACGGGCTTTGACTTTTATAGAAAGAGGTAGGGAGTGTAGGTTGCTAGGTAACCATTGCAAAGGTTGCGAAGCCGGTGCTATTACACGGCTGAGCCCCCACACCCTGGCAGGGAGACCCACTCGTGTCCAACGTAATCTTTTCAAAGTCTTTAGCGATTCAGCCCCTTTCCATTTCGCTCCGACACCTGCAGGCATTTATGTAACTATTAACCCAATGTAGTACATCTTAACTCTCCCTGGTTGCGGGAAAGGAACAAAACAACCTGCATGAGTCAGCAAACGGGGGTTGCCACCGCCTGCTCGCTCTGTTAACCAAAACAATGATGGGGGTGGGGGATGGGGAGGGGGAGTTGGACGTGCTACACTCACTCCTCCTACAGACGGGTTGTGCTGATGTAACCACCTCCACTCTCTCCCTCCCTCCCCCCGCATTAAGGCAAGGTGCATGCTGTGACGTCCCCGCATCTGGTACAGCCGAGTTCATGCCTAGAGAAGAGTTGTCCCCAACCTTGCCTCTTCGGTTGTTGACTGACTCATGACTTTCCATCATTTCCCGCGTCTTTATCATCAATATTACACCGACTTCCACTGAGCCATTTTACGCTCAGCTTGAAGTTCCTGACCACCTACCCTCTCGCACACACTGTTCATTCTTTTATTTCATTCTAAATCATTTTCCTTTTCATTACTTTATTGTAAAACTAAAACTTCAAGAAAAGTCGATCCTTTTCATAACCTGTTTCAATAAAATTCCTTTATAACAACTTTTACTGTCCTGACAGTAAATTGCACATAAAAACTTCTTATATATTCCCAGGAGCCATCCTATGCTATTAAGTGTAAGGTAATATTAGCACATTATCCCTACCTCACATCCTTTCAATTGAATATAGAACAGATTCCTGATCTCACACAACTTCCATAAGGCAGAGGCAGTTTCAGACATACAGTAATTATTTTCACAGGCATAACACATGTTTGCAAACTGCGTGCCAAAAATTAAACAGATGTCTCCCGGTGTAGTAAATTGGACAACTATTGCATCCTCACTTGGGTGTCAGCTGTGACTCAATGGGTAATATGCTTGCCTTTGAGTCAGAAGGTTTTAGTCCCAATCCAGAGACATCTGTCTATAATCAGCACTGATACTTGAGTGCAGTATAGAGGGGGTATTAAAACATTATCAGTGATGTCTTCCAGCTGAGGACCTGTCCTTTCCTCTTGGCTGAACGTAAAACATTTCCCAGCACAATTTTGACCAGTCTTGCCAATATCTATTCAATCAACAGCACCAAAATATTATCAAGTTGCTATTTGTGGAATATCCTGTGTATAAATTGATACTTCCCACATTCCACTAGTGACTATTTAAGTTGGTGCAAAGTTCATTAGGACATTGCAAAAGGCCCTGTATACTTGCAGGTCTTTTTATGTAATAGGGCTGTGATTTGTTTTGCTTTCTTCTTTAAGAACCTTTATTCTTGCTTGCAATATCAAGAAGGGAGAATAAGACTATCCCAACACTGGGAAGTAAATGAGAAGGAAAGAAAAACTAATATTTCTAATTGTGCCTTTCATGACCCCAGGACATCCCAAAATGCTTTACAGTTAATTAAGTACTTCTGAAGTGCTGTCAATTGCATCCAAGCATATCAGTCATGATACACACAGATTACATCTGTTCTGAGTTTGCAGAAGCATTACTTATTGCCAAGGTATGAGAATTTTCTACCTGCTACATTAACCAACTTAAAACGTCCCTTGAGTGAAGTTGTCAGTTAGTTCCAGTTTTGCTTTCTGGGCCCAACTCTGTTAGCAACTGACTCAAGACAGCCTTGAGCTATCTTAATGCAGGACAACTTCAATCACTAAACAGGAGAGATTCCCAAAGCAAAAACCTGCAGATGTTGGAAATCAGAAGTAAAGACAGAAAGTGCTTGAGATGCTCAACAGGTCAGGTAACATCTATGGAGAATTAATGTTTCAATACTACTGTCACCAGCCTTCACTTTGTAGCATCACTCACAAAGTTGGCAATGATTACCAATCCCTAAAACTGAGTAGCTTGCAGCTCACTTCAAGAGGGCAATTTAAGAATCAATTATGTGGGTATGGAACTGAATTCATATAGTGATTCAGACTAAATAAGGATATCAAATTTCTGTCTCTAAACGGCTGGCCAAAGGGTTTATGATAATCCAAAGCTTCACGATCATTTTTACTGATTCTTGGTGATTTTTCCTATCCCATTAGTTTGAGTTGGACTTGAACGCAGGTTGAAATTGTTTGAATGTTTGTTCCATGTGTTTCCAAAGTTTGAAATGGTATTTTGATACCACTTGTGATATTGTGCAGCAACTTTGAAACCAAGTCAATGCCAGCTCCCACCCCTTATCTAGTCCCACATTGGTGACTGAAACAAATTTGCACTCAAACGCTGGCTTGAAACCACAATTTGGCTGCAGATTTTCCGTTGATTGTTACTGGAAAGAAAGCACTGAATTGATGCAGAAATTGCAGTGCAGTCCATTAGATTGATGCGTATAGCCAACCCATTACAGGAACACAGCTGGTTGAGTTTAGGAGGAGCTATTATTGCAGTGTTAACCCTTTTGATTCAGAACTAAATCTTCTACAACTGTCTTCCATTTCTCTTTCTACACAGTTCCCATTGCTGCTTCTTCCCTCCCTGATTAACGCAATTATTATTTTGGTTAGAATTTGAAACAATCCTCCAATCAATTCTCCCCAGCTCCTCATATCCCCTGAAGTTTTGAATCTCCCCAGTCTTTTTTTGGACTATAATCCAAAAGGTTAATAGAACTGAGAGTTGAGACTGAAGTCCTGATACATTTACTGCTTTAATCCAAGCAGATTAATCTATTTTTAAACTCTTTTAACAAGAATATCTAGAGAATGTGAGCTTAAATCCACAAAGGGCTGTTCAAGAATTTTCAGTTGAAAAAAAATGACCAGGACTCAATAAAAATGATCATGAAGCTTTAGATTGTCATGAAACCCTTGGTCAATCCATTAGAAAGGGAAATTTAACATACCTATCTTGTCCAAAACTCTATGTGACTCCAATCCCACACCCATATAGTTGGTTCTTAAATTGCCCTCTTAAAGTGAGCTGGTAAAATCACTCAGCCTTAGGGACGGGCAATTATTTCCAACTTTGTGAGTGCTGCCACAAAGTGAAGAAAAAGTTTAAAAAAAGAGTACTCACAATCTTTGGTCATCAGTAAATGTGGAATGATCAACTTTTAACATTGGGATTCAGCTCTTGAGGCACAAGTTGAGGGTTTAAGAGGAAGTGAAGAACATGTGTAGTGCTCAGTCAAAAGGAGATTGTGGCAAAATGAAGTTTAATCTGCTTCTTAAGAAAAGAGGGAGAAACAATGTAAGGAACTGCAGAGAAGTTAAACCTGATGGAAAACTGCTGGAATCCATTAGTCAGAAGGTAGAAATGGGACACAGAAAATCATATGATTAGAGAAGTTGCCATAATTTTATGAAGAAAAATATTTGTTTGACAAATCTAATGGAGTTTTAAGGATGTAAGTAGCAGGGTAGATAAGGGGACACCAATAACCATAGAACCATAGAACAATACAGCACAATATAGGCCCTTCGGCCCACCATGTTGTGCCGCCCTTCAAACCACACCTAAGACTATCTAACCCCTTCCTCCCACAAATGTGTGGTATATCTGGATTTTCAAAAGATCATTGAAAAAGATACTAATCAAAATGTTGTTATTAAACAGGGGCCTGTGTGGCATTACTGTGACATATTGTATGTTACAGGATGAATTGAGAGTAATAATTAATGGTTTAGACCCTGAGATATCAACTATATACATTAATGACCTTGATAACAAGACAGAGATTACTATATTTGCCAGTTATACAAAAACTAAGAGGGAAAGGAAGTTGTTAAGAGGGTGCAACGTGTATGTAAAAGGACATCTGCAGGTTATGTCATTGAGAAAGGAGACAGCAGATGGAGCAAACTGAGAGGTGGCACACTTTGGTTGGAAGAATAGAAAAGTAGATTTTGTTTAGTGGTGAGAAATTGTACAGGGGGACCCTGGTGTGTTGGTTCAGAGATGTATTAAAGTAACATGAGGTTCAATAGACAAGTCAGAGTGAAGTGTATATGTTGAGTTTTACTCCAAGGAGGTTGGAGAACAGAAGTAAGGAAGTTCTGCTGAAATTATACTGGCTTTAGTAAGAGCACAGTGCTGTATTGCGTGTGGTTTTAGGCTGCCTTACCCGAGGAAGGATACATTTGACTTTGGAGTCAGTTCCGTGTGGATTTAGAAGATTGGACTCTGGGATGGGAGAGTTAGTCTATAAGACTATAAATAATAGGAACATGAACCAGCCATTCAGCCCTCAAGCCAATATTAATCCATTTTTATTCTCCCCACATTCTCATCATTTCCCCCAGATTCCACCACACTATACATAGGGGTCAATTTACAGTGGTCAATTCGCCTGACCAACCTGCAAGTCTTTAGGATGTGGGAGGAAACTGAAACACCCGGAGTGAACCCACACGGTCACAGGGAGAACATGCAAACCCCACGCACACAGCACCTGAGGTAGGATTGTACCAGAGTCTCTGGCGCTGTGAGGCAGCGGTTCTACTAGCTGTGCCACCTGTTAACCTTTACTCATTGGACATCCCTCTGTAGCTAGGATGAGCACAGTGAACCATCTCTGACCCACCTCCAAAGATATAAAATCGTTTGTCAATCAGGGCACCAAAATTGTTCACAGTACAGTCATAAGAATATGAGCAGGAGCAGCTTGCTTAAGTAGGCTAACACTATTCAGTAAGATTATTAGTAGTCCTGTTCACCTTTATCTCCATCTCCCTGCCAATCCTCAAAAGCATTGTTCCTCTACATTCCAAAAAACTATCTGTCTGTACTAAATAACATAGCATTGACTGATTCCTAGACTACAGAATTCCAAAGATTCATAGTCCTTTGAGAAATTAAATTTCTCATCTCATCTTAAAGTGGCTGACACCTGATCCTGAGACACGACCCCTGGTACTAGGTTCCTTCACTGAATGGAGCATCCTACCTTGTTAAGCTGCTCAGAATTTTATGTTCATCTCTGAATGTTTAAAGCCAGAGAGTATAGGTTCAAACTGTTCAATCTTTCCTGATAACCCAACCTCCTCTTTCCAGGTACAGTCTTGTGAACCTACTCTGCATTGATTCCAGAGTGTGTAACATCTTTCGTTAATACATAGCCTTGTACAAGTCTATGAAGAGTGATTGGTCATCAGTCTTATGAAGAACAATTGAGGAAGCTTAGCCTTCCCCTCATATAGTATATAAAAAAACATTGAAGCATAGGAGTGGGAATAGACCATTCAGCCCCTCTAAGCCTGCTCTACTATTCAATGGGATCTATGTTTTACTTACACACTGTGAGCTGGTTTAATATGGTCCAGTCACAAATGTTGTCATAAAGATCGTAAAGCTGGAAGCCATGGTAGATTGTCTACTTTTGATTGCTTGAGAAAGTAATCCAAAGCCATGTGGTTTTCTCTTCCTGCAGATCCAAGCAGCAAATACTCAGCCCAGGCATGGTGCTCAGTGCTCAGCATAGCTTTACTATCTCTCCATCCTTTCAGATTTTATAGAGTGTATAAAGTTTAAACGCTGAACTAATGATACCAATTCTCCCTAGCTATTCAGAAGGTTAAAAACTGGCCTTGGCCAAGATTCATAGGCTCTTAAAACAAAAGGTTTACAACTCAATAGATCAAATTAAGCTCAAAACAAGTTATCCACTTGTCAGCTAATGACCAACAGGATATTGGAGAAGATCTTCAGTTTAACAGTTGCTGGGTGTGCTCGGATCTGCCAGCTTTCAAGCACTTAACTGTCTGAAGTTCAGGACTTCAGAGAACTGGCTGAGGTGGAGCAGTCCTGCCCCGGTTATCTGCTGGTTCTGGGATGTCCGTGCTGCACCAGTGGGCTTCTCATGAACTCCAACCAGCAGTACCGACTTGCTCAGCTTTTCTAACTCTTAGACTGGGATATTCTGCTAGCTGATCCTTTGCCACATTAATCTGGTGCAAGTGCAGAGATCCCATTGAAATGAATGGGAAGAAACAGCCACCTGGGCAATGATAAGTAAACCTGTTTAATTTTTTTTTTGTTTTTTGTTTAACTTGTTTTTAAACACCTGTATTTTTACTGTTTAAATTTTAAAACTTTTTAATAACCTTAATTACTTTAGGACTATTTTTGGTTCATAGTACTTTCCATAAACTCTTACCATAGAGTCATAGAGTTGTTGAGTCACAGAGTTATACAGCAAAGAAACAAGCCCTTCAGCCCACCTTGTCCCATGCCGACCATGATCCCTATCTACACTAATCCCATTTGCCACATTAGGCCCTAATCCCTTTATGCCTTTCCTATCCAAGTACCTGTCCAAATGCCTCTTAAACCTTGTAATTGTAACTGCCTCTGCTCTTCCTCTGGCAACATGTTCCAGATAACCACCACCCATTTACCCCTCAGATCTCCTTTAAATTTTCTCCCCCTCTCACCTTTAACCTGTTGTACGAGCCAGCAACAAAAGAAACACACACAAGTCATATATAAGTGTTAAAAACTATTTTATTAATAACTACTTATGATAATAAGAAAAATAAAGTAAAAATGTTAGAATGTTAGAAGTAAAAAGGTTAGATTTAACATTAACCCCAAAAACTAAACTTGTAGTGTGTGTGTGGCAAATTCCCAAACTCCAAGTCCAGGAATAGTTCTCAAAGTTCAGTTCAGCAAGCCGTAAGGTGATACGTGAGCAAAGGCTTCTGCAAAACCACCATTGACTGAAGACAAAACATAGAAAGAAAATAGAGGGTAATTGCGAAATCCGAATATTCCGCTTTGGAACCCATATGACACCTCACTGTCTACTCAGCAGTGACTACTCACTGCTTTGTTCTGAAGTATCTGCCACCCCAAAAGGCATCCGAGATGTGGCCGTCCACACAAATACCTGTTTCCTTCTACAGGTTAAGGACAAAGTGGACTTCACTGGATTATTCCAAAAATCCATACGTGGATTTTAGTGACAGACAGTTATTGTTTTTCATCCATCGATAGAGACCAGCAGCCTGGTCTCTTTCTCTCTCTCCCTCCAACTGACTCGAACTGTCTGCTTCAAAACGTCATCACGTCCTTTATCTTTTGTCGTCGTCGTCATCATGCACACACACACACACACACCACACACACACACACACACACACACACACACACACACACACACACAGCACTATGCTCTATCTTAAAGGGACATTCACCAATAGTAACCTAGTCCGTAACACCTGTGACCTCTAGTTTCTAGACTCCCCCACTCTGGAGAAAGACTGTGACTATCTCCCCTATCTATGCCTTTCATCATCTTATAAGCTCTATAATGTCACCCCTCAGCCTCCAACATCCCAGTGAGAGCAAACCCCAGCTTAACCAAAATGTCAAAGAGATTCACAAATGTTCAGTTTAAATAACAGCCGGTGTGCCTGGGGTGGTGGTGTGCCTGGCCAGGGTGAAGCTTTGTTGTAAGGGCTGCAAGCTGCTTGGGTGGGGAGCAATCTACACTGGGCCTCACTGCTGGTTTGTGAGTGACCTCCCAGAGGAAGATTCCCTGCCTGGATCTGGCTGGAGGAAAGCATGTAGTTTAAAGGCACATGACCACATCCCAACTAATATATATGTTCCTTCTGGATTATCCATCATATGGAGGTGTTGCTGAGGGATAGTCTAATAATCTTACATTGGCTGAGGGATTTTTATACTATCCCTAGGGTGGGCAGGGGTGGTAGTGGAGGCAAATACGATAGGAGGCATTTAAGAGGCTCTTAGATAGGCACATGAATGTGCAGAGAATGGAGGGATATGGGCATTGTGTAGGCAGAAGAGATTAGTTTAGTTAGGCATTTAATTACTAGTTTAATTAGTTTGGCAAAACATCATGGGCTGAAGGGTCTGTTCCTGTGCTGTACCGTTCTATGTTCAATGTTCTATAAGACAGTGAAGGAATCAATCTTGAATGTGGAACATGACACCATTTGGGCTAGCTGGGGAGATAATATTCAATAGTATAAACTTACTTTATACATTGGGAGGGCACCTTGCACAGGGAGCCAGGAAATGATTGATTTTTCTCATGAAGTTGCTGACTCAAGGGATAAGTGTAGAGACACTTTGGATCATCACTCTTTGAAAGGGATTGAAATATGGGACAAAATTACAAACTGAATTCTTAGAACAGGCAAAATATGGGCTTCCTTACGTTGTGAGTGTTTGATTATGAGTATCTGTGAAAGGATGTGATGCTTCTGTCATGAAAAGAAGAATTAAAGGCAAGCATCCTTCAGCACTGATAAGAGCGTGTTGTTTTACAAGGGTTAAATACTAAGGAGAATTTCCCTGTTCTTTGAGCTAGTGCCAGGAGCTCCCTTAGAGAGGCATAGGAGAGTGAGCCTGGTTTTTGTTTGTTAGATTGCTGTGGTTGTGGTTGTGAATGCAGTTTTGCCTAACATAGTGGCGGGGTGGATACCCACTGAGTGAGGGCTGACACCTTGTTTAGGGACATACACCCAGAAGAAGTACCAGAGTGTGACCGAGTCTCTGGGTTAAGTCCGGCATTCAGGAGTCCATGGGAGTGTGATGATGGAGAAAGTGGAAATATAAAATCCTTGTTGATGTTTTTTTGGAGCTGAAAACTCATTGTTTATTTTAATGTTATTTCTGCTGTGATCTTGCTGTTTTATAATAATTGACTAACATTCAATTCAACATTGATCCCAAGTGTGTTCTGCCTCTTGGTGATTATGATATTTTTGTCATTCTTAACCACAAGCTTCACAAGGAGTTTGTTGTGAACCTGTGCAATTATTAAAAAATGTGTTAATGATGAGAATAGACTGAAGTTGTTGAAGCAGTTCATGCGAGATCTTAGGAATGTTAATAGAACAAGCCATCATTTTATAAAGAGGTATGGCTAAAGTTCATTCAACCTGACCCCAGGCTTATTTGGCATAGCTATGAGCAACTGGTAGGCGAGCAGGGTTAATTGGATCGTATTAGATAGATTAATTGAATAGTATTTCTGAACAGCCAGCACATCCATAGTGGGCTGAATGGCCTCTGTGAGCTGCATGATTCTGGGCCAAGGTATGTTCTGAAAGTGCACAGGTTTTGTTTTATATCTTATGCCTCCTATAGTGTATCCAATCACACCAGAAACATGTCATTCAGCTATTCAGGAAGATCATACAGTAGTGCCCTAAACTGCAGATAGTTTGTGGAAGTAAAATAATTTAGAAAGTAAATCTGAGGTTTGTGGTTGATGTGCAGTTTATGTGCCAGCCTTGTATCTAGCCTGGATCACTCACTGGTGTGTGGAGCTGTCACTGTAACCAGGGCTGACGTTCCAGTGCAGCAGTGTGGGGATGTGCTGCACTACCAGGGTACTGCCTGTTGGACAAGATGTTAAACAGAAGCTCCACCTGCTTTCTCAGGTAGATATGAAAGGTCTTATGGCACTAGACTGCAGAAGGACAAGAGAGTTATTCCCTGTATCCCAATAAATGCACCGAAATCCAGATTACCTGCTAATCGTCACACTAGGAGTTCGCTGTGTGCAAATTGGTTGCCATGCTTTCTGTTGTATAACAGTAACTATGGTTCAAAGATACATCATTGGGCTGTAAGGTGCTTTAAGACATTCTGAAAGGTATGTGACAAATGCTACATAAATGTAGATCTGTCCCTTTTCTCAACCTGTACTTTCATGGCTCTGCATCTGCCTTTGGCCAGCAGTCTTGGACAGGATCCTTGTGCCTGTTCACTGGCTCATTCTCAGGTATCTCCATAGCCAATGGATTGACCTAACCAGCCTAGCTCTTAATTAGTGAATCTAATTCTAATTTGTGCCGAGATAGGCTCAGCCCAATGCCTGAGGGATGATCCATCCAGAGATTCCTGCATCAGTCTACTGAGATTTAACAGTTATTCTGCCATTTAAAGAGGCTGCCACTGGAGGCTTGGCTCTGATACTGAGAGGATGAGGTTAGACATTTGATTCTCTGAATCTTGCTTACAGGAGCTCTGTTATTATTCTCTATGTAACTGCTCCATCAATCTCCTCAGTCGGCTGTAGGGATCTATTCTTACAGCACCATAGAAAATCCCAGCTGTTCTCATTGACAGGCTGAGCTAACGTACTATGTTAACATGATAGTTGGCTATGGGAACTCTTTTCTCTTTGCTGAATGTAAAAGATTCCACACACTATTTGACAGAAAGAGGCCATTCAGTCCCATCAAGTCCATGCTTGCTGCCAGCAGGACAATCCCATTGGTCCCATTCCCCTTTCCTTATTTTCCTGCGTCCCTGTAAAACTTTCTCCTTCACATGTCTATCAACTGCCCTTTGGTCCTTTTGCCACTTACCTATACCAGGAGATCATTTATAGTAACTAGTTAAACTACCACTTGTCTTTGGGATGTGGGAGGAAACCAGAGCACCCGGGGGAAAATCACACAATCACAGAGAGAACGTGCAAACTCCACACAGACAGTGCCCGAGGTCAGGATCAAACACTGTCCCTGGAACTGGGAGGTGAATGTTAGATGTGCTTTGCCACTCAAAAACCAACTCTTGCATTTTGAAGAATAGGGGGTGTTCTGCACAGTGCACTGTTCAATATTTACCTTTCTACCAACAGTTAATGATAAATTAACTGGTCGTTATTTATATTTCTATGTGTGGGAGCTTGCTGTTCAAAAACGGCTTTGTCCTTTCTGTACTACAACAATGACCACACTTCAAAAGTACTTAACTGGGTGTGAAGAGTTTTAGAATTTCTAAAGGTAATGCAGATTGCTGTAGGAAAGCAAGTTCTTTCTTTCACCATTCTTTCCTTCTCTCTCAAAGTGGATAAACTGCAGTGCAGTCTGAATCAGCTGCCAAGTATCCCTCAGCCAGTACAGTTCTTGTGTGGATCCAGAGGGTGCTTGATTTGAGGCACCAATGTTACATGTAGCACTTTCTGTTAGATTTGCCATTCAGGCAACTGAAATACTTGCATGGGCAATGAAGAAAAGGAAAAAGTGATCATAAGTTCATACCATATCTGCTCACTTAAGTATGCAGCACATTGTGGGTGACTTTAAATGAAGCAAATAAACAAGGTTCCAGAAATCAATAGAGCTCATCACAGGAGTGTCTATCTGACTGCCATTCTTCACTTGACAGAAGTTGTCCTTACAGTTCAGAAACATTCTGTGATTCTAAGCTGGGGAAATGGGATCATTGGCACTGTTGACATAGTGTCAGGATATATACACCTAGGTGTTCTGTCATGGTATGACATCTCACCCCATCACACTGTGGCATTACATGTTGCACCAGCCATGACATGGCACGACCTCTCATCCAGTCACGGTAATGGTGTGACATCTTATCCTGTAACAATATACATCCTGATATGGTGTGCTATCTCAACTTGTAATGGTGTGCTATCTCAACTTGTAATGATATGTCATCTCACACAGTAATGGTGTACCATCTTGGCCTGGCATGTTGTGACACTAATCCTGTAATGGTGTGAAACCTTGTCCTGATTTGGCCTGCCATCTCATCCTGATGTACTGCGACATCTTGCCTGTAGTGGCACAACCTCTTCTCCTAACTTGGTATGACATCTGGTCTTGTAATGGTGTGTCACCCTGTCCTGTATTAATGTACTCTCTCATCCTGATATGGTGTGACATTTTGTCTGTAATGGTGTGTTTTCTTGTCCTGTAATGATATGTCATCTAACCCTGCACTGATGTGCTATTTTGTCCTGTAATTGTGTGACATTCTACCTAAAAGCAATTTCTTTGCTGTGCTAATATTGATGAAAAATTCATTTGTTCTGATTAACCCCTTCAAAAATAATTTTATCTGCTCACTTTACAAAAAAACCAGACTAAATACCAGAACATGCCAAATCTGTCCATTATAACAGCTCACAGATTCATTGTGTTGTAATTATAATTAATTACAGGAAAGTTCACTGTTGAAGGTGTGTTGAAACATAAGCGTGTAGAGTTAGGGACTCGTGGGACTGGTGGTCAGTGGGAGGCTGTGAGTCAGAGCTTGGCTGCTGTTGCTAACTCTCCTAGAATGTCCTGGAGTCCCCAGGAATAAAAGATTAATTTCCTGCACTCTGCTGTGAACAATCAGAGGGAGCTAAGCACAACAAAGTTCTTTGACTACTTTTATTCGTTAATTTGAAAATATTGATCATGTGGACTTGAAGCCTTTTTGGGTCCTTTCTGGAAATAAGAGTTCATGTGATTAAGTTTACTGGAATAAATCCGACCAAATTAGGCAACTCACTTGACATTGGTAGGATGTTGGGAAAGAGGAATGGGGAATAATGAGCACTGCTCATGAACATCTGTTGCCACTAGAAACTGCTTTGATTAGGCCTGATTATGCAGGTCTCTTTCTATATTCAGACATTTTGTCTATGTCAAGAGCAGCACTGAAATCTTAACTCCTCCAATATATATCTTTTTAAGGATGAGCGCATATCCAAAAGAGTAACTGTGAGTGCAAGTAAAAGAGCTGATTTTTAAGCAGTAAGATCACACAAATAGATGAAGGATCAGTTAATTAATTTTTATCATTGGCTGATCTTTTGTTAAAAAATGACCTTGCCATTTCTGGAGGCTGGTTGACCACTGGCTGGTCAGCAGTGCATTAATGTAGTACCCAGGTTGTTTTCAATGCTTAATGGAGGGAGGGATACAAGTGGGTACCCAGAGCCACAGCCTTCTGAGTCCAGTAACTATCAAGCTGCCCTATAATAATCTAGACATCCAGTGTAGACAGCTGGTATCTTTTTCCCAAGATCGAAATGTCTAATACAGAGGGCATGCATTTAAGGTGAGAGAAGGCAAGTTCAAGGAGTGTGTGGGGCAATTTTTTACACAAAGAGTGATGGCTGCCTGGAATGCTCTGCCAGGGGTGGTGGAGGCAGATATGATAGAGGTATTTAAGAGGCTCTTAGATAGGCACATGAATATGCAAGAAATTGAAAGATATGGATCACGTGGATGCACAAGGGATTAGTGTAATTAGGCCTTGTGAGCTTAATTATTTCGGCACAACATTGTGTGCCGAAGGGCCTGTTCCTATGTTGTACTGTTCTATGTTCTATGATCAGGAGGACTGTTGGTCAAGTGGATTGAACAGTCCAAGTAGGATCTGGACATGAGTCCAAATCCCAGGAGTCGGTGAATTTAAATTTGGCTAACTAATTAAATAATTCTGCAATAAAACTGTTAGTATCAGCGATGATGACCCTTCAATTACTGGATTGTTGCAAAAGCCATCTGGTTCACTAATATCCTTCAGGAGAGAAAAGCTGCTGACCTTCCCCAGTCTGGTGTCTACGTGACTCCAGCAGCATGGTTGACTCGAGCTCGCCAGTCAGTTCAAGGACATAACATGATGAGCAATAAGTGCCAGCTCTTCCACCAACATTCTCATCTGTGAAAAAGTAGAGCGCTTTCAGGCTTTGAAATTATTAACTACCTAAAACAGGCATTAAGTCTAGTGGTGGATGTGGATAGTTGGAGGTGTTGGGAGCAGGATCAATGGGGAGGGCGGTGGGATTCTTGGCTTCATCTAAGAGATAACTGGAGACTCCAGGACAGTTAGCAACAGCAGCCAGCCTGTGACTCACAGCTTCCCATTGACCATCAGCACCATGAGTCCCTAACTCTACACACTAATGTTTAAACACACCTTCAACAACAAGGAAGATCAGTGAGTGTGATCATTGTCAAAGAAAGCTTAAAGAAGGCGCCTATCTGGAAGATGATGGATGCCTTGTACTCCCTGACGTTGGCTCAGGTAAGATTGGGCTCTTTACAACAAGCCTCAACCCTCCAACGCAGACCAGATTCAGTCTGACACTGCGCCATCCCCATTCCCCATATAATAATATGATCAACCTCAACCGAGCAATTTCGCTTGAGGATACTTTAAAGAAGCTGTCACTCGTTAATTCATTTTAAACTATATTTCCTTTTTAATATCCACTTGTATTTCCGGTCTTAAAAATACTCTACAGAAGAAAATTTCCATCCTGCTGTAACTGGGTCCTATCACTTTAAAGAAGCACAAAAGATACAATTACTTCAAGAAACACTCCAGCTTTAAATCTGGTTAATTTATTAATAAACCCAGAGCCTTTTTCAGTAACCTTTGAACCCATTTCCTTTATCCAGCTGTGAGGATGCAGAGTTACACAAGACAGTAGGGAACAGACATATTTATTCGCCAATTCCCATTGGTGCTTTAATATTTCTCTGTTAAGTTACAGGAAAATTGGCTTCATGCCCCTGCCTCACACTTCAAAAGAGAGCAGACCATCTAGTGATCTTTAATTTGGTGAATTACTCAAAAGGGAAGAATTTTTAATCTGCTTCATGTAGTTATCACTGTTTTGTTTCCCCTGCTCCCCCTCTTTCTCTCTGTTTCATCGTCATTGACCATGGTTATCAAACCTTTCATTCCTTGTAAGTTTTTTTCCCTTTCAAACAACTGATGTTGAGGCTTCCTCCAGCTCTGCTTTTAAAGGGTCTGCAGATTGCTGAACTTTATCACATCCTTAGTGTTTGGTTCCTTCCACAGACTATAGCACTTTAAGCACAATCCTGATGTTGTCCCCATCCACAACCTCATTGTGGTCTTCACTGCCTTGGCAGAGACCTGCACATTAGCTACTTTGCTTCTTAAAACTGAAAATATCTTAACATACAGATGCACCATAGAAAATATCCTATCCAGGTGCATCAAATCTTGGTATGACATCTGCCCTGCCTAAGAGCAGAAGAAATCACAGGGAGTTGTAAATGCAGCCCAGTCCACCACACAAACCAGCCTCCCCTCCATTAACTCTGTTGACACTTCCCGCTGCCTCGGGAAAGGAGCCAACAGAATCAAAGACCTCTCCCATTCTCTCTTCTTTCCCGTCCCATTGGGCAGAAGATATAAAAACTTGAGAACATGTACCACCAGGCTCGGGGACAGCTTCTATCCCGCTGCTATAAGACTGTTGAACAAATATCTTATACGATAAAGATGAACTCCTGATCTCTCAATCTAACTCATTCAGGCCCTTGCGCTTATTATCTACCTGCACTGCACCTTCTCTGTAACAGTAACACACTTTATTCTGCATTCTGTCCTTGTTTTCCTTTTATATTATCTCGATGTACTTATGCACAGATAGCATGCAAACAAAAGTTTTTCACTGTATCTTGGTACATGTGACAATAATAAACCAATTACCAATTAGCAATTATTAGGCAGATGTCATTGTGAGCGATATGGTAGTGTATAAGTGGAGCATCTTACCTATACAGTGGCTTGCAGGCAGCAACCCATCTAGTGTCAACAGGTTGACCATTTGAGTCTCACCACTGAGTGGTTAATCTGAGCTGCAGGTCCCCAGCTCAATACTGAGTGGAGCTGGGGCCAACCAGAAAATGGAGTTAACTTTATTCGCTTTACTAAATGGGGACTGTATTCAACCCAATTGCCCAAATGGGGGAGGGGCGGATCAAAAAGATAACAAAGTTGGGACAATTTACCATCAAAAAATTAGTTTGGGTATTCACGCTGCTCATCCCGATCACAAATGCATGCAGAGATCACATCTACCATGTCGTTGTCACTAGGACTGCTGGGAAGTGGCACAAGACCTGAAGGAGCCTCCCTCCATGGCAGCTACACTGCAGCAGCATAAAGGGAAGGATGTGGTATCAATAGAGAGGGTGCAGAAGAGATTCACTGGGGCATTGCCTGGAATGGAGGGCTGTAGTTATAAGCAGAGATTGGATAGACTGTGTTTATTCCCATTGGAACATAGGAGGCTGAGGGGTGACCTTATAGAGGTTTGTAACATTATTATGGGCATAGATAGGATTGATAGTCTTTTTCCCAGGGCAGGGTAGTCTAGAACTAGAGGGCACAGGTTAAAGGTGAGAGGGGAGAAATGCAAAGGAGATTTGAGGGGTATGCTTTTCACAGAGGGTGGTGAATATCTGGAACAAGCTACCAGAAGAGGTACAGATACAATTACAAGTTTTAAAAGGCACTTGGACAGGTACTTGGATAGGAAGGGAGTAGAGGGATACGGGTCTAATGCAGGCAAAAGAGGTTAGCGTGAACAGACATCACAGTCAGCATGGATGAGATGGGCCAAAAGGATCATTTCTGTGTTGTACGATTGTAGGATTCTATGACTGTATAGCCTAGAGGTGAGGGAAAATTCAGGGAAAGGAAGAACGTGTCTTCAGTATGTATGACCACTTCAACCTCCTCAGACCCTGTGCTGCTTGGGGATTCACCCTGCAGAGGGCCGAGCTCCCTCCCCAGGCATGGGTATCTCCGTTCTGTATCATGTTGGATGTATGCAGTATGCAGAACATTGAACAGTCAGATACAAACAGCTGCACATCGATGTTCCAGCAGAGACCCTCTCATTCACACCCCCTTGCTGATCTGCTACCGAGCTTGGTCCTTGTTTTACCAGGGATTGAAAGTAAAGGTCACGGGCCACTCGTTATTGTAACAATTTCACGGTAAGGTAGAGATGAGGGGCGCCCACATTGACGTCATCATCAAGAGCACAGCTGATGCCAGGATAACGTCAATTGCGCCAGGGTGAATTGCACACGGAAGTGACCAGTTCAATTTCCAATGTGTGAAGTGGCTTTTCTGTGAGATTGACACATGAAATAAAGCACCACATGTTCAAGCAAGACATTAAAAGAAGACCCCATCTATCATCTCAAGTAAGCAATGCACAGTACAATTCCATGAAAAAGCATCAGTCTTCTTTCTGAGCAGCTGCTGAGGGTGAGTGGCGGGCAACTGGTCATGGAAACCTTGTTCAAGTGCTTGCTATTGCAAAATTTGGTCATGCACAAGGCCAAATAGGCTACAGATGCTGAAAGATCTTTCTTTCATCTGCTCCACCATTGCGGTGTATACAAAGTCCAGGTCTTGGGGTCCATTCTGCTTGTGGTGGGGGAGAGGTGATTGCGAAGGAGAGTTCTTTCCAGGTCTTGTACAAGCTGACCAGGATCATGGAATTGGCTTCCAGGTATGCTTCACACTGCTCTCAACCCTCATAGTGGAAGTCTAGATCTCTCCTGCACTTATTGTCCAATGCACAGGGGACCTGGAGAAAAATGGCTGCCGAAACAGTCTTTCTAGAGTCCAAGAGCTGCCTTTGTGATCGAATTTTTATTGACATTGGGACAATTAGTGACTTGATTCACTTGCGCAAATCAATCCAGTTTCTCAGTCATCATCAGGTCATTGTCTCACTGCTCTCGTCTCCCTCCTCAGAACAGAGGCGTTTCAAGATTACCCAGGAAGCTGTAGGGTACTGAAATTGTGCAGGGTAGTAAATAAACACAAACACACTGTTCTTTGTCCATTCAGTATAAATTAGGACCCCTTTCACTGTGACTGTCTGGGTCACGACCCTGAAAAATTTCCCTTTTCTGAGTTTTTGGCTTTCCTCCAGTCAGACCTAATTGAACACGTCTCTGGTACCATTTTACACACTATTCTCTGTCCATTCAGTACAAGTGTGGGCAGTGGATTATGTTCCAAGTTCCCAAACTCATATGATGTTTGAGAGAAACTGTTTCTCTACTCCGAGTGGGTGGAGTTTAAATTCCTGCTGGTTTAACCTTAGATGTGCTTTTTTTTGTGAAGTAAGGCATTTTGACTAATTGCCTTATTAGTTATAGACATTTTCACAAGCATACCCAACTAGACCATGCCAGAATATACCCTATAAATGAGCAGTCTATCCTGTCATTAATGTGTTCTTTTTCCATCTCAACACCTCTCCAATCCTCACTGCTGGCACAACCATGAACTGTGGGAGTAAGTTCCATCCCTTCTCAGTGCCCTGCATAAAGAGGTTTCTCCTGCTCCCAAATCTCTGACATACAATCTTTAACATTCATCCTGCCCTCTTACAAATCATTGATTACATTGCATGACAACTGAAGGCTTTAATGTAAATGTTTATCCAAAGGGGTGGTGGTTTGTTTGTAAGGCAGGTTGAGACTTTAAAGCTGAATGTTTCAGATTGTCTGTAGCAATGTTACATTGCTGCAAAGTTGGCACATTGCATGACTTCCCCTTCCAAATGGAACGCACAATGGATGCACACATGTCCAAACTTAAAAATGCACAGCAAAGGTTACGTCACCTTTTGCCTGATCTTACTCCTCTGAAGTGTCTTTGGACATTTTACTGGATTGGAGGCTGTTGTACTATCTTCCTGGACACCAAAACCATTAGAAATACTGGTCTTGTGCACCCAAAGGGAAGTGCTACTCTGTTGATGCAATGAGGCACCAAAAATCGTTTCAGTTGCATGCAAGGTCAACCAAATGGGCATTGCACATTTCGTATGCAAAACTATGCTTCCCAAAGATGCGTTCAGGGCTAGGGTGAAAGTGGAATCATGCAGGATGCTCAGGGCAGTGGTAGTGGCTGGGGCTGCTGGGGATTGTCTGGACTGATCAGCTCCAAATAATGAATGTAGGGTGAATGATTAGAAAGTTCACAAACGTTGATAGTGAGAAGAATAGACATGGGCTACAGGATGATATTTGGTCAGTTGATAAGATAGACTGAGCAATGGCAGATGGAGTTTAAACCTGATATGTGTGAGGTCACTTTGGGATGACTAATAAGGGTAGGAAACACACAATGAATGGTAGAGCCCTGGGGAGTATTGAGGAGCAGAGGGACCTTAGTGTACAAGTTCAAAGATCCCTTGAAGGTTGTAACATAGGTGGTGAAAAATGCATAACAGATACTTGCCTTTATTGAACACGTAGAGAATATAAGAGAATAGAGGTTATGGTACAACTTTAGAAAGCATTGGTCAGGCCACAGCTGGAATATTGTGTACAGTTCTTGTAGGGACACCACAGGAAGGATATGCTTGCAGTGAAGAGGGTGCAGAGGACGTTCACCAGGATAGTGCTTGAGATGGAATATTTCAGTTATGAGGAGAGACTGAATAAACTGGGCTTGTTTGCCTCGGAGTGAAGGAGATTGAGGCATGTCCTGCTTGAGGTATACAAAATTATCAGAGGAACAGATAGAAACATTTCCCAGTTGCAAGGGCACCAAAAGCCACAGGGCAGTGGTTTAGGGTAATGAGTTTAGAGGGGATCTGAGTGGGTGATGGAGGCAGGAGCTCTCACAACATTAAAGAAATATCTAGGCATGCGTTTGAATTACCAAGGCATAGAAGGCTATGGACCGAGTACTGGTAAATGGGAGTAGTGTAGGTGGGTACTTAATGGTCAGCATGGACATAATGGGCTGAAGGGTCTGTTTCTGTGCTGTATGATTCCATAACTCTATGACATCAGTAAAGTGGCCAGGGATGAAGTGCAGATCAAAGTTTCCATTGCGGACTTTGGTTGATGGGGTGTAGTAGGGGAGCCAGGAGATCAGGATCTGGGCAGCCTCAGGGACTGGGGAGGATTGGAGGGTCCTTGTGTTGTGGGAGCTGTGGGTGCAGGGGATAGGAAAGGCGAATTGTCCTAGGTCTTGGGGTCAAAAGTGAGATTGGTGGATTTGGGTTGGGGAAGAGTTGCAGGATGGGGTAGGGGCCCAAGGACAAGAAGGTAAGAACTAAGATCAGGTGTGGAACATTTGGCCCCTCAAACCTCCTTTGCCATTCTACCTCAAACATAATTTTCCTGTCCTATCCTCACTTCCCCTGATTCCTCTAATGTCTAAATCTCTTTTCATCTTTATTTTGAATGCGATTAATGGCCAAGTCTCCATAGCCCTCTGAAGATTCTGAAGATTCACTCCTCTCTGCATGAAGAAATGTCTTCTCAGTTTAGTCATAAATGGCCTGCACCTTATTTTGCCACTGTGACTCTCCTGTTCTTGACTCCTCAGCCAAGGGGAAACAGTTCCATATCTACCCTGTCAAGCTCTTTAAAAGTTTGTATGTCTCAATGAGATTATCTCTCATTCTTCTAAACTCTAAATAATTGAGGGTCATATTACTCAATTTCTCCTTGTATGACAATGCTCATCAGTCTGGTGAACCTTCCTTCAATAGCAAGCATACCTTTAAGCCAGGAGACCAAAGTTGTGCCCAATATCCCAGTTATCAGAGTTAAATTAAAAGCGTCTCAGTCAGTGCTGTATAACCAAATATGGTTGCCCTGGGAGTGCCCAGTGAATAGTCTTTCCCCTACAAAGCTACAGAGAGAGCTTTGGAAAGACAATGACGTGCCAGTGCAAATGGTAAGGAAGTCATGTCAGGAAGCTTGAGAGTGATTCAGTCTTGCAAGTTGCAGGTTTGCGTATCTGGAGAGACATGAAACGACCTGGAAAAGAGCATTATCCTATTCATTCCTTGAAAAAATTGATTTCCGATCATATAATGCCGAAGGAAGCAGAATTCTGCAGTTGTAACTCTGTTCCTTTTTTGTTCTTAAAGCTATTCATTTAAGGTTTAACAATCCTTAATTAACTGGCACTCTTTAATTTGTGGCTGCTTTCTGCACATATTGGAGCCAGTCAGATGCAGCTCTGACACAAAATCTGTATGCGCATCATATCCTAGTGTGATAGATGGATGATGTATTTATTTAATAGAGATAGATGATCAGAAACGTTGATTGTATTTAAAAGACTCATTAAAGACCTCTGCTGATCATCATGACCAAATATGTGACAGACACCAGCTCCGAACCAACAGTTTGAACAAAGCAGCAATCTGTTCCAAATTTAGAATACCCTGTTGGAATATTCACTCAATTTTCCACAAACAGAACTTTCAATCAACTTCCAGGGTGACCTTTGTCTTCTACAAAAAGGCCACAGCCTCGCGGATAGTATTTATCATCCACGGATTTAGACCCGTGATTGTATTTTATGGTTTAAAATTTTCTGGTGATGACTTACACAGCAAGGACTCTTAGCCTAGAACTAAGGCGTATACACCTAAATACAAATACTGCCTCTAACAGTCTGTGCTGGGTTAATGATCATAGCCAGAGGTCTCTGCAATTGGCTTCTTAGCTTCTAGTTAGATGGGGGTGAGGTTGGTGGGAGTAATGTCAGGTTTCTGGCTGCTGTGTTACAAACCTTGCAGGAACACTGTGCATGGGCCACGAGGAGAGCAACAAGTTCAGCTGAGTGGCTCTCTAAAGTAGGCTGGTGAGCTCACAATCTGGGCACAGTTCAGCAAGGTAACATGCCACATCAGGCAGACGTGGAACCAGATTCCACCCATGAGTTGGCCTGCAAGGGAGAGGAGGAAGTGAAAGAAAGGAAAGTGGGATTTGTCCAACTGAAGGTTTCCAAGCATAGAATCCATTAATCTTCCCCTATTGCTGATAAATACCAATTATAACCACTGTAACCAGGTTCAAACCCTGACCGCGGAGGACCAGGTTTGGCATACAAATTCCTTGAAGCAGTCAATTGGTCCAAGATTTACCATTAACTACCAACAGTACAACAGAGATCTCTTGCATCTATTATAGCACCTCTTCATGTTCCCACCATCACAGCAGCCAGTCTACAGCTAACTGAATCCAGCAAATAGCTGAAATCATTGGGACCTGACAACATCCCAGCTGTGGTAATGAGGACCTGTTCTCCAGAACTAGCTGTGCCTCTACCCAAGCTGTGCCAGTCCAGTTACAGCATTGCCATCTACCCAGCAATGTGGAAAATTGCCAAGGGATGCCCTATTCACAAAAAGTAGGACAAATCCAATCCGGCTAATTTCCGCCAATCAGTCTGCTCTCAGTCATCATCAGAGTGAGGGAAGGTGTTGAAAACAATGCTATGAAGTGGCACTTACTCATCAAATAACTGCCCATTTTGGGTTTCACCAGGACCATTTGGGTCCAGACCTCATGACAGCCTTATTAAGAACAGAATTCTCAAGGTGAAGTAGAGTGATTACACTCAACATCAGGGCAGCATGAGTGTGGTATCAAGGTGCTCTGATAAAACTGGTCAAAGGGAAAAACACTTAAACTGACAAAGGAAGGAAGGTGGTTGTGGTTGTCAGAGGTCAGTCATCCCAGCCCCAGTACATCACTGCAGGAGTTCCTCAGGTCCAATCACCATCAGCTCTTCATCAATAACCTTCCTTCCATCAAAAGGTTACAAACAGAGATGTTCTTTGATGATAGCAAAATCTTCAATTCCAATCACGGCTCCTCAGTAAATGAAGCAGCCAAGACCTGGACAACATTCAGGCACAGGCTGATAAGTGGAAAATAACATTCACACCACATAATTACAAGAGCAGGTCAGACACTGAATGGAAAATAAAAAAAAAACTATTGTTGCTGGAAATCTGAAATAAAATCACAAAATGCTGGGAATTCTCAGCAGGTTAGGAAGCATCTGTGGGAAGAGAAACGGTGTTAACCTTTCAGGTCCAAGACCATTCATTAGAGGCTAGGTTTGACTTACCTCCTGGCATCCTAAAGACTCTCCACCATCTACAAGGCACAGTTAGGGACATGGTAGAACAATCTCCATTTCTGTAGCTGCATAGCTCCAACATTGAAGAAGCTTGACACTTCCAGGACAATTTTGTCCATTTGTTGGCACCCCATTGGCCACCTTAAGCATTCATTTCTTCCAGCACCAGAGTGTACTGTTTACAAAATGAAATGCAATTATTTACCGAGGGTTCTCGGATAGTACCTCCCAAAACCGTGATCGCTGCTACTAAGGTGCAGGAGAACATTAATACCTGTAGGTTGCCTTCAAAGTCAGACTCAGTAATATATTACCTCTCCTTCATCCTGGAACCTCGACCTACAGCACTGTTGGAACACCTTCACCAGAAGCATTGTGATGGTTCAAGAAGGCAGCTCCCTATCAACTTCTCAAGGGCAATTAAGGCTGAGCAATAAAATCTGATCTTGTCAGTGACACACACATTACCCAAAATACAGAACCAAATAAAACCCTTTGTTCAAGTGCTGGGAAGCCACTTGGCCACTGTGGCACAACAGCCCCCACATCGACGCTGCAGATTGAGAATCGTTTGTTTCAGCCCAGCTGCCAATGCCCTGCACAAGGTGCTCTGGGAGTTGTAGACCACCATCTCCCCAAGTGGGGGTGCAGAGGAGATTTACCAGGATGCTGCCTGGATTGGAGAGCATATCTTATAAGGATAGGTTGAGTGAGCCATGGCTTTTCTCTTTGGAAAGAAGGAGGATGAGAAGTGACTTGATAGAGGTGTACAAGATGATAAGAGGCATAGATCGAGTGGACAGTCAGAGACATTTTCCCAGGGTGAAAATGGCTAATATGAGGGGGCATAATTTTAAGGTGATTGGAAGAAGGTATAAGGGGGATGTCAGAGTTAAGTTTTTTACACAGAGAGTGGTGGGTGCGTGGAACACACACCCAGCAGAGGTTGTGGGGACAGATACATTAGGGACATTTAAGAGACTCTTAGATAGCCACATGAACGATAGAAAAATGAGGGGCTATGTGGGAGGGAAGGGTTAGATAGATATTAGAGCAGGATAAAATGTCAACACAACATCATGTGCTGTAATGTTCTATATGTAATCTGAAGACATCCCAACGCGCATTACAAAGTCAATGTAGTACCTATACTGTTGTAATATAGAAAACACAGTGCGGTCTGCTTTTGTAAGTGATGTTGGTTGATATATAAGGTAAGATAATATATTTACTTAGTAGTCACATGTACATCAAAAAATGCAGTGAAATGTGTCTTTTTGCATTACTGAGAATGTGCTGGGGGCAGTCCGCAAGTGTCACCACCCTTCCGGCGCCAGCATAGCATGCCCACAACTCGTAACCTGTACGCCTTTGGAATGTGGGAGGAAATTGGAACAACCAGAGGAAACCCACACAGACATGTCCTCAATCAAGTATCTCATCAGGAAGATGCCATCTCCAATAGGGCACTGCTTCCTTAGTACTGTCTGGGGTATATCTGGTTAGATAATATGTTTAAACCTCTGGCCTGGGGCTTGCACCTTATGATATAGAGCTGGGAGTGTTCGACACCAGATATGAGGCAGCCAGCACTCAGACTGTCAATCTGATTTTCCTCTCCCAGTTGTCCAAGTTTTACCCAAAGTTGGGCAAGATTGAAGTCACCTTAAATTTTATTGCAAATGCCAATTACCAGCCTACCCACCTCACTAAAGCTTTATGGATGAAGTGGTGTCAGAACTGTGAAGAGGAAAGATTCAAAGCTGTGTTAGTTTTCATCTCAGATCATATGCAGTGTACAGTTCCATCAAAACATTCTGTTTGTCCATCCCAGATGCAGTGATGTAATGAATTACCCTGTAAATTACTCTGTTATTGCACCATCTGGTACAGTTTCTGTAACTTACCAAAGCCTGCTAAATGAATCTAAATACAGCTCTCCTTATATGATTGGGCTTTTTGGAGCTTTCTCTGTCCAATAAAGGCACAAGTTTTTGTTCTAAATTATGCAAGAAAAAACACACTTGCAATAAGTGGATGAATTAGGCCAAGGTCAGTATGACCAGAGGTACGATATACCACTCTTCATGCTGGCCCTCCATTGGTCAGGAACTCAATTATTCAATATTATGCAAATGAACAACTAAATCGGGTTGATGGTACAGTGTCAACGGGAGAAAGCAGGTGGGGGTGAGGCCAAAAATACTAGTGTCCCAATCCAGATCAGAAATGCCCAATGAAAACCATTCCCAGGACAATGATTAAGGCTTCCATTTAATGCCCCAAAAGCACAATATATTGTCATGCTGTGAGCTCTAAGTGCAACATTATGCAACTGAAATTCACTCCTTACCTCTGGAAACACAATGCATTCCACTTTGCATCGCTTTCGGAAATTTGTCTGAGCACACCCGGGAATGAGTCACCATTGTGCGCACAGGATGACATCATACTTGGTGCAATGATCTTTTTGGGGCCTTGAAGGGAGATCTTAATCATGTTGACCCAGGAATGACTACTATTTGGACATTTCCAATCTGCCACCAGCGCTGGATTGGTTCAATCCATGCTCTTGGCCTCATCCCCAACTCCCCAAACCACTGCCACCACTACCCCAAATTAATGCTTTCACTCCTGACTCCATGATCTCCCTCAATAAAAACCCCAGACCACCCCTAGCCTTTCCACCAATGCCGGTCTGATCCTTACCCTGCATCCCAAAGTCCAGTCCAATACTTGTGACTCAGATGTAAGTGAAATTTTAAGCAATATCCAACATTCAAAACAATTCCTGATGTCCACTGCAGAACCTGTCTAGCAGACCCTATTGACTGTTAGATAATTTCTAGGCAGGTGTGTCTTAACCAGAGCCACACCACTGAGAGCTCTTCTCAAACTGACCACTTGCTGAGAATTATAGATGGTTATGTTTGGACTTGTATCATCTAGGAACTGATTCATAATTGCAGCAAGCTATTTCCTACAGATCCATAACAAATTGGCAGAGAATCAGAGTTGGTTTTAAGCACTACTTGCAAAGTGAATGGATGGTGTAGCAACCCTCTGTGTAATCTAGTCTCCTGTTTTGTTTTGTAATAACTTAAGTGCAGGCCAATATTTCTACTTCAGGCTGCTTGTTCCCCAGTGAGCTGACTTCACTTTTCGTACTCTTCACTGGAGCCTCCTGCACTCTTCCAATGGCAGGATGTGACCTCTGTTTTTTTGTGACTCAGGTCTATTATTCTTCCTTCTCTTCTCCCTTTCCTTCTCCAGCCAAACACCTGGCAGCTCTCTCCGTTATCCACCCTTGCCCAGCACAACCCTTCCCATTATCTGCTAGTCCTCCTTACAAAATTTCCCCACCTAATCTCACCATTCCTTTTCCTCCTCTCCTCCCCCCATCCAAATTTTTTCTCAGTCATGTACCTTGGGACCTTAAAAGCACTATACAACTATGATTTCTTATTTTATAGCAACCACTTTATAAATGGAACCCTGAATGAATGATTAATATAAATGTTACCATGTTCATTTCTGTTGACCTTTGGGACATTTTTAAATTCAGATTGAGAATACTTTCTTATAGAGAGAGTTATTAAGGATGATGAGGAAATAAATTTGATGCCAGCATCATCAGCCTTGGGTTAATTACTGCCTATCCTGTCCCACATCCTCACATTAACATCAGCAGAGACAGTCGTTAACCTAAGGGAAATTCAAGAATTCGGCTATCACTAACCCACACTATTGGAGGCTGTATGAGGACTGCTGCTTACAAAGAAGGACTAAACAATCTGAGAGGTGAAGGCAGCAAAGAAACAAAGATTTTGACCAGAAGAGAGGCCTGATAGTGACTTATTTGCAATTTGTAAGTTGATATCTTGCTGTGTAAATGGTCCAATGAACAACCGACAAAGAACTGCATCTGATTATCTGTGGAGATGTTCATGCTCTAATGTGTCAGCTTATCAACAGTGTATGGAGCATAATTGATACTGATGAAATGGTTTTGTGAAGACTTACACTTATGGTGCTCTGCTCTGTGTGTCCATTACCAATCCCTGTGATGAGCTGACAGGTTGGTGAAGGACATTGATTGCTACACTGCAGTGGGTGTTAGTTCATGCTCGTCATCCTCCACACACTCAGCTCACCATCTCCGCTGTGCTCAGACAAGGTGGAAGGCAAAGTCTAAAGGTTGTTGCCTCGACAATATGTGGAATCTACTCTGAGATGATGTGAGCTCCTACTGTCAGTTGTGAAGGCTTGTCAGGTTAGAAAATTGGTAATTGGTTTATTATTGTCACATGTACCCAGATAGTGAAAAGCTTTAGTTTATGTGCCATCCAGACAGATCATTCCACACATAAGTACATCGAGGTAGTACAAAAGGAAAACAGAATGCATAATATAGGTTCACAGTTACAGAACAAGTGCAGCACAGCTAGACAATAAAGTGCAAGGGCCATGAGGAGGTAGACTGAGAGATCAGGAGTTCATCTTGTAGTATGAGAGGTCCATTCAGAAGTTGTATAACAGTGGGATAGAAGCTGTCCTTGAGTCTGGTGGTGCATATTCTCAAGTTTTTGTGTCTTCTGCCCGATAGAAGGGGAGAGAAGAGAGAATGAATGGGGTGGGAAGGGTCCTTGATTTTGTTGGCTGCTTTCCCAAGACAGTGGGAAGTGTAGAAGGAGCAATGGAGAGGAAGCTGGTTGTTGTGATAGACTGGTCTGTGTTCGCAATTCTCTGCAGTTTCTTGTGGTCTCCAGCAGAACAGTTGCCATCCCAAGCTGTGCTGCATCCGGATAGGATGCTTTTTATGGTGCATCTGTAAAAATTGGTGAGGGTCATTAGGGACATGTCAAATTTCATTAGCCTTCTGAGGTAGTAGAGGCACCGATGCACTTTCTTAGCCATAACGTCTACATGGCTGCACTAGGACAAGTTGTTGGTGATATTTACACTTAGGAACTTGAAGCTCTCAACCATCTTCACCTGAGCACCCTTGACACAGGCAGGGGTGTGTACTCCATCCTGCTTCCTGAAGTCAATCATCAGCTCTTTTGTTTTGCTGACATTGAGGAAAAGGCTGTCGTCATGACATCATACCACTAAGCTCTCTATTTCCTTCTGTACTCCCTCGATATTGTTTAAGATCCAGCCCACTACAGTGGCGTCATCAGCAAACTTGTAAATGAAGATAGAGCAGAATCTGGCCACACAGTCGAGAATGCACAGGAAGTAAAGTAAGGGGATGAGGACACAGCCTTGCGGGGCACCAGTGCTGAGGATAATCATGGCAGAGGTGTTGTTGCCTGTCCTTACTGATTGTGGTCTGTTGGTCAGGAAGTCAAGGATCCAATTGCAGAGAGGGCTGCAGAGTCCTCAGTCTAGGAGTTTGGAAATGAGTTTGTTTGGAATTATGGTGTTGAAGGCATTATTTATCCTTTCTGCTTTTCCCATCCCTGCCCCATATCCTCGTCCTCCACTGTGTTGCAAAGTAAAGAGAGGAAAATGCCCTTTCTCTGAGCTTTGACTCGGATGGCAGCACTCACTGTTGCCTCTGTCTCAATCCAGAGGTGGAGGAAGGAAATCCAGGCTAATGTTCCCAGCAAGTGCCATGGTCACATGGCACTTTTGGAGGAGGAGTCTGTCGGAAGAGATGTGCAACTGAGGCCAGATGAAGGGTCTTGACCCGAAATGTTGACTGTCCATTTCCCTCCATAGATGCTGCCTGACCCTCTGACTTCCTCCAGCATCTTGTTTGTTGCTCCTGTCTGTGGCGTTAGGTGGATCTGAATACCCCACAGCAATGCAGGAAAGTTAGAGGATTTCTTCCCAGTCTCCCAGCCAATATTTATTCTCTGTCAACATTATCAATATCAGATTAGTCAGAATTATATTCAAGTGGGGTGATGATGAGAAGCATCACTATCCACCTGTACCCAACTCCAACTGTGGTACCTATCCCCCAGATCTCCAAAGTAAAGTCAAATAAAAAGAGGAAAATGCTATTCACCATCCATTTCTTGTCTCTATCAGTTCACCTTTTCTTAAGGCAATTTATGTAAAAAAAAATCAAGTATTTAGTGAACAAGGGAGATTTCACTAAGCAGGAAGGAGAGAGGGAGCATTGGAACTCACCGTCTCATGCTTTGAAAGGGGGCGGGGCAGATCATGAGAAAATTGCTATAGTACAAGAGTGTAATGACCGGAAGATCAATGATAGAAGTAAGGAGTAGTGAACCGGTGTATAATCCTGAGTTCAAGGAGGGCAGATATGGAGCAGGGACATGTTGCTGGGGATTGTTTTGTTAGGGTGCTGAAAGGTTCAAGAGGGATTTAATAATAAGTGAAAAGATTCTTAATTTGGTGAGCAGAGCTTAGAATGTCAGTGGAATTGTTTTTATTTGTCATGAAAACCAGCAAACAATCTAAAACAGTCCCTTCAGAAAGCTTGTTTATGGGATCTGGACGTTGCTGGTAAGGCCAGAATTTATTGCCTGTACATAATTGCCCTTGAGATGGTGCATGGTACTTTCTTGAAGGTGTTCCCATGACACTGTAGAGTAGGGAGCACCAGGACTTAGATCCATCAGATGAAGGAACAGTGATGTATTTCCAAGACAGGATTATGTGTGACTTGAAGAGTACCTGCAAGTTGTGGTGTCCTTATCCTTCTTGATGGTAGTTTGCAGTGCCTGGATGAATTTCCCCAATCTCAGTTCTGGGGAAGTGTTCAATTGCCAAGAGTTACCATGTTGGAATGAACCCCCCAGCCACCCATTTAGAGATCCCATAGCATCGGATAAAGAGTGGATAGTGCTCCTGCAGCTTTGGCTTAGATGCTTCCCTTGAAACACCATGCCAAAAAGCAGATTAACTGGTCACTAATTCACTTGCTTCATAAGTTGACTGCAGGCTCTATCAATCACACCATACTTAAAAAAATCATGGTGAAGTTATACGGGTGTTTTGGATCTCGTGACACTGCCCAGAAACTGGTTATGTTGGATGTTGTAAAAGTGGTGTTACTGAGAGCATAACTGGTATCAAAGAGATTGGCTGCAGTTTTGCACACATACTAAGTGAACAGTATTACGATCATCCATGCACTGAAAAACTATGGCTTAAATCCTATTTGAATCAATTGGTTTATTGGTTTATCATTACCGAGATATGGTGAAAAGCTTCTGTTTGTGTGCCATCCAGACAGATCATTCCATACATACCGGTAAGTACATAGAGTTAGTAAAAAGGAAAAAAGAATGCAGAATATAGTGTTACAGTTACAGAGAAAGTGCAGTGTGGGTAGATAACTGAAGTGCAAGATAGATTGGAAGATCAAGGGTTCATCTTTTAGCATATGAGAGGTCCATTCAAGAGTCTGATAACAGCGGGATAGAAGCTGTCCTTGAGCCTGATGGTTCATTGCAGTATGCTGTTGTGCAAAGGGATTTAAGAGTGCTTGTGCATAAATCGCAAAAGGTTTGTTTACAGGTGCAACAGGTTTTCAAGAAGGAAAATGGAATGTTGGCCTTCATCGGTAGAGGGATTGAATTTAAGAGCAGGGAGGCTATGCTGCAATTGTACAGGGTACTGGTGAAGCCACACCTGGAGTACTGCATGCAGTCCTGGTCTCCTTATTTGAGGAAAGATATGGTCGAGGAATATATATCAGGCTTCCCCTTTTCCTATCTCCAGCCCTGAAGAAGGATCCTGACCCAAAACGTTTTCCGCCTACTTTTCTCCACGGATGCTGCCTGACCTGCTGAGTTCCTCCAGAATTATTGTGTTTTTCATTGAGGAAAGATATACTGGCTTTGGAGGCAATGCAGATTCGGTTTACCAGGTTGATTCCTGAGATGAATCATAGCCTATGAGGAGAGATTGAGTCGCCTGGGACTATACTCGCTGGAATTCAGAAGAATGAGAGGGGATCCCATGGAAACATACAAAATTATGAAAGGGATAGATAAGATAGAGGCAGGAAGGTTGTTTCCACTGGTAGGTGAGATTAGAACTAGGGGACATAGACTCAAGGTTCAGGGGAATAGATTTAGGACTGAGATGAGGAGAAACTGCTTTTCCCAGAGAGTAGTGAATCTGTGGAATTCTCTGCCTGGGGAAGCAGTAGAGGCTACCTCATTAAATATATTTAAGACACAGTTGGACAGATTTTTGAATAGTAGGGGAATTAAGGGTTATGGGAGAAAGGCAGGTAGGTGGATCTGAGTCCACAGCCAGATCAGCCATGATCTTATTGAATGGCGGAGCAGGCTCGATGGGCCAGGTGGCCGACCCTGTCCTATTTCTTATGTTCTTGCTCTCAAGGTTTTCTCTCTTCTGCCCATTGGGAGGGGGGAGAAGACAGAATGACTGGGGTGAGAGGGGTCCTTGATTATGTTGGCTGCTTTCCTGAGGCAGCACAAGTGTAGACAAAGTTAATGGAGGGGAGGGTGGTTTGCGTGATGGGCTGTGTTCACAACTCTCTGTGATTTCCTGTGGTCTTGGGCAGAGCAGTTGCCATACCAAGCTGCAGTGCATGGCATGTTTTCTATGGTGCATCTGTAAAAATTGGTAGAAGTCTTCAGTGAGATGCCGAATTTCCTTAGCCTTCGGAGGAAGTAAAACGTTAGTCTGCTTTCTTGACTGTAATGTCCACGTAGCTGATCCAGGACACATTGTTTGTTATATTCACACAGAGGAATTTGAAACCATCAACCATCTCCAATTCAGCACTATTGGTACAGACAGGGGTGTGTACTCCACCCTGCTTCCTGAAGTCAATGACTAGCTCCTTCGCTTTGCTGACATTGAGGGAAAGGTTTCTGTATTCAATAGGACAATGGAGGATTTGTAATTGGCATAATAATGGCAAGGACTGCTCCCAATACCCACTGACAAGAGAACAATTCTTACCAAATCTATTCTACATTCCACTCCAGCTGTAATAAAGATATCCAAATATTTCACTTGGGTAGGTTGGTTGGTAGGGCAAACAGTGCATATGGTGGATCCATGTCATGTGTCCACTGCTTTCTTAAAACAAAGCTGATAGAAGAAATTAACTTCAAAAGGATTTTTCTGTGCCAGTTCAGACACTTTAGCCTTGCTATATGAATAACCAGGTAGCTCATTGAAATGCTTACTTCTTGCACCTCAGCTCAAGATATCATTTATCTGGAAAAGTCGATTTGCAAATGATTAAATGCAACTTGCTGTACACCAATGGTGCACAGTGCTTCAGATAGGATATAATTAGACCTGACAGAATTTGATTTTTATTTTTTTTATAATTTTGACAAATAAAATCAATGCTTATTTTCAGGCATTTATTTCAACTTTTATCGATTTGAGTTTTCAGGATTGTGCAGAATTGGGGGTGTGTGAACAAGCAATTTATCAATGACAATGTACCATTAAAAGTGTTACCATTAAAATATAAGAATTAAATAGGCATAAATCAATAATCTGAACCTTACCTGCTTTAACTCATTGTGTTCAGTGAGCAGCTACATTATAAGATAAAAGAACTGAAAGATACAAATATTAGCTTCACAGACCATCTACTCCATTTTGAAAGATTTATCCCATGGTCATTTTATTAACGAGAATAGATTATTAACAATGGAAATTTTTTTGTTGATCTGTGAGTGGGAGCTGAAATTGACAGTTATTAATGTTTACTGATAAAAACTGTATTCTACCAACCCTGGATTTAATCAATTAAGAAAGAAAGCACTGCTCAAGCTAACTGTCTATTCTCAATGAAGGAACACTGCAATGTCATTAGTTTCCAAAGGGAAAAAAGGATTTTGTTCAAAATATTTGGTTTCTGAATGGTACAGGTAGAATTATTTTATTTTATTACTTTTATTACTATTATTGCTATTATTACTATATTATATTAATAATACATACTTATATTACTCTGGTTTATGAAGTCAGTAGCTGACTGCATAAGCTAGTGTAGGGTTACTTGATCAGAGATGTCCAGCACAGTATTCCATGTACAAATGCCAGATTACATAAACCAGTCACCGATAACATGTACCAGTGGAGAGACTGGGTGTACCAGTGCAGGACAGGGTGTACCAGTGCCAGAATAGGTATACCATTGGAGGACTAGGTGTACCAGTGCGAGACTGGGTGTACCAGTGCAGGACTGGATGTACCAGTATGAGACTGGGTGTACCAATGCAGGACTGGGTTTACCAGTGCAGGACGTGGTGTACCAATGTGAGACTGGGTGTACCAGTGCGAGACTAGGTATACCAATGCAAGACTGTGTGTACCAGTGCAGGAATAGGCGTACCATTGGAGGACTGAGTGTACCATTGGAGGACTGGGTGTACCAGTGCAGGATTAAGTGTGCTAGTGCAGGACACGTGGCAGTGCCCAATTACATAAGGATGCTGCTGGGACTGGAGGACTTGAATTATAAGGTGAGACTGGATAGGCTGGGGCTGGTTTCCCTGTAGCGTTGGAGGCTGAGGGGTGACCATGTAGACATATATAAAATCATGAGGGGCACAGATAGGGTGGATTGTCACAGTCTTTTTCCCAGGGTAGGGGAGTCCAAAACTAGAGGGCAAAGGTTTAAGGTGAGAGGGGAAAGATTTAAGGGGGACCTGAGGAGTAAGTTTTTCCACACAGAGGGTGGTGGATATATGCAACAAGCTGCCAGAGGAAGTGGTAGAGGTGGGTACAATTACAACTTTTAAAGGACATTTAGACAGGTACATGGAAAGGAAAGGTTTAGAGGGATATGGGCCAAGTACAAGCAAATGGGACTGCACAGCTAGGCAACTTGGCTGGCATGGATGAATTGGGCTGAAGGGCCTGTTTCCCTGCTGCATAAGTCTATTACTCCATGTGATGGCAATTGATTACTTGTGACAGTGCCTGATTACACGTGGCAGCACATGATTACATGTGATAGAACCTAATTACATGTATCAACACCCAGTTACATGTGACAGCACCGGATTACATGTATAGCCATGTCTGTAGCAGCAGTATCAAGAGTAATTATTAATCACTTCCGTGATATAAACAAGTGAGACAGTTTGCAGACTCATGGAGCTGTATTTATTTTTAAATGTGAGATACATCAAAATAAATTTCTGCATTTATAATTGATCTGAGATAATTCAAAGGCCTGCAAGCTCCCATTAAATCTGCCATGCTGCAGCCATTTTGAGACTCAGGGTTTCAGCAACTGAAGGCTTGACAGGAAGCTTGCTAATTAAAAGATTCTCATCAAAGGTAAGACCAGTGCAGGCTGCAATGGGCTGAACAGCCTTTGTTCATAATGCATGAGTATGCCGTTGACTAACAGCTTCCTTGTTAAGTGTAGCAAATAAAGGCAGGAAATAACCCATCCCCCAGTCTCTGCTCTTCACCCTCCTCTACACAAACAACACGCTCCCACACACACACACACACACACACACACACACACACACACACACACACACACACACACACACACACATGCATGCAACAATGAGTTCTATATGACAAAATCTAATATCAAGGCACAAACGTCTGTGTAAGTGCCTGGTAAATTATATTTCTCTTTGGAAACTGTTACCTTTTCCCCTTGTCTTTATCCTACCCCCACCACAATTCTCGGTTTGCAATGAATGAAAAGGGCTGAAATTGGGCTTTTGTAATGGGCACAGCAGGCTGTAGCGATTCAGCAGCCCTTTTTAACACCCGCCCGATTTTCTTTTCCTCTGATAAGTGAAACAGAGGAGAAAGCAGCCTCCCAAACTGTGTGGGTGTACTGCAAAGGAATCCTCATTGGTAATGTAGTCACAGACCATCTGCCTCACTGTTTGCAGAACAAAGTGTACGCTGATCTACAGCGACACATTATAAACACAAGGAAAATTGAACATTACTAAATCCTTTTCAAAAATAAAAGAACTTGAATTCTGTAGCACCTTCCCTGACCTCAGGATGTCCCAAAGTACTTTAAAACCTATGAAATGTAGTCACTGTTGCAATGTGGGCAGTCAATTTGTACACAGCAAGCTCCCAGAAAGGACAATATGATAACAACAGGTCCACTTGGTTGGTGGAAAGAACAGGACTCTTTGTAATATTTGGCTGTGGAGTTAAAACCTGCAATGTGAATCCAAAATGGACGAGTGCACAGTGCCAATACCATTGCACAGAGCTGTATCATTGCCAAGACATCGTTAAACTACTTGGAGACTTCACATCTTCTATAGATTGTCTTCTCGCAAACAACTGAAATGTAGTAGGTAGATAGATACTGCAATGGTCGCAGGATCTTAGAAATAAAACACAAAATGCTGGAAATATCAGTTTGGGTAGCATCTGTGGAGAGAGAAACAGGAAACTAGATCAGGCTAGAAGCTATTGAACTAAGGAGTTGTGTGCCTCTGGTACCAATAACTAATCATTTCTTCAGACTCCAAAAACTTGCATCTTATTTCTTCAGGTATCAGCTGTTGGATTGGATGGGCTGTCTGTCACATCCAGCGACGTTAGAACGCTGGGCACTGAATGCTGACACCACAGGTGCCTAAACAGTGCTGAGGTTCAGAGGGTTGAAAGCTTCAAGTTCCTAGGAGTGAACATCACCAATAGCCTGTTTTGGTCCGACCACGTAGACGCCATGACCAAAAAAGCACGCCAGCACCTCTACTTTAGAACCATAGAACCATAGAACAATATAGCACAATACAGGCCCTTCGGCCCACCATGTTGTGCCGACCTTCAAACCACACCTAAGACTATCTAACCCCTTCCTCCCACATATCCATCTAATTTAAATTCCTCCATATGTTTATCTAACAATCACTTGAACTGGACCAACGTATCAGCCTCCACCACCACCCCAGGCAGCACAATCCATGCACCAACCACTCTCTGGGTGAAAAACCTCCCTCTGATATCTCCCTTGAACTTCCCACCCATTACCTTAAAGCCATGCCCTCTTGTATTGAACATTGGTGCCCTGGGAAAGAGGCGCTGGCTGTCCACTCTATCTATTCTTCTTAGTATTTTGTATAGCTCTATCATGTCTCCTCTCATCCTCCTTCTTTCCAATGAGTAAACCCCTAGCTCCTTTAGTCTCTCCTCATAATCCATACTCTCTAATCCAGCCAGCATCTTGGTAAATCTCCTTTGCACCCTTTCTAACGCTTCCACATCTTTCCTATAATGAGGCGACCAGAATTGGACACAGTTCTCCAAGTGTGGTCTAACCAGAGTTTTGTAGAGCTGCATCATTACCTCGCGGCTCTTAAACTCGATCCCACGACTTATGAAAGCTAACATCCCATAAGCTTTCTTAACTACCCTATCCACCTGTGAGGCAACTTTCAGTGATCTGTGGGTATGAACCCCCAGATCCCTCTGCTCCTCCACGCTACCCAGAATCCTGCCATTAACCTTCCAAAGTGTACCACCTCACACTTCTCCAGATTGAACTCCATCTGCCACTTCTCAGCCCAGCTCTGCATGCTATTAATATCCCTCTGTAAGCTTTGACAGCCCTCCACACTATCCACAACACCACCGATCATCTGCAAACTTGCTAACCCACCCTTCCACTCCCTCATCTAAGTCATTAATAAATATCACGAAAAGAAGAGGTCCCAGAACCAATCCCTGTGGGACACCACTAGTCACAGCCTTCCAATCTGAATGCACTCCCTCCACCACAACCCTCTGCTTTCTACAGGCAAGCCAATTCTGAATCCACACGGCCAATCCTCCCTGGATCCCTTGGCCTCTGACCTTCTGAAGGAGCCTACCATGTGGAACCTTGTCAAACGCCTTGCTAAAATCCATGTAGACCACGTCTACTGCACTACCTTCATCAATCTTCCTGATCACCTCCTCAAAGAACCCTATCAGGCTTGTGAGGCAAGATCTTCCCTTCACAAAGCTATGCTGGCTGTCCCTAATTAGTCCATGATTCTCTAAATGCTCATAGATCCTATCCCTTAGAATCCTTTCTAACAGCTTGCCCACCACAGACATAAGGCTCCCTGGTTTCTAATTCCCTGGACTATCCCCACTACCTTTTTTGAATCAGGGGACAACATTTGCCACCCTCCAATCCTCCGGTACCATTCCCATGGAAAATGAGGACTCAAATATCCTAGCCAATGGTTCAGCAATCTCCTCCTTCGCCTCGTGAAGCAGCCTGGGGAATATTCCTTCAGGACCCTGGGACTTATCTGTCCTAATATTTTCTAACAACTCCAATGCATCCTCTCTCTTGATATCTACATGCTCTAGAACATTAACCTTACCAACACTGTCCTCAGCGTCATCAAGACCCCCCTCCTTGGTGAGTACTGAAGAGAAGTATCCATTGAGAACCTCACTTCCACAGCTTCCAGGCACATCCTCCCACCTTTGCCTCTAATCGGATCTACCTTTACTCTCATCATCCTTCTGCTCTTCACGTACGAGAGAAAACGTTTTCATGTCCCCTTCTTGCTCTCCTCAGCCCCTTCTTAAGTTCCTTCCCTGCTACTTGATATTCCTCACAAGCCCTATCTGATCCTTGCTGCTTACACCTTACGTATGCTGCCTTCTTCTTCCTAACTAGCTCTTCCACCTCTCTCACCCATGGTTCCTTCACCCTGCCATTCTTTCTCTGCATCACCGGGACAAATTTATCCCTGACATCCTGCAAGAGATCCCTGAACATCGACCACATCTTCATAGTACATTTCCCTTCAAAAATGTCACCCCAATTTACACTCTCAAGTTCTAGTCTTATAGCCTCATAATTCGCCTTTCCCCAATTAAATATCTTCCCGTCCTCTTTGCTCCTATCCTTGTCCATGACAATGCTAAAGGTTATGGAGCAGTGGTCACTGTCCCTCAAATGCTCACCCACCGAGCGATCTGTCACCTGCCCCAGTTCATTACCTAATACTAGATCTAATATGGCATTCCCTCTAGTCGGTCTGTCAACATACTGTGACAGGAATCCATCCTGGACACACTTAACAAACTCTGCCATGTCTAAAACTTTAGTACTGAGCAGGTGCCAGTCAATATTTGGGAAGTTGAAGTCTACCATGATAACAACCCTGTTATTTTTGCATCTTTCCAAAATCTGCCTCCCAATCCGCTCCTCAGTATCCCTGCTGCTACTGGGGGGCCTATTGAATACTCCCAGTAGACTAACTGCTCCTTTCTTGTTCCTAACTTCCACCCATACTGACTCTAGAGAGGATCCTTCTACATTATCCACCCTTTCTGCAGCTGTAATAGTATCTCTGACCAGTAACGCCACCCCTCCTCCTCTTCTCCCCCCCTCCCAGTCCCTTTTAAAACACTGAAAACCTGGAATATTCAATATCCATTCCTGCCCTGGTGACAGCCAAGGCTCTGCAAGAGCCACAATATCATAGTCCCATGTACTTATCCAAGCTCTCAGTTCATCTCCCTTATTCTTGATACTTCTTGCATTTAAGTAAATGCACTTTAGCCCATCCATCTTTCTACTTTTATACCCTGTACTCTGCTTCTCCTTCTTCAAAGCCTCTCTGCCTGTTAGATCTGACTTTTCCCCATCCACTTCTTCCTCTGACCTACCCCACTGGTTCCCACCCCCCTCACAAACTGGTTTAAACCCTTCCAAACCACCGTAGCAAACCTGCCTGCAAGGAAATTGGCCCCCCTCGGGTTCAGGTGTAACCCATCCTCTCTGTACAGGTCCCAGCTTCCCTAGAAGAGATCCCAATGATCCAAAAATCTAAAACCTTCCCTCCTGCACCAACTTCTCAGCCATGCATTCATCTGCCATCTCCTCCTATTCCTACCTTCACTATCACGTGGCACTGGCAGCAATCCTGAGATTGCTACCCTTGAGGTCCTGTTCTTCAGCCTTCTGCCTAGCTCCCTAAACTCACTTTTCAGCACCTCATCCCCCTTCCTACCTATGTTGTTGGTACCAACATGAACCACGACTTCTGGCTGTTCTCCCTCCCGCTCAAGAATCCTGTGGACCCTATCAGAGACATCCCGGATCCTGGCACCTGGGAGGCAACATACCATCCGGGATTCATGGTCACTTCCACAGAACCTCCTATCTGTTTCTCTGACTATCGAGTCCCTTATCACTACTACCTTCCTCTTCTCCTCCCTTCCCTTCTGAGCAGCAGGACCAGTCCCAGTGCCAGAGACCTGGCTCCTGCTGTTTGATCCCTGCAGGTCATCCCCCTCAACAGCTTCCAAAGCGGAAAACCTGTTATTGAGGGGAATAGCCTCCGGGGTCCTCTGCACTATCTGCCTGTTCGTTTTCTTTTTCCTTTTCTGTCCCCTGACAGTCATCCTTCTATCTACTTCCTGGACCCCAGAAGTACCTGCTCTAAGGGGGGGGGGGGGGTGACTGTCTCCCAATGTACAGTATCTACATAACTCTCTCCCTCCCTGATGCTTCGCAGTTTTTGAAGCTGCGACTCCAGCTCATCAATTCTGAGCCGAAGTTCCTCCAGCCTCAAGCACTTACTGCAGACGTGGTCATCGTGCACCACAGCAAGGTCCACTAGCTCCCACATCAAGCAGCTGCAGCACACCACCATGTCCTCCATCTGAACTAATTCTTTCCCTACCTAGTTTTATCCTACTTAAAAATTTATAACAGATAACAGGGAAACCTTACCTTTACCTACCAGCTACTCTCCCGCCTCACCCCTTTACGGCTAAGCTCGTTGAGCCAAAGCCCAATCACCCTGCTCCCTCTCACTCCGCTGCCCGCTCTGACGCTGCCCGCTGGTTATGGCAGTCTTTTTAAACTGTTCTTGCGCTACTGACTGACGTCACGCACCTGCGCAGTTACTCCCCGATATCCCTGAACCGTTAGAAGAAAGAGGCTGAAGAAATTTAGCATGTCCCCTTTAACCCTCACCAATTTTTATAGATGCACCATAGGAAGCATCCTATCTGGATGTATCACAGCTTGGTATGGCAACAGCTCTGCCCAAGACTGCAAGAAGCTGCAGAGAGTTGTGGACACAGCTCAGCACATCACAGAAACCAGCTTCCCCTCCATGGACTCTCTCTATACTTCTTGCTGCCTCGGTAAAGCAGCCAACATAATCAAAGATCCAACCCACCCTGGGCCTTCTCTCTTCTTCCCCTTCCCATTGGGCAGAAAATACAAAAGCTTGAAAGTACGTACCACCAGGCTCAAGTGCAGCTTCTATCCGGCTGTTATAAAATTGAACGGTCCCCTAGGACGATAAGGTGGACTCTTGACCTCACAATCTACCTCATCATGGCCTTGCACCTTATTGTCGGCCTGCACTGCACTTTCTCTGTAACTCTTTATTCTGCATTCTGTTATTGTTTTCCCTTGTGCTACCTCAATGCACCGTAGTAATGAAATGATCTGTATGGATGGCATGCAAAACAAAGTCTTTCACTGTTCATGTGACAAAGGTAAACTAATTTACCAATTTATTTACCAATTTAATACATGCAAAGGCTGACTCCCCAGGATAGATTTTGGTTCTTGCTGGTTGAAAACTGAGCGTAAGGAACAGAGGGGGCAAGGAAATCATCTAGTGCTTTAAAGGTGAAACACAGTAGCACAAGTGATGACAGTCACTTTATAATGTGCTAATACAAAAGCTGGCACAGAGAATACAGTTACTACTTTGGCTTGTCCTGCACCACTGAGACTTCATATTATTCTAGCAACAAATCTCACATTCCAATAAAGAGGCTTGCATGCAACAATGCAATTAATTTCAGAAATTTGTAAGTGATGTGTAATTACTGCATCTTGGTACAATTTGAGAATAAGACGTCGATGTTTACTTGTTGTTGCCTTTAGCCTTCATTTTAGAATAATAGGCAATTAAGGTTTATTTAACCATAAAAAACAGTCAACAGATTGCTTTTCATACAAGTGATCAAAAAATGAGCAAGGGAAGGGAAACTGAAGCAATGGGTTAGTGAAAGGGGCCAAGACAGGATAGGGAACTAATCCACTGGATACCTGACAAGACCTCTGCCGACAGTGGTTAATAAGCTGTCCTGTTAGAGGAATAATTTTCCATCTTTGGAAATGCGCCAACTTAATTAGTATAGGGCAATATCTTGCAGTAAGGACTGCAAGGGAGTAAGTAGCATTCGGACCGGCAGAAACCTGGCAGAAGATCAGCGATATTTTGCAATGCAGTATTTGCAAAGTGCAGGAGTGAAGAGAGGTTTTTTTACTCATTTGGAAGTATTTCTGATCCCAGTGTATTTCTGATTGGTGTTGGTGGATACTCCCTATCCTGAAGTGTTGATGGATGGTTACTGAATCAGCACTTTGTGCTTCACACTGTATCATGTGCAGTGAAACATTGATGTAATGGTTATTACAAATCTCCCATTAATATAACAGGAGTCCTCCTGGTCTTGGCTGGAAGGTCCATTGGAGCTTAAATCTCCAAGATTAACTACTGGTGTGATGAACTGCTTTGCCATGTGCGCTTGTGATAACAGAGACTGACAGTCCTGCACAAAATTTAAGGAATTCAGAACAAGATCTTGTAAATTCAAGCAAAGGTTTATCAAAGCAAATTTCCTCTTTCTTTTCAACTAGACCCTTTCCCTGTGAGGATACACAATATGACATTCCAAGGTAGAGAAGGGGAGAGGGGCGAGGAAGAAATGAAGTACAGACAGAAACTAAGAAAAGGTTGCATTTTTCTTACCACATAGGAAGAGGCCATTCAGCCCATCGTCTATGCAAGTCTCAGAGTATTCCCATCATTCTCATTCCCCCATCCTGTGACCCATTCCCTCTCACCCACCAATTCCCTCCGATTTCTTTGCCACCCACCTACACTCACAGTAACTTATCGCAGCCAATTACCCAACCCGCATGCCTTTGGGATGTGGGAGGAAATCTGAGCTCCTGGGGGGAAATCCACATGGTCACAGGGAGAACATGCAAACCCCCCATAGACAGTTCCAGAGGTCAGGATTGAACCAGGGTCTTGTGAGGGAACAGTACTACATCCTGCACCACTCTGCCATCCCTGAAGGAGGGAAGAGAGGGAGAATGGGAGGAAAGGGTTAATGGCGGAGTGGGGAGAAAGGAGGAAACAGGAGCACAGGGAAGAGGAAAAGGAGGGAAGTAGCAGGAATAGGAGAAATAAAGGAGGAAGGGGGCAAGACAGGGATATGGATTATCATCAATGATATTTATCAATGAATCCAAAGCAGGCATCAATGAACTGGAAATCTCCACCTAGGGCTTGGTGCAGGAAACTCAAGTCGTTGGTTCAAAAAGAAGATGAATGAGATATCTTTAATAAAAATGGATTTTGGAGCAAACCATTCACTCTGTTATTCCAGTGACGTGGATCTTTCTAGCATGATCGGGGTTTTGGCTTTAATTAATAATGCTCACAAACTCAAAGTTAAGAGTGATGAAATTTGAATCCTTTAGCAGAGATGGTTAACAGACACTCCACACCCCCCAAACACCCCTTGCCCTAAACAGACCTATGTCCACTTCCCACCTGCACACACCCCATTCCCCAACAGACACACCCCTACACAGACCTCCCCTCCTCCCACTCCCTCAACCCCACACTTCCACTACTAACCCTCACACTCTCATGTACTGCACCCCCCCCACAACCCACCCCCTACTCACACACCCACCCCCACTCCTCATGCACACAGCTCACCTCCCCAAAATCCATCCCCACCACTTACCCTTCTCCCCAACATACACACCCCTCCCTCACCCTCCCAACTGTCAGCCCCCCACCTGTTTCACAATCCCCACACACACACACCCACCCCTCACACTGTGCACCTCCCAACCCATCCACACCCACCAACCCCTCACCCCACTCAATGCTCACCTCCCAACCCCTCGCCCCACCCCTACCCACACACCCATGTCTTGCAGAGACAGCACCAGGTTCCCATCCACAATGCCACAGATTTCAACAGCTCCACTCACCGCTCTGCCTTATTGTGTAGCCTTAACCAAAGTGCAGGTGAGACCAGTTCACCCCTGCCCCAGCCTCCCGCTAACTCACACCCCTCCTCATCGGAGTAATAATCAACTTCAGTGCTGTTCTTGCCCACACTGAAATAGCTGCCAGCTGTTGCCCTTGCTGCGTTTAGCTGCCCAGTATTACACCTCCCTTTCCTGAAGTGTGGATGTGCCTCCTTTGCCATGTACAGAGGACATCACTGGCATCTTCAGGGGGTGAAATTCATAAGTAGCAGTGGATAACACACAGTAGTTGAGTGGCTGCCCATTACTTCCCTGGCTGATGTTCCAATACACCTCAACAGACACACCCAAACAGACACCCCCACATACACCCTCCACCTCCCCTCCCACTCCCTCACCCCCTACACTTCCACCACTACCTGTCATACTCACACCACTACCCTCCACCCCCACATACTGCACCCCCCATACACAACCCACCCCATACTCACACCCCCACCCCCACTCCACATGCACACCCCTCACCTCCCCACAATCCACCCCCACCACTTACCCTTCTCCCCAACACACACACACCTCCCTCACTCTCCCAACCGTCACCCCCCCACCTGTTACACAATCCCCACACAAACCCCCACCCCTCACACTGCCCACCTCCCAACCCATCCACACCCACCAACCCCTTACCCCACCCTCATACCCATGTCTTGCAGAGACAGCACCAGGGTGAGGCACGTAACACATCATCTTTGAGATTGTGCATTTAGTTTAGTACCCAACATTAACATATTGTGCCTTTTATATAGTATGGCATCCCAAGCCAAGTTCTTACTCCACCTAACACTTCCTAGTACTAAGTCTCATAGCCTTCTTTGGCCAGCTACAATGGTTGAATCCATTGGAGCGTCAATGACCTTGGAGATCAAGCAAGAGGTGAGAGACGCAGTATGCAGACCTTTGGAACATCACACAAATCAGACTAGCTCTAAAGACTCTCAGAAAACAATAAATTCTGTTGTACACCAAGAACTGACCTTATATTTCAAACCTCTCAGGTCTTCCTAGTCTATTCCATTTATACAAGATCATTAAAAAGTAATTAGGTCAAGAATGAGGTAAAATTAATTGAGTGTAGTGGAGGAAGAGTGGTTTAATGGGGCAATGCATTTCTTTATAGGGTCAATTCCAGTACAGCTGGAGGCAATGCTAGTGCTAATTAGTTTATTTTATATGTTGGGAGTTCAGAATGTTTATGATTTGAACAGCCCATTCAAATCAATATTCAGAACAAAATAATGTAGTTCCAGTAATTAGGATTTAGCGTAATTTCCATGGGAGGAGAAATATTTCATGGAAAGTGTACAATATTATTTTTAAACAAAAGTCAGGTTGCCTTGCAGACAATCCCATTTAAGACAGGCACATCCCTAGTTGTGGGATATGTGGAGTCCTAAAAACCAATGGGCTCCATTTGCAGAGTGTGCAGATAAATACACGAGGGACAAGGAGCTCAAAACAAGAACCATCCTCTTCCTTCAAGGGTTCCTTACAGCTGCTTCTTTGGAACTTCCTATGAACATTGTTGCAGCCCAAAGAGCAGTTAATTAAATGTACTGAGGAAATGTACTTTGTCCCCTTTCCCACCTTCACCCTCTTTCCAGCTCCTCATCACCCATCTTCATCCCCCTCCCCCTCCTGGTTCCATCCACCCACTACACACACAGTTTACCCACAGGTTTTCCCCCATCCCCTCCCCTCCCATCCCCTGTTCTGGTTCCATCTGCCATTCACTCCCCTAGTGGTTCCCATTCTCACCTCCTTTACTTATCAGATTCCATCACCTGTAGCCCTTTGTGTTCCCTCTTATCACCCTCCAGCAGCTGTCCCCTCCTCCCACCTCGCTCCACCTGCTTCTTATTTTTCCTCTCGTTGTCTGCCTCCATCTATCGTTCACCTGCCACTGTCTCCCAACTCCACCCACCCTCCCCTCCCCTATCTGGCGATACCACAGTACACTGCCTTCCACAGTACACCAGTCTCCTTGGACTCCAGTCTCACCACTGACCATCTCCCCTCTCCACTCTTGTTCTGGACGCAGGGTTTCGGCCCAAAATGTCAACAATGCCTTCCCCCCCGCACCCCCCCCCCCAACAGATGCTGCTTAACCCTCCACCAGATTTTGTTAATCAAATATACTGTGTAACTCTGTGAGCCTTAGAGCAATTCATATTGTTCACAAACAGAATTACGTTTGCTGTACTGAAGAACTCCCAAATGAGACCATTTACCATTTCCTTTGCTTCTCTGGTCAAGAGCAGAGTCAGCTGAAATCTGCAGAGTAAAATGAGCAAGGCTCTTGCATCAATCTGGATGCTTGCAGTTAAACATAAATTGTAGCTTGTTGAATTCACTCCATCTCGTTGATTAGGATCCTGCCTTACAAATCAGTGCTGGGGTAGACACTTTGAGTGAGACACTTTGGGTGAGATCTTTCTCTAGTGACTTTTCGCTGGCTGGGACCACAGAGTCAAGTCCAAAAACCAAAAGCAAAACACCGCAGATGCTGTAAAACTGAAATAAAAACAGAAAACAAAGCTGAAAGCACTCAGAAGGTCAAGTAGCATCCGTGGAGAGAGAAACAGTTAACATTTTAGGTCAATGAACTTTCATCAGAATTGGTCATGTTTAATCCTGTCACTTGGATACACATCTGGATAGCCAGGTTGTTCCTTCTCCAAAGGCCAGGAGTGTGTGACCAATGGCTGAACCCTTAGTGACAAGAACGTGGGATCGAATCTGGCATCTTCCCAGACTCAGTGAATAAGTGCCAGGAAAGATGATGCACTTGCACACATACAGACCTGAAGGCCATGTGAAGACCGCTGACTCACCAAGCAATTGCATCTTTACAACTTCTGCCAAAGCGCAGTCCTTTTGTAATTGTTTGGAAACCCAACTTGCAATATACACGCCCAGTGGATCTGATAAAGTGTACCAGCAACAGATTTAATGTCACTACTCATGAGTGGCTGAGCACCGGTTAAGAGATTGACTCTGTTCATTAAATAAATGTCGTAACCATACGCATAGGGAGCTTGATGTGCAACCTTTTCTTCAAGTTAACTGCCAGTTAAAGGTTAGCAGAACCCCAGCTCTTAATAAGCACCATCAGTAAATTATAATGAAAACAACTTTTTTGTTTGCCTTACATTAGTATGATGAGACTGTCTGATGTCAAACATGGTTATATAATAGCAAAAAGTTTAAAAAAAAATTAAATTCTCAGTAGACTTCAAATTAAATTTAGAACATATAGATTAAAAAATAAGACTCTTGGCTGCAGACCAGGAAGAACAGGAAAAGCTGTGTGACAGCCCTAACCTTAAATAATCCCCTAAAACTCTGCAGCCACTGACGCACAGTGGCTAATGTCTTACGTTCAGCCACTGGGAGGCTATGATTAACCTCTTGGGTAACAATGCAAAGCACCTCAAGCGATGAACAATCCTTTCTCCTCAGAGTGCTAACCTTTAATTTTCTGGTCACACCCTTCCCTGTCTCCATGTTTGAAGCTGCTCCACACGTTTTTCCTCTGGAACTTCAATTACACCATCCAACATACATCCTCCCTCCGCAGAAGTCAAATTCAATGGCCTAGAAATTCTGTAACGCTTTTTGGGTGCTTTGCAATACAGCTTCTATGAAAAAAATCATTTTAAGGAAAACGATGGATAAGCAGATTAGTCAGAGAATCCAGCTGTGGAGATCAATGCTGCAAATGCGCCTCAGGTGGGTTTCTTTAAATTAAAGTTGTGGCTCTCCCTCATCTTTGCCACCTGCTGTCCCCCGAACCCCGCAAACTGATCCTGACCTCCACCCTTACCACCACATCCCCAAACCAACTGCAACCTCAACTCTGCTCCTGTGCTGCCCTGATTTTCCCCTTGAGGACCTAATATCTCTTCCCCCTACTGACTAACACTATCTAACCTCCACACATCTCCCCTCTGCTACTGTTCCTGCTGTGTCTCCTGAACCAAACATCTTGCTACATGGGAAAAAATAGTCGCTGCAGACATTGGTTGAGACCTGTTTTACAGTGCACAACACCTTGGGCATAATCAACTCAACAACAGGCCCTCGAATCAAACATCTGTGCAATGTCAGTATAACACATCTTTCCAGATGCCAAAGGCTTTCTGAGCCATTTTAATGCACCTTTTTCAGCTTGCATTACACGTTTGAAGGTACTGCCTTTCAAGTGAGATGTTAAACCGAGGTCCTGCTTGTTCTTGAGCGGTGAATCTGTGGAATTGTCTGCCACAGAAATCTGTTGAAGCCAAATCATTGAATATATTCAAGAAGGGAAGGAAGATTCAAGAGATATGGAAAGAAAGCTGGAACAGGGACTCAATCTGACTGAGCAGCCATGATCGAATTGAATGGCAGATCAGGCTCGAAGGGCTGAATGGCCTACTCTTGCGCCTATTTTTCTAGGACAGGAGTTACCCACAGTCTCTCAGCCAGTACTTGCTCCCAAATCAACAATTCAAAAGCAGATTATTTGGCTGTTTGCACATTTTGATTGGTGGGAACTTGCTCTATGTAAATCGACTGCCAAATTTCCTACGTTACAACAGTGACTCCCCTTCAAAAGTACTTCATTCACTACAAAGCATTCTGAAAGGCTGCATAACCCCAAGAAAACTGTGGGAAATTCCTCACCATCTTCAGCCTTCCCTTCTGTTTTCAATCGAATTTGCCAATGGTCATCCGATGTTTTAACATTCCTGGTGTCCTGCACCAGTTGCATTGGTCCCTTTCTGTGCCCGCTGGCTTCACACTTTTTTAAAAAAAGCCTAGATTCAATCCTTTGTCTTGCTAATCTTGCAAACATTTTTTAGCATTCCTTAACCAATGGTTGCAAGTTTCAAGGGAGACTTTCACAGGATGTGATCATTTGTCCTGCTCAGGGGGCAAGTGATTCATTAACTCCATTAATCTAGAGAGAGGGTGAGAGAGAGAGAGAGAGAGAGGATAAGAGAGCAAGAGACAGAGATGGAGTGAAAGTGGTGAAAATGAGAGAGAGGGTGTGAGAGAGAGGGCAAGAGTAAGAGGATGAAGAGAGAGAGAGAGAGAGAGAGAGAGAGGTGAGAGAGGGAGAAAGAATGAGAGAGAGTGACATAGAGGTCAAAAGTGAGAGGGTGAAAGTGACAGGGTGAGAGAGAGGGCAAGAGGGAGAAAGGGAGTGTGTGAGAGAGAGAGTGAGGGCATAGATTTAAGGTAAGGGGCTGAAGTTTAGAGGGGATCTGAGGAAGAATTTTTTCACCCAGGCAGTGTGTTCCAAGGAATCTGGAACACACTGCCTGAGAGTGGTCGATGCAGGTTCAATCACAGAATTTAAGAAGTATCTTGATGAGCACTTGAATTGGCAAGGCAGAGAAGGCATCAGACCAAGTGCTGATAAATGGATTCATGTTGATGGATGCTTAATGATTGGCATATACATGGTTGGCTAAAGGACCTGTATGTGCAGAGAGAGGAAAGAGAAAGAGAAATACATAGATAGTCAGACAGACAGACAGATGGATAGATAGATAGCTAGATGGATAGACAGATAGATATAGAAAGAGAGAGCAGGAGATATATTAAGATTGATTGAAGGATAGAGCAGAGAAGGCTTGGTATTAAACAGTCTGATATCTATATTTCTATTCAAAGGGAATTATTCTGTGTAGGATTTCAAAACTACCTGTTCTGAGCTACAAGGTTTCTTTCTGTTGGATGACAGAATCTAATTTTATGCTGCACTTTTCAAGATGTCATGAAAATGGCATCATGTTCCTCAGCATGTAAGCAGTTTCTGGCAACTCCAGCACAGCAGATAAAAGAAAATCACCTGTACTTTTCAACTCCTATATTTCATCCAGGTCGACAAAAAAATTGCTCAGCATAAATACATTTCACCTCATTATGAAGAAATATAAAATCTGTAAATGAATAGCAGGGGGAATAAAATAAAAGTACTTTTAATGACATAAAATGGTCCCTGACAAGAAGAGTTAATATGAAGTTGTGGCAACTCTTTTTGACTTTTTAAGTTCTTATAGGAATCTGTTGTGGAGAATAGATGAGCAAGAGGTGGGAATATTGATTCTCGCCCTATCACTGAAGGTAACACAACTATAACCACTGTTTGGCAAAACTACATAATTTCTCCCAGGGATCATCTGCAGCTTTGTGAAGAGGTTTGAAGAAGAAATTAAATGTTCTTGGAATAATTCTTCATTGAGACTTGCATTGGATTGGAGGATCGGATGGGATTCACATGGAATTTCCTAAAGGTAATTGCCTATTTTCACCTATGGAAAGGTGAGAGTAACAGTCCTGAATGGTAATTACTTTTCCAGAGAATGCTTAAGGATCTTCTGGCTCTGAGCTCTGGACATCAGTGAACTGACCATAACTGTTGGATACTTCTTCTTGCCCTCACTTTGAGGTGGATTGTGTCTCTATCAGCTGTCCCTGCTCTGTGATTATGAAGCTTATAAATTTCTTGTCTCAACACCCCGTTTCAAAGGTCACACACATGCCCGTCGTGCACACTTCTCCACTGAAGACAAGAGGAAACTATGAGCCTTTAGGCATTTTTGCTCAGGCTAGAACCAGCTCAAATTTATTTATAAGATTTATAAATACATGAAGAAAAGGAATTGGGAAGATGATACAGGTAGTTATCAATGTAGTTTGCTTCCAATCCTTGGAAACTAGTTCAAAAATAATATTGGCTGATTTATTATTTTCCTTTTTAGAACAATTCCAGATTTTTATGTGGAACCAACTTGCCTCTCACCTACAATATGATTAAACATGGCTAAAGATGAACTCCAGGCTGGAGACACCCAGCAGCAGTTCTCCTACTGCAAGCAAGCATTTGTCGTTAGAGCTGAAAGCAGCTCTCTTATAACAGGCAGCAATGTATGTTATTAATTAATATAATCTTTGAGGGATGTAATCCAGACTTCACACTTGAAAGGTTTTGATAATCTATTTGCTTTGTACATAAAGTTATAGCCTGTGTTCATGGATGGCACAACACCAGTCTCAAATAGCATCACATCAGTGAGTGAGTTGCTGTTGCAATAAAGGCAATCAAGAACACCATGGGAAATTGGTGGGTCCCATATCCCCACCACACAATTCACCCCCGAAATTGTCTCACTTCCACTGCACAAAAGAAATCTTTCTTCTCAGGCAGGCCCTTGGGATTGAGGATGACTTTATTCCACCTGGGTTTTGTCAGGCTCTGAGGTGGCTGATGAGGGCATCGTGGAACCCATAGGTTTTGGCTCAGGTGAGGCAGGAAGTGCTATGTGATGTGTGGATTATCTGGAAGTTGTGCTCACTTTCCACAGTTTGTGCATGGCCCCCATGTGCCTCGACATTAAGACTAGAGGTTCTCAGTGGCCTCCTGAATGCTCTATCTCCACTTTGAAAAGTCCTGGACCAGATGGGGTTGGGGTGGGGAATGGATGTTACATTTCCTTAAGGAGACTTTGAGAACATCCCTGAATCATTTCTCTGTCTTTCTGCTAATGTCCTGTCTCAAGGCACTCACGGCAGAGTACCTGTTTCAAGAGTTTGGTGTTGGAACTGTCGAGCAATGTAGCCCATCCTTCTCCGTGGATTTGTCACCTTGTCGTGGTGGAGAAGCTTGTGTGGTCCTGAGATCCCGAGACCGATGTCGTCTGGAGCTATGCTCCTGGTAGGGTCACCCATGGCGGTAAGGTCGATGGTGAGGTCCCTGACAAAGAATAATCCAACCAAGACCTCAACGGTGGAACAGGCGGATGAAGTTATTTCGAACTCAATGGCTGTGAAGGCGGATGAAGGCTGCAACAAATCCTTCAGCTCCAATCATCATGGTTTCCATGCCATTGGAATCAGTTGGTTGATTTGTGAAGTATCATGTGCTTTTTGTAGTGCAACATCAAGTACACATTAAATAAATACACGCACAAATGTCTTTGCTCTGTGGGCTACTTCCAAGATTGGACTCATAAGCCACTTGAGAGCCCATAAATCGACCAACGGAATGAAGACCATCATCCTCGACTTCGAGGGCTAGCCACCACGACGACTGTAGCCCATCCACTGGACCTGGTCAAGTGTGATCAGTACATCAATGTTGCAGATGCTGTCCTGGGAGACGACGTTGATGTTGGTTCTCCAATCCTGCCAACAGATTTGAAAGATTTTGTGGATTCAGAGTTGTGGTACTTGACATCTTGAGGTGTCTGTTTTACAAAATTTTCACTGCAGCTCACAATAAGGAAAACGAGAAGCCAGCCCAAAATTTGTTGGGCTCTATAGAATTTCCTGTTGCCATGTGCTTACACAGCTCAATAGATGGTCTCCCAACTGTATCATGCCTTGACTAATTCTGCTTTGAACGCAGTTGTATAGGGTAAGGTTGCACTCTGGCACAGCTGCCTCACAGTTCCAGTAACCTGGATTCAATCCTGGCTTCCAGCCCTGTCTACATGGAGTTTGTGTGTACTCCCAGGGACCACATGGGTTTCCCCCGGGGGCTCCAGTTTCCTCCCACATCCTGAAGATGTATGGGTTGGTAGGTTAATTAGTCACTGTAAATTGCCCCTGTTGGTAGAATCTGGGGAGGGTTTGATGGGATTGCGGGGTAGAATAAAATGGAATTAGTGTACGATTAGTATCAAAGATGCTTCTGAGGTTCTGCAGGTTCATGACTGAAACAGTCATTAGCCCACCTATGTACCATCAAATGTACTGCCACTTATTACAGCACACAATTTATTGGCCTGAGCTACTGTCTCCCAAGGGATCAGGCGAGACTTCTGTTTAAACATCTAATCAAAAGAAGGATTGGGTATTTAATACTGTAGCCTAAGAGTGAAATTGCACCAAATCTCCCAGAACACCGCTCATGAATGCAAATACAAATAAAATACTGTTGCCTGTCTGCCATCTTCAATTTGTGAGGAACTCTGAGGTACATCTGCCAAGATTTAATGCGTCATTGGGTACTTGGGGATAACAATTATTGGATATAGAAGGGTTGAAATCTGTATCTAGTCAAGAGCTAAATGTAAGTTACGGTATTGCCTCGACTTTGTACTCATCATTTGAAATTTAGTTCTATCAGAGTCACTGAACCTTTAACTATCAAAGGAAGTAATTCAGCTAAGTATGTGCAGTTAGTTACCAAGCTGAGGCACTGCCAGACATGTGAAGCAATGTCCTTAATAGATCAAAATAATGCAGATGCTGGAAGTGTGAAACAAAATAATGGATAGAGAAACAAGAGTGGTTATTTGAGTTAACATTTTCATCAGACTGGAAATTTACAGAATATAAGCAAGTATAGCAGCACAGGGAAGGTTCTTTGATGGGATGGATTAAATGCCTGGAAGGATAATGATGCAAAGTAAAGGATGGTGGTAAGAAGTAATAAAGAAATAATGAAGGTGATGTAAATGTTAACAGCAGAACCATTACCGGTGCCTACTGAACAAGAACACGGTCTGTGATCAAAGTTGTTAAACTTGTGTTGAGATCGGAAGGTATAAAGATCCAAATTGAAAGATGTGATTGTGTTCCTTCATGTAGAAGAACAAGACCAGGCTAGAGGCAGGATGTGATTTAAAGCAACGTAAGGCCCTTAATGACTCAGCTGGCTAGGAATGCTGGCCTTTAGACTGAACACAGGAATGTCCCCAAACTTGACAAAGGTTTGGATTCTGGATGGCAGTGTTAGATTGTTTTGTCAATTTACATAACTTCTGTACATGCTATTCCCCTAAGCAAAGAGCAAAAACTGATGTTCTTATGTGAGGGCATCAGCTTTCAGGAAAATTGCTTCAATATCTTGCTTTTAAAATCATGGGCATCAGTAATAGCATTCATGTTAACCCCTAATTATTGAGGTTTCTAGGTAAACAATTTTAAACAGAAACAGCAGCCATTAAAGAATATTTATGCTCCGAAACCAAGCATTGAATTGCACTACGTGAGCATATTTTTGTATATGTGTAAGCATGTTTGTGTGTGAGAGTGCACGTGAGTGAATATATGTGAAAATGTATGCGTGTGCATGTATTTGTGAGTCCACATATGTGTGCTTATGTGTGATATTGTGTGTACAATAATGTGTATGCTCAAGTGAGCACGCGCGTGTGTGTGTGTTTGCCTGCGTGTCCATATGTCTGTGTAGTGTAGTGGTTAGTGTAACGCTTTACAGTGCCAGCGACCCGGGTTCAATTCCCGCTGCTGTCTGTAAGGAGTTTGTACATTCTCCGTGTCTGCGTGGGTTTCCTCCAGGTGCTCCAGTTTCCTCCCACATTCCAAAGACGTATGGATTAGGAAGTTGTCGGCACACTATGTTGGCGCTGGCAGCGTGGCGACACTTGCGGGCTGCCCCAGAACACTTTACGCAAAAAGATGCATTTCACTGTGTTTCGATGTACATGTGACTAATAAAGGTATCTTATCTTGAATGTGTACATGTGTGGGTGATACACCTAATCAGCTACTTGCAGAGGACACTAAGTAAGATTGGCTTCCATAATATACTGATTAGTTTATCTGGGCACTGAGAAGGCATTAGAGAGTGTTAAATGGAGTTTGCTATTCATGTTTCTCAGTAACTTCACTCTTGATATTAAGTTGGCCCTCTCCAGCAGCTGTGCACCTTAATGACACTGACTCATCACATTTCACGTTGCATTGGTGTGCTTGATGTGACCTCCTTCCCCACATTTCATTTTATTCTTCAAAGGTACAGCAAAATCCATGGAATTAATATAAAATATAAATGAAGAACAATGGTCGTGGTTATGGTCTAAAACACATCCTGTGCAGATTGACAGGATTTTGGCACATGCAACCCTTTTAAATTCATACAACTCAGGCACTGTCAGTTGCAGTTTTGCCAACAATACTCTCAGCTCTGAGTCAGAAGGTGTGCATCCAAATGCCTCATTACAAAATATCTTGTAGCTATTCCAATGCAAAACCGAGCGAATACTGCACTGTCAAAATATCTTCTTTTGGATGAGATGTTAAATCTGCTCCCCCAGGTGATTATAAGGGATCTCATTACACTATTTTGAAGAGGAAAGAAGATACTTCGTGGACCCTGGGCAATATTTAATTCCTTCACTAAAGAACAGTTTACCTGCTCAGTAAGACATGGTGCACACATTAGCTGCTGTGTGTTCTATATCATGCCTTTCATTTTTGAATACATATAATTCCAGCAAATATACAAACAATTCCAGCACAAAGTTAGAGTCAAAATCGAGTTTATTGTCATATGCACAAGTACATGTATGCACAGGGGCAATGAAACAATGACTTGCAGCAGCATCGCAGGCACATAGCATCATATAAGCAGCATTCACAGGAAAAACATAAATTAAGCATGAATTATACACAACTTTTACAAGAAAGAACATAATTAGAACAAAAAAAGACAAAGTCCATTTCAGTGCAAAGTGATTAAAGTGGCCATAGTGTTGGTAAACTGTAATGGTTAGAGTGCCAGTTGGTTCAAGAACTGAATGGTTGAAGGGAAGTAGCTGTTCTTGAACCTGGTGGTGTGGGACTTCATGCTTCTGTACCTCCTGCCCAATGGTAGCTGTGAGAAGATGGCATGGCCCAGATGGTGGGGATCTTTGATGATGGGGATCTTTGATGATGAATATTGCCTTCTTGAGGCAGCACCTCCTGTAGATACTACCAATGGTGGGGAGGGATGATATCCATTTTAAGCATGTCCTACACTGACAAACATATTTAATGTGTATGAAAATGACTCAAAAAAACCCAAAAAAAACCCCACAGACGAACACTCCCATTTAATGGATTTTATAACGTAAGTTGGCTTTATCCACAGCAGTCCCCTACCTCACACAGCAACCCACCATATCTCCACCCCTACTCCTATACTCTGATTGCCATAGGAAAGGGAAGACACATAGGTTTGATCACCCACTGAAGACAATTTTTACCTCAAGGGGAACCCCATTGGAGGATGGATAAATAGATCAACCAATGGTTTTTGTTTGCCATGCTTGTCTGTTCAGGTTGGTTTTGGAAGCGTGTGTGTTGATGCCAAAATGTTGCAACAATTGATTGATGAATGCATGAATGATTGGAGAGAAGTTCAAGCTGCTTTATTTGCATCTCCACCTCTCCTTTCTGATACTGTTCATTTTCCATAGAGACCACTCCATATCCATTAAGCTGCCTGCCAGTTCTTTTTGGCAGAGTTTATTGATGTGAAAGAGTGATGGTCACTGGCCAGTAGGACAGTGCTTCTGATGCAGTGGGGTTGAGTGCTTGCATCAACAACAACTTCCTACACCAAGGGAGAAAACAAGTCTCTTTACAAAGGAATGGAAATGGAACAGTTGCTGAACAGGGAAGAGCGCTTACAATACATGCCTGAAGGTTAGGCAAAAAGGTTTTGAGGAAATTTTATTTACAGATAAGCAGGGAGTTAAGGTAGAAAGGTGGATGATCACATTCTTGGAGGGGAAGAAATCTGTGATTTTCTCCTTGCAGTTGACTGTAATAGCAAGGATTTGTTGGAAATGAATTTTGACACATGATTCCAAAACAGAAATGAACTTAGCAGCATTGTGATGTTTTGGACAAGAGAACAATTAATCAAACGATCCTTCAGTTGAGGTCTACTTCATTGGAGGTAAAAATGATCTGGGGTAGTTCTCTGCTCTCCAGAAGCATTATGCTGTTGCAGGCAGCCTGCATTGAAAGGCAAAAGTACTGCAAAGCTTACTGTGATAAGGTCAAATGTGGGGATCGAGCACCAGACCCATTATGCTCTGATGTTTATTCTCTTCTTTGAGGCTGCAAACTGGAAGATTGCACCAAGAGAATCAATGGTGATCCATTTACTGTGGGGCAGCTTTGAATGGAGATGTGAGAGAATAGGTCAGCAGGTCAAGGACACTCAGAGCAGCCAGAAGTAGATGGAGCCCCTTTTCCTGTGCTTTCAGCAAGGTACTCTGTATGCATTATAGAATGGACCCTGAGACAGAAACTACAGAGCATATTTGTGCCTTTCATGGGGATTTTTAGGACCTTGGATTAGCATTCACTGAAGGTCAAATGGCCAGTGACACGTAGTCTTGGAAACCATGGAAGAGGCTTAATTGCCCTGGTCTGACTTGATTGGGTTTTAACCAGCCTTAGAGTGGAAGGGATTGTGAGTTAACTCAGTCTGAGTTCAGAAGATGAATTAATCTCTGATTGAATTATCTCACTTAAATGCTGTGGTCACTTAGAATGGTGACAAAATGTATTGGGAATGAGAGCTTTGTCTCTCACAGGGAACATCTGTAAGTTTACTTTGATAGCTCTGTCACTATTGGAAGCAATCAGAAGCTTGTGGTTTCAAGTTCCATTCAATCATTCACAATGCTTCATTCTGGGAACACTGCACAGGGTTAGGTGTTATATTTTGAATGAGACCTTAAACATATCCAACCTGCTATCACCATTAGAGAGAAATGATCTGAAACTTGGAACAATATCACTATTCCTTCATCCTTCTAGATCCAACTCCCAGAACTCCATACCCACCACCAGATGAAATGTAGTGTTCGAAGAAGGTAACTATATTTTCAAGGGCAATTCAGGATGGGTAATACCTGCTGGCCTTACCAGAGATGCCCAGATCCTTTCAAGAATAGCAGTGTGATAATCTCGACATCCTGGCCAATGTCTGATCATCGCTCAGCATCACTGAAACAGATCTGCCCAGTAACTGTGTTGTCTAGCACTGTATTTTTGTTTGCTTGGTGATCCAGTTTCCATTGAGAATAAAATTTGGATAAGAGTATTGGAGTTACAATTGTGATGCCTGTTTTTATTTGAGGGTTCTCCATGCATTGACACAATGTACTAAGGACTCTTGACAGGACTCTCATTCATGTGCGAATGGGTATCATAGTCCACAGTCAATTTGTGGCTTGATACTTTTGTGAACCCTACTTTTATGTGGCTTAACAAGGCTCCTTAATATAATTTACTTTCCTGGCTTTTCTCTGGACCCCTAACCCTCCACTTTCAACATGGTAACAATTCCTACTCCACCCCATTAACTCCCATCCAGCTCGAACCATTCCCCACTTCTGATTGCTCCTATCTCACAGCACAACCCACTACTCCAGTCCAAACCAACATTCACCTGGACAACTATAAACAGAAAGATTGACCTGGGTCTCTTATAGACTAAGACATAAATTATACTGAGGAATAAGGAGGTGGCAGAGAAATGTAGCACATATTTTGTGCCTGCCTTCACAGATAAAGACAGAAAACATTTTGGAAATAGAACAATAGGTTTGGACGAGTAAAAGCAAATTAGCAATGGCAAGAAAATAGTATTGGAGAAATTAATGAGGTTGAATGTCAATTAATCTTAGGACCCACTGAACCCTGCAACTCAAGCTTTTGAAAGAGGGCATTATGGCAATAAAGGAAACACTGTCACCTTCCAAATGTCCATAGATTGTAGAATGATTCCTAGAGGTTAGAAGACAGCAAATGTAACCCCACTGTTTAAGAAATAGGGAAAAGAGAAAAGAGGAAACTGTTTGCCTGATATCAGGAGCAGGAAAAATGCTAGAATTCATTATTAACTAAGTGGTAGTGGGGAACTTAAAAAAAGTAATGAGGGAACATGAATTTATGAAAGAAAAAATCATGTTTGGCAAATGTGTTAGAGATAGTTGAGGTTGTAAGTAGCCAAATAGATAAGGGAAAACCAGTGGATGTGGTTTGGACCAGCAAAAGACCTTTGATAAATTGCCACAATGGAGATTATTAATCAGGATTAGAACTCATTGGACTGGCAGTATTATAATGGAATGGATTGAGGGTTGACTAATGGACAGAAAACAGAGTAAGAATCAATGGGTTATCTTCAGGTTGGGAGGCTATGACCAGTGGGATCCTGCAAGGATCAGTGCTGGGACCCAGGTGTTCACAATCCATATCAACAATTTGGATGAGGGGATCAAATACCCAAATTTGGTGATGATACTGTTGTGTGAAAAGGTTCTTTTGGAATCTTAAAGATGGAGGACTCTGGACACAGGCTTTGGATTTTAAAAGTAGATTAATCACAAAGGCAAACACAAGGACAGAATGAATGGGAACAGATGCACACTCACACAGGAGACCACAAACATGAGGGGGAAATCACAACAAGGATGAGATACATTCACACACACAAACACACAATAAACAAGGTACAGCTTATCAAGGAATAAACACTTCAATGCCTGAATATCTTGACCCAAACAAGCATTGGCCCTAACACTCCCTGGAATCTGACTGAGATGCTCCCAAACCACATGGTGATGCACACTCTTACCAGTGGTCTCTACAGCATCACCTCAATACTCCTGGGGCAGTCAAAAGAGGAAGGGCCAGGGGAGTGCAACATCTTTTATAGTGCTGGGAGGCTGGGTAGAGCCCGGTCAGGTGATTTAGATGGGCCAATGGTCAGGCAGGTTCAGGAACAAAGGTGCTCTCCAAGGCCAATCCCTATGCCCACACCAGCTGGGTGGGGTTGAGCCAAACCTTGATTGGCAGTGGTGTCACTTCTGATCTGATAAGCAATGCTGTCCTCCGACCAGAGGGGTCAGTGTTGTTACGGTCACGTGACAGCCATGTGCTCTCATACTACAGATACATACCTAGCTGGCAATGTTAATTGTGAGGAGGAGGCAGAGAGGTTTCAAGGGGATATAGCCAGGATGGATGAAAGGATTAGAATATAGGTAATGGAATATGATGTGGAAAAATGCAAGGTGATCCACTTAGGTGGAAGATACAGATAGGTGGAGTATTTTCTAAATGGTGAGAGTTTGGGAGGTATTGGTGCTCAGAGAGACCTGGTTACCCTTTTACATGAACAACTGAAAATTAACATGCAGGTACAGCAAACAATTTGGAAATAAATACCTGCTTCTATTTCATATTGGTAATTGGTTTATTATTGTCACACATACCAAGATACAGTGAAAAGCTTTTGTTTACATGCCATCCAGACAAATCATTCCATACATAAGTACATGGAGGTAGTACAAAGGGTAAAATGCAGATTGCAGAATAAAGTGTTACAGTTACAGAGAAAGTGCAGTGCAGGTAGAAAAATAAAGTGCAAGGGCCACAACAAGGTAGATTGAGAGATTAGGAGTTCAACTTTATCACATAAGAGGTCTGTTCAAAGGTCTGATAACAACAGGATAGAAGCTGTCCTTGAGCCTATTGATACGTGCGTTCAGGCTTTTGTATCTTCTGCCTGATGGGAGGGGAGAGAAGAGAGAATGACTGGGGTGGGAAGGGTCTTTTGATTATACTGGCTGCTTCACCAAGACAGCGAGAAGTGTACACAGAGTCCATGGAGGAGAAGCTGGTTTCTGTGATGTGCTGAGCTGTGTCCACAACTCCCTGCAATTTCTTGTGGCCTTGGGCAGAGCAGTTGCCATACCAAACTGTAATTTACCTGGATAGAATGCTTTCTATGGTGCATCTGTAAAAACTGGTCAGGGTCATCGGTATATATTCTTATACATTCACTGCCCCCAGACTATTGATGCTCCTTCCCCAACCCCAATGAAACTCCCAATCACTGACATCTACCTGCAACCAATGCCATCTCCCAACTATCAATAAACACTTCATTCACAGCCCTCAGACACAGCTAGCAACCGCCTACCCCCACCTCTTGACTGATCTTCAACAGCTAACATTTGTCCTGATCCAGGACCCTTACCCCACTCTCTTCCCCGTAACCTGTCCTGACCCTGGTACCAGCTTTGGGTCTCATGCATCAGTGCATTTCTTCACACTGGACCCTTGAACAATGCATTCATGGATCCTGTTGGCCATGATGGCTGAGCAGGGTTTTCCAGGCACCGATGCAGTCTAAAAAACAAACAGCTGAAGGAACTCAGTGGTCAGGCAACATCTGTGGAGGGAAATAGACAGTCGACATTTCAGGTCGAGACCCTTCAGCTGGACTGATTCCTCCAGCAGTTTTTTATGCTCCATAATCCAGCATCTGCAGCCTCTTGTGTCACCAGTGCAGTCAGAAGATGCTCCACATCTGCAGCCAGTGCTTTCCAGATTCCAGACCATAAGATACAGGAGCAGAATTAGGCCATTTTGCCCATCAAGACTGTGCCATTCAATCATGGCTGATTTTTTCAAACTCATTCTCCCGTCCTCTCCCTGTAACCCTTAACCCCCTTACCAATCAAGAACCTATCAATCTCAGCCTTAAATGCACCCAATGACTTGGCCTCCACAGGCCTCTGTGGCAACAAATTCCACAGATTCACCACCGTCTGGCTGAAGAAATTCCTCCTCATCTCAGTTTTAAAGGGACGTCCTCTTATTCTGAGGCTGTGCCCTCAGATCCTAGATTCTCTTACTAAAAGAATCATCCTCTCCATATCCACTCTATCCAGGCTTTTCAGTATCCTGTAGATTTCAATGAGATCCCCCGTCATCCTTCTGAACTCCATGGAGTACAGGTCCAGAGAGATCAAACACTCCTCATATGTTAAGCCTTTTATTTCAGGGATCATTCTTGTGAAGTTCCTCTGGACCTTCTCCAGGACCAGCACATCCTTCCTTAGATATGGTGTCCAAAATTGCTCACCATAACCAAGCCCTTTATCTGGTCGTTATCCCATTGATGGTAATGGAAGCCCATTGTCCTTGCATTGGCTACCATATTTCTTATAATGACTATGTTTCAAAAATTCTTTTGGTAGAAAGTATCATAGAGCCAGAGACTCAATGATACTGGTTGTGGGAGCTTGCTGTGTACAAACAGGTTGTTGCATTTCAAGCAATGCAATAATGGCTGCTTTTGAAAAGTTCCTTGGTTGGAAAGTGTTTTGTGACAGTATGAAAGATCCTACATGAATAGAAGTTGTTATTCTCACGTGTATCTCACTGACGGCAAACTAGAATGGGATCCAATTTCCAGATTGTGATTTGAAGTAGCCTGTTCAATGCATCCTCTGACTTGCCTGACAAAGATCCTTTTATTTATAGTTTCTGGTCAAATGCAGGCATGTCTTCACATAAAATTGGTCCATTTGATTTCAGAAAGTTCTGTTCCTGTATATACGTAATTAAGGGAAGTTGTAAAAATAATGAGGGAGATAAGTAGAGGAGACACAAGAGACTGCAGATGCTGGAATCTGGAGCAACAGACAATCTGCTGGAAGAACTCAGAGGTTCGAGCAGCATCTGTGAAAGAAAAGGAATTGTCAACGTTTCGGGTCTGCAGGGTTTTGACCCGAAATGTCAACAATTCCTTTCCTCCCTCAGATGCTGCTCAAACCTCTGAGTTCCTCCAGCAGACTGTCTGTTGCTGATAGGTTGAGTTATAATGTGACAGGATGCCCCATAGACCAGGTTGCCCAAATGGCCTTTCCTGGAGCGAAGATATTGTCATTCTATTTAATTCAAATTGTAACAATCATTCACATCAAGCCTTTTCTAGCTCCCAGCTTTCCTCATTTCCTTCATGAGTTCCCTGAAATACCCTTGGACAAGTGCCGAGTTAATATGAATAACATTGTGCTGATGACTGTACATTGCACTCATCTGCTGAAGTGCCTTAGTTTCTCTTCAAGGTTTAATATCTTAATGGACGAAAAATGCCTCTAAAATGGGTTCACCTCTGTTATGAAACAAGACCAATTGGATATGGTCCTGTACTGATCACTGCCTGGAGGGTTACCCAGAAATTGAGGAATGCAGTGCGATTTCAATTCTTTACATCACATTTTCCAGATAATGTTCCACCGTTCCAACTTCCCTAACTGCATTGCTGCATTAGAATGTTACTGTGCTAGTTTATATCCTAAAGCTGAGTGTTTTGTAGCCATGGCTTTCGTATGTATCATGGCTTGGGTATGGCAACTGCTCTGCCCGACACCGCAAGAAACTGCAGAGAGTTGTGGGCACAGCTCAGCACATCACAAAAACCAGCATCCCTTCCATGGACTCTGTCTACATTTCTCGCTGCCTTGGTAAAACAGCCCACATAATCAAAGAGCCCTCCCACCCCAGACATTCTCTCTTCTCCCCCCTCCCATCAGGCAGAAGATACAAAAGGACAGCTTCTATCCAGCTTCTACTCAAGGACAGCTTCTATCCTGCTGTTATAAGATTATCGAACTGACCCCTTGTATAATAAAGTGGATTCTTGACCTCACAATCTACCTCGTTATTGCCTTGCACCATATTGTCTGCCTGCACTGCATTTTCTCTGTAACTGTAACACTTTATCCTGCACTCTGTTTTTGTTTTCCCTTGTACTACCTCAATGCACTGTTGTATTGGAATGATCTGTATGGATGGCATGCAAAGCAAAGTTTTTCACTGTACATCGGTACATGTGCCAATAATAAACCAATTTACCAATTCTTCACGTCTGATTTTCACACATGTGAATGTTTGCAGAGGGCCGACCCTGAGACCTTCCAGGCTGTGGGTCACAGGCTCCAACTAGGCACAGGCACAGCAGAACAGTGGTGGCACACCTGGGCATTCTGGACTGCACTGTTCTGGAATTTGCTCCAAGTTTCCTGGAGCCCAGGTAGTTTCTACAGTTCACTGGTCAGTCCAGCTGAAATTCCCCGAATTCCCGTGTGTTCCACATCATTTTCACATGGATGCCTGATCAAGCGACTGTGTAAATGAATGAGTGTGAAGTGAAGGACATGGCTTTAAGGTGAGAGGGGCATATTTCAAAGGAGATTTATGAGGCAAATTTTTTCCACAGAGAGTGGCATTTAGGCAGGCAGGGAATGGAGGGATAATAGATCGTGTGCAGGCAGATGGGATTAATTTAGATTGGCATCGTGGCCGGAGCAGACATGATGGATCAAAGGGCTTATTCCTGTGCTTTACTGTTCGATGTTCTATGTTCTTTGAAAACCTTCAATCTCTCCAGCAAGGAAAATATATAAAAAAAACTGCAGATGTTGGAAATCTAAAAAATACGGAACATTCAGCTGGTTAGACAGCATCTGTGGAGAGAGAAATGGAGTTAATGTTTCATATGGAAGACCCATTGTCAGAACTAGAAAAGTTGGTTTTAAGTTGCAGAGAGTGTGGGGGGAAGGAATGGATAGGACAACGTGAAGAATGTCTCTGATTGACTGAGGCTAATATCGCCATGGTGATAAACTGTCGATGAAGTCACCTGGTTGATAAATTAATGAAACAGTTAGAGAGAAAACAGAACACTAGCAAAAATATAACTTGTTAAAAATGAGTAGTGGATGTGTTGCTTGAAGGTGGTGAGTGCTGGTGGAGACAGATGCCCTTGAAGCTGTGGGAGGAGGGCTGAGATTGCAGTGAGTTTACCGGGGAAGGGCAGGGGGATTGAGAGTGTCACAGCACTATAGTGAGTTAGAGGTCAGGGTGAGACAGTGAGAAGTGGGGAAACAAGTATCAGCTCCACAACAGGGGGATCTGAGTTAGTACTGTGAGGAAGGAGGGTGTCTGCACGAATGAGAGGAATGGCGAGAAGAGGGGCAAAGTCGGCATTCACAGGACATCACTGGCTGGGCCAGCACTTATCGCCCATCACTAACTGCCCTTTGAGTAGATGGTGGTGAGCTGCCTTCTCGAACCACTGCAGTCCTACAGTGAAGGTGTTCCCACAGTAGTAATTGGCAATTTGTTTATTATTATCACATGTAACAAGATATAGTGAAAAACTTTGTTTTGCGTGCCATCCATAAAGATCATTTCACAACATCAGTACTTTGAGATAGTACAAGGGAAAAGCAATAACAAAATGCAGAATATAGTGTTACAGTTACAAGGCAAGTGCAGTGCAGGTAAATAATAAGGTGCAAGGCCATGACGAGGTAGATTGTAAGGTCAAGAGTGCATCTTATCTTTCAAGAGTCTGATAACAGCAGGATAGAAGCTGTCCTTGGGCCTGGTACTATGTGTTTTCAGGCTTTTTTATCTTCTGCCTGATGGGAGGGGGGAGAAGAGAGAATGTCTGGGATGAGAGGGATCTTTGATTTTATTGGCTGCTTTACCAAGACAGCAAGAAGTATAGACAGAGTCCATGGAAGGGAGCCTGGTCTTCATGATGTGCTGAGCTGTGTCCACAACTCTCTGCAGTTTCTTACAGTCTTGGGCAGAGCAGTTGCCATACCAAGCTGTGAAGCATCTGGATAGGATGGTTTTTATGATGCATTTATAAAAATTGGTGAGCGTCAACAGGGACATGCTGAATTTCCTTAGCCTTTTGAGGAAATAGAGGGGCTGGCCCACTTTACTAGCCATGGCATCTACATGATTGGACCAGGACAGACAATAGGTGATATTTACACCTAAGAACTTGAAGCTCTCAACCGTCTTCACCTCAGCACCATTGATACAGACAGCGGCATGTAATCCACCCCACTTCCTGAAGTCAATGACCAGCTCTTTTATTTTGCTGACATTGAGAGAAAGGCTGTTGTCATGACTCTATGTCACTTGGCTCTCTATCTCCTTCCTCTACTCTGACTCATTGTTGTTTGAGATTTGGCCCACTATGGTAGCGTCATGCTGGGGAATGAGTTCTCTTGATCTGTCTATTCCATGTTGAATTTTACTTTAGTACACTTGTGGTCCTGTGTTATCAGGTTGGCCTGGTGATGCTCCCAGCTTCTATATTCCTCACCGACACCCTAGCTTGATGGTGATAGTACACTGAGGGGCACACAGTACCATAAGGTTACAGATCATGGCGGCAGACTTTTCTGCTGCTGCTGATGGCCCATGGACCTTATGGATGCCCAGTTTCAAGCTGCCCAGTTAATATGAATGAGAATGTGCTGATGATTGTATTGCACTCATCTGGTGGATGTCCTCAATGTAAAGATGGGAGTTCAACTAAACAGGAACTATATCGTTATCACTCTTTCCAAGGCTCTGAGAAAGCTTGCGTGCAATTCTGGTCACCCCATTACAGAAAGGATGTGGAGACTTTGGAAACAGTGCAGAAGAGGTTTACCAGGATGCTGCCTGAATTAGAAGGCGGGTACTATAAGGAGAGGTTGAACAAACTTGGGTTGTTTTCTCTGGAGTGTCAGAGGCTGAGGGGAGACTTGATAGAAGTCTATAAAATTATGAGAGGCATAGATAGGGTAGACAGTCAGAACCTTTTTCCCAAGATGGAAATGTCAAATACTAGAGGGCATGCATTGAGAGGGGGGAGGGTTAAAGGAGAAGTGTGGGGCAAGTTTTTTTACACAGAGTGGTAGGTGCCTGGAACGGGCTGCCAGAGATAGTGGAGGCAAATACGATAGTGGCACCTAAGAGGCTAATAGATAGACACATGATTATGTAGGGAATGAAGGGATATGGATCATGTACAGGCAGGGGATTTAGTTTAATTTGGCCTTGTGTTCAGCACAGAGATTGTGGGCCAAAAGACCTATTCCTGTGCCGTACTGTTCTCTGTTCTGTGTTCTAAGATGAGGTGGAGTTTTTTTATTAATGTATTCATTCATGGAATGCAGATGTTGCTGCCAATGCAAGCATTGATTGTCCATCCCTAATTGCCCCTGAACTGAGGAGCCAGGTTGGAATCGACCACATCGGTGGGTCTGGAGTCACGTTGACGTGGACTGGGTACAGTTGTCAGGTTTCTTCCATTGAAGGGCATTAATGAATCTGATGGGTTTTCAAGGCAATCTGATAGTTCCATGATTACCATCACTAAGATGAGTTTGTTCAAAATTCCATGTCATTTACTTGCCTAAACTTAAGTTTCCTGGTTCTTGTGGTTAGTTTATTCCTCTGGATTGCCAAGCTAATTATTTACCCACTGCACCACCATTGCCAACAATGAGAGGGAAGGGTAGTAGATTAACATTATGAGAGGGCTGGGCAGAAGGCACTAAGCATCTGACTCATTAGAAGGTACGGAGGATAGGAAGTGTCACAGAAATTTATTCACATATGCTTAGCATGTTTCAGGTGGCGTGTAATACCCAGCCTAGGGAGGAAACATCAAGAACTCCAGGACTCCCTGATATGGATTACATTGGGTATACAATGTTAAAAAATCTTGCATGTAATGTGGGAGGAACTGAGCTGAGACAGAGTGCAGGTATGGTGGTAAATCTATGACAGAGAAATGCTTCCCTTCTGTGTAAGTTCTTTTTTTTCATAGTGCACTGTTAATTTGAATCACTGACTGTTTTCCAGTATCTTTGGAGAGGTACTGAGGCATAGAGTTAGAAGCACCGGTTAATGAAACCATGAAATTTATACCTCATACATGTGACAGGGAGAGCTGTGGGACTCAGAAGAGATGGAATAGACAAAGATTCCCAAACCACTGGATTTCGAGGCAAGAACTTGTCTAAAAAGTGGAGAAAAATCTTCACGCTGTATATTGAGCTGAACAGATGCAAGTGAAAATATTATTGTATCTCATTAGTCAGAGGGGGAGAGAATTGTACCATTCCATAACCTGCACAAATGAGAGCCTGGAGGATGCATCAGATGCATTACAAGCACACTGCAACCCTCTCAGGAATGAAACAATAGACTATTGCTTGTCCTTTAGTTAAATCAGGACCAGGGAAAATCCTTTGATATTTTCTTGATGGGGCTCAGATTGTTAGCAGGTAACTGCAGTTTGTAAATTTGAAAGACTTACTCATCACATGTCAGATTATTTATGGAATACATTTTTTAACTTCAGTATGAGGGAGCAGTCGTTACCTGAGACAGTAGACTCTAGAAAAATGGCATAGAGATAACTTGGAGCTATGAGAAGCCAGGCTAGAAATGTTGGATGGCCAACAGCAAGAAGTACAAGCAGTGAAGTGTGAAGCACCATACAGAACAGCACAAGTGCAGCCAAAGTTGCTGCCATGTTACATGAGTGCTTGAAGAGGAAATGGGGCTGCATGTGGGAAAAGGTGTGTGTGATGTGGATTGGAAAGGTCATGTCTATGGATAGTACATGAAGAAGAGGACATTGAAAAGAAGATGAGATGAGCTGTGCAGGGAGGGAGACAGGGTCAGATTCAGGGTACAGTTCAACACAATATACCGGATTCCAAATGAGGTAAATTCTGTACAAGCAACACTGAAGACTTGGATCTATGCCAAGGTATCCAGTGATTAATTTCACTCCATAGCAACATGGCATGTCCTTCCAAAGCAAGCCACCAATCTCCAAGAATGGCAGTTGAAACCAACAGGTCAATGTTCTGAGGGCTGGCTGGGAGATACACCCTGTGGGAGGCGAACCAGAAGAATCAAGAGAGCTATGATGTTGATTCCATCGACCAGAGAGATGTCACACCTACATGTGGAGTTGGTGCAGTCCAGCAGATGGGACTGAAGAAGATGCACCTTGGCAGGACTGGGGATATTGCTTCAATGCAAGCAATCACTGCAGCCACATAACTCACAGTTGTATATCCACAGACTGGACAGTCCTAATGAAAGGTCTCGACCTGAAATGTCAACTACTTATTTCCCTCCATAAGATGCTACCTGAGCTGCTGAGTTCCTCAGGCATTTTGTGTGTGTTGGAGAAACAGACTGGGGCAGGGCCAGTGGCCCTACGTGACATGTGCCTTAGTGTGTGTTGAGAAATCAAGCCACTAGCTGCGAATTAGCTCAGATCCAGGAGACCTTGGAAGAGGAGCTTTTGTCATAGGAAGTCAGTTAAAGGTGGAGACACAAGAGATTACAGACACTGGAATCTGGAGCAACAAACAATCTGCTGGAGGAACTCAAGGGGTCGAGCTACAACTGTGGGGAGAAAGGAATTGTCAATGGTTTTGGGTTGAGATGGCATGCAAATTCCCCTTCCCATTCCCACACTGACCTGTCCATTCTCGGCCTTCTCCACTGCCAGGGTGAGGTCCAACACAAATTAGAGGAACAGCATCTCTTATTCTGCCTGGATAATCTACAACCCAATGGCATGAACACTAAGTTTTCCAATTTTAGATAACACTCCCCTCTGGTGCATTTTCCCCCCTTTCCCTGCTTCTCTCACTCTCTCCTAATACTCCTCCTGTCCTCCCATTTTTGTCCCCTTTCCCACACCTCTATGCCCCAATGCTCCCCCCCACCCCCAGCCATCCCCCCCAACCTATCTTCATCCCCCTCTCCCTTCTGGTTCCATCCACCCATTACACACACAGTTCACCCACAGACTGCACCTCCCCCCCGTCTTGTTCTGGTTCCATCTGCCATTCACTCCCCTAATGGTTCCCATTCTCACCTCCTTTACTTATCAGAGTCCAGCACTTGTAGCCCTTTGTGTTCCTGCTTATCTCGCTCCAGCAACTCTCTCCAACCTACATCCTCCCCTCCCCCACCTCACTCCATCTGCTTCTCATTTTTTTCTTCCTTTGTCTGCCTCCATCTACCATCCACCTGCCACTGTCTCCCAACTCCACACCCCTCCCCTCCCCTCCCCTCCCCTCCCCACCTGGCACCATCTGCTTGTCAAATTTCACCTCTCTCCTCACTCCACCAATCACCTTGGGCTCCTGCCTCACCACTCCCCCTCTCCTCTTTATACTGGCCACCTCCCCTCTCCACTCTCAGTGCTGATGCAGGGTTTTGACCCAAAATGTCAACAATTCCTTTCATCCCACAGATGCTGCTTGACCTGCTGAGTTCCTCCAGCAGATTGTTTGTTGAGTCAGTTTAAGATGGTTTGTGGGACCCAAGTAAAGAAAATGTTTTCAGTGTGCTGGATGCAAAGAGTATGTTGTGGTCTGTAGAGCTTGTTGAGGAGAGCTCATATTGAACCTGTTTTGACAGACCATTGGGTAGAGAGCGTTGGAGGAGAATGTCAGTGGAATCATCACTTCACCAGTGCAAAAATTGGACACTTCACCTGAGGGTCTTAGAGGGGTCCTTGGAGAAGGGAACCGGTGGAAGGGGCTGAGTTAGACCATGATCTGGAATTAGACCATGACCTGAGTTAGACCAGGATCTTCCCAAGGTTCACCAGTATCTGAGTGAGAAGTGAGCCACTCAGGCAGCTGACCAGGAATAGGCTGGTTGGATGGCCATGAGCATGTGGTCAAACCCATCATGGGACAGTCCCAGTGGAACCAGTGCTGGGATACTTTGGTGATAAGGAGCCAACAGGCCTTAGGAAAGGTGGTGGAGCAATGATCGTGCAGGAGGGTCAGCTGATAGTGTACAGAAGGAGAGGTCTGATGGATGCAGAGGCACATTACACACAAGTGAGAAGGAGCTGCTCACTGTGATCCTGGGTCTGGAGGTTTCACCAGTACACCCATGGGAGAATTGTATCCATGTCCAATGATCACAAGCCATTCCAAATTATAGTGTTGGGCCACCTCACAGAGCACCAACGAGGCCACAGGGTATGCTAGTGAGGATGCAGGCACACAATGTTAAGGCTCAGTACTATCTGGGCACAGCTGTATGCAGCTAACACCCTTGCTGAGACTATCTCAAGGACACTGGGGATGCTGAAGATACTGGGTCTGAGGCAATAAACAGGGCGAGACACTTTCTAGTCTCTCAGCCACTGATGCAGGAGATCAAGGAATATGCCAGATCAGGGACTATGTGTGGAAGTGAGAGACCTGAAGATCTCCGGAAAGGACCTAACCAAAGGAAAGGCTTCATCTCATCAGGTCCCAGAGACACTGGGCCAATGTCAGTCAGGTGTGTTTCACTCACAAGGGAAAATGTTTCTGTGGCAACAGGTTATTTCTCAAATTCTGAGTGAAGGACATCTTACAAAACACCCACTGCTCAACGATCGTTCATAAGCTCAAAGGAGAGTTTGCCGGATGTGACTTCTGTAAGGTGCTAATCACGAATCCTGGGCTGCAGTTCAGGGCCGACTATGTGAGGTTCTCCAAAGACTGGCAGTTCGATCACCAGACAACATCTCCTCACCTTCCATAGTGATGGAAAGGCGGAGGGCATTGTGGAACACTGGTGGCCAAACCATCACAGTCAGGTCCCTCGCTGAGCATCCTCACTATTAGCTCAATCCGAGGGACGGTGAGTCCAGTGTAGAGACTGATGAGCAGATGGATTAGAATTCTGCTCTCGGCAGCAGGAAGGCAGCTGCAGCCAGAGGTGCACAAACTGCAGGAGAACAACTGGAGGTGGCAGAAAGACAGGCAGGTGGTTCCAAAACAGGTGCCAAGACCCACCAACGCTAAAGGTGAGAGATACTGTGAGGGTGAAGCCCACTCCAGACGTTGCTGAAGCCAGTGATAACCTGACACACACCACACCCCAGATCACATGAAGGCTAACGGAGGAGGGCGGCCCCTATTAGGGGAATGGGTGTCGTCCCAGGAAGAGCACTGAGGAGGCTGACTGGTGGGGGCAGGTGTGGCGATGCTGCAGGGTGCACCAGTCACCCCACAGAGCGAGGACACTGGAAACCCTGGGAGAAATGGAACCAATCAGTCCATCAACTCAAGTATCTCAAGGACTTTGTACCAAAATAAAACACATGGAGAACAGATAGACATTTTCACTGTTGGTCTTCTCATTTCTTGTTTTTTTTCATTATAAAGCAAAGGATGTAACACATCTGGCTTATGTAATATTTGGTGTATACCCCTTTAAGAATTGTAGCATGTAATCACTGGTTTCTATGAGCAGAACTGGGCTGGGTGGTTTGCCTGTGTGGAAGCAGGCACACACTGGAGAAATGCTCCATTGGCCCTCTAGTTTAATAAAACAGTCTGTTAACTTGGATCACTTACTACTTCCTAGTATCTTAGGGAGTGATACTGAGGCACTCTCTGAACCATTAAATGGGAACACAGTCCTCTGTGAAGGATTTGTTTCTGCTGCTTTAATCCAGGCAGAGATGAGAAACTGTCTTTCCAGTCACTCTGGGGTCTGTATTTTTAATGACATCATGTTGAGTGTTTTCATCTTGGTTAACTCACTGGACCATTCAATCCAGAAGCCTGGACTAATGATCCAGAGATGTGAGTTCAAATCCCACCTCAGCAGCTGGGGAATTTAGTTTCAGTTAATAAATCAATAATTAAAAGCTGGTTCATGGTAGCCCTGTAAGTAGCAGAATGGTGTAAAAATCCATCTGGTTCAGTAGTGGATGTTAGGCTATCCTTAGCTAACTTCAGAGCCACAGTGATGTGTTTGAATCTTAATGGTCCTCTGAAATGGTTTAGCAAGCCAAATGGTGATTCGGGATGACCATCGTGTGAATGAAAAGAAATGCTGGACTAACCATTCCAGAGTTGTTTTGCTTTGCCCTGTCACAAACACTTTAGAAATACCCAATAGAAGAGAAATAACTCCATATCCATCACAAGTGCTTCAGTCCAAGATTACTTCCTGAGGTATCTCCTCTGCTTCCTGTGGTGGAGAGGGCCATTTAGCATTTATTCAGAGCTATGTTGTTCTGGACCGATGTAAAGAGTCTGTCTTCATCCAGAGGGTACTGAAAATCTAGAACCCATCTCCCAGTGGAGGCTGAGGGTCACAGGAACAAATTTAGACTGAGATCAACCATGGTCCAACTGAAGGATGGCACAGACTTGAGAGGCCTGCATGCTCTACTCCTGCCTACCCTTCTACCAAGCAAGCAGTCTGCATTAGTAACAGTGAGAGACATCGAGCTGTCAGCTCACTCCTAATTTTAAATCTTCAGCTTGAATGAAGTTACGAAACCGTGCCCCTTCATCTGCTTACTTGGCAACCTTTTGTTTTGTATTTTGCCGCTTGTTCTCATTCTTGAGGTTCACACCAGGTAGCCCTCTCTTGTGCATACTCAGCACCTGATCCAGTCCTAACCACCACAAATATTTCCTCTTACCACCCAGCCAGTTCCTTTAATGGGGTCCACTGATGGTCGATTTGTTTGAGTGTTGACTTTCTTGTGTGCCATCTAATCAAAATAGAGCCACAATCAGGTCATACAATTAGAGGCTGCAGCAAAAACGCAATGTGTTACAGATCACAACAACTCACTGCCTGAATTCTTCTGTTCATTTCAGCTCTGGTGCTTTTGCCAATTACTGTAAATTTCTGTCCTCTGGTTATCAGCCAAGGGAGAAGCAGCTGAGGGAGAAGGAAACCATATTTAAGATGGGCTACTCAACACCTAGACACACCGCAGGCTGTATGTGTTGTGTTGCCTTGGGTCAATCCTCCATATTCACCATTTCATCTTGACGAGATTCTGTCCATTGTGGCATATTAGGGTGCTAATTAGTAACAATCAAAAGGGGAATTCCTGATGAGGCATTCTCAGTGGAAGATAATTCTTCCAGACAAATTTAACATTCTTAATTGAATGCAATTGAAAAAAAATAAATTTATTCTAATCAAAACTGATCTGGGCTGTGAGGGAAGTAAGACTTCTCTGATTTTACCGTAACCTAGCAACTGTCAGGCTGCCTGAGCTCTCCGTAATGTAACGAACAGCCGCAGGCTCTGAACCCTGAGGCAGCCTTGGCCCTAACGTGTGAAGGGAATCTGCAACGTATTCTCTCTGACCCTCAGTGGGCATCAAGTTCAGTGTCAATCCAAGCAGGTGGAGCTGTCAGTGCCATTAGCTTTGCCTTCTGGTTCTGGTGTTTGAAAAACGTCACAGTCTTGTAAGCTCTTTAAAGCGACAATGACAACTTGCCTTAAATGTAAACTAAACCCTCAGCTCCTAAGGGGAGTGAGTGTTTTCAAACAAAGCTTGAACCTGTGCCAGATATAGATCCTGAGGGGCTTAGTCAATAAGGTGGGGTAGAAGAGCAGAATGATATAATTGCTGGGGTCGTATCCAATCTTCCACATGGTGAGGTTGTGGTAGCCATCTCTAGAGCCCCACAGGGAGCGTATCCTCCTTTATTTAAGTGTTCTGATTTCCAAATTTCTTGCATACTTATATCCCTGATTCTCTGATTGCAACATTGCAGGTTAAACCATTTTTCCTTTCCCAGTGGCTTTATGTCTCCTGAGTATTTCAAAGTTCCATTGCCTGTTGACATCCCCCTTGGTCATAGGGAAACATTTGCCAAGCCTTCGTCTTAAGTTGCGGCCAAATTCATTTTGATATTTCATTTTCTGCTTGACCTTGCTGGATCAATAACATTTTTCAGTGCTGTTTGTATTTGCTTTAATAAGTTTTCTCTTGTTTTGTTTCTCACTCAGGCTCCCAGTTGTAAAGTTTAAAATTAACTTTTCGCTCTTCTGAAATTTGATCAATGTACAAAAAACAAATTGGCTCCCATTCCACATGGATGACTGATTTCCGCTACCCAGTGAGGCTTTGAGCTGTTAGGAGCAGGAGGAACCATGCTAGCCTGCTGCCCACCAGCTGTTGGTTACCATTGGGTGTGCTAGCTTGGCAGAGTTCCACTCCCTGCCCCAATGCAAAGCACAGAAATAAATGGACCACTTCAGTTCCAAACTACCAATTTTTTGATTTACATTTTACAAGTTCTCAGGCTCCAGAGCCCAGAATAAAATGCCAAGCTGAAAATCAATAGAACTTAACAGAAGTAAAATCCCAGAGTTTGCTGAGAAAAAGGATGGAAATATTTACATATTTAAATATTTCAAACAATTTTTATTTTATTAGCCTCATGCATTTTCTGACTGAATAGATTTTATTTTATCTCATATTTGCCATATTTATGTACTTATTCCTTCACAATGTAGAAAGGCCATTCAGCCTACCAAGTCTATGCTGGTTGTCAAGTAATCACATCAGTTCCATTTCCCCCATTTATTTCCAGTAGGCTTTTCCTCTTGGTAATGTTTTTACCCTCCTGGTTTAGAAAGCTATAGCTTCAACTTCTCCAGGCCTTAATACTGATGCACCTTGTCCATACATAGGGCATGCAGCGCTGACCAAAGTGCCTTTCTTCAGAAGTGACCCAAAAGTTGCCATGGCAACACCTACCTCAATTTGAGCTATTTGATGATCTTCAAAAGAAACCACTTGTACTTCATTGCTGCACCCCAGTTGTACCTCAGTTTAGTTTGGTTGGGGATAGTTGGGACTTCTCCTTTCCCTTCCTCTCCTGCAGATGTGGCACCATTAATGTGAATGTTTGTTTAAATATAGAACATAGGACAGTACATCACAGGAACAGGCCCCTTAGTCCACAGTGTTGTGCTCAACTAATTAAGCTAATGATGCCTAATTACACTAATCCCTTCTGCCTGCATATGGTCCATATCCCTCCATTCTCTGCATATTCACATGCAGATCTAATATACACCTCTATTGTATCTGCCCCCACCATCTCCTTTGACCTGCACATCTCTTTCAAATTTTTCCCCTCTCACCTTAAATGCATGCCCTCTAGTATTAGACATTTTAACCCTGGGAGAAAGATACCAACTGTCTACTATATCTGTGCCTCTCATAATTGTATAAACTTCTATCAGGTCTCCCCTCAGCCTCTCCAACTCCAGAAAAAATGACCCTAATTTGTCCAACCTGTCCTTATAGCACCTGCCCTCTAATCCAGGCTGCATCTTGGTAAACTTCTTCTGCACCCTCTCCAAAGCTTCCACATCTTTCCTATAACAGGGTGATCAGAATTGAATGCAATACTCCCGATGCTGCCTAATTTGAGTTTTATAAAGCTGCAACATAACTTCCTGACTCTTGAAATCAATGCCTCAACTAATAAAGGCAAACATGCCATTTGCCTTCTTTACCACCCAATCAACTTGTGCGGCCATTTGTGGCATTAAACTGAGTTGATGTGGGAAGCCTGCTTCCAAAACCAAACAAGCAATAAGAGCACAAATGTCCACCTCAATCCATAACATTTTAAGACTTAAAGGGATTTGGTACAGTGAACTTCTTGTAAAATTGAGGTTGCCAATTCTGCCCAGATATATGGTTTTGTCACATAACTTTACTGTCTCCAACTGCCCAGGCCCCAGTCAACCTCCAATACATTTATAAGTAACTAATGAAAGTTTATAAAGATTTAAAAACCACACAATCATTTCTTCCTTTTTCCTCTGATTTTTTTTCCCTCTGGAGTCTTGCTCAGATCAGCATCTACAAGATTAAATCTTAATTCCTAGGAATTGCAGGGTAACCCTGGAGCATGTGTAATCCATCATCAAGCATTGATGTTTTGAGGCCAGTGCTACAAGATCACTGAAAACTTGTTGATTTAACAGGGGACCAGAACATATCTTTCGTCATAACTTCTGCCAACATTTCCAAAGCAATGGGCCGTTCACTCCACACCACTCTTGTTAGAAGGTTATGATTTTATTTCTGGACCTTACACTTTCTTCTTGTTCAAACTGACTTTACACACAGTGCCTGGGCATGATGTCTTTGCTATGAGTGACTAAAAGTAGGGTCTTTCTAACCAATTAGCAATGATTCTCCTGAGATATAAAAATCTGAAGAGAAGTGGCCACAGGTTGTGGGGCATGGATGATGTGTTTTTATCGAGGTTGTGTGGGGGCATACCTTAAAGCAGTGCGTTCAAAGGTGAACAGCAAGACATCAGTGGGACAAGAGAGGAATGCGTGATTTCTGGAAACTAGGAATTCATGCAGACTGCGTTCAAAAACCCTACGCTTCAAAGAGCTGTCACAGATGAAAGCAGTGCCCCACAGAATACCCAAGAAGAGCCAAGTATCTGTTTATTCTAGAAGCTTTATTTGATTCTGAAAGAGGGGTGATGTAGTGATGTTTACATCACTTGTTAGTAGAAGGTGTGAAGACGATCAGACATTTTTATATTTCTTACAAACATTAATTTTCCTTTTAACATTGACTTCAGTGTAATATTGCTGTACAAAATGCTTAATGTGTACAAAATGAATTTTTTTGACAAAAATGTGAGGTGCCTGCAAACTGTTTTAACACTTGCATTGAGATGGTACTCACTGGATGAGTATTTATACAATGTTTCACAGGGTAATATTACACTCTTAAATGTGTGATTATAAATTGAATGTGTGTTGAACTGCACACAGCCATATAAACCCAGGACCAGGGACAGCATGTTGCTTCTTGCTTGCTCACACATAAAACTAGCTCAGGGCGGACTCAGACCTCAGTCATCTGGTGTCACTTTCCCCCTCTTCAGTTTCTTCTTGCAACCACTGCGGTCCCAGGATGATCACCCATGACCAGCATTCCAACGTCGCCGGCCATCCACAGTGTAAGAGATGGGTCGTGGAATCCCAAAAGCTCCTGGAAGGAGACTGGTCTGCCCATCCCACCAATGCTGGCTCTTTAAAGCAGGCACCTTCATCTGATTTATCCTTAGCCCAGTACATTTCCCACCTCCCTTTTGAAATGATTTATGGGATCAGTTTTAATCACTTCTCCCGGAGCTTTTCTGAGTGAAAACATTTCTCCTCCTCTCCCAACTGGATCTTTTGCCAACAATTCTGAATCTGCCGTTGCTGGTTTTTGAGCCACTCGCCTAAGGGAATTCTTTTTCTCGCCCACTCTTGCAATAGTGATACTCTTGGGAACAGGCTTCTTGAACCTGTTCCAACAGCCAATGAGATCATTACAAACAGAGGAATAGGAGCAGGAGTAGGCCATTCAGCCCTTTATGTCTGCTCCACCATTCAAAACAATTACAATTGATCTGTCATCTAACCCATAAACCCACTGTTACCACTTAGTTCCTTGATACCTTTGATTAACCAAATTGATCAATCTCAGATTCAGAATTAACAATTATCTAGGGTCACTTGCAGTTTGTGAAAGAAAATTCAAAAAGTCCACAGTCAGTTTGTGTTTTTCGGCTTCTTCTTCAAGAACTGGCTCTCACAGTTACACCATGTCCCCAAGTTCCAGGTTGCCCAACCAGCAGAGACATAGAACATGGAACAGTACAGCACAGGAAAAGGCCCTTTGGCCCATGACATCTGTGCCCTCCATGCTGCCAATTTAAACCGCACATCTGCCTGCACATAGTCCATATCTCTCCATCCCCTGCCTCTAAATGCCTCTTAAACATTGCTATCATATCTGCTCCTACCACCTCCCCTGGCAGCATGTTCCAGGCACTGATTTAATTCTGTATCTTAAACTCTTTTAAACATTCCCCCTCTCACTTTAAAGCTCTGTCCTCCAGTATTTGAGTCTCTCTCTCTCTCTCTCTCTCTCTCTCTCTCTCTCTCTCTCTCTCTCTCTCTCTCTCTCTCTCTCTCTCTCTCTCTCCCTCCCTCCCTCCCTCCCTCCCTCCCTCCCTCCCTCCCCCCCCTCTCTCTTGCTCTCTCTCTCATCAGTTTCCATTCATATCTTGGAAACTCTAATCAAACCTAAACCTTCACTTGAACTCCAGTGAATACTTCCCTAGTGTTTGTAGTCTCTCCTCATAATTTAACCCTTGGAGTCCAGACATGCTTCTGGTAAATATTCCATGTATTCCCTGCATGGTGTGGTTCCTAAAACTGTGGCTCTGTGCTCCAGATGCAGATTAACCAGGACTTTTTATAGCTGTGGCACAGCATATTCCATCATTATTGTTATTTTCATTTCACTTATATTAATTTTGGTGAACCCTGTACCTGATTCAACTTTCTTTGAGTTATCTGAAGTGCCAAACCTTTCCTTTGCTACAGATACTGATGCAAAGTAATTATTTAGCTTGCCCACTTTTCCTGATTTTTATTCATGATGTCACTATTATTAATATCTAAGCGGACCACATTGCTCAGCGCTCTCTTTTTCTTGATATAATAATCAATATTTTTGTGTGGATTTCTGTGATTTCCTTTCCTAAGCTCTTCTTGTGGATGTAACCAATTATTTTGATAACATAACAACACAAGAACCAGAAGAAATAGAAGCAGGAGTATGTCATTCAGCCCCTCAAACCTGCTCCATCATTCAACAAGATCTCAATTGCCATCTTTCTTCACCTTCCCCACATCCCTGGATTCTTCCATTATCCAGAGAGTTCTCAGTCTCCCTTCTGAATGCAATCAATGACCAACTCTCCACAGCCCTGGAGAATTCCAAACATTCGCCACCACTTAGTTAAGAAATGTCTCCTCATTGGTGTTCTAAATGGCCTATCCCTTAATCTGAGACTGTGCCTCCCATTCTAACCTCCCCAGCCAGGAAAAGCATACTCCAAGAATTTGGTATGTTTCAATGAGACTACAACTCATTCTTTTAAATACTAACAACTAGAGGCCTAATTTATTCAATCTCTGCTCTTGTGACAGATCTACCATCCTAGGAACCCACCAGTCTCTCTATAGCAAGTATATTCTTTTTCAGATAAGAAAACCAAATCTGCTTACAGTACACAAGGTATGGTCTCACTAAGGCCCTATATAGTTCTAATAGGACCCCTTTACTCCTGTACTCAAATCTTCTCGCAATAAAGGCCAACATACCATTTGCCTTCCCATTTATCAAGTGTGTCTCTCAATGACTGGTGCGTAAGGGCACCTACATCCCTTTGAATATCAACAGTTCTCAGTCTCACACCACTTAAAAAATAATGAGCATTAGTATTTTTGTTATCATTGTGAATAACCTCACACTTTTCCATCTGCCATGTAGCTGCCCACTCACTTGGCTTGTCTGTGTCCCCTGAAGCCCCTTTGCACCATCAGTATTCACATTTCCACTTAGGTGAGTGCCATCAGTAGACTTGAAAATATTACATTTGGTCCCACCAGACAAATTGTTGATGTGCATTATGAATAACTGGGGCCCTGATCTCTGTGGTATCCCCCTAGTCACTGCCTGTCACCCTGAGAAGGATCTGTTTATTCCAATTCTTTGATGTCGATCTATTAACCAAGTCTAATCCGTGTTGGTATATTAACCCCCAATTTCTCTAACCTTGCCCACCAGCCTCCAGTGTGAAGTCTTATTAAAAGCCTCCACCCTTTAGCATACACCCCTGCAAGGATATTGGTCCCAGACCGAAGAGGTGTGGTCCATCCCATATCTATGGGTCCCACCTGCCCAGAAACAACCCCAAAGTCTCAGATATCTAAAGCTTTTACACAAATCTCTTTAGAAACTCATTGATTTACTTTATTCTTCTAGTTTTATGTTTATTAGCATGTGGCACTGGGAGGGATGTAAGAGTTACTACCTTTGAGATGTGCTTTTTAACCTCTTTCCTGGCTCCCTAAAATTTGCTTTTAGGACCTCATCTCTCTTTCTACCTCTGTTATTGGTACCAATAAGGACCACAACTTCTGGTTCTTCATTTTACCTGATTAGGATTATCTCCAGCCGTTCATTTGCATCCTTGACCCTGCATCAGGGACACCACATCTCATCCTGGAGTCACAGCTACAGCCACAGAAGCATCTTTCTTCCCTCTGTTGTTGTCCTTTGTGCCTCTCGTACTTGCTGGGACTTGTGCCAGTATTTGCAAAATTATTTCAATTATTTTTGAATGGCTGGGCATTTTCAGGTACATGGAGCTCTATCCTACCACAATACACTCCCTGTCTCATCGTATTGGAGTCAGCCTTCCCTGAGTCTAGAAACTTAGTTCATGCTTCACATCTCTCCCCTCCATACACAATGTAAAACTCAATTCTATTACAGACATCTTACATAAATGTTCACATACAATAAGGTTGTGAAATTTACTAAGTTTGGTGCTACTTGTTGGTTCCAGCATATAATACCTAGAAACTGAGTTAAGGAAAAAGCATTTTTCAATTTTCAAGTGTAGATATCACATAAGATGATCTGGGGGCTAATTTGAAGTGATTGTGTTCATTTCCCACTGAAGCCTCTGTCCTGAAACTTCTTATTAAACTATACCACTGTTGGGTCACAGAGGTTCAGTGAGGTTGGCCACCACTTTCTCAGTGGTTGTCAGACAGGAACCAAAAGTTCTGGTCTGGTCAGTGACTCCTATTTCCTGAAAGTTACATTTTGGAAGATATAAACTTACTTACCCTCAGAGTGATGGAGAATTGTTCACGAGCTGTTATTTCTCTGGGATCTGTTATAGGAAAGACATTGCAGAGGACGGAGATTTTCAAGAATGTTGCCAAGACTCAAGGGCTTGAGTTATAGGGAGAGGTTGGACAGGCTAGGACTTTATTCCTTGGAGTGTAGGAGTCTAAGGAGTGGCATTCTAGAGGTGTATAAAATTGCAAGGGGCAGAGATAGGGTGAATGCACATAGTCTTTTTATCAGGGAAAGGGAAACAAAAACTAGAGGGCAGAGATCTGAGGTGAAAGTGGAAAGATTTAAAAGTAACCTGAGGGACAACTTCTTCACACAGAGACCTGTGCGTATATGGCATGAGCTTGCCAGAGTAAGTGGGAGAGAAGCGTGAATTACAAACTTTGAGAGACATTTTGGCATCTTGGTCAGCATGGACAAGTTGGGCTGAAGGGCTTGTTTCCATCCTGTATAGATCTATGACTCTATGATCCTCTCAACATAATTCTAACTTGTGTTACCTTTCTGTGCAGGGGCATTTCTTGTGTTACTGTTGTATTCAAAGGATCTGAGGAATCCACCCACTTCATTAAACTACTTGTTCAAATCACAGGAACTGGCCCATCAGATCTGCGTTAGTTCACCAAGAGACCCAATTTTTCCAACTTCCACCTGCAGAGACTTGCAAAAACTATTTTAATTGTTTACCTGGTTCCCTTTTGAAGTTCTTTGTTGAAGTGGCTCCTAGGTTCCTTCCATTGTTATAGCAGCACATAATCAGCTCTAGCTGTCACTTCACCTCTTGTCAATCCTTGTTGTGTTAAAGAAAATTCTTTCCAACACCACTTGGTTCTCCTACCAGTTATTATAAGTTTATGTTCTCTGGGTACCAGCACTCCTGTCAATAGAATGAAACTGGGCAGCATAGTGGTGCAGCTGGTGGAACCACTGCCTCACAGCTCCAGTGACCCAGGTTCAATCCTGACCTCTGGTGCTGTCTGTGTGGAGTTTGCATGTTCTCCCTAAGGGTTTCCCCCAGATGGTCCAGTTTCCTCCCACATTGCAAGGACATGCAGATTGGTAGATTAATTGGCTGTTGTAAATTGTCCCTAATATGTGGATGTGTGGTAGAATCTGGGGGGTGGGGGTGGAATTGATGAGAACATGGGAAGAGTAGAATGGGATTAGTGTAGGATTAGTGTAAATTGGTGTTTGACGGTTGGCATGAACTCTGTGAGCTGAAAGGCCTGATTCCATGCTGTGTGACACTGTAGCTCTATCTTATCTCATCTTCTCAGCTTTAAGGAGTGAACTCAGTCCCAGGGTAAAACATGCCTCTGATCTGAGGAAATATCATCATTGGATTTTCCTTTCCCTTGTAAAATCCTGTTGCTGCAATCTGCATCTGCTTTCTGTTATAACTCAGGTGAGGGAAGGCAATGAACAGACATTCCATCCTTATAGTTGTTACAGTGTTGATCTTCCTCAATTTGAAATACTCCTCTGACCCCTTGGATCTATTGGCATTCTTTGTCACACTTGTTGATGTGAGGTGATTTATTCAATGGCTTCTTTATGAGGTACCTGTACAAGATCGCTTTTCTCGCTTTCCAATTTTTCTCTGATTTTCTGAAAGTGCATTGGGGTCCACTAAATTTATGAAATTGGACCTTAGGCCCTACTCAATGTTCTCAACACCTGACATGAAGATGTTAACTTGTTGTTTGGTGCCTGGGTTGGTTCCTGTGATGAGATGTTTGAGTTTGGTTAAAAATACACATTAATCTGGCACAGGGCTTCTATCTGGTTCCTTCCGCTGCTGATGGCAGATGATTTTGGTGCACGCTCCTCGTGTGGGCATTCCAATTTGCATGTTTTTGTGTGTTTGCATACATTTAGCATTGCTTGCATGCAAACTGCAGAGTAATCCACAATACAGACCATTAAAGAAACTGTACTGAGGCAGTTTGGTACGAGGGCTGAGATAGGCACTGGGGTAGTCACATGTTCCATTGCCAAAGGCCTAGTAATCACAGCAGGACACTCGGACATCAGGGGAGATGGATGGAGTTCTCAGCAACCCTTCAACGAATGGAGAGCTTCTCCTGAATAATGACGAGATGTCTGCTCCATCACTGCATCTGAGCTGACCCCAATGCACTTTCAGCAATGGCTCCCCACACTAGATCTGGTTAAGATCTACCCCTTTGTCAGCCACAGGGGACCCTGCTTCCTTCTGATCTCCTGCCTATAGCCAACCCCATTTCTCAGCAGTGTATCCGTGATACAATACGACAATAGCTGCACTGAGAGTGAAATCAGCATTCCATAGTGTGTAGGGATGTTTCACTGTCTGCTGTGGACATGATTAGGCTCCAATCTTGCTCAGAGATTGATGGTACAATTCAAGTTCAAGTTCAAGTTTGTTGTCATAGGCATAGATACACAAGGTATAGATGCCATGAAAATTAGCTTTTTTGCAGCAGCAGCAGCAACACAGTGCATTACAAACATGACAAACATAAGTTAAAATAAGCTTAAATTAACATGTTATGCATAATTTACAATGCAAAATAAATATTCTGACACTAGTGCAAGTTGAGAGAGGAAAAAGGAAATAGTCTGAGATAGTGTTAGGATTTCTCAGGTCGGATCAAGAACCTGACGGCAATGGGGAACAAGCTGTTGTTGAACCTTGAGTTGTGGATCCTAAGGTTCCTGTATCTTCTGCCTGATGGCAGCATCAAGAAGAGGGCATGGCCTGGATGGTGGGAGTCCCTGATGATAGATGTCACCATCTTGAGACATCGCCTCTTGTAGATGTCCTCAACCGTGGGGAGAGCTGTACCCATGATGGAACTGGCTGAGCCCAGCACTCTCTGTAGCCTCTTGCATTCCCATGCAGTTGGATTTTCCATACCAGTCTGTGATGCAACCAGTCAGAATGCTTTCCACTGTGCATCTGTCAAAGTTTGTCAGAGTCTTCAATGACACGCTGAATCTCCTTAAAGAGACGCTGGCGACATTCAACCCCATGGTTCTTACAAAGTCTGTATTACCTGACTGAATTTCTAGCCCTATGCTTTCATTGCTTGAACTCGGGATGCTCTGGTTTGTTATTGCTATCCAGTTTTCTATCACCTTCCACAAGGATCTATTCCCATTCCTTGCTCGAGAGCACTGAATTGGTTTGAAGTTGCACTCGTTTGCTCTGACAATTTTTTCCCCAACATTCTCTCTTCCTCCTGAAGGCACTTATTCAGTCTGGAGGATGTGTGACCAATTCTCCTTCAGTGGGCTAACATTAGCTGGCTATTCAACTCTGGAGACTGTCACAGCCAGTCCCTAAGCTCTGCCCAATTTATACCTTCACCCTGGCTATCAACAATGGATGGGAACCCATGCTGATGTATTCTTTGGTCCAGGGTCCTGTAGCCAGCTGAAGTGGTTTGTTCCTGCTCTGTCAGAAATTAGCCAACAGCACAGGAATGAGGGAGCAGGAGAGGCCACTCAGCCCCTCAAGCCTGTCCCACCATTCAATTAGATCATATCACTACCCAAGACTCACCCCAGCTGGTAGTTTTACAGAAGTAACATTGTCTTCTCTCCTTCCAAAATTCCACCACTGTTTAGCACATGCTGTATGAGCGACTGGGAATAAATCCCTGGGCAAAAGTCTCTTGTCCATTCACCTAGTTTGTTTCCAAAACTCTCACAAAAATCTATTGAGCTCAGTGTTTAAACGATGACGTGGTCTCGGCTGTTCTTTCGAGGGGACGCTCCGGATTTCCATTCCTCATTATGTGAACATTGTGCTTCCGCCATTCCAGCTCCGTGTTTAATACCACCTGTTCCCTTCTACAATTCCCAGTGGAAGAAATAATTTCTGTCCTCTGCCCAATTCAAGTTGGAACAGTGATGCACTGGTGGGGCTATTGCTCCAGAGCTCCAGTGACCCAGGTTCGATCCTGGCCTCTGGGAAAATTTAATAGAGGATGGGGTTGCTCTGTGAGCCGGCACAGGCTTGATGGGCCGGAGGCTGCCTCCCATGTTAAAAGGAAACTTGGTTACTATAGAAACTCCTGTAGTCATCCTAAACCTATATGACTCCTTATTCTTTCATATTGGAGAGAATGCAAGCCTGGTTAATGTAACCTGTTCTCAAAGTTTCACTCTGCTGGTCATTCCTGTGAACTTGCATATCAGCCACTCTAACCATTCCAGTGTTGCAGCCCTCAGATTGAATGCAATAACCCAGACAGCCTCTGACTGGAGCTTCACAGAACTAGAACAAAGCAGGAAACAAACATAAGACCTAGTGGACATGTGGCTCACAAACCTGCCTGTGCCTTTGCTGGGTGTTCTAGACACTAGATATAAAGGGTGGAAGCTAATAATCATATAATCAGGCAGAACAACTGGAATGGAAGTCACCTGCACCCCATCAGCCCAAACTCCCTGCTACTATGTGTGCTGAAATAGTTTTATCCCCCAGGATTATTAAACAGTTCCATCTGTTTTATCCTCCAGGATTATTAAACGGTTCCGTCTGTGTGTGTGTGTGTGTGAGAGAGAAAGAGAGAGAGAAAGAGAAAGAGTGAGTGTGTCATAAGGTCATAGAGTTATAGAGTTATACAGCATGGAAATACCTGCCTCAACCACTTCCTCTGACAGTTCGATCCAAATCCATACCACCCTCTGGGTGAAAATGTTGCCCCTCAGTTTCCTATTAAATCTCTCCCCTGTCATACTAAACTTGCGTCCTCTGGTTCTTGATTCCCTGACCCTGGGAAAAAGATTGTGTGCATTCACCCTTTCGATACCCCTCATGATTTTATACACCTCTATAAGATCATCCCTCATTCTCCTACGCTCCAGTGACTAAAGTCCCAACCTGCTGAACCTCTCTCTATAACTCAGTCCTTCGAGTCCCAGCAACATCCTCATAAATCTCCTCTGCACACTTTCCAGCTTAACAAGTGTGTGTGTGTGTGTGTGTGTGTGTGTGTGTGTGTGTGTGTGTGTGTGTGTGTGTGTGTGTGTGTTTGTGTGTGTGTATGTGTGAAAGAGAGAGAGAGAAAGAAATTACATGGGTTGTGAAGGCAAATCTTTGCAGTTACTTTATTGATATAACATTTCTCTGCTGGTGATGTTTTGTGAAGACTTGCTGACAATGTGTCAGAGCCAGAAGATCCCACCTGGCCTGTGTCTGATGGGACTGTCCATGTTGGTCTCAGTCGGAAAAAAAGCATTTGCATTTATATGGTGCCCTTCGTAAGTGTAGGAAGTGCCAACGCTCATGAAGTGTTTCTGAAGTGTGGCCACTGCTGTGATGTAGGAAGAGTGGCAGCCAATTCACACCCAGTGGGGTCCAGAAACATCAAGAGGCAGGCCATCTGTTTTTGTGCTGTTCACCAGCTTCAGGGTTAATATGGGCCAGGAGAATGGAGAGAACTTCCCTGCTCTTCCTCAAAACTGTGCCATGGGATCTGAAAGGGAAACCTTAGCTTAATGCACTGCCTGAAGGATGCAGCCCTAACAGTGCAGGGCTCTCTCAGTACTCCATTGGGAATGGCTACCTAATTTTTGTTCCTGGGTCTCTGGAGCAGGACTAGGTTCCACTGCTTTTGGCCTCTCAGCCGAGGGTGTTAACAAAAGAATTATAGCTGACAGCTGGAATTCCCAGCCTCACTCCACCTAACAACTCTCGTTCTATTAACGTTTTCCTTGTCTGGGGCACTGATGGCTCTTCCTGTCCCGTGATCCTAAATTCCTGGAGCTGCATGATAATGTAGGTCAAGCAAAGAGTAATCCTTGACGTTCAGCTTTGCTGTGTTGCATTCTAGAGAGGAAGGCCATGACTTCTTCCAGCTTCGAGTTAAATGTGTCAGCTAGGTCTCTGCACAGCTGAAGGCCTTGAAAATTGTCTTGTTTACCACAAGTAACTAAGGAGACATCTTGCTGATCCTGAGAACTTTGTGTACGACAAGAACATACTAAGGATTGAGGTGATAAGCTCCCTCCTACATCCTTAATTCCCTTTGCATCTTTAATAATTGCACTCCGTCAAATCTGACATTGACACTGCTTATAGCTCACTTCCTGCAACAACTGCTGACCATTCTGAATGCCTTGGACCCTGTCCATATTGACATCACATGCACACATCGATGGGCTGTTTCTACATCCCAAGGTAGTAGCAGAGCTGACAGTCAATGGGCACTTAATGCAAACTCTCAATCCTTGATCATTATTCTTGATCTGTGGAACAGAGGGTGCAGGAAACACTCAGCAGGTCAGGTAGTATCTGTGCAGAGAGAAACAGAGTTAATGTTTCAGGTCAATGGACTCATCATGGTTTCAGATCATCGACCTGAAACATTAACTTTGTTTCTATCTCCACACATGCTGCCTCACCTGCTATTTCCAATTAGCATACTATGTTTTTATTTCCCACGTCTGCAGTACGTTGCTTTTTGTTCCTTGTTCTGTGACCCTTTAAACTGTAGTTTCATGTTTTATATCCCTTTTACTTAATTTCTTTCACCTGATTTGCTCCTCTGTTTTTGCAGTTTGCTGTTCATTCTTACAGCTATTCCATAAGAATGATATTACCACCCTGTGAGTTCAGTGAGATCTTTGAGCGTGGATGTCAGGTGGGCTGAGGCACCACAAACATTTAACAGCTTCCCAACCCTCAAAGCTGATGCCTCATAATAATCCCTCAGGGGGGCCACTAGATGTTGTTTTATGGCTAGATGAAAAATAAAGAACCACAGATGCTGAAAACCTGAAATGAAAACAGAAAATGCTAGAAATACTCAGCAGGTCAGGCAGCATCTGTGGAGAGAGAGAAAGAGTTTAGGCCTCCATCAGAGTTCATGGCTTTATGGCTTGATGCAGTCGGACTGTGCCTTTCCCATCTCTTGCAATGGAAGTCTAATTTATTGCCTGTTTAAGCTGATGCTTCACCTGTCCCCATTAGACTGATGTGAAAGATCTCACATTATATCCCAGCAGAGGGGTGGCATTCTCCTCCTGACCTGCACAATAGTTCTCCCTCAACCAGTGTCACTGAAAAAAAATCAATGCGTCTGGAGTTTCGCATTGTGTTCTTTGCAGGATCTTGCTGTGTATCTCTCACGTTCCCCACGTCACAGCAGATGCTTGTTTGGCCACAAAGAACTTTGAGAATTCAAAGGCACTGTAGAAACATAAGCTTTTTCCTTAAAGTATTCCTGCCCAGGCATGACCCACTTTGAAAGACGCCTTGGACCTCCTCACTTCCAGCTTTTAAACTTCCAGGTTTCAACCATGGATACGTGATTCAGCAATGCAGTCATCCAGCGGGTGACCCGTGGAGGGTGTTACGTACTTGGCTGATAGTGATGTACTAAATGGAGTTCTGTATTCAGCTGGGCAATGATTAATGCAGTCTCTTCATATTGTGGTAACCTAAGAGCTAAAAAACAACAGAAGTAGGAACCGGAGCAGGTCAGATCAACACTCTCCCAGTGCAGTGAGAACATGGCTGTTCCCAGCCTCATGTCCTGCTCCTGCCATTTCTTTGCATCCCTTGGATTTCAATGAGTATAAAAGTCTATTGGCCAGCCTTGACCGTGCTCTCTGTGGTGAACTCCAGAGGCTCACAGTCAAGGAATTTCCTCTAATCTCAGACCTAAATTCTGACACTTTGGCCCTTAAGTCTAAACTTCCAGACAGGGCAAACAGTATATCAGCATCCACCCTGTCAATCCCACTCAAAGCTCCCTGTTTCAGTGAAACCATTATCAGGGTCTTAAGAGTGAATTAGCTTTTCTACATGAGTTTCAATATCCACTGTTCTCAAGCACAAATCTCACCCCACACATATCATTTAATTATTGTTAATTATTTGATATTGTTGATTATTATATACAATATCATTTATTATTGTCACCTGTACCGAGATACAATGAAAAGCTTTTGTTATCATGCCATCCAGACAGATCATTCCGTACATAATTACATTGAGGTAGTAAAAAGAAAACGGAGTGCAGAATATAAGGTTGCAGGGACCATGACGAAGTAGACTGGGAGATCATGAGTCGATCTTTTAGCATCTGAGAGGTCCATTTAAGAGTCTGATAACAGCAGGATAGAAGCAGTCTTTGAGTCTGGTAGTTCATGCTCTGAAGCTTTTGTATCTTCTGCCCAGTGGGAGAAGAGAGAATGACCAGGGTGGGAGGGGTCCTCGATTATGTTGGCTGCTTTCCTGAGGCAGCAGAAAGTGTAGATGGAGTCAGTGGAGGGGAGGCTGGTTTGCATGAGGGACTGGGCTGTGTTCACGACTCTCTGCCAATCCTTGCGGCCTTGGGCAGTCACTTCTCTCTTGCTTGCACTGCCTTGATCCAAAATTTAGTCAGGGAAAGCAACTGATGAACCCTGAAAGGAAGTTGGCAGATTCTGGAAGGGGTCTGAGAGGCAGAAGGTGTGAAAGAGAATGTATTGGGAAGGTGGGCTGGTGAGCATTAAGTCGTTTTGAAACAGATATGTGGCAGGCAGAAACAATAAGAAGAAAAAAATCAGCATCTGCTGAAATCTGAAAGATAAACTGAATTATTACTAAACTGAATCTCTTTATTATCTGTGTAGATAGTGGTGTCGCTGGCATGGCCACCATATACTGCCTACTATTGTCCAGAGACAGTGAGAATGATGTATCTCTTCAGAGGATGAGTCAACCAGGTTGGTGTGTGATGAGTTACTCATAGGTCAGGATGGATAAGGTCAGGAGGTTTCCTTCCCTAAAGTGAATCACATAATAATCCATTTGCGGCCATTTGCAGTGTTGTCAGCTTTGGGTCTGCAGATTTGTTTTATGTTGCAATCACTGGTGCCAGCCGCCACTGTGGGAAGGGATTGTCAGTCTCTGCCTTTCACTGATGGACAGAACCATGAACAGAGCCAGAGGTTGGGCATGTGCTGTACCAATGCATCCACTCCTATGTGCAATGTCTTTGAAGAGGCAGCAGAAGAGTCTGCCAGAGTGTTTCCAGGATGCAGGGTTACAGTTCAGTCAACAGACCAGAGTAGACCAGAGGCTCTATATCTTAGCCCAGAGAAGACTGAGAAGAAATTTGAGATGGGGTTCAAAATTATGGCAGGTTTACATAGAACAAATAAAGAGGTTTGATTACCAGAGAGCACAGATGTTTGATGAAATGTTCAGGAGATGATATGAGGGCAACTTTTTTACACAACAAGTCGTCAACATTTGGAATGTACTGCCTGTCGTGATAGTGGGAACAGTTTCAATAGCTGGCTTCCAAAGGGAAGTGAATAACTATTGGTAGGGGAATAAAAAGGTACTGATGTGGGGAAAGGGCAGGGAAGTGGGTAAGCTCAGACTCGAGGGGCTGAATGGCTTTTTTGTGCTGTACTACAAAGAGAGGTGGGAGAAATGATTACAGGCTCGTGTGATGTGGCGTTTTGCAACTAAGCCTCTTTCATCATTTCTGGTAATCCCAATTTAAAATGTATTCCGACCGTACAAAAAATTCCATTGTGCCGATCTGCGCTGTCATGCTAAGTTATGAGTAGGCTCATTAAACATTGATATTAATGGAAATGTTTGGAAAGCCCACTGCCTAAAGGAGTGTGAAAAATTGCTGTAAAGCTGCAAAATTGAATTTTGAGAGCAGGTTATCAGACTTTAACAGACAGGGTTGGTAAATAGAAAATCCACAGTTCTTTTTTAATTCAACAGGAATTTCCAGTTCGTAAACACTATTGAATGGTAATTTTTTTCTTTAAATCTGGAATGAATTGCAGTTTTGGTTGATAACTTTTTTTAATTACAATTCTGAATCCTACTTGCAGGATTAGGATCCACAAAACAGGACTCCAACAAGAATGAAAGGGCAGTCGAGAAAGGGGAGCTAGTCAAGCGTTGCTGTGGCCAAAGTTTAATGGTTGACAACTGCTGAGAGAAAGACCAGTGTTAGTCCAGTATCCTGCTCTGGGCTCCCAGCCTGCAGTGAGGAGATGTTGCTATGAGCTTTGGTGTTGAGACGGTGAAGGTTCAGATTCAGAGGAAGAAGAGTGTGCAGAAGTCTGAAGAGGAAATGTTTGATGTTACATTCAAACTCATTTGTCCTTATTTCCTCAACAGTTTTCTTTAGCTCAAGTCTGGTGTCGCAAAGTAGCGTGAAATTGCAAGTCCTTTAAACCTACTGTAATACCCAATGTACAGTTCATCCTTTGAAATCTATTTTAATACTCAATGCATAGGTAACCCCTTTAAATCTACTGTAATACTTGAGGGCAGGTCACCCGCTTTAAATCTACCATAATATCCATGTACAGGTTGCTCCTTTAAATCTACTGTTATATTCCATGTACAGGTTACCCCTTTAAACTTACTGTAAAAGCTGAAAATCTAAAGAAACTGCAGGCGCTGGAAATTTGAAATAAAAACAGAAATTGCTAGAAACACTTAGCATGTCAGGCAGCATCTATAGGGAGAAAAAGAAGAGTTAATCTTTTGGGTTGAAGGCCCTTTTTCAAAAGCATTGAGCCTGTTCCTCTATCCACAGCCGCTGCCTGACCCACTGAGTGTTTCCAGCAATTTCTGTTTTTATCACTGTTACATGCCTTGTGCAAGACTCCCCTTTAAACCTACAATACCATTGCTTATACAGGTTATATCCTTATATACATAGAGACAGACTGCATGGAACTAGGCCCTTCAACCCATCGAACCAATGCCGACTATCAACCACATATTTACCCCTCTACTGGAAAATCCCATCTGGCTGGTGTGTGGTGTACAGACCTCTATGGAGCAGTTATGTGAACAGCTTCTTTCACTGCTGGACTTTCTGTGTCACAAGACCTTATTTGTAGCACTATGTGTGAATACAGCAATCTCAGGGTGCTTTCAAGAACTTGGACTAAAAGTTATAATCTTTGTTTCAATATCTATAAAGCACCATTCCACAAAGTTCTATTATTCCTTTGAAGCTCTCTAAAATGTTACCTCTGAAACTAGATTGTGCATTAATGCAATATTCTGAAATTCCTCTCCAAACGGTTCTCACCCACATTCACAATGCCTGATGTCAGAGCACAACCAGTTCCAATTGGTGAACCCTGACCTGAGTTATACCATTGGTTGTTTACCCTTGACCAGAGCTTGTTCAGAAGAGCAGCTAAACTGTATTAAGATCACTAAGTTAAATAAACACTTATAACCATATTTGCATTTTAACAATTTATGATTTTATGATTCAGCTCTTTATCTAACTTGCATTGAACTCCAGTTGTAATGATTACCATTGCCAGTGTCTTTTCTCCCCAACCTAGTTACAATTTGTCTCCAAAATTACATTGCAATAAATGACACATAAAAGTCATTTACAAACATTAGTTGAAGCTGGCGATAATTTCTGAGACGGTTTCTGGGCTTGACAGGGTAGATACAGGGGTGATGAATGCAAGGCTGATGTGTTTAGGATCGGAAGTCAGTTTCAAAGTGAGGAGTTGGCCACGCAGGAGCAGGAAGAGAAGAAATTTCGTCATTCAGAGGATAGTGAACCCTTGGAATTCTCCATCTAACTGTGGAGTCACTGAGTATATTCAAGACAGAGATTTATAGATTATTGGATATAAAGCAAATCAAAAGACATGGAGTTGGTGCAGGAAAATGGTGTTGCAGTAAAAGATCAGACATGATTTTATTCGATGGCAGAGCAGGCACAAGGGACTGAATGTCATCTTCCTGCTTCTGGTTCTTATGTCTTTACATAGTTCACAACAGTTGCCTGGCACCAGCTGTGTAACTAATGACATCATCCGGCCCATTTCAGCTCCACCAACAGAAGCTGATGGTTGAAGGTGTGACCTATAACCTGCATTTGTAACTCACAAAGTACAAGGAACAAGCCCTTTAGAAAATGGGGAAGTGAGGTGACTTAAAGGTCCTTGCTGTTCCATTGATCTATTGCTCTCTGGATCTCAATGTTTGTTCATCAGTATACAGCTGCCGGTTTTACTGGGTGTCCCATAGATTGTGGCAACTCTCTACATAATTTCACTGCAAGAATCCATGCTGTGATGTAGAGTCATAGAGTCATAGGGTTATACAGCATGGAAACAGGCCCTTTGGCCCAACTTGTCCACGCCAACCAAGGTGCTCACCTGAGCTAGTCCCATTTGCCTGCATTTGGTCCATATCCCTCTAAACCTTTCCTATCCATATACTTATCCAAATGTCTTTTACGTGTCGTTTTTATACCTGCCTCATTATTATACCACTATTTTCTCTGGCAGCTCATTCCATATAAGCACCACCCTCTGCATGAAGAAGTTGCCTCTCAGGTCCCTTCTAAATATTTCCCCTCTCACCTTAAACCTATGCCCTCTAGTTTTTGGTTCCCTTTCCCTGGGAAAAAGACTGTGTGCATTCACCCTGTCTATGCCTTTCATGATCTTATATGCCTCTGTAAGGTTACCCTGTCTCCTACACTCCAAGGAATAAAGTCCTAGCCTGCCCAACCTCTCCCTATAACTCAGGCCCTGGAGTCCTGGCACCATCCTCGTAAATCAGGCCAAGTCAGTCAATGATCACTCACAGCTGAAGGGCAGTGGATAAGGGCGTAGGGAGACATCTCACCCTCTTTTCTGTGTTATCCCTCACTTCCATGGCAACCTTCTCTTCAGCTCTCGCTCTGGTGCCGTGGGGGTGAGGACTTCTTTATGGCTGTGATTCTCTTCCAATAGTGCAGCAGATGTGATCCCTGAAGGCAGCTGCTTTTGGGAGCTGTGCTGGTGAAGTTTTATGTTCAATTCTGAGTGAGAAGCACCCACACAAGAAACTTTATGCAGCCAGCATAATCAATAGCCTCACCCACCCCAGACATTCTCTCTTCTCCCCTCTCCCATTGGGCAGAAGATACAAAAGCCTGAAAGCATGTAGCACCAGGCTCAAAGACAGCTTCTATCCCGCTGTTAAAAGACTATTGAATGATTCCCTAGTACGATAAGATGGACTCTTGTCCTCACAATCTACCTCATTATGACCTTGGACCTTATTGTCTATCTGCACTGCACTTTCTTTGTAGCTGTTAAACTTTATTCTGCTTTCTATTATTGTTTTACCTTGTACTCCCTCAATGCACTGTGTAATGAATTGATCTGTATGAATGGTATGCAAGACAAATTTTTCACTGTACCTCGGTACATGTGACAATAATAAACCAATTCCAATTTGTGGCAGTTTCCCAATTCAAGTTCAAGTTTATTGCCATAGGCATACATACACATGCTATAAATGCCATGAAAATTAGCTTTTTACTGCAGCAGCACAGTACATTATAAACCTGACAAATGTAAGTTAACATAAACTTAAATTAGCATAAATTATACATAACTTACACATGCACAAAAATGAACAACCAAATAAACATAATGACACTAGTGCAAATTGAGAGAGAGAAAAAGAAAGTAGTCTGAGGTAGTGTTAGGGTTTCTCTGGTCAGTTCAAGAACCTGATAAATTAATTGGTAAATTGGTTTATTGTCACATGTACTGAGGTACAATGAAAAGCTTTGTTTTGCATGCCATCCATACAGATCATGTCATCACATCAGTAAATCGAGGTAGTACAAGGGAAATGCAATAACAAAATGCAGAATATAGTGTTACAGTTGCAGAGAAAGTGCAGTGCAGGCAGACAATAAAGTGTAAGGCAATGATGAGGTGGATTGTGAGATCAAGACTTCATCTTATTGTACAAGAGGTATGTTCAATAGTATTATAACAGTGAGATAGAAGCTGTCCTTGAGCCTGGTAGTACATGCTTTCAGGCTTTTGTATCTTCTGCCCAATGGGAGAGGGGAGAAGAGAGGATGTCCGGGGTGAGGAGGGAGGGGGATCTTTAATTATGTTAGCTGCTTTACTGTGGCAATGAGAAGTATTGACAGAGGCCATGGAGGGCAGACTGGTTTTCAGTGGGTGATGGCAGTGGGGAAGAAGCTGTTGTTGAACCTTAAGGTGTGAGTCTTTAAGCTCCTGTACCTCCTGCCTGATGGCAGCAATGAGAAGAGGGCATGGCCCGGATGGTGGGGTTCCCTGATGATGGATGTTGCCTCCTTGAGATATTGCCTCTTGTACATGTCCTCGATGGTGGGGAGAGCTGCATCCATGATGGAAGTGGCTGAGTCCACCACACTATGTAGCCTGTTGTTTTCCTGTGTATTGGAGTTTCCATACCAGGCTGTGATGCACTCAGTCAGAATGCTTTCCACTATCCTTGTTGGTCATCCAGTTGGACACCCAGGCTACTACCAGCTCCCATAAAGTGCATTAAAAGAGGGTGAATTCTAATTTCTTGGCACATATTTACCCCTCTTTGGAGACTATTGATGTGCAGGAATATGTTCACCAGCATCTCAGGCGATGCTGAAACAGTTAATATTGATTTATTCAAACGCACATAAGATGGTTTCTTTCAGGAGGGTTGGGATGTAACAAGTGAGTAACTGGAGTCATGCTGTTTGGTAAGTATAGTGTGCGAAGGAGCAGAGTCAAATCCAAGCCTGTTCCATGATTCAGTTAGATCACTGGTCACTGTAAGTTGCTCTGACTGTACCTGAATGACAAAAGAATCAAAGGAGAGCTGATAGGCATGTGAGAGGGAATAAGATGCAGAGGTATATGGAAATGAAGAGGGGAAATGGACTGATGGGATTGCTCCATTGCGAACCAGTATGGACTTGATGGGCTGAATGTATCTCCTTCTGCACCATAGTAAGAAGGATTGATCAACAACAGAAACCTCTGGAAATATCAGCTCAAGTGGCATCTTTCTGTCACATGACCACCAGACCCATAGTGGGTGAACCAGACAGATTGTGATTTCTTTTGCCTTGCACTTTCTAAACTCCGATACAAGCAACTTGCTCTAAGCCTTTGAATTACCCTCTTGAATTACAGTGGTACTCGGCATGTCCTTTTCCTTGACCATGGTCACATGTACCTTTTATGGCCACACAACTTATTATGATCTCAAGGCCTCAATGCGCGGCCACCCCATTAGGTGAGTGGTCTACAGGCAGCAAAGCCCAAGATCCTACCTTGTGTTTCAAGCTGTCATCAAGTGGAAAAGCCGGATACAAAGAGTATCTGGTCCCTCAGCTCAGTGCAATACGACACTGTGAGCAGTAGTCGAGTGCAGGGCAGAGCATGAGGTCAGAGGGCACACATCTGCCCTCCAACACATTGCAATGCACGTGTGGAAGTATGGAAGGGCTGAACTGCATGTAATGTTTCCTTGTCAGGTCTCTTCCAAACTCTCAGCAAACAGGTAGTAGTATTTGGGCCATTGTGAATCATTAACATGGATATGTTAGCTCCATATTACCCCATATAAAACTTCTCTAATGTTAGCGGTAGCTCAGTTGGCAGCATTCCTACTTGTGAGTTCAAACATCCCCCTACGTACTCAAGCATAAAATTTTGGTTAGACCACATCTGGAGTACTGTGCGCAGTTTTGGTCACCACATTACAGGAAGGATCTGGAGGCTTTGGAGAGAGTGAAGAAGAGGTTCACCAGGGTGTTGCCTGGATTAGAGAGTATTAACTATGAGGAGAGTTTGGACAAACTTGCATTGTTTTCTCTAGAGCGGCAGAGACTCTGGGGTGACCTGATGGAAGTATATAAAGTTACGAGAGGCACAGAGAGGGTAGATAGTCAGAGTCTTTTCTCCAGGGTGGGAATGGCAAATGCTGGAGGTCATAACTTTGAGGTGAGAGGGGGAAAGTTTAAAGGAGATTTATGTGGCAAGTTTTTTACACAGATAGTGGTAGGTGCCTGGAATGCACAGCCAGTGGAAGTGATAGAAGCAAATATGATGGTGTCATTTAAGAGGCATTTAGACAGGCAGGCAGGGAATGGACGGATGAGGATCATGAACATACAGACGAGTTTTAATTCAGCGTCGTGTTTGGTACAGACATCATTCTATGTTCTATGTTCTCTGTTCATAATGTTTCAGCTGACAGCCCACTCCAACACTGAGGAAGTGCTGCATTGCTGGAGGTGCTGTCATTAGGGTGTAATCTTACTCCCGTGAACCCATGATTATAAGGGATCTTGTTGTATATTGCGATCAACAATTCTCTGGTCATTATTGCATTGCTATTAGAAAGACTTTGCTGTGCACAGATTAGCTGCCATGTTTCCATTGTTACAAAGTGTCTAACGGGTTATAAAACACTTTGGGCAGTCCTGAAAGGGAGAGCAGAGGTGCTGCACAATACAAATTATATTTTCTCTCACCAGTAATCTAATGGAAGGTGAAACCCAACTTCCTCTGGGAGGGGAGGAGGTTGTGGAGCTCTGCAAAGAGCTGCTTGTCTTTCTTTTAACAAGTGAGGACTGCAGGATAGTCTTTCATCAGATCAAAGGTTGTTGTATCCGATGTAACATTTCAAGGGTGCAAAAACAATTGCAGCTCTTTGCTTCTCTTTTACCATCTGCCTTGCAAAATGAGCCTATTCCCAACATCCCACTGGCACCCTCCCTCCCACCACACCACCCAAAACTGAACCTCCCCATTCTCAGTAGGCAGTGGCCAGCTTGCTTCTGCCTCAATCACTGCTCCAGTGACATCTCTGAGCGAGCACTTGGTCTTGATGCAATATTTCATAGAACAGTACAGCACAATACAGGCCCTTTGGCCCACAATGTTGTGCCAACCTTTAAACTTCGCCTAAGACTATCTAGCCCCTTCCTCCCACATTTCCCCTATTTTAAATTCCTCCATATGCTTATCTAGCAATCGCTTGAATTTGACCAATGCACCTGCCTCCACCACCACTCCAGGCAGCGCATTCCATGCCCCAACCACTCTCTGGGTAAAAAATCTTCCTCTGATATCTCCCTTCCTACCCATTACTTTAAAGCCATGCCCTCTTGTATTGTGCATTGGTGCCCTGGGAAAGAAGCGCTGGCTGTCTACTCTTATCTATTCCTCTTAATATTTTGTACACCTCTATCATGTCTCCTCTCATCGTCCTTCTCTCTGAAGAGTAAAGCCTTAGCTCCCTTAGTCTCTCCTCATAATCCATACTCTCTAAACCAGGCAGCATCCTGGTAAATCTCCTCTGCACCCTTTCCAACGCTTCTACATCTTTCTTATAATGAGGCGACCAGAACTGGACACAGTACTCCAAGTGTGGTCTAACCAGAGTTTTGTAGAGCTGCATCATTACTTTGCGGCTCTTAAATTCAATCCCATGATTTATGAAAGCTAACATCCCATAAGCTTTCTTAACTACCCTATCCACCTGTGAGGCAACTTTCAGTGATCTGTGGATATGAACCCCCAGATCCCTCTGCTGCTCCATACTACCCAGAATCCTGCCATTAACTTTGTACTCCACCTTGGAGTTTGTCCTTCCAAAGTGTACCACCTCACACTTCTCCGGATTCAACTCCATCTGCCACTTCTCAGCCCAGCTCTGCATCCTATCAATGTCCCTCTGCAATCTTCGACAATCCTCCACACTATCCATAACAAATATTTGTCTCTGTCCCAAGAGTTACCAGCAGCCAACGTTACAACAGCCTCTCACTCCTCCTTCCTCTGCTACTTAATGTAGACTGAAATTGATTAGGTTTAAAATCAAATGAAGTAGATTTCAGTGTAACGACTCACTAATCAATTTGGTCTGTGGAAGCCTATAAACTGGCACCTACTTTTGGAGCTAGTCAAATTATAGCTTCCACTATTCATTTAGTTCAAACTGTTGATCAGAATTTGCATGTATCTGCATGTCAGGAGGAGCAGAAGGAAGTTAATTGAAGCATGGATTTTCGCTGTAAAGAGAAAAACGTTGGATCAAATTGGATTGTTTGTGTTTTAACAGTTAGTGAAATAATGTTTAACATGAATGTTTGCTAACTTGTGTTTGTATAGCACCTTTAAAGTAGCTAACATGTCCCAAGGCATGTCACAGGAGTGAACTCAAGCAAAATGTGATATCGAGGCACACAAGACAATGTTAGGGCACTTGATTGCTTTTAAAATATCTTTAAAGTGGTAGGGAGGTGGAAAGCTTTCAAGAGGAAGTTCTAGAGCCCAGGAAACTAGCGACAGAGGCAAGAAAACTGTGAGTGCACAAGAGGCTGAAAGTGGAAGGGAGCAGGGATCACAGACAGCTGTGGAGCACAGGAGGGTTACAGACAGAGGGGTTTGAGAAAAATGAAGCCTTTGTTTTAAATGAAATGTGATATTACAGCCAACACTTTCACCAACTTGTTCTCTCAAGCTGTCCTTTTATTTGTGACAAACTTGCAATAAAAAAAACCAAGAGAAACAAGGCACAATATTTTTAAATATTTAACATTCCCACTTGCAGCACTCTGAGTTGGGGTTAATATGATAAAATGGCACTGAGGTTAAGGATCAGCAAAGCAGCAGGAGGGGCTGAATGGACTAATCCTACCATTGTTTCTCATGCTCTTTATGTCCTGATGAATGAGTTAACAAGCTCTCAGGATTGAAATTATAGCTAAGTGAAATGTCCGAGCAGGAAACACTGAACTATTAATTATTAAAGCCAGCCTAGATCCAAATCTTGCAGAAGGAGGGGTTGCTTCTGTCAACAGCATCCCTGCAAACCCACAATTTTATGCAAAGCAGCTGTGGCTTCGATGATTCTGCTCTCAACTCCGAGACCCAAGATTCTGTGTCCAAATCCCACTCCGGTGACTTGAGTATAGTAGTCTCGGAGGATGTTCCAGTGGAGGGCAATGTTACAGGAAGTGCTGCCTTTGGATGAGGCATTAAACTGAGGCAACAAACAAGATGCTGGAAGAACTCAGCGGGTCAGGCAGCATTTGTGGGCGAAAATGGACAGTCGACGCTTTGGGTCAAGACCCTTCATCTGGTCTGAAAGATAGAGGAGAGATAGCCAGTATAAAGAGGTGAGGGGAAGGGGTGGTGCAAACGCTGGCAAGTGATAGGTGGATCCAGGTGAGAAGAGGTGATAGGCAGATGGAGGCGAGAAGAATGGAAATAGCGACAGAGGCTGGGAGGCGATAGGTGGAGCCTGCTGTCTATCTCCCCTCTATCTTTCAGCCAGATGAAGGATCTCGACCTGAAATACAGAGGGTCCATTTCCCTCCACAGATGCTGCTCGACCTGCTGAGTTCCTCCAGCATCTTGTTTGTTGCTCCAAGGTTCCAGCATCTGCAGTCTCTTGTGTCTTCATTAAACCGAGGCCCTGTCTGCTCTCTCAGGTGGAAGTAAATGACCACCTTTTGAAGAAGACTCAGGGTGCTAATAACAATGATATTAAAGTAACCTTGTCATTATCACATTGTGGGAGCTCTCTGTGCAAAAACTGGCTCCTGCATTTCCTACATTACAGAATTGATTTGTTTACATTATTGATTGTGGTTTTTGATGAAGTTTAAAATCTCAAGATCTATCTCATTGTTTGGGGGGATCTAAACTGATTGTGGTGAATGATTTTGGAAGCTACCTCAGTGGCTAAAGTGCTCGATTAGCTTGATATTTCCTTCAGATCCTATTCAGATCCACCTGAGATGGTTCCGCCTGGGGCTCAGAGGTTGGTACTAACGTTAAGCCTTATTTAAGATAATTTCCTGTGTTTTTGTGGGTGTAAACGACTGGAAAATGTTTTTTCTTCCCACTTTGGAATGATGTGAAAGGCACTGTATGAGTCCAAAGATTTCTTTCCTTTTTAACTGGAAGAATGCAGCCAAGTCAGAGGCAAACTGAAAGGGTTGTCATAAAGCAAACCTCAAGTATGCAGTCTAACTCCACTGCAGCAAGCACACATGCAACGATACAAAAGGCAAAGTCATTGAGGTGTCTAAGAAGAGAGGCCATAGAGTTAAGGTAAGGGGTATGAGGTTTAGAGGGATTCGGGAGGAATTTTTCACATAGACAGTCTGGAATGTGCTGCCTGAAGAGGTGGAGGAGGCAGAGATTCTCACGACATTTAAGAAGCATTTAGACAAGTACTTGAATTGCCAAGGCATAGAAGGCTACAGACCTAATGTGGGTAAATGGGATTAGTGTAGGTAGGTACAATGACTGGCCGATATGATGGGCCGAAGGGCCTGTTTCTATGCTGTATGACTCTGCGACTCTATGATTCTATGAGTTGTGTCCATATTCTGTAATTGTAACACTATATTCTGCACTCTGTTGTTGCTTTTCCCTTGTACTATTTCAATATACTGATGTGATGAAATGATTTGTACGGATGGCATGCAAAACAAAATTTTTCACTGTACCTCTGTACATGTGACAATAATAAACTGATTTTCCAATTTATACTCACTCATTTTTCATAGTTACCAAATAATCATCTCAAGTCACAGGTTTTTGGTCACATACTCAAACCCAGGTCACTGTCCAGAAAGTACTTGAAGTGCTTGTCAAATCAGGCCGCATCTATGGAGAGAGGGACACAGTTAGAGCTTCTGGTGGATGACCTCTGCATCTCTCCAATTCTCCTTCCACAGATGTTGCCAGACTGGCTGACTCTTTCCAGCACATTTTTTTCCAGAGTCCCAGAATCTGCAGGGTTTTGCTTCAGGACACTGCGATCTACAGTATTGTCTGTGCATCTAAACCCGAGCAATTTAAAGTTATACTCAGATTTCCTGGCGACTTCATTCAAACACACTCAAAGTAAGATCAGCATGAACAGCTGGAGTCCCAGGAAGCAGCAACAATTAAACTTTTGATTCCTCAAGTATAGAAGTTCCAACTCTTGCCTGCATGCTGGGCTCATGTGTTTAAGAATTTGCAGTCAGCCAACTCTTCAATTTTTAATGTGATATATCACAAAAAAGGCTTTAAAAGATACATGGAAATACAAAGCACTCCTGAACAAGGATGAATTTAAAGAGAATCACTCAAAAAATTGTAAATAGAAGAGCACAGGAATGATTTTCAATTCTTGCTGTGTCTGTATATCTGATAGAATTTTGGAGACAGGTTCCAAGCTTAACAAGAAATATTACAGAAAGCAGAACAGTGGAAGAACTGAGTGGTTCAAGTACCATCTGTGGATGCAAAGGGTGTGTCGACATTTCGGGTCGAGACCCTGAATCATTAGTCCTGATGCAGAGTCTTGATCCGAAATGTTCACTTACACCTTTTGCCTCCACAGATACTGCTTGACTCACTGATTCTTCCAGCGTTCTGTTTTTCATTCCAGATTCCAGCATCTGCAGTCTCTTTTATCTTCGAGAGACGTTACAGCCTCTGAAGAGGTGCATTAAGATTGGATTAAGATTCGGGTCGAGACCCTTCATCTGGTCTGAAAGGTAGAGGAGAGATAGCCAGTATAAAGAGGTGAGGTGAAGGGGTGGTGCAAACGCTGGCAAGTGATAGGTGAATCCAGGTGAGAAGAGGTGATAGGCAGATGGAGGCCAGAAGAATGGAAATAGCGACAGAGGCTGGGAGGCGATAGGTGGAGCCTGCTGTCTATCTCCCCTCTATCTTTCAGCCAGATGAAGGATCTCGACCTGAAATACAGACGGTCCATTTCCCTCCACAGATGCTACTCGACCCGTTGAGTTCCTCCAGCATCTTGTTTATTGCTCCAGATTCTCTCAAGTTTACTCTCTTAATTTTAAACCATTCCTTCTTGCCCGTCTGTTTAATTTCTTCCACCAACAGCTGTGTTAATGCTCCCAGCAGCCAGGGTGATCCTTCAGTGAAGTATTTTGTAACTGGTGCCACAGGTTTGCGAAAGAAATGGGTGGAAAATAGAAACTGTTGCGACTCTAATGAGATGACACCGCCGTCATAGACACTGCAGTGCCAATTATTCTGCTACAGTAGATGTGGGCTATTCATATTGAAATGACTGCAATCCATTATTGTTTACCAATACTTGTTAAGAAGACTTACTAATCATTTTACAACAACAACTTCATTTTTAAAGTCCCCTTCAAGTAGAAAAATGTCCAAAGGCAGTTCACAGGAGAATATTGCCTACCAGTTGAGTGCATTAAGACCTCGGATTGGAGGGCTGTGACTAGCAATGTCCCACAGGGATCAGCTCTGGGACCTCTACTTTTCGTGATATTTATTAATGACTTAGATGAGGGGGTGGGAGGGTGGGTTAGCAAGTTTACAGGTGACACAAAGATCGATGGTGTTGTGGATAGTGTGGAGGGCTGTCGAAGCTTACAGAAGGATATTAATAGGATGCAGAGCTGGGCTGAGAAGTGGCAGATGGAGTTCAATCCAGAGAAGTGTGAGGTGGTACACTTTGGAAGGACAAACTCCAAGGCGGAGTACAAGGTAAATGGCAGGATCCTGGGCAGTGTGGAGGAGCAGAGGGATCTGGGGGCTTCATATCCACAGATCACTGAAAGTTGCCTCACAGGTGGATAGGGTAGTTAAGAAAGCTTATGGGATGTTAGCTTTCACAAGTCTTGGGATTGAGTTTAAGAGCCGCAAAGTAATGATGCAGCTTTACAAAACTCTGGTTAGACCACACTTGGAGTACTGTGTCCAATTCTGGTCGCCTCATTATAGGAAGGATGCAGAAGCTTTGGAAAGGGTGCAGAGGAGATTTACCAGGATGCTGCCTGGATTAGAGAGTATGGATTATGGAGCTATGGCTTTACTCATTGGAGAGAAGGAGGATGAGGGGAGACATGATAGAGCTATACAAAATATTAAGAGGAATAGATAGAGTGGACAGGCAGCTCTTCTTTCCCAGGGCACCAATGCTCAATACAAGAGGGCATGACTTTAAGTTAATGGGTGGGAAGTTCAAGGGAGATGTCAGAGGGAGGTTTTTCACCCAGAGAGTGGTTGGTGCATGGAATGCACTGCCTGGGGTGGTGGTGGAGGCTGATACGTTGGTCAAATTCAAGAGATTGTTAGATAAGCACATGGAGGAATTTAAAATAGAGGGATATGTGGGAGGAAGGGGTTACATAGTCTTAGGTGTGGTTTGAAGGTCGGCACAACATGGTGGGCCAAAGGGCCTGTATTGTGCTGTATTGTTCTATGGTTCTATGGTTCTATTAATCCAGTTGAGGCACTTGGCAGTTTTGTGCAAAGAACCCTAGTGGTGAAGTTCCACTGCGTGTGTGACTCATGGTGTTGTTCCCAAGAGGCTTGTGCACACCCAGGCTTCTTCCCCACTTTCTGCCATTATTGAGGAGCTGATGAGGGAAAAAGGCAAAGTCAAGTTTATTGTCATATGCACAAGTAAATATATGTACAGGTCCAATGAAAAATTTACTTGCAGCAGCATCACAGGCACATAGCATCATATAAGCAGCATTCACAAGAAAAACGTAAATTAAACATAAATTAAACACAATTTTTACAAGAAAGAACACAATTAGAACAAAATCCATTTTCGTTCAAAGTGATCAAAGTGGTCATACTGTTGCTATATTGAGGTAGTGATTAGGATTGTGCCGGTTGGTTCAAGAACTGAATGGTTGAAGGGAAGTAGCTGTTCTTGAACCTGGTGGTGTGGGACTTCAGGCTTCTGTACCTCCTGCCCGATGGTAGCTGTGAGAAGATGGTATGGCCCAGATGGTGGAGATCTTTGATGATAGATGTTACCTTGAGGAGGATGAGGGGTATCTAGACAGCATTGGGATATGGAGAGAAGATCACAGGGTGGGTAGGGGATTGGCCGGAGGGAGAATCTGTCCTGGGTTAGGGTGGGGTTGACAGGGTGGTAGTTAGGGATCAGGATCAGACCTGGGAGGCAAACATTTGGGTCCTGAGGGGTTGCTAGTTGGTGGGACCAAACATTGACAATAGGACCTGCCTGGAAGGCAACAAATACCTCGGACTCCTTGACTGTGAACAAGTCGTAATGATGTTGAAGTAGGACTCAGCCTGCATGTTATGGCCTGCTGCAGTGTGTGAGGCACCTGTTTTAAGAGGTTGCATTACCAGAATGTTAATCAGGTTTGCCTTATAAAATACATTCATGAGGCATACAGAGTTTTCACTCGAGCTATGGAATGAATACCTTTGCCCTGGTGCATGAGGCAAGGAGCTGGCCTGATTTATTATAGAGGGACTGTTAGCTGGCTGGAAAAGATCAAGGCCATCTGGGCACCTTGCAGTATTTCTGGAGGTGAAAGCGTAGTCTACCCTTTTCTAAGCCTTGTGTTGAAAATCATTGTTTTTTCTCTTTAAATTAAATGTTGAGAGCAAAAAGCACACAGCAGAAAGTAAATTCATTCTATTCAATGACAAACTGATCCTTTTTCTAAAAATAAACTTCTGCATCAATCTGGGTTGCCCTTTTAAGTGAATGACCAACTATAGACAAGCTGACTTTGTGAGAAATGGCTCTCATTGAACTCTGAAGCTCTGAAATCCATTGCAGCTCTGCCTGTCCCTGGGTAATTTCTACTTCGTGCATTCACTTTCCTGAAGTTTCTTTACATTTCCCTGATTTGTCTTAAAATAAAAACAAAGCCTTGCCTTTAAGAAGAGATGGTTGTTTGTCAGTTGCTGGGTGTATAGTGATAATGAAAGCTAATTTAAACTCTTTTTCTTGAGACTTGCCCTACTTGGTGCCACATGGAAAGGACATTGTATTTATATAATGCCCCAAGATGCCCTAAGTCACTCCATAGTCAATGAAGTACTTTGAAGCTGTCATTGTTACTGGATATAGGAAATGCAGCAGCCAGTCGAATGATTTTATGACAATCTGATACTTTCACGGTCATTCTTAATGTGCCAGTTTTTTACTTCCAGCCTTTAAATAAAATCTGAGTTCAGATTCTCAAGGTTGGATTTGAATTTTCTGGATCATTAGTCTGGTAATTAAGTGACTACGTTACTGCACTCTTGGTCTGCATATAAGGCACTTTCAGCAGGTAGAGCAGTTGAAATCACAGAACCCTGCAGCATAGGAAAGGTCTATTCAGCCCACTAAGCTTGTGCTAGCCCTTTGAAACATCCGTCCAGTAATTTTCACGAACCCATTCTCTTCTACCATCTTTACCTTTGCAAGAACTTTCCCTTTGCAGGTCACTGTTGATTGTGCTTCCAATGCCGTGGGGCAAGAGGAGCTCCAGATCCCTGTGGTAATAATCCCTAGCCAACCTCAGGTCGCACAACACAGTGCATGCACTCTCTCAATTTTAAACCATTCCTTCTTGCCCGTCTGTTTAATTTCTTCTGCCAACAGCTGTGCTAATGCTCCCAGCAGCCAGCGTGATCCTTCAGTGAAGTATTTTGTAACTGGTGCCACAGGTTTGTGAAAGAAATGGGTGGAAAATAGAAACTGTTGCGTCTCTAATGAGATGACACCGCTGTCATAGATACTGCAGTGCCAATTATTCTGCTACCGTAGATGTGGGCTATTCATATTAAAATGACTGCAATCCATTATTGTTTACCAATACTTGTTAAAAAGACTTACTAATCATTTTACAACAACAACTTCATTTTTAAAGTCCCCTTCAAGTAGAAAAATGTCCAAAAGCAGTTCACAGGAGAATATTGCCTACCAGTGACTGATTTCGAGGGTCTTCATGGTTTTGATTGAGATTTTCTCGGCTGAACAAACACCTGCTGCAGGGAATAACTGGAGTGAGCAGGACGGTGGTGGGAGTATGGGGAGAAAGTGAGATCAATGCGGAGAGAACTGACGATTGATGGGAAGGGGGAACAAGGAGTAAATCAGGAGTAAAGCAAGGCAGGGTTAATTGGTAAGAGGTGGAGCCTGGGGCAATAGAAGCACAATAAGGACTGAGATTTGGTGAATACTTCGTTGTGAGCAAGTGGGGGACAATATAGTGGAGCTGAATTAGATGTCCTCTGAAAGCAGGGCCAAGCATTGGGATGCGCTATTAACCCATGCCCATTGACTCCAACATTGGCTGCATGCTAATTTTATGCTGTTTGTTAATTGCAAGGTCCCAGTACTACCTATGCTTTTGATTGGCTGGTCACATTAGTGAGGGTGTCCAATCTCATGGATTATAGAGACCCCTTAACAGGGAGGTGAATTGCTGCTGAACCCATTGGGATGCTCCAGGGTTTCCAGGCAAATGTCCGCTGTGGGTGAAACTACATTGTTCACGCACCACCTGGACATCAATGACTGGGTGTACTCCTCACTGACAGCAGAGTGTGGAGTTGACATGGTACATCGGCAGAGGTATGTGGGTGTAGTTAAAGGCTTCCTGTCCCATGGGACCAGCCTCACATCCTGGAGGAGGCATCTGTTCTCTCTCCCTGCTGTTGAAAGATAGTGAAAAACAGTAGCTGTCTTTGATTAGCAAGCCATGGTGACCTCCCTTATGCAACGGGGGATGACAAGCTGCAAGATATTGCAAGCACTTCAGGACTGGCCTGAAAGAAAAAGTGGTTTAAGACTATGATGGCCTTAATATGGTCCTTGCCTTGCTCTAGGGTTGCATTATGGCTGTAGATATCAGCGAGGAAGCCCTGCATGAAGTGCAGACGTCTCCTATATTAGTTCTTGCTGACATTCAGGTACGGGAGCATCCTGAGTGTTATGATCTCCTGCTGAGACATTTTCTCCACTCCTCCTCCCCCCCCCTCCTCACAGATTGTCCTACTCTGCACAGCCTCTGCTCACCACCCAAGTCATGGGGTGCTGCAAGGAAAAAGCTGCCAATGCCCGGGTCTGGAAGCATTGCCATAAGCAAGGCATCCTCCGGCACATGCCATACCTCTCTCTGGAGATCTTTGCAGTGAAGCAACTGTTAAAACACTAACCACTTATAGAATTGTAGCTGCAACAAAGGAAGCAACCCGTCACTGAGCTGCAGGCAGTTGATCCTTTTAAGTAATGCTGGGTTGGACTTAGCATTAGGACCTTTAAATAGTGCTGAGCAGGACTCTTTCATGTTGCTCAACAAATGCTCAGCTTTACCAAGCTGAGAAGGTGCATGCTGGGGTGCTGAGCTCCGAATGGTGATATCATTGTCTAATAGCATTTGCATAGACCTACTTTGCATGCTTCTGACAGACATTATCTCATGCTCTCTACTCTGTTCACCAGGAGGTTGTTGTAAGGTGAATTAGAACAGGTGTGAGAACATCCATCCAAGGTTATTTTGTTTCTCAAATTCCACCCATGATATCCAAATGATGGACGGAACTGATACCAGCTTTATGCCCAGTGAGTCATCAGCTTAACATCAGATCAGTATTGACCCAGTATCCAGTAGCCAAGCTGCAGTCATAGGCCCCAGTCGCTACTCCATCTATTTATTGATCCTTGATTAACACAACAGCCTTCATTTCCGTATAAATCCATTATGAAACCACATAATGGAATCTCTCCAACCTTAAATCAGATTTCCTACTGATGAGATCTGCTCCGATGGTTTATGAATGTCTCAATAATTGGATACTGAGTGACGGGCTTTGAACCATGGGAAGAAAAATGGCTTCAAGAATAAGAAAGAAGAAAACTGAAACATTGGGACAAATTGCAAGCGGCCCCTTCTTCCCCGGCTCGATTAGATGTTACAGGAACTTTCTCTTTGAAGTCTAGAGTGCACCACTCAACACTTCTGGTTTATCATATGACTTAATTGCTCTCTACTTTTGAGAGTGACTGCTTTCAAGTATAAGCTTGTCCACCTGGCAGAGACTGCCTGATACTTGATCTGTACCTTGTCATGGTAGATGGATCAGGATGAACAAAGGGCCGGTGCGAGATGATGGAGGAGGGAGACAGTCCCTTGTCAGTACCTCGGAGTTAGCAGACTGCAGGTTCAAGTCTCAGGAGACACTCCAGTGCAGTACTGGGGAAGAGTTGCATTGTCAGAGGTGCTGACTTTGCCAGTCATTGAGAGATACTGCAGGGAAAGAGGCCCTTCAGCCCATCAAGTTCGTGCTGACGGTCAGCCATTCATTTTTACACTAATCCTACATTCATCCCTTTTATTCTTCCAACATTCCCATCAACTCCCCCCAGATTCTACCACTCACCTACACACTAGGGGCAATTTACAGTGGCCAATTAACCTACCAACCAGCATGTCTTTGGGATGTGGAAAGAAACCAGAGCACCCGGAAGAAACCTGCACGTTCACAGGGAGAACATACAAACTCAGACAACAGTGGAGGTCAGGATCGAACCCAGGACACTGGAGCTGTGAGGCAGCGGTTATATCATCTGTGCCACTGTGCCTCACCATTTCAGATGATGAACTAGACCGAGAACCCAGCTTTAATCCAGGTGGGTGGAAAAGACCCAAAGATCAGTTATCCAGGTTAATATTTATCTCTTGATCAGCATTAATAATGCACAGGTTATCTGATTGCTGTTACATTGCTCGTTGTAGGATCTTGCTATGTTCAACTTGGCTGCTCCAATTCTACACTTCAAAAACACTTCAATAGTTATAAATTGTATTGGGGCCTCCTTAGATGGAGGTGAAAGAAACCACATAAATGCAAGTTTTTCTTGCATCTTCTTAAACTTTCCCAAACAGGGTGAAGCATCTCACTACCGAGCAGCTTCCACAGAGCTTAGAGCAAGAACCTCAGCAGTTCTGAAAGGCATGCAGCCATTCCTGGTCTTGAGAAGCTTGGCTGGCTTCACCGTGAACTACACATTATTGAGCTTATCCGCACACTAACATCCTATGATCTGATAGAATTCCCACAGTTCCAATATTCTGGCACAATGCTTTTAGTTCCCAATCCCAGCTATTATAAAAAAGCTGTTCCAATTTGATTTGCTTCAGTCTGCAGGCTTATAGATAAACCCATCTGTAGTTCTGCTTGGACTGAACGTGCAACTAATTGACAACAAATATCCATGTTTTTATGTTATCAGCTGCTACTAAATTTTCTGGTCAAATTTTACCTGTCATCCTGAAATATAAAAGTACATTTACTGCAAATCTCATCCATCACCAATAAATACATTTCCTTTTTTAATATCCTGTAGGGTGCAGGAAGTTAGTATTCATATCAGAAAAGTTATAGAATGACAGAAAATTAATTCTTAAAAGAAATAGACTGAAACCAGAGGGAGAGGAGAGAAAGGTCCTGAGAGGGAGAATTTGAATGACAATCAGAGTGGGGTTGAGCCAGTTGAAGCACAGAGCAATGACTGGTTAGCAATTATATTTTGCCCAGTGCCTACTCCCCCCCCCCTCCATTATATTTGATCTCCCTCTGATTGGCAATGGTTTGAATTTAAGATCTCACCTTAGTATTCAGCTCCATCTATGACCTCTCCTTATCCCTATCTGTAACCTCCACCAGCCCTCAAACCCCATGAGATCTTTCCACTCATCCAGTATTTGCACCTTGCCCACATCAGATTTAATTGTTCCAACAGATGACCATGATTTCAGCTGCACAACTGATGGAAAAGTATGGTTTACAGGGGTATGGGCCAAATGTTGGCAAATGGGACTAGCTTAGATAGGCATCTTGGTCAGCACAGGTGAGCTGGGCTGAAGGGCCTGTTTCTGTGCTGTATCACTATGAATCAATAATCTATAAACCCCTCCCTAAAATTCTCCACCTTTGTATTGATATCAGGGAAATAGAGTCATAAAGCTATACAGCATGGAAACAGGCCTTTGGTCCAACACATCCATGCTGATCAAAATGTCTCATTTACCTGCACTTGGCCCGTATTCCTCTAAACCTGTTCTATCCAGATACCTGTCTAAATGTCTTTTAAACGTTGTAATTGCACCTGCCTCAACTGCTTCCTCTGGCAGTTCGCTCCATATACCCACCACACTCTGCATTGAAAAGATGCCCCTCAGATCCCCTTTACATCTTTCCCCTTAAAACCATGTCCTCTGGTGTTAAACTCTCCTACCCTAGGAAAAAGTCTGTGACCGTTCATCTTATCTATGTCCCTCATGATTTTATAAACCTCTGTAAGGTCACCCCTCAGCCTCCTGCACTCCAGGGTAAAAATGTCCCAGCCTGTCCAGTCTCTCCTTATAACTCAAGCCTTCCAGTCCTGGAAACATCCTCATTCCTTAAAGTTTCCCACCTGATCCTAATACAGTATATTTTATGATATAGTGACAAATTTTGTTTGATTGCACCTCAGTGAAATGTCTTTGCATGTTTCACCATGTAACGTCTCCCTATGAGTGCAAATTTTCTTGTGTATTGTCTAGTGGACTAGCTGATTGTCTAGTGGACAGGAAATATTTGCTACTGCTCTCTGTCACCTGTAAGTCTATATTTTGGAAATGTCTATTGACTGAAGGTTAGAATTACATGGGTTAATGTAAATTTGGTCAAAGTAAGGGTAGATGGGGGGTGGGGGGGTGGGTGAAAATACTGATTTGGCCTTATGGACCATTTACAAGGAAGCCATATAAGTATTTGAGGGAGAAAGCTTCTTACTGATAGCATTAGTTAGATTCGCAAGGTGGCTGGAGATACCACGTTGACCGATGATAATTCCTTAGCGCTGTTTATTTCAGTGTTACCATTAAAAATTCACTTTTCATTATGAAAAGTGAAAAAATTTATTTTGGGTTGTTCCATATCACTTCAGAAATTTTTCAAGGCTCTCGCTGGGACCATTTCTCTGCCAGGCACACATCGGGTGACATCATTTCCAGTGCTGCCAGGGAAATAAACCTAGATAGCTGTGAAGGTGACCACTGTTGGTCACAGCCAGGATTCTTGGTTTTATGAGCACTGTGCTGGACTGGTATCCCACCACTGATGTCAGCGTCCAGTCCTACAATGGCCTCTGATGGTTGACCCTGCTCACCCAGTGCCCCAATCCTCTACAGACTGAGACAGCACTCCCACCACCACACCACCCCCTCCTCCCGTGCACACCCCACCAACCCCATCCTCCATTGGTCAAAAACACTGTCAAAAGTCCTAAGACTCATAGAGTTATACAACACAGAAGCAGGCTCTTCGGCCCACTGAGTCTGTGCCAACTTCAAACCACACTAATCCAGTGTTAATCCCATTCTTATTCTCCCTACATTCTCATCAACTCCACTCCCCCCACCCCCAGATTCTACCACTCACCTACACACCGAGGGCAATTTACAGTGACCAATTAATCTACTAACCCGCATATCTTTGGGATGTGGGAGGAAACCAGAGCACCCAGAGGAAACCCACGTGGCCAGGGGGAGAGCGTGTAAATTCCACACAGACAGCATCCAAGGGCAGGATCGAACCTGGATCACTGGAGCTGTGAGGCAGTGACTCTACTAGCTGCACCAGTCTCCTCAAGTGAGTGTAGAAGCTTCCTTAGCACTATTTTAAAAAGAAGAAGGAGTTTATCCTTGTGCACTGGGCAATATTCATGCCTTAACCAACATCACTGAGAGAAGGTGATCTGGTCACTATTACATTACTGTGGGAGCTTGCTGTGCATAAATTGTGGCTGGGTTTCCTAGATTACAACAGGCAACATTTCATTGACTACAAAATGCTTTGGGAGATCCAAAGGTTTCACTGGATGCACATTCTTATCATTCTTTCTTGTGAGTATTTCGCATTGACTTGAGGCAGTTTCACCTTCCCAAATAACAAGGAAAGGGAAGAGATCTTCACAAAAATAAACTAAGGCAGGTCAAATTTTGTTGGAATAACCTGAGACGAAACTGTGAGAGTTAGGGAGGTGTCCCTGGCAACAAGCCTTTAGGTAAGTAAGAGATATGAAGCTAATGGATTTTAGGGAGAGCATGAGAAGGGGCAAGGGGAAACCCAATATTTAATGTAAGTATTTCATTTAAATTTTAATTAGTTTTTCCCCTCAAATACCTCTTCACCTGCGTACAATAAGAGTGCAGAAATTCACAATGGAAAATCCTAGTTGAATGAAGTGCTTCTTAAATCTAGCTACAATTTTCCAAGTTATCCCGGGTTGAATGTGCGTTTGTGTGTGTGTGTGTGTGTGTGTGTGTGTGTGTGTGTGTGTGTGTGTGTGTGTGTGTGTGTGTGTGTGTGTGTGCGCGTACGCACTTACGTGCGTTTGTGTAGATCTTTGACTGAGTGTGTGTTGTATGTGTGGAATTATGTGTTTCTATGAGCTTCTGTGTGTTTCTGTGTATTTGAGTGTGTGTGAATTTGTGCGTGTGGTTATGTGCCTATCTGTGTGTGTGAGTGTGCATGTGTGCGCACTTATGTATGTTTGTAGGTACTTGTGTAAATTTTTGACTGTATAATTGAGTGTGTATGTTGTGTGTGTGAAATTGTGTGTTTCTGTGAGTTTGTGTGTTTGTGTATTTGAGCATGTGTAAGTTTGTGTATGTGTTATGTAAGAGTGTGTGTGGTTGTGTGTCTGTGCCAGTTTATGTGTGAGTTTGTGTCTGTGAGTCTGTGTGTTTGTGTGTGAGTGTCTGTATTTGAGTGTGCATGTGAGTGTAGGTGTATGTGTACACATGTGTGTGACTGTGTGTGCATGTGCGTGCACACACTTGCGTGTGTTTGTGTAGATCTTTGACAATGATTGAGTGTTCAAATGTATGTTGTGTGTGAAATTGTGTGTATCTGTGAGCTTGTGTGTATTTTTGTGTACTTGAGCATGCATGAGTTTGTGTGTGTGTGTGTGTGTGTGTATGCTTGTGTATGTGTCCATATGTGTGTGCACTGGGGAATTGAGAATAGAGTTGTAATTTACTGGATAAATTTCCTTATGACTCGACAATATTTATTAGATTAAAAACAGAAAATGCTGGAAAAACTCATTCAAGCAGACAGCATCTGTGAGGAGGGAAGAAGAGTTAATGTTTCAGGTTGATGATCTTTCAACAGTCTTGAGAATGAAAACAAGACAACTTTGAAGATGTGGTGGGGGAGGAGATTGGAGAAGAGGGAGTGGAGGGCCGGAGAAATTGGGTGATAGGGGGAGGGGGTGCAAGATCTAAGTCAAAGTCGAGTTTATTGTCATACGCATAAGTACATGCATGCACAAGTGTAATGAAAAACTTACTTGCAGCAGCATCGCAGGCACATAGCATCATATAAGCAGCATTCACAAGAAAAACACAAATTAAACATGAATTTAATTCAATTTTTACAAGAAGGAACACAATTAGAACAAAAACAAAACAAAGTCCATTTTAGGGCAAAGTGATCAAAGTGGTCATAGTGTTGCTAAACTGTAATGATTAGGGTTGTGCCATTTGGTTCAAGAACTGAATAGTTGAAGTGAAGTAGCTGTTCTTGAACCTGGTGGTGTGGGACTTCAGGCTTCTGTACCTCCTGCAAAATGGTAGCTGCGAGAAGATGGCATGGCCCAGATGGTGGGGATCTTTGATGATGGATGTTGCCTTCTTGAGGCAGCACCTCCTATAGATACTACCAATGGTGGGGAGGGATGTGCCTCCACTTGGGCTGAGGCCACCACTCTCTGCAGCTTCTTATGGTCCTGTACCTTCAAACGGCTGTACCAGACCATGATGCATCCAGTCAGGATACTTTCAACAGTACGTCTGTAGAAGTTTGTTAGAGTGTTTGGTGACCTCCTTAACGTCCTAAGAAAGTAAAAATGCTGGCGCGCCTTCCTTGTGATTGCATCCATGTACTGGGCCCAAGACAGGTCATCCGATATGTTAACACCCAGGAATTTAAAGCTGCTGACTCTCTCCACTGCCGATCCCCCAATGTAGACTGGCGTATGTTCGCCATCCTTCCCCTTCCTGAAGTTAACAATCAGCTCTTCAGTTTTACTGATGTTGTGTGAGAGGTTGTTGTTGTGACACCACTCAACCAGGTGACCAGCTGACTCCTCACCACCTGTGATTCGTCCAACAACAGTGGTGTCATCGGCAAATTTGTATATGGCATTGGAGCTGTGCTTAGCCACACAGTCATGTGTGTATAGAGAGTAGAGCAGGGGGCTAAGCACACAGCCTTGAGGTGCACCTGTGTTGATGATCAGCGAGGAGGAAATGTTGTTACCAATCCTCACTGATTGAGGTCTGCTGATGAGGAAGTCGAGGATCCAGTTGCAGAGGGAGGTGCAGAGGCCCAGGTCTTGAAACTTGATGATGAGTTTGGAACCCAAGTATGTGGGCATGTACCTGGCAGGAAGATCTTTGACAGCCTCGTGCTGCTCAGGGATACCATTGCCTACGTGCAGGACAGAGGGGTGAACACCTGCCTGGTCAGCTTGGACCAGGAGAAGGCCTTCGACAGGGTATCACACACGTACATGCTGGACGTGCTCTCCAAAATGGGCTTTGGGGAGGGAATCAGGAACTGGATCCAACTGCTCTACACAGACATCTGTAGCGCAGTCCAAATCAATGGGTGGGAAACAGACAGCTTCCCCATCAAATCTGGAGTCAGGCAGGGCTGCCCTCTCTCCCCTGTATTGTTCGTGTGCTGCATAGAACCCTTTGCCGAAGCCATCAGGAAGGATGAGAGCATCAGAGGTGTGACGTTGCCAGGCAGTGAGGTTACCCAGGTGAAAACCTTCCTGTACATAGACGACGTCGCCGCCTTCTGCTTGGACCCGAGGTCAGTTCTCAGATTGACCAGCATCTGCGACCAGTTTGAGTTAGAATCAGGGGCCAGAGTCAATCGCACGAAGAGCGAGGCCATGCTCTTCAGCAACTGGCCCGACCGATCCATCGTCCCCTTCACCGTCAGGCCTGACTCTCTGAAGGTGCTGGGGATCTGGTTCGGAGGGGCTGGGGCGTGCAACAAAAATTGGCGGGAGCAGATTGGGAAGGTGAAGCAGAAACTGGGACTGTGCGAATGGCGCTCCCTATCAATAACAGAGAAGAACTTGGTCATCAGGTGTGAGGTGCTCTCAGGGCTGCTGTACTTGGCACAGGTGTGGCCTGTTCCTCGCTCCTCTGGCTTGGGAATCACCGACACCATCTTCTGGTTCATTTGGGGATCCAAGATGGAGCGGGTCCGACGGGCCACCATGCACAAGTCCCTGGACAATGGGGTTAAAGGTGTCCCCAATGTCACCCTCCTCCTGATGACCACCTTCATCTGTGGCTGCATCAGGCTGTGCGTGGAACCCAAGTATGTGGACACCAAGTGTCACTACATACCGAGGTTCTACCTGTCCCTGCTGTTGTGAAGGATAGGCCTGGCCCCATGGCCACATGGCGTCCCAGTCAGCTGGACGCTGCCACACTACCTGTCCTTCGTGGAAAAGTTCTTCCAGACCAACCCCTTTGACCTCAAGTCCATCAGGCAGTGGTCAGCACGGAACATCGTGCAAGCACTGCAGGAGAAGGACTCAATGGATACTGTGGGGTGGCTCCCTGAGCAGACCGTCCAGACCATCTGGCAGAATGTCTCATCGCCAGAACTCACCAACAAGCACCAAGACCTCGCTTGGCTGGCGGTGAGAGGGGCCCTCCCAGTCAGATCCTTCCTGTATGGTTGGAGCCTCACTCCCAGCGCATGCTGCCCCCAGGAGGACTGCGCTGAGGACGAGATGGTCACCCACCTCTTTGCGGGCTGTAGGTTTGCGAGGAGGGTGTGGCAAAAGATGCAAGGGTCCCTGTCACGGTTTATCCCCAGCAGCAGCGTAACAGAGGATTTTCTGATCTACGGGCTGTTTCCGGGGACACACACAGAGACAGACATCAACTGCTGCTGGAAGGTCATCAACTCGGTGAAAGATGCTCTTTGGTCTGCCCAAAACTTGTTGGTCTCCCAGCACTGTGAGATGTCCACAGGGGAATGCTGCCGGCTGGCACATTCCAGGCTGCAGGAGTACGTGCTGAGGGACACACTGAAGCTGGGTGCAGCCAACGCAAAGGCTCAGTGGGGGAGGACTACAGTTTAGGGTTCTTCTGCCACTGGAGAGGGAGGGGCGGGGGCAGGCGAGAAAGCCCTAAATATTGTAAATACGGGACCGGGTAGCTTCCAGGGAGCCACACGTGTGGCATCGGTGCTGGGTTTTTTTATATATATAAAAAGGTAACACTAATGAATGATCTGTACAAGAATGTAAAGGTTTGCACTGTTTTATAATTGTATATAGTTTGTATTTTATTATGAATAAAGTTTATTTTGAATAAAAAAAAGATTGAGTTGAACACCGAGCTGTTGTCGATGAACTGCAGCCTGACGTACGAGTTCTTGTTGTACAGATGATCCAAGAACAGGGTGAAGAGCCAGAGAAATCGCATCTGCGGTTGACCTGTTGTGGCAGTAGGCAAACTGAAGGTGGCAAGGACTGAGATGACGTGAAAATACAGGAGAGTTATCTGGTTATCAAACAAATGTATTGTTGGTGCCGGCTATCTGATCTTGCAACTGTCTTGGCTGGGGCTTTAAATTTCTGTTTTGCATTTATTGAAAGATATTGAGTCAATCTTCCTGGTTCACCTCTCAGTGGAGTGTGTCCAGCTCACTATTTACAATGTCACCGGAGCAGGACACAATCATAACTTGCACTTGTATGGCGCCTTTAGCCTGGAGAAAATATACCAAGATGCTTCATGGGAATGTTACCAGATGAAATTTGGCACAAAGCTACATAATAAATAAGGGAAGTTTAATCAAAGAGAGTAAGGTTTAAAAGAGTAGTAGAAAGTCTGAGGGAGTTCCAGAGCCCAGAGCCCCCAGCAACTGAAACAAAGACCACCAGAGGTGAGTGACTAAACTAGGGAGAATCAGGAGGCTGGAATTGGAGTGAGAGGTGTGGGAAGAGTGGAATATAAGGAGAGGTGAGGGGGGTGGTGGGGGGGAGAGGTGAGTCCATGTGTGAATTGGATGAAAGTTTTAAACTCCTGACCTGTGCCTTGCTGGAAAGGTTTTGTGGGTGTCAAGAGGTGAGTCATTCATCTGCTACCCACTTTATCTACCTGTCCCACTCTCTTCAGTACTCTGTGAATGAGCACCCTGAGGTCTCTTGTCTTCCTCTATTCCCTCTGTTCCTGTTGTGATGCAGAGGATATTAGTTGGGAAGCTCAATGTAGGGTGAATAGGGTACTGATGTCGCTTCAGCCTGAGGTTGTGGCCAAAGCATGTGGCGACAAGGGAGAGGTGGAGGGAGCTGAAGACAACATAGAACAGTACAGCACTGGACAGGCCATTTGGCCCACGATGTTGTGCGGATCTTGATGCTAATTTATACTATATGTCTTCCTCCTGTCTATCATCCATATCCCTCCATTCCCTTCATATTCATGTATCTATCTAAATCCCTCTTAAACTCTACCAAACTGCCTGCTTCCACTACTACCCCCAGTAACCCATTACAGGCACCTACCACTCTGTGTAAAAAACTTGCCCCTCATGTCACCTTTAAACTTTCCCCCTCAAACCTTAAAAACATGTCCTCTGATGTTTGACATTTCTATCCTGGGGAACAGATTCTGACTGTCTAACCTATCTATGCCTCATAATTTTAAAAACCTCTATCAGGTCTCCCCTCAGCCTCCGATGCTCTAGGGAGAACAAGCCAAGTTTGTCCAACCTTTCCTTATTGCTCATACCCTCTAGTCGAGGCAGCGTCCTGGTAAACCTCTTCTGCACCTTTTCCACAGTCTCCACATCACTATAATGGGGCGACCAGAACTGCACACCCCAAGTGCGGTCTGACTAAAGTTTTACATAATGGGGCGACCAGAACTGCACACTCCAAGTACGGTCTGACTAAAGTTTTACATAGTTGCAGCATGACTTCCTTACTCTTATACTGATCACCCCCACCAGTGAAGGCTAGCATGACTTCTTTACCATCTTATCCACTTGCGTAGCCCTTGCAGTGAACTATGGACCTGGACCCCAAGATCCCTTTGTACCTCAAAGGCAATTGCCTTGGTCTTTCCAGTGTTGTAATAGAGGTAATTATTGCTCTTCGGTACTGGCTGTTGGACATTAGGAGCAACATCGGTCAATTTTAAATCTGCTGATGTTTAGAATAATTTGCTTAAAAATGTTATTTAATGTTGTGTTCTGAATAACTTGCTAATTGTTATGGAGCGAGAAGATTAAAATCCATCAATCTACAAATCTGCACAGGGATGTCACAGTACTGATGGAGTGATATGATATACTTAGTTGAAACTTAACTCTCTTTGGGAAAAGAAGTTAATTAAAAAAAACTCATTTGGGGGGAATTTTGGAAATGGTCCTGTTTTACAGAATCGAATCTCTGTCAATGTTTCCTGGCTCAGTGGTTTGCTTCAGAGTCCTTGACTATTGGAAGTTGACCCTCTTCCATCCCTGGGAGTATCGGTTCTTCAGATGAGGATATTAGTGATTACTGAACAAGGTGGGTAGATGAGTGACAGGGCAGATCTGCCAGGCTCGGACATTCAGTCAGAGGTGAAGAGAAATTCCTTCATCCAGTGGGCAATGAATGCTTGGAATTGCCTATCCAAGAGGCCCTGGAGTATATTCAAAACCCTAGAATATTAAGGAAAACACTTGATATGGGGTTAGTGCAGGAAAGTAATGCTGAAATGGAAAATCAGCCATGACCTAAACAGATAGCAGAGCAGGCAAGGGGCCAAATGGCCTATGCTCCTCTTATTTCCCATGTTCCTCAGAATGACAGTTTAGTTGCAAAGGGCTGAATGGCCTTGCCTATGTTACTTTGACATGATCGTACATCAAATATGGAAATATACAGATTATAATAAAAATGTTTTGACAAGAACAGAAAATTGCTCCTTGGTCAATCCAGCTACTTAAGCAGATGGAAAGTCTTCCTGATTGTGGACTCAGTGGCACCTCCAAAGGTGAAGTTCGATGTGAATACTCCCTGAACTCTAAAAGTACCCAAGTATTTTTGCCCATTCTCTCGTCTGCATGGGTCAGTTCTGGCCTGAAGACTAGCATCAGCCTGGACCCCTGATTACACCCAAAAAATGGGGCTGTTATCAAATTCATCCCCTTCTTTGCCCCTCGTTCGAACATTCTCCCCTCCCACCATAGTCTTCACACCAGGACTGATGAAGTATTTGACTGTTCCATGAAGAAATATACCATGTATTTGTGTGTGTGTGTGTGTGTGTGTGTGTGTGTGTGTGTGTGTGTGTGTGTGTGTGTGTGTGTGTGTGTGTGTGTGTGTGTGTGTGTGCGTTTTTGTGTGTGTGTATGAGAAAGAAAGAGAGAGAGAGGTTCTCATTCTGTTGCCAGATGCTCATCCAGCTTCTTTTCAAAGGGACTCAATGAGTGCTGCCTCCATCACTTTGTTATCTATCCCAAGCAGAAATGTTTAACCTGATCTCTAGTTTTCAGACATTTTAATTTTAAAAATGTAATTTAGCTTTGTGTTCAGTGGCACGTCTAGTAGAACTGCTGCCTTACAGCTCCAGTGACCCATGTTCAATCCTCACTCCAGTGCTGTCTATGTGGAGTTTACATGTTCTCCCTGCGACTGCGTGAGTTTCCTCTGAGTGCTCTGGTTTCCTTCCATATCCTAAAGATGTGGAGGCTGGTAGGTTAAATGGCTACCGTAAATTTCTCCTAGTATGTCGGTGAGTGGTAGAATCTGGGGGAGTTGATGGGAGTGTGGGGAGAATAAAAATGGAATTAGTGTAGGATCGATTGTTGATGGTCGGACGGTGAGCTATAGGGCCCGTTTCCCTGCTGTATGACTGTATGACTCTATGTTCAGGATTCTCACCCTGAATCGATGCATTGGATCACTGCACAAAACCATGCACAACTGGAGCGTGTGCAGGGATTAAAGCTTTCTCCTTAATACTTGGATCACATCAAAGAATGATCAAAATTCTCGATTGAGGCTGAATTATTTAATGTGGGGAGAGAATTTCAGAGACTGATTGAAAAATTTGCTTAATTGGCCCTCTTAAGCTGAATAGAATTATGATTGTAATTATCTTTCATAAATCTCCCTTGTTTTAACTGGGATAACAGTTTTTAAATTGCTAGTGGAATAAATTCATCTCTGGTAATCTTCGGCTGGGAAGACTGCACCATCATTTTAACCTTCTCCTTTATTATTCTTGAGGAATAATTGTATTAACAAGTATACACGCCATTGTAATTGGACTAAGAACAGGATTCTGTACAAGAGCACATTAAAGATGCAGCATTTCACAAGGAGAAGTATGTGGGACTGATAGCTGTGGTCAGAATGTTCCAAGTCTGATGATGTAATAATGACAAGTCTTGTGGGCAATGAGTCAGTACTCAGGGGCATAGTCTGATGTTCCTGCAGTCATGTACACATGTGAGCCAGTTTCACCCACCAGTGCTGAACAATTAGTTTACACTTCTTTCTCTTTTCCTGCTCTCCCCAGCGAACAGATGCCAGGAGCAATTTTTCTCTGCATATTACTTACTAGGTGTAAAATCATTTGGGTCATACTGAAGTTACAGAAGGCGCTATGGATATACAGGTTATCCCCAGCTTGGAAACACCCAATTTATGTACAGCCTGTTCATACGAACGAGCACTTGTGAGACCAGCGGTATGGATTTGCTGGCTGCTGCGGATGCTTAGGCATCTTCTACTCTCTGGGAACTCGGTTCGTGGCAATGTTTCCAACTTGCAAACTGTTCAGGTTATGAACATTTCACAGGAATGGAACCCTCCCATAACCTGGGGAGGACCTGTACACATCTAGAACCTGTAGTGTGCTGTATTAGGAACATCATAAGAACATAACATTGCGTAAGAAATAACAGCAGGAGTAAGCCTTCTGGCCTTTTCAGCTTGCTTCACCATTCATCATGTTTATGACTGATCTACCTCAGTGCCTTTTTCCTGCCTTATTCCTCACACCCCTCGATATCCAGAAACCTATCAATCGCTGTTTTGAATGAACTCAGTGACTGAGCTTCCACAGACCTTTGGGGTAGAGGATTCCAAAAGTTCACCATCCACTGTGTGAAGGAAATTTTCACAGTGTGTTGCACCGTAATGGGTGGGTGTATGATCATACTGCAGTGTACCAACGGCCATATCAGTCAACCACTTGCTGCCACAGACTTCAGCGTCAAACTCAAATAACATTGCATTTTTCCCTCCACATTGCTGAGGCTATCGTAGCCATATATTACAGGAGGTGATCACATTATGTCATCGTCAACCATCTCATGGAGAAGTCGAGGAGAGTCGACCATGAACTGCCTATTTACACCAATCCTACACTCAGCCCATTTATCCTCCCCACCTTCTCCTCAACTACACTCCCTGCCTGCAATTCTATTGCTCATCTACACACCAGGGACCAATTTACAGCAGCCAATTAACCTACCATGTCTTTGGGATGTGGGAGGGACCAGAACACCTGGGGGCAACCCATGCGGTCACAGGAAGAATGTGCAAACTCCACACAGAGAACGCCCAAGGCCAGTATTGAACCCAGGTCACTGGAGCTGTGAGGCAGCGGCTCTACCGGCCTCATAGGGTGGGGGACCATCGTACCATCCTGGTTAGGATTTCAAGGCATTGGAGTATTGTGACCATCAAGCTATGGGGGTATAAGAGCATAAGGAAATGGGGTATCAGAGCCATTGAAACAAAGGGGATGGGTAGGGTTGGGAGGGTTGGGGCCAGAGTGGCTGGGATGAGAGCAGTGGGGGGGGGGGGGAGGTGAAGATTCTATACCTATGGGCAAAGGGGTGTGAGGTTCAGAAGGGAAAGGTGGAACAGACGTGGTTGGATCCCAGACCAGCAATGCCCTGTGAAATCATGGTTCCCCTGGTAACAACCAATGATTTTTTTGTCTCTGTACAGTGTGATCTTATTTCCGCTGCATTGCTCCAATGGATGTCTTACATGGGGACGATCCCATATTATGTGCTTCCGAGTCTGAAACCACATGGGATGCAAATGTACAGCTCTTGCTGGGAAAGACCCAGGTGAATTCACAGAGTGAAGTGGAATGACCTGGAAATGGTCATCATTGCACATCACCGTGTCCAAAGTGCACTCTCAGTTAGGTGCCCCCGAGGTAGGCAGCACCATGTGATCACATTCCTCAGTAGTTTGTCCTTTCACTCTCAAGTCCTATTTGCTGGGAATCTGGTCTGGGATTTGGGCTGTTCCACAGTCTCCTGTAGGATATAGGAGTTGGCAGACAATGGCTCCCGGCACCTCAACCGTGAATGGACATCCTGTTTGGGAAGGGTGCAGAGACAGGGCCAGGGTCTGTGCTGAGGAGGACCAAGAGTTTATCTGGAAAAGAAATGATGTGGTAGGAAGTGTTTTGATGGAGGGATTGCATTTCCATTCTGTACATAAGCTGTGCAACAACAGGGAGTATGAGGAGGAACATCTCAACTTACAATGTTTTATTCCTTGTATATAATTCTAATTGAACCAGACTTCTCTCTATCCCCTTGTATTGCCTGGTCCATGCAAAGGGTTTCCTGAAGATGTTCCTGCAGGGACAATCCAATAGATACCACAGGGTCTTGTGAAGAGCTTTCAGATACTTCATTAAATATAAAAGATGCTAGATAAATGTGGGTGATTTATACAGGAGCGTCTGGGCCAGTGACTGCATTGAGGTTCAAAGCCCCTGAATTTTGATTGTTGAATGCTGGCTGCAGCAATTGAGATAAGCTGTTCTACATTGATCGCTAAGTATTGATCTGGGGAAAAGGCTATAGGTTCATTCACATGCCAGCTGGCCCTACATTACCTTTGGTGTTCACTGAAAGGTAAATGTATTCTGAAGTAAGTACTGTTTATGTTATAACGTGCTGAATCCTGAGGTGGTTTGGACTTCCCTCACACACATAGACACACTGCACTTATCAACAGAGAGAATATAACCCTTTTCTTTGTCCTGATCTTTGGAGCTGTGGGATTGCTTGCAAGTTGTCTGGCAAGGTTCTTCTGTGATATTAAAGATAAGAGGAACTCCTTTCATCTGGATGGAAGTGCAGGGATCATTCAGGGAGAGTCACTTCCTTTAAAACCCCTTCTGCTTTACGTTCTATCATCTCTCAGCCTTACTTATTTATATTCAACCAAGGTTATAAATTACAATGACTTCCCCAACATCCCTCAGAAAAATCCCAAGCTGCATTCTCTTTTTGTCCAGTGCTAAATATCTGACATTACAAGAACATCCAGACAGCAATGAAATATTGACTGTTTTAGCCAAGTATGCAGAGGGATAAATGTTGTTCCAGGTAGCCAAGACCTGGGACTTGACCTGTTCTTTTAGCAATTCTTGGGGTTAATGTTTAGTTTAGGAAATAGTGCAGAATGGGAGATATCAATTCAATTGCCCATTTTACACTTCCTCTGATTTTCATTGGCATTATAAGTAATAATCATTTATCGGATTTGCTCCATTCTTTCTTCCAAAATCTCCCACCAGATACTTCTCCACATTAAATCTTATCTGACAGCCATCTGCCTAATCCGTGAATTCATGTCACCCTGTGATCCTCTGCATAGTTAACCACATTCCCGACTTTGTATGCTCTTTATGGTTCTCCCTCTGTATCCAAATCCAGTTATTCCGGAGAAGAGTGACAGCCCCAATACTGTCCCTGAGAGTCAGCACTGATTCTATAGCCATGTGGTCTGAAAAAACATCCTCTCCACTTTTTGGTTTAAGGAGCCATTGGTTTCAGCATGAAATGTTCTGGATTTGATTGGGATTAGTGCTAATAACTGGGCAGTGTAGGTAGTAGGCAGCTCCTAAAGTAGGAAACCTGAACAACAATCTGTTGGTGGAACTCAGTGGGTCGAGCAGCATCTGTGGGATGATGCAGAGTTTTGAATCGAAAAATTGACTATTCCTTTACTCCCACAGATGCTGCTCGATCTGCTGAGTTCCTCCAGCAGATTGTTTGTTGCTCCAGATTTTTGTGTGTCCAAGGAAACCTTAGCCCCTGTTCTGTGCACCTTCCTCAGGCTTCCTGCTCTGTTTACAGTCTGATTCACCATTTCACCTGCCCAGCTGTCAGCCAATCACCATTCAGTGCTCCCACACCATTGGTGCTCTGGCAAAATAATCTTGTAGAGCCACTACCTCACAGCGCTAGTGACTCTGGTTCAATCCTGACCTCAGGTGCTGTCTGTGTGGAGTTTACATGTTCTCCCTGTGACCGTGTGAATTCCCTCCAAGTGCTCCGGTTTCCTCCCACATCCCAGTTTAGTAGGTTAATTAACTGCTGTAATTTGCTTCTGGTGCAAGCGGGTCATAGAATCTTGGGGGAGGTGATGGAAATTTGGGGAGAATAAGTTACAGGGAAAATGAGCGGGGAATGGAATTGTGCTGAGAGACTTGATGGGCCAAATAGTCTTCTTCTATGTCATAGAAGATGAAAATATGAAAATGTAAACATGGAATGTTAGTGTGATAAACTAAATGAGGGCAAGCTCTTTAATAGGTTCCAGCGTTGACACTGACTGACCACAGTCGCTGAAGGTGAGGAAACTACAGAGCTGTACTCCTTGCTGAAGGTGACATTAACCTCAGGTGGGAACCCTTGCAATGGGAGGAATTCATTGACCCAATTCCAAAACTAAATGTACTGTGCCTTTTCAAACACACTAACCCAAGGAGAGCAGTTTTGCCACACTTCTAAGAGCTCCAGCACCTGTTGGGGAATTGTCTCCTCATTTCTTGACAGGATTCTCATTGACCCTGGCACATTTTCTCGGTGTAAGGCCACTCCATCATGTCAAGGATAGTGCAACAAGAAGCATTCTTCCGCAGTGAGATTTTCAACTTTAATGGTCTAAAGCAGGCTATTTGGCCCAACCGATACATGCTAGCATTTGTGCTCCACTTGAATCTCACTATAATAGATCAGTGTACTCCTCTGTTCCCTTCTCCAGCTGCCCCCTAAATTATTCATGCATTTTCAAGAACTTCCAGTGCTGGTGAGTTCCATGTCTGCACTTTGAGTGAAGAGGTTTCATCTGCATTCCCCGTTGAACTTCTTGGTGACAATTTTATATTGATTGCCTCTAGTTATTCTCTTTGTCACAAGGGTTAACAACCTCTCCGTATCCACTCCGTCACAACCTGTCAAACTTTAAAAAATCCCAAAAGGTCACCTTAAGAGAAAAGAGACAGTGTGTTCATCCTCTCTTGATGCTGAACCCTCATATCTCTAGTACCATCATTGTGAATCTCCTCTGCAGCATTTCTATATCTTTTGCAGAACTGGGCACAGTACTGCAAGTGTGGTCTAAACCAGGTACAATTTGGGTTTAGCACAACTTCCCTACTTTTCAGTTCTGTTCCTCTCAAAATAAACTTCCATGGTTGATTTGTTTTATTAATGGCCCTGATGACTTGTGGTAGAATCTTTATTGGTTGGCGTGTTTATATTCCACATGGAATTGCCAACAGTCCTATATTGTATAGGACTCTGTTTCTGTCCCATATGACATTGATACAGGGTGCCAATTCTCCTGTAAAACTGAGCCCGGACAAAAGAGACTAAACTGAGCCTGGCACCAGGGACTGGTCCAAGATTGGGCACCAGGGGCTAGATTGAGCCTGGGCAAGTTTCCCACTGGCACCAATTACAATGTCAAAGTATATTTTAGAGCTGTTACAGACATAATGAATGTAAGGTTCTTTGAATTATGTCCCTGCTCCAGCCTTGACACCCATATTTCATCGTTGTTAGAGACCAGCACACGCCAGTGAACACAAGGAATTCTCAGGCTGACGTGATGCAGCGAGGAGCAGTGATTGTTGATAGTAGATGAGGAAGATGTGTCCAATTTGCTGACTGAGAACAGGGTGGTTTGTGTCCCTCTGAGAGGAAGCTGGGAACAGCTGGCATTTAACTAACACAGCTCACATACATATTTTTGGGAATGGCCAGGACTGTTGTCTTTAGAGTGTAATGGCCAAATATTGGGATTGATAACAATGAGATCCTGAGCTATATCCTCTCCCTGCTCTCACTCATTCGGAGCCACTCCCTTCAGTGTCCACAGGTTCAGTGGACAGGTTGGACCATTGAGCCAGTGCTGGTTATATTGTGGGACCTGATGTGGCCCCACCACGCACCACACACACCCACAGTACCCACCCCCACCCAGACCCACACCCCACCCCCAAACACACCCACAGACCCACACCCCACCCCCAATCACACCCACAGATCCACACCCCACCACCAATCACAGCCCCACCCACACCCAAACCCACACCAATACCCCACCCACCCCCAAACCCACAGCCCACCCCCAAGCACACCGACAGACCCACGCCTCACCCCCAATCACACCCCCACCAACACCACACCCCACCCCCACCCAGACCCACACCCCCACCAACACCCAAACCCACATCTTGCCCACAACCGCACCCACACCCACACCCCACCCCCAACCACAACCACAGACCCACCCCCACCCACACCCACACCCACACCCCACCTCCAACCACATAGACCCACACCCCACCCCCAATCACATCCACACCTTCCCCACCCCCATCCGCAACCACACCCCACACTCAACCACAGACCCACACCCCACCCCCACCCAGACCCACACCCCACCCCCAACCACACCCACAGACACACCCACACCCCACCCCCACAGACCCACCCCACAGACCCACTCCCACCACATTCCCACCCTCAACTCCATCCACTCCCACCGTTAAACCACACCCACACCTGCCACCCTGAGAGCTCACCCACACCCCCATCCACAAGGAATAGAGAAGAGGAATGTTGTGCTTTCAGGTTCTTATACCAGCCCAGAAGGGCAAAAATAAATTCCTTGTGATTGGACCTGTCAGGTGTGCGTGGTGGTTCAGTGATGCTCTGCTACAGGGGTCCTGGATTCAAGGACCAGTCCAGAGTCCTGAGCACTTATTCAAGGCAACCAAAGCCAACTGTTGAAAGGAGGATAGGGGGTTCTCCTGGTGTCCTGGACAATACTTATCCTTCTCCCCATGTCACCGAAAATGCTCATGAGTACATCATTACTTTGGATTCTTGCTGCCCCATTTCCTGCATCACCACAACATCTACAAAAGTAAACAGCTATTGACTGAGGTGGTGGAAGACTGAAAGTTAATATCTTCCTTTCGATGCAAATTAATGTTCCAGGTCATTGGATGATTGCAATAACCCCAGAAATTCCTCATCTGAAGTACCTCCTCAAATCCCGTAGTGACATTCAATGTGGTTATGATCTTTCAGCTGGCATATTGCTGTGGTATTTCAAGCTGTTCATTGCCAACTCTGATAGACTGAACAGTACCCGTTAAAATTTGGCTCCTTCTTAAACAGAAACTAGTAGGCTCAGTAAGGGTCCACCTATCACCTTCCAGTTCCTGTCTCCTCTCTATACTGGCTATCTTCCCTCTCCATTCTCAGTGCTGATGCAACGTCTCAACCCGAATCGTCAACAGTTCCTCTCCCCCTACAGATGCTGCTCAACCCATTGACTTCCTTCAGCAGTTTGATTTTAGCTCAGTAAGTGGACTGTGTGACATTGGAAGCAAAATTCATGTTCCACAGTTAAAGGAAGGTGAAGCAAGTGACATTTAGCAACAATCAAGGTCCACAGAAACTGGTCATTTCCCCAAAGACGTCATGACTTAGAGTGCAAGGTGGCATGGCCTATCAGCCAGATAGCTCTGATAATCTGCCTTTCCTTAGCCTAATGCCTTTATTTTGTTGCCCAGTTGGAGTATCAGAACCCTAGGGTAACATATAATGCTGAAGGGATTCAAAAGGTGCAATAGAAGTGCTGGTGAATGGGATTAGGTAAATGGTCGGCATGGACATGGAGGGCTGAAGGGCCTTTCCTGCGGTGTGTGATTCTGAAGAGAAACCTTCCTCTGGTGGGGGAAGCTGGAAGAGGGAACATATTGTTAAAGTTAGAACCAGGCAATCTAATCAGGAAATCAGGAACAACTTCTCCCAAGCAAAGAAGGGTGGGAATTCTCTGCCCCAACAGACTTTGGTTGCTGGGATGGGGAGAGAAGGGTTTCAATTAAAATCATCAATGCTGTTTCATGAAAAAGTCACTCACTTCACCTCACTTTAACCAGGGAATGGAAATCAATATTTTACTTCCAAAGTCAGGCAGTGCACTTACTAAGAAGACAAGGCTCCATTGAAGCTGAAGGTTGACAGTTACTGTTTCATCAACTACAGCAGCCTTAAGTTTTGTGAGGTACTGATATGAAAGGATATAGAGCTAAGGCAGGTGAATAAGGTTGAGGCGTAGATCAGTCATGATCTAATTAAATGGACAAATAAGCCCATGTATCTCAACTGGTTTGGGGCCAATCTGCACAAAATGCTGTGGTTGAATTCTCCACAGACAGACACAGTCCAGATCTGGATGTTTAATGAGGGCATATGAGTACCATGGGGTGGGAGGGGGGTCTGTGTGAGCACAGACCACATCTCAGTCATGTTTACACCTTGGGAGAACATTGAACATAGAACACAGGCCCTTCGGCCCACCAATTCTGTGCCGACCATAATGCCAATTTCAACTAAGCCCATCTGCCAGCACGTGGTGTTATTCCTTCCATTCCCTGCTCATTCATGTGTCTGTCTAAGTGCCACTGAAACATTGCTGTCTTTCTGCTTCCACCACTCAGTGCATTCTAGGCACCTACCACTCTCTGTGTAAAAATAACTTGCCTCGTAAATCCCCTTTAAACATTTCCCCTCTCATATCAAAGCTACTCCCTCTAGTATTTGACATTTCCACCCTGAGAAACACACTCTAGCTATTGAAGAGATCTTAGAACATGAACAAAGGGAATTTGGTGAGAAGGTTGATTTTTTTTACACCATGTCATTACACCGAAGGGCAGATCATGCTTCTATCTTTGTATACTCACAGGTTGTCAACAAGATTTTCTAGAAAGTCAAGGTTTGTAATTAAAAAGCCGAATGGAGTCTCTAACTCCAGGAGAAGGGACCAACTGGGCAGAAGGTTATGACACTGAGGTAAGAAATTGAGGAAAACATCAGGCAGGAAATGGTATCTTTCTTTTCATAATGAACATTTCCACCAGCTCCAACATAAATTGGAGCTCAAGGTTCCTCACTACCGCAACCACTGTGGAACCAGGAGCACATCCTTGCTCTTATCTCTCTATTTAAAGGGGACACTCTGGAGATCTTGTTTTATAAAGATAGGTTGAGTGAGCTAGGGCTTTTCTCTTTGGAGAGAAGGAGGATGAGAGGTGACTTGATAGAGGTGTACAAGATGATAAGAGGCATAGATCGAGTGTACAGTCGGAGACTTTTTCCCCAGGGCAACAATGGCTAACATGAGGAGACATCATTTTAAGGTGATTGGAGGAAGATATAAGGGGGATGTCAGGGGTAAGTTTTTTTATACAGAGAATGGTGGGTGCGTGGAACGCACTGCCGGCAGAGGTTGTGGGGCACATACATTGGGGACATTTAAGAGACTCTTAGATAGACACATGAATGGTAGAAAAATAGGGGGCTATGTGGGAGGGAATGCTTACCAAGATAGATATAAGAGCAGGACAAAATGTCGGCACAACATTGTGGGCCAAAGGGCCTGTACCGTGTTGTAATGTTCTATGTTCCATGTTCTATGTTATATCTGACTGGGCAGCTTCAGAACTGACCAGAGGTTGTTCAGACACCTCCCACAGTACACAGACTGTGGTTAAACTATCAGGGAGATTTCCTTAGCCAGTATTTAACTCCTGATACCCTCAGTGAATGCTTGCCTCAGTGGTGGCACCAATGGCAGCACTGTGTTACTGCAGGCATTGCTATTGCTAGTCAGGGCAAGTCAGGGACCTGGGGCAGGAGGCAAAGACCTGCCCATCAGTGATGAGCCCACTCCCAGAGTCTTCAGACACCACATCCTACCTAGACGTCTCTGATAAACAATGTACCCACAGACTTACGTTTTCCAAGGCTGCCATCATTCTGTGTGAAGACTTCTTCATGGCTGGACTCCTCTCACTGTGGAGGTCAAGGTCACTTTGACTCTCAGCTTCTTTGCCACAGGATCTTTCCAAGTGGCCGCAGCAGATCTCTGTGGTGCCTCCCAACTTGTAACAGAGAGGCTACTCAGGCACTGTGCTCATGAAGAAAGTATTTCACCTGGGGCTGGTGAAATCATTCTGAGGAGGTCCCATCAAACTGAAACATTGACCCTGATTCTCTCCCCACAGATGCTGCCTGACCGGCTGAGTGTTTCCAGCATTCTCGGTTTTTATTTCAGATTTCCAGCATCTTCAGTATTTCATCTGCTTTGATTGCATTGAGGAAGATATGACGTCTCACGCACTGGGATTTGTCCATATTGCTAGCCATTCATTGAACTCACATGACCACTAGGGATCCCATATATAAGATGGACAGGAAAAGGTTCCACTCCCTCGGACTGGGGGTCATGTTTCCAGGAAATGCACATGACACCTCCTTCCCATGGGAGTCCGCACTGCCGGCCATATTCAGTGGCCAGCACTGGATAGACGGATGGATCCTGGGGGTGACCCTCTACTTTCCTGGCTCTTCACAGCAGTGCACTCTCCAGCCACACCGCTGATACAATGAGAGCTACACAAGCAGTAAAACTGCTGTAGGTCACCCGAAGATAGAATCATGAAGAGATACAGCACAAAAACAGGCCCTTATTCTCTCTTCTCCCCCTTCCCATTGGGCAGAAGATATAAAAGCCTGTGAGCACAAACCACCAAACTCAAGGACAACTGCTATCCTGCTGTTATCAGACTCTTGAATGAACCTCTCATGCACTAAAAGATGAACTGTTGATCTCCCAATCTACTTCATCGTGGCCCTTGCACTGCACTTTCTCTGTAATTGTAACACTGTATTCTGCATTCTATTTTCCTTTTTACTACTTCAATATACTTATGTGTGGCATGATCTGTCTGGATGGCATGCAAAACAGAAGTTTTTCACTCTGTCTCAGTACGTGACAATAATAAACCGATTCCAATTCCAAAATTCCAATCTCTTCAGCCCACTGAGTCTGACCATCAACCACCCATTTACATTAATCCTACATTAATCCCCATTTTTTCATTCTCCCCATATTTTCATCAACTCCCCGCCCCCAGATTCTACCACTCACCTGCACACTAGGGACAATTTACAGTGGACAATTAACCTACCAACCTGCAAATCTTTAGGATGTGGGAGGAAACCAGAGCACCCAGGGGAAACCCACGCAATCACAGGGAGAACGTGCAAACTCCACACACAGAGCACTGGGGGTCGGGATCGAACCTGTATCTCTGGCACTAAGAGGCAGCAACCCTGCTAGCTGCACCATGGTGCCATATGATGGGATGACATCAGTTTAGGAGGGTGTCCTGTGATACTACAGAGCAAGCAGGTGGTGAATCTTCATGGCTGTGTACTGCACAGTCTGGTAGAGTTGGAGCAGCATGGAAAGTCCCAGCCTGCTCCATGGGGCAGAGTATGGAACCAGAAGGAGTCGGGCTGGCCCCTGCTCTGCACCTACAGACAGCTCCCAGCTAAACAGAGGGGGCAGCCATTAGCCATGCAGAGCTTTAAAAATCTATTCTTTCAGGGTATGTGAACGTGACAGGTAGTTTTGGCACATATGGGCAATCCCTAATTGCCCTCTATACTGAGGAGAGAGTTAACAGTCAGCGTTGGTAGGACTGGATTCACATACAAGTTAAACCAGGTAAAGGAGGGAAGATTTCCTTCCCTGACAGATGTTTGTGAACCAGATGGGTTCTTACCATGATCCATGGCCACTGTTCCTGAGACTAGTACAATTCCAGCTTTATTTAATTACTTGAATTTAAGTTCCCAAATGCCCTGTCATGGCCCTGGAGAAATGGTCCAGAATTCCGTCTGCTGGACCAGAGACATGAGGGGCTCCCAGACAGAGAGGGAATTTTCATGGGCAGCCTGTAAAATAAAATTCCCCATTGCAAACCAAGTGAGCCACTACACGCTGCAATAACTAATGCCAACATGGTACATTGATAATCAGCGGGCAGAGGCCAAATGCTGCAGAAAATCCCCTCACATCTGGCTGTGCAGTGAATGTAACACTTGAATGAAGGAAACCCTATTCCAATTATTCTAATGGCTGGCAATGATATCCTTGTATTTCCCATTAAGTAGTACTTCACTTCAAGAACTGCATTAAATATATTTGCTGTGACGATCTCCTCTTTGTGGGTATAAACAACAGTGGGCTGATCACTTTGGCATACAGGTCCTCCTCTGGTTATGAACGAGCATTTGGGAGACCAGCAGGATGGATTTTCCAGCTGCTATGAGGCTGCAGGTTTCTTCTGCCATGTGGGAACGTGGTTTGTGGCAATATCTGAAAGGTTGAGTTAAACGGCCTGGTTTAACTACACTTTGCCCTTAGTTGGTTTATGTTTTTGTTTAAGTATATTGCCAGGCAGCCACATTTCTGATTTGCGAACTGTTCAGGTTACAAACAGTTCCCAGGAATGGAACCCTGCCAGAACCTGGGAGGACGTCTACACTGTGATACCATGGAACTTATTTCACGTTGTGTGATGATCCATGCTCCTGGAGGAGATGACAGTGACCATCTCCTGCTTGTGGTCTCCAGACCCCTGAGAAGAGGACCTCCCTCCTGGCATATATCTTGTTGGCCAGGCCTTGCGCATCTCTTCGAGTGACTGTGGAACTGGTCTCCTTTCCCCTGCAGCCTCCAACTCCACCAGAGCAACCAAAGTGTGTAGAAAATGTTGGAAGAGGAGTGCTGTTCCTGTTTTAGTGGCAAGTTTCTAAACATTAAGTACCTTAACAACATTTCAAATTAGATTTTGGCCAACATTGTGGTTATTTGTTGGGGACCCAGACTGGCTGTTTGTGGAAGGTGCAACCATGGTTTTGCATGTCAAAAATGGTTTAACCCAATGCCCAGGCTAAGGAGTCTGGAGAGGGATATGGAAACACATTGGATGAGTGAGCAAGTGAATGGCAGATGGAGTTAAATGCAGGGACATGTGAGGTTTTCCACATCAGTAGGAAAAACAACAAAGAAGTTATTTCAATTGTGTGAGACTATTAAAAGTTGGAGTTCAGAAAGGTCTGTGTGTCCTCACACCAAAGATTCCTGGAAATTAGTTTTTATCCTCTCTTAACACACCAGACTCATGCTGTGGGTGGCACTAACCTGGCTCTGATCTCCAGAGAAATTCCTGGAAATGGACTCAGTTGAACTGGGCGCAGGTCTGTGGTGGTTTACACACAGACTTCCACAGAAAAAAGTTACCACCTGGAAGTGATCTTGATGCCATTCATTACAATACTGTGGAGCTATGGTTACCATAGCCACAATATTAGACGACATGGATTGCAAGTGAGAGGGGGAAAGTTTAAAGGAGATGTGCGGGGCAAGTGTTTTTACACAGAGAATGGTGGGTGCCTGGAATGGGCTGCCAGGGGTGGTGGTGGAAGCAGGTACGATATTGGCATTTAAGAGGCTGTTAGATAAACAGATGAATATGCAGGGAATGGAAGGATATGGATCATGTGCAAGCAGAAGAGATTTAATTTAATTCAGCATCATGTTTGGCACAGATATTATGGGCTGAAGGGCCTTTTCCTCTGCTGTACTATGTTCTATGTTCAAGGGTTCTTCCCAGAGTACAGCAGAGAATGGGTTGTTGTGGGGGTGAGGGTTGCACCTGGTCTGCTGTGTCCCAGGAACTACCCCCGTCCCACAGACAGCCCCACCGCCAGCTGCGGGCTCATCCAGGGGCACGGCTAGCAGCCTGCAGCTCAGACACCACTCACACAGAGGAGGAGGTGAGCAATGGGAGCTCCGCAGATTCATGTCCCGTCAGCAGATCCCAGGTGCTGGCGATCACTGGTGTCACAGTGTGGGCCCTTTAATTGCTATCTCATCCCTGACTCCCTGTGCATCATCCTGATTTTATTGTGGATTTCCCACAAAAGTTTCTTTATCCAGTGAAAGCGAAGGATATGTGCACTGTGATGTTATTAGGTGCACGACTAACACAGGGAAACACCAGCTATACTGAGGTGACTCACACATGGAAATCTCCAAATTAACTTCCTGCAGGATCCAGCCCTGGTAAAAATACTTTCATGTACAATTTGCACATAAAAAGTAATGCAAATGGGTCCAGTTTCTGCAGGAGATAATTAGGAACGGCAAATGGTATGTTGTCTTTGTGGAATGGAAAGTCTTGTTGCAACTGTACAGGGTGCAGGGGAGACAGGGGAGACAGGGGAGCATTGTGCATAGTTTTCATTCCCAGGGCAGCAAAAAGTTCACCGAGCTGATTCCTGGGACAAAGAAGTTGCCTTAAGAAGGAGTTGCCTTTAGACATGTGAGTTTAACATCAGTGGCAGGGAAGATACTGTACCAAATGGTGAGAGAGAGGATTAATGATCACTTGGAAAGGCAGGGACTAATCAGAGACAGTAAACATGGCTTTGTCAAGGGCAGATCCTGTCTGACCAATTGTCGATGAGGATGAGGCAGTACAGGCCATTCCTGGGTTACAGACATCCATAAGTCAAATTTGTCCGTAAGTTAGAAAATAGGCAAAAATCACTTGAAACCACTCCTCCACAGTATTGCAATGAATGGCATCAAAAGCACATAAGGCTGATAAGAAACTTCACTACAAGTGGAGAGAGAGGGGAAACTAGTTCTGCCGTTCATAGGAAAGAACATATGCATGTACGTCGGACTTTTGAATTTAAAAATATCACGGCAGCTCATCCATATGTGGGGGGTGTCCATAGGCTGGGCATTCTTAACCCAGGGATGACCAGTAGATGTGATTTACATGGACTTTAGTAAAGCCTTTGACAATGTCCCACGTGAGAGGCTGGTTCAAAAGGTTAGAGCCGATGGTATCCAGGGCAAGTTGGCAAACTGGATTAAAAATTGGCTTGACAATAGGAGACTGAGGGTTGTAGTAGAGGATTGTTTTTGTGATAGGATGCCCTTGACTAAAGGTGTTCCACAGGGATTGATGCTGGAACCCTTGCTGTTGGATATGAATGCGGAAAACATGATCAGTAAGACAGAGTCGTTGACAGTGTAGAGGTTAGCTTTAGGCTGCAGTGAGATATCGAGGTTTTGGTAAAATGGGCTGAAAAATGGCAGATGGAGGTTAATCCAGACAAATGGGAGGTGATGCATGTTGAGAGCACTAATGAGGCTAGGGCATACACCATGAATGGTAGGGTCTTTGGCAATATTAAAGAACAGAGGGGCCTTGAAGTACAAGTCCATAGATCCTTGAAGGTGGTAACGCAAGTAGACAACTTTATAAAACCTTGGTCAGACCTCAGCTGGAGTTCTGGTCACCACACTATAGGAAGGATGTGATAGCACTGGGGAGGGTGAAGAGGAGTTTCACCAGCTGTTGCCTGAAATGGAGCAGTTCAATTACAAGGAGACAAGTGAAGAAGCTGGGTCTGTTTTCCCTGGGGTGGAGGAGGTTAATAGGGGAGATGATTAAGGTATGAGGGGTGTAGATCAGGTAGACTGCAAGAAACTTTTGCCCTTATCAGAGGCAGATAAAACTAGGGGAAATAGATTTAGGATAAGTGGGAAGAGATTCAGAGGGGATCTGAGGGGGACCTCCTTCACCCAGAGAGTGGTGAATATCGGGAATACACTGTCAGAGAGAGTAGTTGAAGCTGGGTCACTGACAACATTTAAGAAGTATCTCGTAATTCAGAGCACCTGAATTACTTTGACACAGAGGACTATGGACCACGTGCTGGGTAATGGGGTTAATATAGAAGGGTGCCTATTGGTTGTCATGGACAATTTGGGCCAAATCGTCTGTTTCCATGCTGTAGGATTCCATGATAAGAAGGAAGGTTGAGCAAAATAGACCCTTAGTCTTTGGAGTTTGAAAGAATGAGAGATAACCTCATTCAGTCATCTCAGGTTCTGAGGAATCTTGACAGGATAGATGGGGTGAAGATGTTTCCCTGTAGGGGCTTCCTAGAATTGTGGTGGTGTGTGGCTTAGGGTAAAGGCATAAGAGACTCAATGGGTCAGGCAGCATCTCTGGAGGGAAATGGAAAGTCTTCTCTCCTCCATCTGTCTATCACCCCTCCTCACCTGGATCTACCTATTGCCTGCCAGCTCTTGCTCCACCACCTCCCTCCACCTTTTTATACAAGCTATCTCCCCTCTATCTTTCAGTCCAAATGAAGGGCCTTGACCCAAAACTTTGACTGTCCATTTCCCTCCATAGATGCTACTCGACCGGCTGAGTTCCTCCAGCTTTTTGTGTGTGGCTCAGGAAAAAGGGTCACCTGACTAAGACAGAGATGAGGAGGAAGTTCTTCTGTCAGAGAGCTTTGGGATTCTGTGACCCAGATGGCTGCGGATGCTGAGCCTCCTGGTGTGTTCAAGGATGTGATAGATCTTTAAGCTACAGGGGAATCAAGGCTTACAGGGAACAGGTGGGAAAGTGGAGCTGAGGCTGAGTTCAGGTCAGCCATGACTTCATTGAATGGTGGAGCAGGCTCTGGGGACTGTATGATGTACACCTGCTCCAAGTTCTTTTGTTTTTTTATAAATCTCTGGATAGTGCCCATTTGGAGCATTGCTTTCAGTTCTGCCTTTTGAGGGAGTTCAGTGCAGGTTCACCAGAATGATAGTGTTTGAAAGGTTTAAAGTACAAAAACAGGTGCACAGACTAGCCTTGTGTTCCCTGGAGTGTGGAGGATTAAAGGCTGATGCAAGTGAGGTATTCAAAATGGTGAAAGGATTTGACAGGGCGGAAATAGAGAGCAACTCTTTTCCCTGGTGGGACAACCCAGCACATTGGAAGCATGGCCTTAAGCTGGACCACTCTGGAGTGGTGTCAGGAGGCATCCCTTCATACAAGGGGAATGGAATCCTCCAACCCACATTTCTTACTTGGAGCTGACAGACAAATTGAAACTGAGATTGCTAGATTTTTGATAGGCAAGGATATGAAGAGTTGCAGAAGCAAGGCAGCTGGATGGAAATAAAAAGAGACAACTTGATTGGGTGTCTGAACTCCCCATTGGACTGAATGGCCTGGTCTTGTCACCCTGTTCCTAGTTCTGTCAGTGCAAGAGAACTATCAGCTCAGTAGATTGGCTGAACTATTATTACTGGGTTAGAGAGAGGGGGAGCTGACTCACAGTGCTTTAAAATGGACACAAAGGCTAGTCTGTATTGTTCTCTGCAAAAGTGGTTGGTATGTCAGGTTCGAATTGTACACTCTTCAAGAAAAAGTGATCTCTGGAAAATTGTGGAACCCATTATCCACATTGTTGAGTAGTGTCCATGTTGCTGCTCGGAGGTGCCTTATAATTCACAAGTACAAGATTATGAGAGAGGTACATAGGTTGTCCAGGCCAGCAATATGAATCAAACACCCAGCTGGCTCATTGCAGTGTATTTGTGATTTATGGCCTCCCCACTCAGCAGTGAAATGGCCATTAGTAATATTCCGATACCAGGGAGTATGTATACTGCTGCAATCTTATTTTCAGTGCCTTAGAAATCCTGTCCCATCTCTTTTATGACCCCTAGGGTCATCTCGTTCCCTCTGCATTGCTTATAATAGGGGTCCAACACCACTGCTTGAACCAAACACATTGGAAAGGAATACCCAGGAGTGAGTTACAGGACAGAATCTAAATGAAGGTTTTATAAAGGTAATCAGTTTGACCTAATTAGTTACCTGTTCAAAAAAGGCAAAGTTATTATAATAAAAGTTGAAGCAAAAGTGACAGCAGAAGAAAATAGTTCAAGAAGCACAAAGAAAGGCAAGCAAGTAATTCTCTTCTTTTTTAAGACTCCCCCTCCCCCTTTCCTCAAGGGGGAATAGGATCAGGGAAGAGGGTGAAGGATACTGAGAATAGTTGCTGAAAAGAGTTTGCAACTGATTGGCCCCTTGCATCCCAGTCTAATTTTAGGCTGGAAAAACAGGAATGATTGAACAGGAGACGCCATTCAGTCCCTCAAGTTCACTTAACCATTCAATGGCCAATCTGTGCCTCAATTCCACATTCCGGCCTAATTACCCCACCAGAATCTATTGATGTCAGACTTGAAGATAGTAATTAATCCCCACCATCCACTGCCATTTGGGGTGGGAGTTGCAGACACCTACTCCCCACCACATGAAAGGTTCCACATCAGGTAAAAATGCCCCCATTCAGAGCATATCTATCAGCAGGGAATCATTTGATTCACAATTTTGTGATAGAAGAGGGGGGAGGCAGATTTTTATCACAAGGAATTTTTATTTGAATGAAAAGGAAAAAAGAGTTCATGAAATAATTCATATAGGTGAAGCCAAAGCAAAAGTAAATTAATTACTTTGGCTTTAGTAGAGGATAACCTGTCTCATGGGGTTAAAATTGCAGAAATATACTTTAATAAAGGATGGATACATGTAAACATAACCTCAGGAAAAGAAATTGCAAACTGTTTATTCAGTGTGTGTTGGATCTGGTAGGAAAGGAAAAGGGGTACACACAAATGACTAGAACCTACTGGAGTGCTATTTCCTGACCTGATGTTAAGCATCATTACATCCCTCACATGTACACCTGAACCTGAGAATGTGCCAGTCGACAGCACTCACTCGCGGACATCTCTGGAAGACCAAGAGGTTCCGGGCCGATCAAACTGCATCTTACACCAACTTGGTGACCTTCCAGTAGCAATTAATGTGTATCCCTGAGTACAGCCCATAGCTTGGCAAAGGCCACTGCATCCCTTTCCAGACCCTCTTGGCCAACACTATCCACAAGAGAGTAGGTGACATTCTTATCTGCACCACAGCCACCTCAGGGCCAGTGTGCTGAGGAGTGGAAGCCCCAAATGTGCCTCTGACCACAAGGTCCTTTCTCACCTCCAGCCGAATGAAATCTTGGTGCTTGTTTGTGAGTTCTGGCAATGAAGTATTCTGCCAAATATCTTGGTATTGGTATTGGTATTGGTATGGTTTATTATTGTCACATGTAACAAGATATAGTGAAGCACTTTTGTTTTGCATGCCATCCAGACAGATCATTCCTTTGACAGTCTGCTCAGGGAAACATCCCATAAGATCCACTGCAAAGGCTCTGTGGGTTTCTACCTCCACTGGATACTGAGGGGAAAGGCTCGGTGTAACATCTCACTGATGCAGTGCTGGTACGGAAGTACTTATGGTACGGAATGCAGTGAATTATTTGGTGGCAAGGAATGTAGACATTGAGTTGTATTTACTGTCTGTATGACGAATAAAGTGTAATTTTAGAAAGGTAAAATTCCTGACCCAGTACCTCAAGCCAGGTCTGCATAAGATAAACATTCCATGTTGACAACAGAGATTCTGGGAAAGGATAAAGTTTCCTTCTGTGGGAAGCATCATCCGGTGTTGTCTCAGATAAGGTGTGCCCGTTCTGGGCTCATCAAGCTAATGCTGGCTGAACTGTGAGTACAAGGATGAACCTGCTCTGGAAACTTGTCTGAACGTCATTGAGGAGCTGAGCCAGATCCCCCCACAGCACAGCACTGATTGTGGTACACGGAGCTGTAGTACACTGCTCCACCTCATGGGGGAGCACAGCAGACCCCTCCACTGGCCTTGGTATACAGTGGAGACATAAGAGACTGCAGATGCCAGAATCTGGAGCAAAAAATAAACCGCTGGGAGAAATCAGCGGGTCAAGCAGTCTCTGTGAAAGGCAAAGAGATGGTTTGGGTTGAGTAGCCAGTGTATAGAGGTGAGAAGGAGGTGTGAGGGAGAGGCTGGTAGGTGAGAGGTGGAACCAGGGAAAGGAGGGGTGATAGACAGATGGGCAGAACTAGTGGGGGGAAGAAATCCAGGTAGGCAGGTATGTGGGTGACGGGCAGATGGAACCAGGTGGGGAAGGGTAATGAGTCCTGGAAATGGGGTGGGGGGTGGTGGTATGCGTGGATGGAAAAGATGAACAAAGGGAGAGAGAACCTGAGAGGACTGGTGGAAATGGGAAAGGAACACAAGGGGAGCGGGTTACCTGAAAATGGAAAACTCATTGTTCATGCCGTTAAGCTGTCAGCTTCCCAAGCAGAATATGAGGCACTGTTCTGGTTTGTTTTTAGCTTCACCGATGCAGTGGAGAAGGCTGAGGACAGACAGGTCAGTGTGGGAATGGAGAGGGAGTTGATATGACATGTAACAGGAAGCTTGAGATGGCTGTTGCAGACAGAGTGCAGGTGCTCTGCAAAATGGCTGCCTAGTTTGGTCTCACTGATGAAGAGAAGGGCACATCAAGAGCAGCGAATGCAGTAGACGAGGTTGGAGGAGGTGCACATGAATCTCTGCCTCACCTGGAAGGGCTGTTTGGGTCTCAGTTTAGTCTCCCTATCACTTACCAGCCTGTCTCACCCCTCCCTCTTACTTCTATAAGGTGGCTACCTTCCTCTATACTCTCAGTCCTGATGCAAGCTCTCAAACATCCCTCTGCCTCCATAGATGCTGCCTGACCTGCTGGGTTCCTCCAGCAGTTTAATTTGTGCCCTGGTTTACAGTGCTGCAGTACACTCATCCACCTCATGGGGGAGCACAGCTGTACCCTTCCACATCCCAGCACTGCTCCTGGTACAGAGAAGGAGCAATCTTGATACTATTGAGAACTCAAGGCCATGCATCAGGAGCACACAGAAACCCTGCACAAGGGCAGAAGGACTGGATGTCCTCCTTCCCCCCTCCTTCCTTCCTGTCAGGCACCTCCTGCCCCATATCTTGAAGAGTTTGGGATTCCCACACTGGTCTCATCTGTCACCTCAGATCCCACAGAACTAGAGCAAAAGCAAGTCACCCTCGGTCTCAAAGGACTGCCAAAGAACAATACGCTGCTGCAGAAGAGAGGCACAAGAGACTGCAGATGATGGAATCTGGAGCAACACACAACCTGCTGGAGGAACTCAGCGGGTCGAGCAGCATCTGAGGGAAGAAAGGAATTGTTGACATTTCAGGTTTTTGGGAGGAAAGGAAGGGGTTCAACACAAAATGTCGACAATTCCTTTCCCCCCACAGATGCTGCTTGACCTGCTGAGTTCCTTCAGCAGATTGTTTGTTGCTTCACACTGCTGCAGAACTTTGTTCTACCTCACGGGGGCGTACAGCCAACACCTTCACACCACAGCACTGGCCCTGGTAAATGGAGCCACAGTACACCACTCCACCTCATGGGGGAGCACAACTGGCCCCCTCCACACCACAACACTGGCCCTGCTATACAGTACTGCATACCAACACTGCTGCCTCATGGAGATGCAGCTGCCACACAAAGATCACAGATGTGCAGCTCAAAGCCAACTTGCAGATGGTGGTGGGAGCCCTGAGGTGCATGCCAACCGATTGGCTCTCAGTCATGGCCCACCTGCCAGTCACTGTGATCCCAACTTGCTCTGTGAGATGAGTGACACCCACCTCCCCATCAAAAACACCATCAAGGTCTTTAGAACCACACCTGATGTTCCGGGGAACGGCCGGAAACATCCAAGCCCAGGGCTCAGACCAACTATGCAAGACGGAGAATGTGTGGGATTCACCCAGTACTTCATCCCTGATCCAAATCCTCCTCCACCCCACAAAGGTCCCAGGTCTCTGGTACCCAGACCATCATGCAAACCAGCCTCCCCTCCATTGACTCTGTCTATACTTCCTGCTGTTTCAGGAAAGCAGCCAACATAATCAAGGTCCCCTCCCTCCCCGGTGATTCTCTCCCCTTCCATCAGGCAGAAGATACAAAAGCTTGAGAACATGTACCACCTGGTTCAAGGACAGCATCTATCCCGCTGTTATCAGACTCTTGAACAGTCCTCTCAAATGCTAAAAGATGAACTCTTGATCTCTCAATCTACCTTGTCGTAGACCTTGCACTTTATTTGTCTACCTGAACTGTACTTTCTCTATAACTGCAACACTGTATGCTGCATTCTGTTTTCCTTTTTACTCCCTCATTGTACTTACGTATGTCATGGTCTGTCTGGATGGCATGCAAACAAAAGCTTTTCACTGCATCTCGGTGCATTGACAATAATAAACTAAAACCAGAGTGAGATAGGTTATGGACAATGGCCACCTGATCCACAAATTGAAGATGCGCAATGTGGAACATGGCTGTGAGTCCCAGGCCAACACCACATCACATCAACATAGCAGTCAGGATCTGCTCCAGGCAGGCACCTCATTTCCCCACTTGCCTGTGAGGAAAGCATTGGCTGGAGTGACAGGCCAGCTTATCCCCAGTGAGAAGCTTCTAATGTCAAATGAAAGAGAGCTGGAAGAAGGGAGACCTAAACTACGTTCACAGGATGAGTAACATGGTTGAAACTCAACAGTAGACAACTTTATACGAAGTTCCTGCATAAACAGAGGCATCAGCTTAGTGTGGTTGACCATATCAAAGTTGAGAAAGACAAGGAGAGGTTGATGCCCTCTGTCGCAACATGGGATCAGTAATGTTTTGGGACTGTGGTGGGGTCTGAACCATGACTGGAAGGAGCCCAGCTAAGCATGGATTGCAATGAGCTGGATGTTGAAGAATGAGGAGGAAAGGTATGTTGGAGGTGAGGTGGTGGCTTCTGAGGGAATAAGGACCAAGGATTTACTTCTTGAGGAGAGGGTCGATGATGGTTTGCAAGGAGAGGGGAGAGTGCCTGAGGAGAGCAAGTCATTAATAATAACAGCTGGTTATGGGGCTATGCGGATGAGCTGGGTAGTCAGCAGTTCAGTGAGAAAAGAATCAGGGGAAGAGGAGGAGACGCATCTCAAAGCTGACAGAAACTGAGGAGAAGATAGAGGTGTAAATGTACGACCAGGGCTGGGGCAATATGGAAGGTAGGAAAACTCCAAAGGCAGCAGACCAGATGGTCTTAGTCTTAGTGACAAAAACATCCATGAGTTCCTTGCACATGCTATTGGAAGTAAGTGTGGAGGCAATGACAGAGGGCTTCATATGGACACCTTACAGTAGTGGAATGGAGGAGGGTTTGTCTTCCCATTCTAGGATCATCCTGGAACTGTGAGGAGGTCTGGTGGATGAGAGTAGGGTCCAATGGAATTGGGTACAGCCAGATGGTGAATGACCTAACCAATCTGTTCAAATCAACACCCCTTAGATTTAAGGAAGAAGGGATGAGGAGTGGGTGGCCAGGGTGGAACATTGTAGTGGTTTTAATGGAAGCGAGGACATTATAGGTGGAGGCAAGGGTTTGGTTGGGAGATCAATGACTATGGAAGTGTATTGACAAGTAATTGGACAATTGAGATTTCGAAAGGGCAGCAGTGATTGAATTGTGAAGGAGCCTCTTCCTGGGACAGAGCACATAGGGATGGGAGGGAAAATGCAATGTGGGTGTAGAACGATCCAGGCAAGTGAGAGGGATGGCTTTATCTGCGATTGAGGTGTTGGGATTAGCAAGGCTACCTGAGAGCTCAACATCAAAGAGAACATGGGCTGGAGGGAGAGATCACAGGCTGGTGGTGAACACAGAGAACAAACAGCTAGGTGAATTAAACTGGAGATTGAAATCACCAGAGATGAGAAGTAGCTTAATCCAGAGGATGAGGGAGGAAAGCAGTGAAGATATCTTAATAAGAAAATTATTATTGTACTTGAGTGGGCGGAAGGGAGCGACAATTTTAAATGAGAGGCAAGAAGAATGGAATAGGGTGAGTTGCTCAAAGGAGGAGAAAGTGCCAGAAGAGTAGGAGGACAGACAGAGGCTGATCTGCTAATGAGAGTTCACTGCTGCAGCAACACCCTGGGAGAGGCAAGGGGGGAAAGAGTTATCACCATGATCCAGACTACCAACCTCTCTGTAATCACCCACAATAATCTCGATGGCAGGGATTTTTCCTCCCAATGGAAGAGGTGTGTTGGAGAGATGATGATGACCGACACACAAACAAGGTCTGCTGGAGTAGGGAAGGAGTGATGCCGATTTAATCTGCACATCTCCCTGCACATGGTCCATATGGCTCCATTCCCTGCCTGTTCATCTGTCTGTCTAAATGCTCTTAAATGTTGCCATCATATCTGCTTCCACCACTTCCCCTCGCAGTGCATTCCAGAACCTTTCCTCATAAATCTCCTTTAAACTTTCCCCCTCTAACCTCAAAGCTGTGCCGTCTAGTATTTGACATCTCCACCCTGTGAAAAAGACTCGACTATCTATGCCTCTCATAATTTTATAAACCTCTATCAGGTCACTCCTCAGCTTCCGACGCCCCAGAGAAAAGAATCCGAGTTTGCCCAACCTCCTTATAGCTAAAGGAGATTGATACATTCACCTGAAATGACTGCAGTATTCTTAATGTTTCACATAGTGCAGGTTCAAGATCTTTTCTCCAAGCACGATGAACATTCTCTCTGTGCTGACCTTCTTTGATTTGGTTATTGCTACTGTTCGGACACTGACTGTTTCTGTTCAAGCAGAAAGGCGTGGAAGTGAGAGAAATGCAGTTGGTTCTGTATAACCATCACCTCTTCACCACATAAACACTTCAGCTTTATTCCAATGTAGTTGATGGAAATAACTACAACCATTTTGCATTTATATAGCCCTGTTAACATAGTGGGATGTGCCAGAGCACAGGGGCAGAATTAAACATGGGTCAGACAGCAAGCCAAAGGAGGAGACAAAGCTTTGGTGTCGGAGGGAGTTTTTTAAGGATCCTCCTGAGGAAAGGTTCAGAGAGGGGATTCCAGAATACAGGAGCAGAAGGCATGGCCACAGATACGCTCACAAACACACACACGCACAGATGCACACATGCACATACACGGACACAGGATGCAGACAGATGCACTTGTATATACATATACATGCACAGCCACAGACACACACACATGCACAAATGCACAGACGCAGGCACACACCAACATACACACACACATGCTTTCAAGCACAGATATGTATATACACACAAAGCCAGACACACAAATACAGAGACATACATGTAGACACACAAATAAACACTGACAAACACGGACAATGTAGACACACACCTACATAGGCACAAAGGCAGTCAGGCACACACACGCACACCTTCACTGTGAAGAGATATTGATCTAAAAGCCTGTCATTTTTGCAGAAAAACCTTACAATTCAGTCAATTAGCTGGAAAAACCATGTCGCCTAGGATATAGTTTAAAAGCCTTAAAGGGAAGCTTTCCAATTTAATGAGGTGCAGCTGGCGCAGTTATCAATATTTTGAATCTGAAGTTTAGCTGTAAGCCATGATTTGAAAGCCATATATAAGGTATAGAATACATTGGGGAAGAAGGGTTCCTGTAAAGCCCAGCAAGCCCCAGGATTGCAGCACTGTTTCCTGGCGATAGTGTCCTGTACTGTCAGACTCAGAGCAGTGAGGAATCTGACAAGTGGAAAAGATAATTCATTGAGGATTTCTTTCCCCAAAGCAAAATGCACCCTCACAGCTCCACCACCCCTCACACACAAAACTGGTAAAGAGAAAATAAAACTATAAATCATGAGGGAGGCCTTGTGGGGAGTCTAGCTTTGTGTACACACATTTGGGAGGATTTTAAGTCCTTGGGGGCAGTGCACTGGAGTCTTACCAGAACAGTAAAACATGCTTCAATCATAAGACTAAAAGAATATAAAATATAGGAGCAGAATTAGAATATTCGGCCCATCAAGTCTGTTCTGCCATTCAATTGTGGCTGATTTTATTTTCTCAACCCCATTCTCCCACTTTCTCCCTGTAACCCTTAACCCCCTTACCAATCAAGAACCTATCAATCTCTGCCTTAAATACACCCAATGACTTGGCCTCCCAAGGACCCTACCATGCACTGTGAAAGTCCTACCTGGATTTGACTTTCCAAAATGCAACACCTCGCACTTATCCAAATTAAACTCCATTTGCCATTCCTCAGCCCTCTTACTCAACTGATCAAGATCCCCCTGTAATCTTTGCTAATCTTCTTCATTGTCCACTATACCACCAAAGAACCAACACAGAGACTGTGATCCAGCAAACATCAGGTTAATGAAAGGACTCTCCAGAGACTTGAGCACAAACGGGCAGGCTGATAGTCCCATTGATGTACTGAGAGGCTGCTGCAGGGTCATAGGTACCGTCTTATGGATGAGGTGTTAAGCTGTGACCCACCTACCCTCTCAGGAGGCACAAGAGATCCCATTCCAGTAGTTTGAGGATGATCAAGGGAGTTATCACTTGAGTCAATACAGGAGGGCATGGCTTTAAGGTAATGGGTGGGAAGTTCAAGGGAGATATCAGAGGGACGTTTTTCACCCAGAGAGTGGTTGGTGCATGGAATGCGCTGCCTGGGGTGGTGGTGGAGACTGATACGTTGGTCAAGTTCAAGAGATTCTTAGATAAGCATATGGAGGAATTTAAAATAGGGGGATATGTGGGAGGAAGGGGTTAGTTAGTCTTAGGCGTGGTTTAAAGGTCGGCACAACATGGTGGGCTGAAGGGCCTGTATTGTGCTGTATTGTTCTATGGTTCTATGGTTCTGTGGAGTCTGAACAGTATCCCTCAACAACCAGATCAACTGATCATTATTATATTAGAGTCATAGAGTCATACAACACGGAAGCAGGCCCTTCAGCCCAACTCATCCATGTCGACCAAGATGCCCATCTTAGCTAGTCCCATTTGACCGCATTTATCCCTCTAAACATTCCCTATCCATGTTCAAGTTCAAGTTTATTGTCATGGGCATACTTACACAGGCTATAAATGTCGTGAAAATTAGCTTGTTGCAGCAGCAGCACAGTACATTACAAACATGACAAACATAAATCACATAAACTTAAATTAACATAAATTATACATAACTCACATGACACAATAAACAAATAAAAAGTAACGACATCAGTGTAAGTTGAGGGTAATATAAACCAAAGTATTATGGGTCAGTTTGAGAAACTGATGGTAGTGGGAAAGAAGCTGTTGTTGAACCCAGAACTACCTGTCCAAGTGTTTTTTTAAATTGTTCACAATATTCCCTTATTTCCTTATGGCAGAGAAGGGACTATTTCAGCCCATCAAGTTGATGCCAGTTCACAGAGCAATCCTATTTCCCCACTGATTTTCCAAGTAAACTATTCTCCCCACATTCCCATCAACTCCTCCTCAGATTCGACCAGTCACCTACACATTACAGGAAATTTACAACAGCCGATTAGCCTACCAACCTGCACGTCTTTGGGAAGTGGGAGGAAACCAGAGCACCCAGAGGAAACCCACACAGACAACACCAGAGGTCAGGATTGAACCAGATATGCTGGAGCTGTGAGGCAGCAACTACACTAGATGTGCCACTGTGGATTGCGGGAGCTTCCTGAGCGCAAATTAACCAGCATGTTTGCTAGATTCATCTTCTTCCATGACAGTCCCTCAGGAGTGAAGATGACTGGCTTCCACTCAGGTTTCATGGGGCAGAAGGTGTCTGATAGAGGGGAGTGGTTGGGTAGTTTGGGAGGTGCTGCCCTCTTTCTGTTGCCAATGCTGGGCATCAGGTGCATGACCTTGAGATTCTCAGTACCATCCTGAATGCTCCTTCTCCACTTTGAGCAGTCATGGGCCAGAAATTCCCCGGAGTCAGTGGGAATGTTGCATTTCTTCAAGGAGGGCTTTGAGCACAGCCTCAAAACCTTTACTCTGCCGTTGTGCTAATCTCTTCACGCGACAGCCTGATGTCAGGCAAGCTAACAACATGGCCTGCCCAATTATTGTCTCATTGTAACTAGGCCCTCAGTACTCATTACAATAGTGACCCCTTCATTGGCTGAAAAGCACTTCTGAGAGGGATGTGAAAGGCATTTTGTAAATGTAAGTCTGTCTTTCCTTTGTTAACATCTACACATTTGCTTTTACCAGTGGGTGTCATGAGAAAAAAGATAAATAAATGGAACCGCTTCCTCGCACAGAGGTGGGGTGGCTTGGGTGGGGGAGTGGGGAGGTCAGTGGTTGAACCCATTGATGGGACCTCAGCCCACTCACTGCCCCATCACTCAGTGACCAGGGTCCACTGCAACGTCTCCTGCCCACCCAGGGTGGCACTGCACATCTATCTGCCAATCCAGTCACCAGACACTACCTTGCATGGTTGCTCCGTCTGTGCCAGGCTGTGAGTTGTCTTCAGTGCCAGGCTGTGAGTTGTCTTCCTGCAACTTCTTGTGACAGCTGAGGATTGTACTCACACTCTGAGTGTGAACAGTACTAGTGTGAGTACAGATCTATGTATACACTGTGTGTGGGAACGTGTGTGGCTACATGTCTGTACACACTGTGTGTGAGAACATATGTGTGACTATATGTTTGTACACACTGTGTGCGTCGATGTCTGTACAAACTGTGTGTGCACTGTGAGTGCTTCCAAATACACACATTGTGTATGAATACTGTAAATACTCTGAGTGTGAGTACATTCCTGTACACACAGTCTGAGAGTGAGCAGTGCCAGTGTTCATACCTTCCCATACCCCAAGGGTGAGTAAGGCAAATGTGAGTGCATGCTTTTACACAGTTTCAGTGTGAAACACATGAGTGCGGGCACGCATATGTACACACTCCAAGGTTAAGCAGTGTGAATGTGTGAGTACATGTATGAGCAGTGAAGCTGGGAATAAACACCACACACATTCTGAACAAGTGCACACCTGCATATATACTGAATATGAGCAGCATGTATGCACTCTGTGTGTGTGAGCACACACCTGTACAAACTGAGTGAGAGCAGTGTGTGTTCATGCAATGCATGTACTCGTGTAAACAGTATAGGTGAGTCCACACTGCTCTCTCTGTGAGGGGAGTATGAATGGAAGTCTATGCCTTCACTCACACTGAGTGTGAGCAGTGTAAGTGTGAGTCCACACCGCTTGTTTCTCTGCCCAGTTAACAGTCGTGAGGCTGAAGCTTACATCATCCGTATGAGGCTGCAGCCATTAGCTGCTGACGTGCCCTCCTCCCCTCCCCCTCTGGTTTTGGACCACCACTGTAGACAGAGCCAATGATTTATGTCTCCTGCAGGCAGCTATCTGATGCAGTCTGTCAATATGAGCCAGCTTTGGCTCTGCCTCAATATAAAATCTGAATGTAATTCAAGTGTGAATTCAGCTCGAGCATACGTAGGCTGAAGTCGGCAGCAACCTGCAGGAATAGTCACACTTCACTTGTCACATCACACCAGCTGCACTGAAAGCAGAGAATGTAGCGGCAGTTGGCTCTCCCTTCCAAAACACTAATTGCTGCACAAGAGCATGCACACAATACACTTTCCCTGCAGACAATGGGTGCAGAACCAACGATATAACTCACATCTCCTGACTTGATTTTGCATTTAGCTGGTGTCTGAGAGAAACGCTAAAGTAAGCTACACTGTTGAAATGTCTTGCATATATGACACACGTTATTAAAAATCTTCAGATGCTCTTCGGTTCAGCTCAAATAGAATTAATTATTTTGAAGTGCATTGCCTGATATTATGAAAACAAATGAAATGACCATCATACACCCAGAAGAGCAAATGGTGAAGGAGTTATGAATCTTTTTTGGGATGTTTTCATGGTAAAGTAGGGACTGAAAGCCATTCAAGCTCTTGAGCCTGTTCTCATCATTAATAACTTCATGAGAAATGGGAGATGGGAGCAACCATGCATTTCATTCATTCAATAAGCATCAAGCCTGCATTGCATTCAATAATTACGTGGCTGAATTCCTGTCTCCACCCTGTCCTCCAATCCCTTGGTTTCCCTGTTGCCCAAAGCTCCATCCCAAGGCCATGAACAGGCCCAATGACTGAACCTCTGCACCTCTTTGAGCAGAGAATTCTAAAGATCCACAACATGCTACCTGAAGGAAATTCTTCTTATTGTGAGATTATGACCTCCTGGTTTGCAACTCTCCAGCTCTCAGCATTTACTCCTTTTTTTCCTTAAGATTTCAATGAGATCACCACTCATTCTTCTAAACACCTGAGAATACAAGCCCATTCCATTCATCCCCATGTCAGAGGGCAGTGTGCTGTTGTATCTTTTCCAAGGCAGGTTTGGTTGGGAGACCTAAGTTCAGGGAGTGTTCTTGTAAATGCCCCATGTAAGTACAACAGAATTTGTTTACAGAGTGGGCCATCTGAACCTTCCAACGTACTCTGCCGTTCAGCTAGTTCATGGCTGATCGATTCCCATCTTAGAGTTGTATTTGACCTCAGGATGAACTTCCGACTGCATGCCTGCACTATCCAGCCCTTTCCACATCCATGGCATTGCCAGAAACCACCCTTGCCCCTGCTGAGACCTTGGATTACCTATTCCAGTACAGTCCTGTCTGACTCTGCTATCTGTGTCCAAACTGCCAAGGCATCTTCACCTATCACCCTGATTCTCACTGACCCACTTTGGCTCCCAGTTAAGCAACACCTTAATTTTAAAATTCTCATCCAAGTGCTCAAATGCTGGCTTTGTCCACCCCACCATCATCTCAGCACCTCCTTGAACCTATAACCCTACGGTAGATCTGTTCTTCTCCAGTTCTGGGCTCTCATTAAACACAAGTTTTAATTGATCTACTTGTGCACATGAAAACCTGGCAAATGAAGTTTAATGTGGGGAAATGTGAGATCATGCTCTCAAGTAAGAGGAATCTAAAGGCTGATTATTATCTAAATGGAGAGAGACTGCAAATGAGTGAAGTTCAGTGGGATCTAGGTGCTCTTGAGCATGAGTTACAAAAAGTTAGCAGGCAGGTCCAACGAACAGTTGTGAAGGCAAACAGCGTGTGGCCTTTATTGCAAAGGGGTTGAAGTTTAAGAATAGGGTGTGTTTGTTTGTTACAGTTGTACAGGGTGTAGGTGAGGCCACACCTGGAATACTGTGCACATTTCTGGTTCCTTTACCTAAAAAAGAATAGAGTAGTTCTGGAAGCAGTGCAAAGGAGATTCACCAGGCTAATTCCTGGGATGAGAGGGTTGTGCTGTCAAGAGAGACTGGACAATTTGTGTCTGGATTCTTTGGAGTTTAGAAAAATGAGGGGGTGACCTTATTCAAACCTAAGAAGGTTTGACAGGGTAGATGTTGAAATGTTTTCACTAGTGGGAGAGTCACAAACAAGGGGACATAGTTACAAAATAAGGGGCTAGTTATTTAAAACTGAGGTGCAGGAAATTTCTTCTCTCAGAAGGTAGTGAATCTCTGGAACTCTCTGACCCCGAGGGTGGTGAAGGCCAAATCCTTAGATATATTTGAGGTAGGCAAATATTTGAAAGATCGAGGAATTGAGGGTTATGGGGAACTGGCACAGAAGTGGTGTTGAGGCCGACATAGATCAGCGATGATCATACTGAATGGCAGGGCAGGCTATAGGGGCCAAGTGGCCTACTCCTGCTCCTGTTTTCTTGTGTAGTTGGAACTTCAGACTTTGCTCCTTAGACATTTACACATCTGTTTCTTCCTTTAAGAAGTTCCTTCAGACTTACCTCTTCGAGCACTAGGACCTCAGAAACAGAAGCAGGAGTAGGCCAAAGGAACCACTTCACCCTTAAAAATTCAGGTTGATGTTGCACTTCAGCCACCCACTTGCCTGATCCCCACACTCATTGATTCCCTTTGGCACCAAAAACCATGTTCAATGACAAATCCTCTGGGATAGGGAATTCCAAAGACTTATAGCTCTTTCAATAGAGGTATCTCTCTTTTTCACCTTTCCCACGACTGCACCCTGCATCGATTCCAGACTCCCAGGAAAGAGAACACAAACAGTCAGCGTCTAGCCTGTTGATTACATCAACATCTCCCAATGACATTACCTCCCATCACTTCTCTAGATAGGACTGCCCCCCCCATCCCAGGAATCAACCATGTGTGTCACTTCCAATATATATAATTCTTCCTTAAATACAATGACAAAAACTGCACACTGTACTCCACCGTGGTTCTCACCAAAGCCCTGTATGACTTCATAAATGCATTCTCGCTCTTGTATAGCATTCCCCTTGTAATAAAGGTCAAAGTACTATTTTCTGCCCTGAGTCCTTGTAGCTACGTGTTAACACTCTGAATTTCATGAAGAGCACATCTAGATCCTTCCTTACATTAACCTTTATGAGTTTCCTAACATTTAAAAATTAACCTGAGCCAGAAATTATTTCCTGTAGGGCAACATTTCTCTATGCTATGCAAGGTAATTTAAACTAAAAGCTGATTGCTAAATGTGATCAAGGCTTTTGTGAGAGGGTAAAGAACTTCTAACAACTTGGTTTGGGCTCCTTCCTGTTCATGATGTGTGGACACAGAAGGCTGTTAGGCAATCATGTCAGATGGTGTGTGATGCAAAATTCATTTGTGCACTCAAGGTGTAGACTATTCACAATGAGCTGGCCTTGGACACAGCTCAGTCCATCACGAAAACCTGCATCCCCTCCATTGACTCTATCTACACTTCCCACTGCCTCAGGAAAGCAGACAACATAATCAAAGACCCCTCCCACCCCGGACATTCTCTCTTTTCTGCCCTTCCATCAGGCAGAAGATACAAAAGCTTGAGAACACAAACCACCAGGCTCAAGGGCAGCTTCTATCCTGCTGTTATAATGGCCTTTGACTCTTACTGTCTACCAGCACTGCACTTTCTCTGTAACTATAACATTATATTCTGCATTCTGTTATTGCTTTCCTTTGTACTACCTCAATGCACTAATGTTCTGAAATGAACTGTATGGATGGCATACAAAACCAAGTTTTCACTGTATCTCGGTACATGTGACAATAATAAACCAATTACCAATTCACTGGAGAGTGGGGCTGCCTTGGCGTCAGTTAAAAGGGACCGGACTTACTGGCCCCTTGTCATGGAACCCACAAAACAATTGTGGTGCAGGCAGATCCTCTTTAGATATCTGGTGTGGTGTTCATTCCTGACCCCTGCCCCTCACTGCTGATGTTTGTCAGGGTCTCCCCATTGCATGCCCCACCCACCTCTCCAACACACATCCTGGCCTGGTTGCAGGTCGCTCTATCCCTCCCAGATTGGTGGGACTAACCCAACACCGGATGCTGGTCTGAGCCGTGCCTGACTGACCCCTCACACTGCACAGTCCCTGCCTTCCACCCACTGCCTGCCATCCCTCTCACCACCCCATCCACGTCCAACACACTCAGCACTTTCCGATCCTCCTCATCTCGCACCACCTGTCTGGTATATTTCAGCAACACCGCTTCCATGTCCAACACCCACACCTCCTGCCCCTACCCCTCCCTTCCCAATCCTCCCACCATACTGCCATATCCATGTCCAACCCCACCCACCTCCTGACCCCCTCCCCAATCTTCCAATCTCATCCCGACTGTCCCACCACAGCCCCCTAATCTGTCCCTGACCTCACATTAGACCACCCGATCTATGCTCCATTCCACTCCTCACATTACCACCTGAACATCTTCCTCCACTGTCCCCAGGAATCACCCTGACATCTCCTTCTCCGATCAGTTGATCATCTGCCCCAGCATCTGGCTCTGTCTAGGTCCCATACCATTGACTTCCTTCCCTGATCTTCATCTCCTCTATCTTAGTCTCTTCCTTTAACTCACTCCTTGGAAGCTGGCTCTTAAGCTGAGCTATTGGCCACATTCTCTAATATCTCAGTGATTATTTAATTGAACAATGCTCCAGTGAAACTCCTGAGATATCTTAATAGATTAACAATCTTTAAATGCTGTCGTTATTGAGAAAGCCGCATATTTCCTTTACCCTGCCTGATCTAATCTTTCTGATTCATGTGGGAGGAATATTGGTCGAGACATTACAGTAGATACCATGGTCCTCTTTGAGTAGACCTTGGGTATTTTCCTGAACTGGTGGCAGGACCTCAGGTTAACATTGCACCTGAAGGATGATGTCCCTGACTATCCAATCATTCCTGCCCACTCCTCGGGTATCTGCTGATCATTGGACTGAGCCCTGACTTTTGCACTCTGTTGGAAATGAGCCAGTGGTGAGAAGGTTTAGAAGGCTGAGGGGACTGCGCTGATGATCTTGTCTAAACAATCCCTCATTCTCTCGCCACAGGTGAAAATGAGCAGTATCCTACCCTGGTCTCACTTCAGCGAGACTGGAAACTCTTTGAAAAGACAGTTAACTCTGTGGACCTGAGGTAAGAGTTCTCTGTCACCTGTCAACTGACAATGCGCATTGTTCAATATTTTTAACAGTTAGATTTACAAAGACATCCTTTCATCAGATCCTCAGGGGTTGCAAGTCACATTGTCCATTATTTACATCTTTTACACAATTTGAAAGGAGCTGAGCTTGGAGTAAGAGTTGAGATTTGTCGAAAAATGTAGCTAATGCTGGGCTGCTGCTGAAAAAGGTTTCATCTCCCAAATCCTTTCGAAATGCCATAATTTTCTCATTCTTGTGCAAAGCAGGATCTTTGAGAGCATTTCTATTTATGTAATGATCTAAAGGCTAACATTATTCACGCTAAAAGCATTTGCCTGCAGGATTTTAAATCTTTCCTTGCAGCCAGCCTCAGAACTCCGGAAAAGATCAGTTTTATGTGGTAAAACGTAAAAAGGAATAGCGTTCAAAATTCCCCAGTTTGTTCCTTCTTTCTCCCCCCCTCCACTCTCTCTCTCTCTTTCTCTCCCCCTCTCTCCCCTCTTTCCACTCTCTCTCTCTCTTTCTCTCCCCCTCTTTCCCCCTCTCTCTCCACCTCTCTCTCCCTCTACCCCCTCTCTCCCTCTTTCTCTCTGTCCCTATCTCTCTCCACCCACAATCTCTATCTTTCTTTCTTTCTCTATCTCCCTCCTTCTTTCTCTTATCTCTCTCTACCCCTCTATCTCTCCCCACTCCTCTCTCTTTCCCTCTATCTCTATCTCTGTCCCTGTCTCACTCTTTCTCTGTCTCTCTCTATCCTCCCTCTTTCTCTCTCTTGATCTCCCTCCCTCTCTCTCCCTCGCTCTCTCTTTCACTCCCTCTTGCCTTCCCGCTCCCTCTCTCTTTCTCTCTGTCTCCAACTCTGTCTCTGTCCCTGTCTCTGTCTCTCTCTGTCTCTTTCTCTCTCTCTTTCTTTACCACCCCCCACCTGCCACCCCACCAAAGATGTTGATGTTGTTTGGATTTGGGGATTTTTACTCTGCTCTCCTTATGGACCTTCCTTCCACATTAACTAAGGTGGTGAACATCAGGAGGGTGTTCCAACACCTGCTCTTGTCCTTGGCCAACATCTGCACACTCAAGTTTCTCAACCGGAGCTACTAGAGAGATCAAGATCAAGAACCCCGGGGCCAGGAACTATTGCATAGAATCATACAGAACATGGAGCATGGCCACAGGCTTTTGGATCAGCTGATCCACACCAGAATTGCATTTCACACAAGCTTCCTCACACTCCTTTTCAGCTCAGCATATTGTTCTATCTCCTTTCTTCATAACATGCTTATCCATTTAAAAGTATCTGTCACTCACCCCAACCATCACAGCCACTCGCTGGGTAAAGTAATTTCTCCTCAACTTGTTCCTGAACTTGGCAGCTAACTGATATTGATGGCCTTTGATTTTAGGCTTGCCACAAGCAGAACCTCCTCCTCTATTAATTAACTGAACTAATTCAGCACAGAGTATTGGGATCAACTTGAAACCTTCCTGATTTGTGTGGCTCTGTAATAGACCTGGGCATTGCATTTGCCAACGGAAAGCTAATCAGCTGTTTACCTGATCGTCCATTGGATGAGATAAATTCGTAGCATCATGTGTCCAGAAACTTTGTCAATATCCATTGTACTTTGAATCAGGCATTAAGGACACACTGATGTGAAGTTAACAATATACAAGCAGTCTGAACCATGTAGAACTCCTCGTCAAATCTCACTGTGCCCAGCTGCTGTCTTATTCCCTTCTCAACACCAGCTTTTGTTGGGGTGAATATGTCTTTCACATCATTTGACCTCCATTTCTGCCTCTTTATATACTAAACACATGCGGACACCCCACAATGTGTCCCTTGTTGCCTCGGCTGAATGTACAATTTACATTAACTGCCTGGGTAATGATGGCTCAGAAGCACCCCAGCTGATAGATGAATCCCAAATGGATGGATGGGGCTGTAGGGTGGAGAGAAGGGGCTGCAACAAAGAGCAATAAAGGGTCAGGAAAGAGCTTGTGCTGGGATAGAGGGACGGTGCATGAGGAGAGAGGAAGCTGACACAACTCAGCGTAGGTGAGTGGGAGACTCTGGCAGGGAGGTGAAACACCAGGAAGATCTCAGTCAAAGAGTGACGAAGGGCCACTGAAGGAGCTTATTTCCCCCTCAGACTGTGACAGGAGAACATACATGATCTACGTTTGAGCAGTGATGTGGACTGCTGCAAGCTTACAAAGCAGTGCATCCTGAATCAGGAACTTCACTTGCAGTGTGTATCTGGAAATGACCACCACCCCAGCTTCCAAATATATTGTTTCTTCTTCCTATGCTGAATGCATTGATTCCTGCTGTGAAACAGTCCCACAGATCTGATAAGTTGCCTCAGTCACATAACTATTCTGAGCAAATGATGTCAGCTCTGGAAGGTGAAACAGCCAAAACCCATTTATTTTTTTCCTGATTCTCAGATATGCAGGTGTAGCAGACATTTGGGAAAGCAAATGGTATGTTAGTCTTTATTGCTAAATGATTTGAGTACAGGAGTAAAGGTGACCTACTACAACTATACAGTGCATTGGTCAGACTGTACCAGGAGTATTGTGTACAGTCTTGATCTCCTTACCTGGAAAGGTTACTTATGTTGCAGGGAGTGCAGTAAGGAATGGTTCCAGGGATGGCTGATCTGTTCACATGAAGAGAGGCTGAAAAGGCTAGGACTCTGTCCTCTAGAGAAGAATGAGAAATGAACTCATTGAAACAAGGGTAGTTAGAGTATTCAACACGGTAGATAGGAAGTCTAGAGCAAGGATCACAGTCTCTAAAGGTGTAGCTACGCAAGGGTGGTAATCTTTGGAAGAGGGATGTGGACCCTCAGTTACTGATTGTGTTCAAAACTGCGATCACGAAATTTCTGGATACTAAAGGAATTGGAGACAAGGCAGGAATGTGGTCTTTGAGGTAGAAGATCAACCATGACCTTGTTAAAGAGTGCAATTAGCTTGAGGGGCCAAATGGATTAGGCCTCGCTGGGAAGTCCGACATTTTATTCCCACTCCTTGCCTTGGAAATACGGTGGTGAGGTTAAACCAAACGATTCAGTAAGAGGATGATGAAGATTGCCTGGCTACTGTTTTGAGGAACAGTGGGGTGGATGGGGTTCTTCCAAATATATATCATTCATCCCTCATAGAATACCTGAAAGGAGATTATCTGGCCATTTTCCCATTCCTGCTTGTGGGATCTTGCTGTGCACAATTTACTTACACCAATAATTACACCTAGGAGTCACATCGGCTGCAAAGCACTTTTGGGGTGCTCAGGTTTGGAAAGGTGCTGCATCAATGTAATTCTTTCCTGCACCTAAGTTAAGTTGAGGTAAGAAGGCACAGGCTGAGGAGCCTCATGCCATGTGTCACCTTGGGCTGCAGCAACAAGGATCTCCTCACTATTCACTGGGCTTGCTTGGTTAGACTGGTTTGCCGAGTCCCTGTGCTGTGCTCACGTTTGCAGTCAACAACTGGCAGGCTGTTGCTGAAACAATGAGACACTTGATAAGATTGCATCTTTTGGAACAAGATGAAATTGTGTCTTGAAGACGATGGCAATTTAATAAGTTGTCAGTCAGGTCTCAGCCTAAAGTGAGGGGTGAAATACATGAAATTTCACCTTTTAGATTTATTTTCTGGAATGGACTGACACTTCTGATCTTTATGAACTCCAGATTTTCTTTCCACGGTCCAAATGCAGGCAAATGGGATTAGCATCAAAGCACAAAAAGGTCAGCATGAACATTGTGGGCCAAAAGGCCCATTTCTGTATTGTACAACTCTATGAGTCTATGACACATCCTCCTCCCTCTACCTGCTTCATGCTGACATCAATGTTCTTCGCTTCATCTCCTGCTCTCTCCCCGAAGTCCTCTAGAAACATGGGCCTACACAGCTTGCTCAGTGATTGACAGCTCAAGAGCTGTGTTGCCTAACCACTGACTGATCCTCCTCCCATTCTTCCTGTCGATTACGCCCCATGTTCACTAGCTCTGGATTCCATCTGTGTCTTGCAATTAAAACAAACCAAAACTGCTTTAGAGCGTTCAAAACAAAACTCAGAAAAATAACTCAGTTCAATTTGCACACAAATTATCAACCCACTCAAGTTTTATGAATAAATGTCAAATATTTGCCATGGCAACAGCTCCACAAACTTCATCCTTCACAGGAGCTATTCACTATAAACTATCTGAAGGAGAAAGCAAGGGTTAAGGTCACAACACTAATCTGTGTTCTACGTGTAGGGAAACAGTGAAGACCTGATTATAAATTATATCATATTTATACTTGATAGTTATAAATCAGGGTGATTTATACCTAGAATCTGACATTAGCAGGAATGTCAGAGTAGAGGTTGTAGTTTAACCCTTCCCTTGAAAAGACTGTGGAGAGTGGACTTGAGTGGTTTGGTGATATGGTGAAACGTAGTGTATAAGGAGATCAGTGTTCCTTCTTCACCCCATCTACTGACCTTTTCTCCTCCTTCACCTGTTCAAGAAGCAGAATCCGGTCTCAAATGTGTGGGCAGTCAATGATGGATACCCAAATGGAAGGAGCTTTCAAAGTAAAAAAAAAATCAAGAAAATAAAAAAAAATTGAAGTGTTTGCTTTTCCAATATCGTTCCTTTCCTCCCAACCCCGCCTACAACCTACCCCACCCAAGTGGTACAGTGCACGACAGCACAAAGTACAAAAGGTGGAAAGGAAACAAGAGTAAATTTATAGCGAACAAGAATCATAGAACATCAAACATATAAGAGTACATCACAGGAACAGGTCCTTCGGCCCACAATGTCTGTGCCAGCCACGATGCCAAATTAATTTAAGCTTATCTACCTGCACATGATCCATATCCCTCAATTCCCTACATTCCCTTACATTCGACCGCCCAAAGTGCAACGCCTCATTCTTGTCCAGATTAGACTCCATCTGACATTTCTCCACTCATATTTGCAGCTGATCAATATTCTGTTGTATCCTTTGACAACCTTCCTCACTATCCGCAGCTCCACCAATCTTTGTGTCCTCTGCAAACTTACTAATCAGCCCACCTTCATTTTTGTCCAAGTCATTTACGTATCTCACAAACAACAGGCGTCCCAGCACTCATCCCTGTGAACCACCACAGACCACCAGTCAGAATAACACCTCCTCCATGTGGTCAAACTTCTGGGCAAAAGTCTTTGATGTTTACCTGGGTCAAGGCTTTTCATATCTTTATTCACCTCAAATAAATCTCACATTAGCATCCTCCGCACTAAAGTAGATTCCTCGTGATCTCTCCTCATGTGTAACATTCTCCAACCTTGCTAACGTCCTGGTAAATCACCTGTTGCCCTCTTGTCAAACCACATCCTTCCTGTAGTGTGGTGACCACACTTGTACACAGGGCTCCAGCTGTGGCCTGACAGCTGGCTAAAGTTTCAGCTCCACCTGGCTTGAGTTTTGCACAATTGTATTATGCCTTGTACTCTGAGCCTCAGACAATATCTTTAAAAGGACCTTGTCTACCTGCTCCACCTTCTGTGAGAATGCACTGCAAAGTTCCTCTATCTTTTCTATGCTGCTCAATATCCAACCATTTGTTTTGTGCCCATCCTCTTCACAAATGCATCATCTCATTTCACTCAGGACATTCCCTATCCCTCACACCAAACTAGTTTCCAGGAAGGCCACTGATTTTGCAAAAGCTTCAAAACTTTCCTTTCAAAAAAAACATTCCACTCAGTGGGACGTTGAGGTCTAGTTTTACATCAATAGTAGAGGATGTTACAATTCCAGGACATTCTCACACTGTTAGCACTTACCCTCACATCTCTGACCTCAGGAAGGAACCCTTAAAGAATTAAATTGCAATAGAACAGCTCTCTTCCAGCCACTGGTGAGTGTTGACAGGGAATGAGTGTGCGTTACAATGGTGGGGAGAGCAGCAGAGGATGAAGAATTGTGCACAGCAGTAGCATCCTCCACATGCAGAACCACTTGCACTGAGTTTTCTAAGTGCAGGGCAATGTAAAGCAATTGGTGAATAGATTAGAGGAGCAATGAGGAAATGCTTTAACACCCAGAGTATGGTGAGGTCTGGAACCCACAGCCTTAATGAGTGGTAATGGTACAAACCCCCATCACATTTATGCACCACAGCGATGTGTACACGAAGAGCCTTGACCCACAGGGTCACGGCCCCAGTGCTGCAAGGTCGGATTTGGTTAGCTGGCTCTTTTTCCACCAGTACAGACATGTTGGGCAGAATGGCCTCCTCCTGTGCCATCAGTTTTCTATGATTCTAGGAACCTCCTGGCAGGAAGTTGCCAGACAGGAATCTACGACGGTACAAATGACTGTGGTTTTCTGAGAGCCATACGCTAGAGGAAAAAGCCCCAGCCAGATGTGAATGTAAAAGTCACATCAACTGAATGTCGAAGACAAAGCTCCAATATGTGAGGTATTTTTTTATTCCAAAATAAACTTTATTCATCATAAAAAACAAACTATATACAACAATAAAACAGTGTAAACCTTTACATTCGTGTACGGATCAATCATTAGTGTTACCTCTTTTTTTAAAACCCCCAGCACCGATGCCACTCGTGTGGCTCCCTGGGGTGATGCCGCAATCCCATATTCACACCACTTCAGGGGCTTCCTCGCCTGACCTCCCTCCCTCTCCAGTGGCGGAAGAACCCTAAACTGTAGTTCTTCCCCACCGAGCCCTTGTGTTGGCTGCACCCAGCTGCAGTGCATCCCTCAGCACGTACCTCTGCAAAGAGGTGGGCAACTGTCTTGTCCCCAGCGCAGTCATTCTGGGGGCAGCGTGCGCTGGGAGTGATGTTTCAACCATGCATTTTTTTTATTATTCCAAAATAAACTTTATTCATCATAAAAAACAAACTATATACAACAATAAAACAGTGCAAACCTTTACATTCGTGAATGGATCAATCATTAGTGTTACCTTTTTATATAAACAAAACCACAGCACCGATGCCACTCATGTGGCTCCCTGGGGAGCTACCCCAATCCCATATTTACAATATTTAAGGGGCTTCCTCGCCTGACCCTGCCCCTCCCTCTCCAGTGGCAGAAGAACCCTAAACTGTAGTCCTTCCCCACCTAGCCCTTGCTTTGGCTGCACCCAGCTTCAGTGCGTCCCTCAACACATACTCCTGCAGCCTGGAATGTGCCAGTCAGCAGCATCCCCCTACGGACATCTCACAGTGCTGGGAGACCAACAAGTTTCGGGCAGACCAAAGGGCATCTTTCACTGAGTTGATGACCTTCCAGTAGCAGTTGATGTCCGTCTCTGTGTGTGTCCCTGGGAACAGCCCATAGATCAGAGAATACTCTGTTACAGAGCTGCTGGGGAATGAAACATGACAAGGACCCTTGCATCTTTTGCCACACCCTCCTCGCAAACCCACAGCCTGCAAAGAGATGGGCGACTGTCTCGTCCCCAGCGCAGTCCTCCCGGGGGCAGCGCATGCTGGGACTGACGTTTCGACCATGCAGAAAGGATCTGACTGGGACGGCCCCTCTCACCGCCAGCCAAGCGAGGTCTTGGTGCTTGTTGGTGAGTTCTGGCAATGAGATGTTCTGCCAGATGGTCTGGACAGTCTGCTCAGGGAACCACCCCACAGTATCCATCGAGTCCTTCTCCTGCAGTGTCTGCAGGATGTTCCATGCCGACCACTGCCTGATGGACTTGTGGTCAAAGGTGTTGGTCTGGAAGGACTTCTAATGGCGCTGAGGTTGAAAGGGTTGAGAGCTTCAAGTCCCTGGGAGTGAACATCACCAACAGCCTGTCCTGGCCAAATCACATAGATGCCACGGCCAAGAAAGCTCACCAGCGCCTCTACTTCCTCAGGAGGCTAAAGAAATTTGGTTTGTCCCCTTTGACTCTCACCAACTTTTACCAATGCATCATAGAAAGCATCCTATCTGGATGTATCACGGCTTGGTATGGCAACTGCTCTGCACAGGACCGCAAGAAACTGCAGAGATTTGTGGACACAGCCCAGCGCATCACGGACACCAGCCTCCCCTCCTTGGACTCCCTCTTTACCTCTCATTGTCTTGGTGAAGCAGCCAGCATAATCAAAGACCCCACCCACCCAGGACATTCTCTCTTCTCTCCTCTTCCATCGGGTAGAAGATACAGGAGCCTGAGGGCACGTACCACCAGACTTAAGGACAGCTTCTACCCCACTGTGATAAGACTATTGAACAGTTCCCTTATACAATGAGATGGACTATGACCTCACGATCTACCTTGTTGTGACCTTGCACCTTATTGCACTGCACTTTCTCTGTAGCTGTGACACTTTACTCTGTTATTGTTTTTACCTGTACTACATCAATGCACTCCGTACTAACTCAATGTAACTGCACTGTGTAATGAATTGACCTGTACGATCAGTATGCAAGACAAGTTTTTCACTGTACCTTGGTATAAGTGACAATAATAAATCAATACCAATACATGTAGTGCGGCAACATCCACCTGATGTACAGCAAAATGTTGTGTGTGTCTGATCTCAGCAGACAGCCCCTGGGAGTGTCCCAGGGCAAGACTCTTCAGAGTGAGGGTGAGTCTGACTTTAGAGCAGTGTAGGCACATCTGTGCTCCAGCACATGAGGTTTTCAATGGTCAGAGCTATGAGCAAGGACTGACTCGTGGAAGGGCAGTCTGCATAGATATCACTCCTGCAGGAGAAGGAAGCTCCTGCACAGCTTGGCTAGAAATGGTGTTGGGTATCACCCCTTTCATCACGTCTTCCTCCAATGTTTTACTGATGGACATAGAACCACTTCTCTTTTTATGACTTTTAGCGAGAGGAACTGGTGAGACACACAAGGGTGAGCTGACTGGGATCCCAGTCTCGCTCGATCTAGCTGAGGCTTTTCTGGCCCAGAGTTGTGCAGGACTCACCCTCCCTGGGGCAGTGGGGGAGATGGGTCTGAGCCTTTCTTGAATGTTGCTATGGAGCCCTCACTGTCAGTGAAAGCCTGACCATTTTCTGTGAGAGAACGGAATTCCTCTGTAGACCATTGTGACTGAAAATCCTACTGGAGACATATTTTGGGTGTTACACTTCAGTTAACATCATCTAGTGAGCTGGGCTCCAAAACAACCCAGAATGTAGATAAGAGCAGGAGCTGGCCTTCAAGCCTGCTCTGCCATTCAACATCATCATGGCTGATCATCCAAATTCAGTCTCCTGTTCTTGCTTTCTGCCCATATCCCTTGATCCCTCTAACCCTAAGAACAGTCGTAGGGTATGTGAAAATTATGCAGCAAAAAAAAACTACATTAACATCTAGTGCTAACCCTCTCAAATTTGCGCAAACTGCTCAAGGCTGCATTAACACAGTTTTCATCTGCCCAACACCCGTTTTCTGGCATCGCACAGAAAGATTCCTCAGATTTGTCTGCTTTTATTGTGCAGAGCTCCATCTAACATCAACCCCCTTTCACTGAACCTCAAACTCCACATAGGACTGCTGGCTGGGAGTTCGTTAGGGGGTATTGGTATTGGTTTGTTATTGTCACGTGTACCGAGATGCAGTGCGAAGCTTTTCTTTGTGTGCCATCCAGACAGATCGTTCCCTGCATAAGTACATTGAGGTAGTAAAAAGGAAAACAGAATGTGGAATATAGTGTTGCAGCTACAGAGAAAGTGCAGTGCGGGTAGACTATAAGATGCAAGGATCACAATAAGGTAGATTGGGTGATCAAGAGTTCATCTTTAGTATACAAGAGGCCCGTTCTAGAATCTTATAACAGTGAGATAGAAGCTATCCTTAAGTTGGGTGGTATGTTTTCTCAAGCTTTTGTATCCTCTGACTGACAGGAGAGAGGAGAAGAGAGAATGTCTGGGGTGGGAGGGGTCCTTGATTATGTTGGCTGCTTTCCTGAGGCAGCATGAAGGGGAATGGAGGGGAAGGCTGGCATTAAATGTGTGTGTGAGAGTTATAGAGTCAAACAGGCCATTTGCCTTACCACATCCATGCTGACCTTCAAGTACCCATTTCCACTAATCCCACTTACCTGACCACTAATTGTACCTCCATTTCTCTGGTTGTACTGGGAAAACATACAGCATCTCTTAATGCTCCTGAACCATGGCTGGTACCAGTATGCTGAAATTATTCCTCAATTCTTGGAGATGTTGGAAGGTTGGGAGCTCAGGGTTGGGAACATGTGGGTCTGCTACTTACTTTCCTGCTTTACTTTGGATCCAACACTGAGTCACCATGGCAACACTCACTAGATTTCAAGCTTCCTCCCCCTGTTGATCATCCTGACTAATCCGAGCTGTGACCTACATAGGGTTTCTTTTTGATTGTTTTTAGATAAGATGTTATTTCTCGCATCTGAGTGGAGAGTTTTGCAGTGGCTGCTGAGAGACGATTTCCTTGTTTTTAATTGGTTTACTAAGGGAGATCTTGGCCAGCTACAAGAAGCATTTCTATTTGATATGTGTGTACCAAACAGCTGGCCAGAATTGATATCACAGGGATTCTGCTTGCAACTAAACACAAGTGAGCTGTTCCTTTTTCTGGATTGTTATCATTTTCAAACCCACAGTCAAAAAATCAGTGTTGATTTTGTATGATTATTTTTCTATTCCATAACAATATATTCATTAGTCAGCCTTATAAACCAATCATTTGACTCCCTGCCTTAATTCTGTTTTTGAAACCTCTCCGAGTTCCTGTTGTTCCATACCATCCTACAATTTCATAGTATCTGCACACTTTTCAAGTCAGAGCACCTTGTGTGATCTCATGGCCTTTGCTCTATCACTGACAGCTGCCCAACAAGGCCTCTACAGTTCCAGCCTTGAAATCTCCCCACTTCCCAACATTGCTAAAAATCCCTTCTCTCTCTTCTTCATCTTCATCTTCTTTGTGTCTCTCTTCTAACAAGCCTGTATTGGCATGCCCCAGTTCTCTACATTGTGGGCAGAATGGCCTTTTCCTGTGCTGTATTGTTCAATGTACTATAGCTGTCAAGTATTCCTGACGAGTATCCTGCAAAGTGCCTTGGAGTGTTATCATGGGTTAAAGTAGCAGATGCAATGAAAAATATATAAACGCAAGTTCTGCTGTTGGTATGTGTGAGGATAATTGTCATAATTTAGGTAGATAAATTGTCTGCCAGCACCCACTCATTGTCCATTTGGACGGCAAATAGCAAAAGCTTTGTATTCAAGGTAAAATGTCATATTGTCTTGCAATAACACTGAAGGAGGCCATTCAACCCATTGAGTTCCAGCAAGCAATCCCATTCATTCCTTTCCCATTCTCCTTATTTTCCCGTATCCCTGAAACTTGTTCTCGCTCACATCTGTCCACCAACTCTCCTTTGATTCTAATTCCTTTTCAAACTTGATAAAGTTGTAGGTTCAAAGGAGCATCTTAAAGGAAGAAAGAGACATATACAGAGATGGAGGGGCTGAGAAAGACAAATTCTAAAGATCAGAGCCAAATCTGTGATTGGTGGAGTGAAGAGGATGGAAAATGGGCAGGCTGCTACTCAACAGCCAACATAAACTGCAAGAACCCAAGAGGGTTTGATCCCAGGAACACCCCCAGACAGAACACAACCAATCACTTGCTACCATGCAAGGTCACAAGATTCAAGCCATCCCTGAGAGTTGGTGAAGTTCTGGATTTTCGCTGGATCCCACTCATTCGTGCTGTGCCTTTTGCCCTCCCAATATTCAACAAACTCAGAGCCAATTTAACAATCTTCAGGATGCAAGAGTTATTTTTTCTTTTTTTCAAGCAGTGCACTTTTCAGCAGCTGCATTGACATGTCTATTGATCATGACAAGAAATACCTGTCATCCTCACATCATCCTAAATGTTTTAAATTGACTTTGTTTAAAATCTTTTTTTTCACACAGAAGGTCATGTCACAAAATGCTTATCCACCCTTCAACGTTCACAATGAATACATCTGAAGCAATATTCACCAATAATTGGACCTTGAAGTCAGAAAATAACATTCAATGTACCCAGTTTTCAGAAATGAAACATAAGGACAAGTAAAAGAAGCAGGATTAAGCCATTTGGTCCCCTGTGTCTGCTCCATCATTCAATGAGATTATGGCTGATCATGTACATCAATGTCACTTTCCTGTGTCAATCCCAAATACCTTTATTTCTTTAAAATCCAAGAATCTGCCGTGAATATGCTCAGCAACTGAGCCTCAGTAGCCTTCGTGAGTAGAGAATTCCAAGGGTCAGTATTCTCTGGATGAAGACATTTCTTTTCATCTCAGTCCTGAATGATCAACTCTTTATTTTGTTATTGTAAGCCCTAGTCCTGAGACCCCAGCCAGGGGAAAATTCATCCCCATCTCTACCCTGACAAGCCCTGTAATGATTTGTATGTTTAAATGGACTCAGCCTATGCTGAGTCCATTTAAACTCTCCCATCTCAGGAATCAATCTGGTGAACCTCTACTGCATTCCTGTTATCATAAATGTATCCTTCCTTTGATAAGTCAACAAGATATAATATTTCAGATGCAGTCTCAGCAGGACTCGATACAATTACAGAAAGACATCTTCACTCTTATACACAAATCCTCTTGCAATAAAAATCACACACCACTTACTTTCCTCGTGGCTTCCTGTACATGTATGTTAAGTTTCAGGTCTTATTTTTGTGAAAGGATACCCAGGACCCTCTGAACACCAACATTTTCCCAACATAAATAAATAATCTGGTTCTGCATTTTTCTACCAATTTTTTTTCTGCCTCACAGTATCATTCCCACATTATATTCCAACTGCCATGCCCTCACTCATTTATGCAGCCTGTAAGTATCCCTGTGAAGCCACTCAGCATCCTCTGACAGTCCATACTGCTGCTCAACTCTGTATCATTACCCAGTTTTGGATATATTACACTTGGTCCCTTCATTCAAATCACAGATATAGATTGTGAACAACCAGGCCCCAGCACTAATCCCTGAGGCACCAGAGCCTCCCAACCTGAAAATGGCCAGTTTGGTCTAACCTTCAGTTTTGTGCCTGTTAACCAATCCTTGTTCCATAACCTCTTTCATGGCACCTTATCAGAGGCCTTCTGAAATCCAAACATACCAGGTCTATCAGTTTCCCCTTGTCTAAACTGCTAGTTGAAACCTCAGAAAACTCTAACAGATTTGGCAAGCACAATTTCCCTTTCATCAATCCATGTTGACTCTCCCCATTCCCATTATTATTTCCAAATGCCCTGTTATCACTTGCTTAATATTAGATTCGAACATTTTCCCTTTTCTTGATATCAAGCTAACTGGTTTGTGGTTCCCCATTTTCTTTCTCTCCCCATTCTTAGAAAGAGGCGTTATATTTGGTACCTTATAATCCGTGGAAGGGAGTAACTATGGACCATCAGCACATTCATTATTTCCACAGTTACCCCCTCGAAATGCTGGAGAGTAGGTCATCGGGCCCTGGGGATTTATTAGCTTTCAGCCACATAAATTTCTCCAGGACATTTTCTTTCACTCATACTGATTCCTTTCAGCTGCTCACTCTCTCTGGACATGCAGCTCTCGCCTACTTCTGAGATGTATTCTGTGTCTTATTCCCTGAAAATAGACATTACTTATCTAATATCTATGCCATCTCCTTATTCCCAATATAATTTCTTCTGCCGCAGTCTATAAGGGACCAACATTAATTTTTTTTCCAATCTGTTCCTCAAAGCTATAGAAGCTTTTATTATTTGTTTATATGCTGCTTCCTAAATTTCTCTACTTTCCCTTTTGTAATCAAAGTCTTAGACCTCCTTTTGCTGAATTCTGAAATCTTTCCAATCCTCAGGCTTATGGCTTCCTTTAGCAACATTATAAGCCTTTTCCTTTGATCTAATACTACCATGAACTTCTTTGTTAGGTGCACTTGAACTGATTTTCCTGTTGGCTTTTGTACTTTAACGTGATACCTATTGTTACAAGTTGCATTAATCCTTTAAATATTAGCCTTTGTTCATTTACTGTCATACCTTTTAATATTGTTTCCCAAGCTACTATAGTTAACTTAAACCACACCCTTGCAGAATCCTTTCTTTGGATTTAAGATCCTGCTTTCAGGTTGGAATAAACCACACTCGATGTTAACATAAAATTCAATCATATTATGATCACTCTAATGGCCCCTTAACTACAAAATTATCAATTAATCCTTTCTCATTGCATAATACTAAATCAGAACTAGCCTGTATCCAGTTGGTTCCTCAACATACTGGTTTTGAAAGCCATCTCTTACACACTCCATGAATTTATCTTTTCACAAAATTACTGTTAATTTGGATTGTCTAGTCCATATCTAGATTACAATCGCCCATATTGTGTGTATTATGCTTGTTACATGAATCTCTGGTTCCCTGTTTTACATCATGGCTTACATTACCTCTGCTGTTGAGGGATCTGCAGTCAACTCTCACCAGTATTGCCTGCTCCTTCTTACCTACTCCACCCATATTGATCCTTGGTTCTCTGAGCTGAGGTGCTTCTTACCTCCTTCATTATCAGTGTTTTCTCTCCTTTTCCATTTTGCCTGTTCTGCTCAAATTATCATGAAATAATTAATTACAAGCTTGATCAGATTGCAACCATGTCTCCATAATGGTGAGTGGACAGTATCCATGTATTCCCCTTTGTACCATCAACTTCCCTGCCTTGCAACAAGTGCTGTATGCATTCAGATAGAGAACCTCCAGTTTTGTCTTTGTACCATTTCCCCCTTATAACAGTGGGATGGAAGTTGTTCTTGAGCCTTTCTTGGTATGTGCTTTCAGATGTTTGTATCTTCTGCTCCATGGAAGGGGGGAGAAGAGACTCTAACTGGAGGGATACTCTTATGTTTTTATGCACTGTTCCTCCCTGCACTATTACTTGCTCGTAAACGTTATTGTTTAAAACGCCATTCCTGAAGTTCCTTTGCCAGTGAATAGGGCAGGAGAATGAAATTTGCTCATATCATTGACGTGAGAAGGCCAAGTGACCTATTTGTTTCAGACCTGAGACTAAGTATCAGGAATCCACAAAGATTGTTCTCTTCACCAAAGTTTCTGTGGGCTGGACAGTTACAGTAAACGAAAGTCAAATAACTGCTCATGCTGGAAATCAGAAGTAATAACAGGATATGCTGGAAACCCTCAGCAGGTCAGGCAGCATCCGTGGAGAGAGTAACAGAGTACGCTACTGAAACATTAACTTTGTTTCTCTTTGCCTGACCTGCTGAGTGTTTCTAGCATTTTCAGTTATTCATGAAGTTATAGCCTTTCCCCAACTGATGCAGTCTGAAGATTGCAGAGAGCTGTGGACACAGCTCAGCACATCATGGAAACCAGCCTCCCCTCCATGGACTCTGTCTATACTTCTCACTGCCTCGGTAAAGCAGCCAACATAATTAAAGACCCGGCACACCCCAAACATTCTCTGTTCTCACCCCTCCCATTGGGCAGAAGATACAAAAGCCTGATAACATGGACCACCAGGATCAAGGACAGCTTCTATCCCACTGTTATAAGACTATTGAATGGTTCCCTGGTAAAATAAGATGGACTCTTGACCTCACCATCTACCTCATCATGGCTTTGTCTGCCTGCACTGCACTTTGTCTATAACTATAACACTTTAATCTGTATTCCCTTGTACCACCTCAATGTACTGATATGATGAAATGATCTGTATGGATGGCATGCAAAACAAAGTTTTTCACTGTACCTTGGTACATGTGACAATAATAAACCAATTTACCAATTTGATCCTTGCCTAGAAATTTATCCCTGGTCATCTGTGCTCATTGTAGCAACCGTATATTGTTCTGAGTCCAAAATTTGAAGCTAATGGAAGTGAAATCCAGAAATGAGGATTGTGCTGAGAATGAACTTCGAGACAAAAGAGTTTATTTTGGAGAGTTCTACTTTTGTAGCATTCAGATTGGATTTTGTGTCTGTGGCTCTGAAATAACAAGCTTCTGATTCTAACAAAACTTGAACTTGTGACCATCAAACCCTTTAAAGATCCCAAGCAGTAAAAAAACAAGCTTCCTGTTTGATTGATTCATTCTCTATTAGCCTTCAGTTTTAACAGCAATGCCAACACAACTTCCATTTATAACAAAATACGAACAGAAAATGCTGGAAAGACTCAGCATGTCAAGCAGTAACCCATGCTGCCTGACCTGCTAAGTGTTTCCAGCATTTTCTGTTTTTACTTCAGATTTCCTGTCTCTACAGATTTAGTGATTTTGGCTCCATTTATAACACATCCTTTTTGAAGCAAAAACATCCGAGGACTAAGCCCCAAAGCTTTATCAAATCAAAGAAATTGGTGATGAACCCCATAAAGATAGCTTAGAAGGCAGGGCCAAAACTTGAACTTGTGACCATCAAACCCTTTAAAGATCCCAAGCAGTAAAAAAACAAGCTTCCTGTTTGATTGATTCATTCTCTATTAGCCTTCAGTTTTAACAGCAATGCCAACACAACTTCCATTTATAACAAAATACGAACAGAAAATGCTGGAAAGACTCAGCATGTCAAGCAGTAACCCATGCTGCCTGACCTGCTAAGTGTTTCCAGCATTTTCTGTTTTCACTTCAGATTTCCTGTCTCTACAGATTTAGTGATTTTGGCTCCATTTATAACACATCCTTTTTGAAGCAAAAACATCCGAGGACTAAGCCCCAAAGCTTTATCAAATCAAAGAAATTGGTGATGAACCCCATAAAGATAGCTTAGAAGGCAGGGCCAAAACTTGGTCAAAAGAGAGGACTTAAGGAGGACAGGAAGGGGGAGGTTGGTGAGAGAGTAAGAGTTTTAAGGAGGGTATATCAGACCCTCAGCGTCCGAAGGCAAGGCCACCAGTGAAGAGTGATTAAATTCAGAAGGTTTAAGGACCAGAATTGGAAGAGCCCAGATGTATCGAGATCTTGAGGAGCTTTCAGATATAGAGAAAGGGGAGACAGAGGAAGGAGCTGAAAACAAGGATAGGGAGTTTGAATATCTGGGAACTCAACTGGGAACTGAAAAATGTGGGAGCGATGATACTTAGGCTAAAGGTCCTGTTGAATGACTTTGTAGAGAGTAGAGGAGGGAGGGAGTGCATTTGAGTCATCACATCTTGAGGTAAGGCCATGGCGAAAGCTTCAACAGCAGATGACCTGGGTGGAGCATGGGTGGAAAGAGATCGTCTTAGTGAGACCTGCAGCCAGGCCTATGATTGGAAGAGGCTGCAAATAGAGAGTTACTAAGATAGATGGAATCAGTGACCGGGAACCCAGTCCCTGAACAGTGTTAGTCTTCCAATACTAAGCTGGAGGAAAGTTCAACTTGGTCAGTGTGGGATGCAGACAGGCAATCAGACAACCTATACATAGGTGGGAGGTCAACCAAAAGGGTGGGTGCAGCATCTACGTAGAAACTGTCCCTGTGCTTTGGGATGAGGTCAACAAGGGACAACATGTGGGTGAGAAACAGGAAGAGAGGCAGGACTAACCTGAGGGAAAGACTGCAGGGAATGGCTCTCTGGCTTCCAGCGGTGGATGAGTCTGTGGGGGCATGAGGGGAAGGGGCAGGAGAGACACTTGACAAAGTCCATGGATCAGGGGAAGGAAGGGAACCAGCAGATGGAGCAAGGCAGACTGACACCAAGGCAGCATACACCTACACTCTGGGCTGCCAATCCATCCAGCTCACCGCTCCCACCTCCAAACCAACCCCTACACCTACTCACACTCCCACTGCCCAGCCCCTCTCCCCACTCCCCACTCCAACAGCCACTCTGACTTCTACTCCCATCCCCAACCCCACACTCACTCCCACAATCATAACAACCCTGACTCACACTCCTGCCCCTTGACCCACCCTCTACTCCCTGTGCAGTATTTCTTGTCCTGTCAGCTCACTTCATTGTGCAGTTATCCCTTGATTTATCATCATTCAGTTCACAAATTTTCGCTACAGCACCATCGATTCTTTGGGGCCGAGCTTTCGACTTATTTTCCCTTATATCCAAGAGTACAGCACTCTCCACACACAGAACTACACTGTCCAAAATCCTCACACTGCATTTCACCCAACCTTCCCAGTTGACAAAATTTTGCTGAACATGTTGTTTTCCAGGGAAGTCTCCCTTCTACAAATGGGGGAATGGCTGTGTTTCCAGACCCCATCATGGTTCACTTATTGCCTACTCGTCTGTTATTCCCTCCCACCCACCTCCCACATCCCCCAGCGGATCACTTGGCCGTGTGTAACCCACCTCCCATGGGCAGATCTCCACCACAGGTGGGAACTGGTTTTGCACCTTCATGAAGACAGAGGGTCTCACCCTTCCCTCCTGTCCCCCAACACACACACAATGCAATATATGGAGAGGCTCATCCTTCTCCGGGAAAAGACTAGGTGCATCCTGATGGATTTTAACACAAATCTTCCCTCCACCTTCTCACAGTTGCCTCTCTCTGCACCAGAGGAAATCTATGAATAACAGAGGCACCCCTCTTGCTGAAGGATGGTGCAGCTGTATAAGTGCTGAAGGGAGATTGGGGAAGTGGCAAAGAGTAAAATAATACTGGTTTGTGAAAAAAAGTAATTGCTAAGAATCCTCCCAATAAATCAATGCAGATAACGGGCAGCAAGCTGTATCCTTTCTTCATTCCCAACTTGCAGTTGTCACTACTCATTAAAGCACAACCTGTCACCAATGAATGCAAGCAGTGGGGGTAAAATCACTACTGATGGGGCCCACACTGAGACTTTCAAATCATGTACAAGAGGATTGCTTTGACAGTGACAGTGACTCATTGTTTTTTCGGGAAACAGTTCCTTTTTGTTTTAAAAGTGGTCCTGTGGGCTGAACCCCTGGAATATTGAAAACAAGAACAACACCGGGGTAAGGATGAGGCTGCCAATTCTGGTTGGATGGCATCCTTGAGGCTGCATCATGTGACCTCCTCCTGCCAACTACCCACCCTCCACCCACACACCAATCCTCGCCAGGAAACTTGGAGAGCAAGAAAGCCTTTAGTTACCCGAAACACCCACCTCATTGTGTTTCTTTTCTAAATTAATGATCAGAAATGTTCAAAGAAAATGGAAAAGGGTTTTATTAAGACAGCTCTGGTTGTCCAGGTTGTCCAGGGAGCTTTAGTTGCCGGAGGAGTGACAGTCTTGAGAGATAAATGCCCACTGGAGTCATTGGGCTTGTTCCACCCAAGCCCAGGTCTGGTTGTGACAGCATCGTCTTTGGATCTTCCTCTTCTACAGACAGAAGCAATGATTCAGTTTCTACCCGCTCTCTGTCTGCCCATCCTTTTGCCCCTTTTAGATTCCCCTCCTCCTGCCCACTATCATATCATATATAGAACATTGGACATAGAACAGTACAGCAGAGGAACAGGCCCTTCAGCTCACAATATCTGTGCCGGCTATGAAGCTGAATTAAACCAATTCCATCTGCCTGCATGTGATCCGTATCCCTCCATTCTCTGCATGCTCATGTGTCTATCTAAATGTCTCTTAAACACCTCTGTCGTATCTGCCTCCACCACCTCCCCTGGCAGTGCGTTCTAGGCAAAGAATTTACTCCGCACACCTCTTTTAAATGTTTCTCCTCCCATAAAGCTATGCCTGCTAGTATTTGACATTTCTACTACTCTATCTATGCCTCTCATAATTGTATACACTTCTATCAGGTCTCCCTTCAGCCTAGAGAAAGCAATCTGAGTATGTCCAACCAAGTTAACAACTTTCTCCAGAGTGGAGTTGATTAGAGTCCTTCCCTGGAGCTCCACCATGACTTCACCAGGAGTGAAGCAGGGAGCCAACTTACTGCCACAGCACCATGTAATCAGAGGATGTTGTTAACATAGCAAAAGGTCCAAAAGTGCTCTATACCAGCAATGAGTGAACAGTACCTTATAGCATGATTTCTGAGGAGATGTTACCACTTAAACAGCACCTACACAAGAAGAGAAAGAGGTGTGGAAGTTTAGCGAGGCCACTTCAGTCTAGACAGCTGGCTGTCAAGAGTGGGAAAGGGGAAAGGGACATCAAGGCTGGTCTGGGGAAATGTAAGTGACTCCAAGTGACTGGGATTTCTAGCACACACTAGCAAGGCCACAGTGTAGAAAACTGATGGACAAATAATGAACTCTCAGTGTCCTGGCCTTTCTCACAGTGTAGCAATCCCAGTACAGAAGGCTACAATTGCTTCCTACATTTCCGGGAGGAGTTAATATTCAGGTCATTTATGGGGTGGAAAAAGTTTTCAAATTTCTCTGAACCTCAAAGCTAGACTAGGAGACTAGGTTGTTCCTGGTAAATACCACAGACAGGATGGGAACAACCCCAAGGGACTTCCAATCCCAGGTTTACCATGTCTCATAAAAATCAAAAAGAAAACAGCAGATGGTGGAAATCTGAAATAAAAACTGAAAATGCTGGGAATGCTCAGCAGGTCAGGCAGCATCTGTGGAGAGAGAAAAAGTTAATGTTTCAGGCTTAAGACCCTTTGTCAGAACTGGTGAAAGAGAGAACTACAAGTTAGCTTTTTGTAGCAGAGAAGTTGGGGGAACGGATGAGCAGAACAAAGGGAATATCTCAGATAGGGTGAGACCAAATGAGTTAATCTGGGAATTAGAATCAGATTATGTTTCTTTCTCCAAGTATTGCGTGGCTAAAAACGGGGCTGTGGGATATGGCCAGCAGGGCAGTCTGTACTAATGGAGAGAGAACAGAGCCCAGATCACAAATGGATGTCAAGCAGAAATTGCAGATAGACAGAAAGAAAGAGCAAGTTACCTAAAGATGGAGAATTTAATATTGAGTCTGGAAGGGTGTAATGAACCCAGATGGAAGATGAGGTGTAGGGCCTCGTTGTAACAGTTCAGGTGGCCATAGACAGAGAGTTCAGAGTGGGAGTGGGATGAGGACCTTTAATTCCATTGGCTTGCCGAAGTGGCCAGCCACTTCAGAGGGGATTTAAGAGTCAACGCCTGGAATCACATAAGCTCATCACTAGGTAAGGAAGGCAGACTGTGCTCTGTGAAGTAAACTGGAGGGGATTTATGCCAGATGCTGACCTCATGGTTACCATGACTGATTCTAGATTCTATTCCAGATTTCTTTCATTGCTTGAATATGAATTCTCCAGCCTCTAGGCTGGGACTAAATGTCTCCCAATCTATGGTCTACCTCTGTCCAGTGATGTAACCAAGATGCTACTTTCAAATGTTATCCTCAAGTGATTGGGTCATGTGAACCCCAAGGTCCCCCTTTCATGCAACTCCTTGCACTATTAAAATAACATCAACTGGCTTATCCTTCACCAGAACCTCCAAAATTCTGATCAGTTTGTACAGCAGAACCCAATGTCTTGGGGCAACTGAAGAGCTGTAGTACATTTTCAATAACAGCTAAAATTTGGACCAAAGTCTGGGATTGGGGTGTGAGGAACATCAGGAGCCAAGAACCAGTCAAACCTGTGCTTTGGTCAGGAGGAATGGATGACTGGAACCCGAGCCTTGGGTCAGGAAATAGGATCAGAGCTGTAGATTCAGAGATAGAGGCTAGGATCGGGACTGTGATCCTTCAGGTACTGGGGAGGTTACGAGGTTAAGTGCACAGTGGGACAACCTTTGGGAGGTCACGGGGTATCACAGAGTTGAGAAGGAGGAGTTAGGAAAATTGGGCCTGTCAAGGTTGTGGGAATCACTGCCCACATCTTGGGATGCCAGGGAGGATGAGGAGGACAGGACAATGAGGCCATAACATGGTCAAGAGTTTAGGGGCCGGGAAAGGTGGGAGGATCAGTCAAAAATATCAGTCAAAAATCATCAGAAGCATCAATTGTTGCTCTGGGAGGCAGGAGTGGGGAGGTGATGCTATCTGTAGGGGCTGGGTGGATTGTGCAGAGGGCAAGTGTAAGTGGGTACCATAGAATGCTAGGGAGAAGTGGGTGAGTGGGACTGTGTGTAGGGGTTTGTGTGGGTTGTGTGGATAATAAGGTGTGTGTGTGGGTTGTGCAGTGTGTAATGGGTGTGCGAGAGTAATCCAGTGTGCAGAGGGTTTGTGCGTGGTGCAGTATGTAGGGTGTGTGTGTGGGGAGGTGGATCAGTGTGTAGGGTGTGTGTAGGTGGGGCAGTGTGTAGGGGGTGTGTGTGTGGGTGCAGCAGTGTGTAAGGGAGGTGTGTGTGGGTGGCGCAGTGTGTAAGGGGTGTGTGTAGAGGGTGTGTGTGTGTGGATGCGGCAGTGTGTAGGGTGCGTGTGTGGGTGTGGCAGTGTGTAGGGGTGTGTGGGTGGGGCAGTGTGTACGGGGTGTGTGTGTGGGTGGAGCAGTGTGTAGGGGAGTGTGCATGGGTGGGGCAGTGTGTGGAGGGTGTGTGTATGGGAGGGGCAGTGTGCACAGTGTGTGTGTGGGTGGAGCAGTGTGTAAGGGGTGTGTATGTGAGTGGGTCAGTGTGTAAGGGGTGTGTGCGGGTGCTGCAGTCTGTTGGGGCATGGGTGTGGTGCAGTGTGTGGGGGATGGGGATGGGGATACTTCAGTGTATATGGAGTGTGTGTGGGTGGTATAGTGTGGAGGGGTTTGTGTGTGGGTGATTCAGAGTGTAGGGGGTATGTGTGGTGCAGTGTTTAAGGGAGCTGTGTGGGTGCTGCATTGTGGTGGGTGTGTGGGTGAGTGCTGTACTCTGACCAGGGTGTGTGTGTGCATGGAGCAGTGTGTAGGGCTGTGGGTGGTTCAGCATCTGGGGCGTGCATGGGTCATTGCAGTGTGGAGGGTGTGTGTGTGGATAGTGCAGTGTGCATGGAGTGTGTGGGCAGTGTAGTCTCTATGAGGGTGTGTGTGTGTGTGTCTGTGTGTGTGTGTGTGTCTGTGTGTGTGTCTGTGTGTGGTGCAATGCGTAGGGATTGTATGGGATAGTCAGTATATGGGGGTGGGGTTGGTCAGTGTGTAGGGGGTGGAGGTGGACAGTGTGTAGGGAGTGTGTGGATGGTCAATGTGTGGGGATGTGGGGGTGGTCAATGTGTAGGACGGTGAGGGTACACCTTTCACTTCCTCGCCCTGGTCTGCCGGCCGGACACACCGTGGCGGTCCGTCTTGCCGGCGGGCGGCGAGGGCGGTCCCCGGTGGGGGTCTCTCTACGCGGGAGTCCTCTCGCTGTACATCGGGGAACTGGGGTGGAGGGTGTTGCACCGGGCCGTGCTGTGCAACCGATTCTTGAGCCGGTTCACCGACACCCCGGCCGCCTGTCACTTCTGCAGCCGGGAGGAGACAGTGTACCACACGTACGCGGAGTGCGAGAGGTTGCAGCCCCTCTTCGAGTATCTGCGGGGGCTGCTGCTGAAGTTCTGGTTGCACTTCAGCCCGACACTGTTGGTCTACGGGCACCCGGTGCGGCGCGGGGAGGGGCGCGCAGCAGATCTCCTGGTGGGTCTCCTGCTGGGCCTGGCCAAGCTGGCCATCCACGGGACGCGTCGGCAGGCGGCCGAGGGTCCCGGCAGGTCGGCCTGCCTGCCCATCTTCCGCGCTTATGTGCGCGCGCGGGTGCGTCTAGAGAGGGAGCACGTGGTTTCCGCGGGCACCCTAGCCGAGTTCCGCGCTCGGTGGGCCCCTCAGGGGATCGCGTGTGTTGTGGACGGTACGGACGCGATTCTTATTTGAAGTGTCGTGTTGACGGGTGTAGAGTCACGTGTGTGTTTCGGTAGTATTAGTTTGCATTCTCTACCGTAGTATGTCGTTGTGTAGTTTCTTCTTTTCTGTATTAGATGTAGTGTATTGACACTGGTTGTCTTTTGTAGTGCTTTTAGTGAATAAACGTTTATTATTTAAAAAAACAGTGAGGGTGGTCAGTGTGTCGTGGGTGTGGGGATGGTCTGTGTGTAGGGGGTGGGGTGGTTAGTGTGTCGGGGTGTGGGGGTGGTCAGTGTGTAGATGTGGGGTTGGTCAGTGTGTAAGGGTGTGGTATTGGTCATTGTATAGGTGTGTGGGAGTGGTCAGTGTGCAGGGGGTGGGGTGGTCAGTGTGTCGGTGTGTGGATGTGATCAGTGTGTTGGGAGGTGGGGGCAGTCAGTGTGTTGGGAGGTGGGGGTGGTCAGTGTGTAGGGGGTGGTGTGGTCAGTGTGTAGGTGTGTGGGTGTGATCAGTGTGTCGGGGGTGTGGGGAAGGTCAGTGTGTCGGGTGTGGGGGTGGTCAGTGTGTCAGGGGTGTGGGGATGGTCAGTGTGTAGGGTGTGTGGATGGTCAATGTGTAGGGATGTGGGGGTGGTCAGTGTGTAGGGGTGGGGTGGTCAGTGTGTCGGGGTGTGGGGGTGGTCAGTGTGTCAGGGGTGTGGGGATGGTCGGTGTGTAGAGTGTGTGGATGGTCAATGTGTAGGGATGTGGGGGTGGTCAGTGTGTAGGGATGTGTGGGTGGTCAGTGTGTAGGACGGTGAGGGTGGTCATCGTGAAGTAGGTGGAGAGATCAGTGTGTAGGGGTGTGGGGATAGTCCATGTGTTGGGGGTGGGGTGGTCAGTGTGCAGGGGGTGGGGTGGTCACTGTGTCGGGGTGTGGGGGTGGTCAGTGTGCAGGGGGTGGGGTGGTCACTGTGTAGGCGTGTGGGGGTTGTCACTGTGTTGGGAAGTGGGGGTGGTCGGTGTGTAGGTGTGTGGGTGTGATCAGTGTGTTGGGGTGTGAGAGTGGTCAGTGTATAGGGGGTGGAGAGATCAGTGTGCAGGGGGTAGGGTGGTCAGTGCGTTGGGAGGTGAGGGTGGTCAGAGTTTTGGGGGTCAGTGTGGTCAGTGTGTCAGGGGTGGGGGTGTTCAGTGTGTAGGGGGTGGGTGTGTTCAGTGTGAGGTGTGTGGGGGTGGTAACTGTGTAGGGTGTGGAGGTGGTCAGTGTGTTGGGATGTAGGGTGGTCCGTGTGTGGGCGTGTTCAGTGTTTAGGAGTGTGAGGTGGTCAGTGTGTTGGGGGTCAGTGTGGTCAGTGTATAGGGAGTGTGGGTGTTCAGTGTGTCAGATGTAGTGTTGTCAGTGTTTAAGGGGTGTGAGGGTGGTCAGTTTGCAGGATGTGGGGGTGTTCAGTGTTTAGGGGGATGGGGGCGGTCAGTGTGTTGAGGGTGGGTGTGGTCAGTGTGTAGAAGGGTGGGTTGATCAGTGAGTAGGGTGTGGGTATGGTCAGTGTGTAGGCGTATGGGGCTAGTCAGTGTGTAGGGGAGTGAGGGTGGTTAGTGTGTAGGGGTGGGCGTGGAGAGTGTGTAGAGTGTGGGGGTGATCAGTGTGTTGGCATGTGGGGGTGGTCAGTGTGTAGGGGGTGGGGGTGGTCGGTGTTTAGGGCGTCGCTGTGGTCAGTGTGTCGGGGTGGCAGTAGACAGTGTTTTGCGGGTGGGTGTGGTCAGTGTGTAGTGGGTGGGGGTGTTTGGTGTGTTAGGGGTGTGGGGATGGTCAGTGTGCAAGGTGTAGGAGTGATCAGTGTGTAGTGGTGTGGGCATGGTCAGTGAGTGGTGAGCATGGGGGTGGTCAGTGTGTCAGGTTTCTGGGGGGTGGTCAGTGAGTGGTGAGCATGGGGTTGGTCAGTGTGTAGGTGTGTGGGTGTGATCAGTGTGTCAGGGGTGTAGGGCTGGTCAGTGTGTAGGTGTGTGGGTGTGATCAGTGTGTCGGGGGTGTGGGGCTGGTCAGTGTGTAGGTGTGTGGGGATGGTCAGTGTGTGGGGGTGTTGGGGTGGTCAGTGTGTGGGGGTGGTGTGGTCAGTGTGTGGGGGTGTTGGGGTGGTCAGTGTGTGGGGGTGGTGTGGTCAGTGTGTAGGTGTGTGGGGGTGGTCAGTGTGTAGAGGGTGTGGGGTTGGTCAGTGTGTAGGTGTGTGGGGGTGGTCAGTGTATAGGGGGTGTGGGGTTGGTCAGTGTGTAGGTGTGTGGGGGTGGTCAGAGTGTAGGGGGAGTGGGTGGATAGTGCATAAGATTAGTGGGTGACATGTGCCCAGAAATGCCCTGAGGAATTTCCAGAGTGACAGTGGCACACTGAGTAGAGCTGCTCCAGCTCCAGAGACTCGGTTTCAATCCTGACCTCAGGTGCTGTATGTGTGGAGTTTGCACATTCTCCTTGTGACTTTGTGGGTTTGCTTGGGTGCTCCGGTTTCATACCACATCCCAAAGAGGTGAATGTTGGTAGGTTAATTGTCCACCTTAAATTGCCCCTGGTGTGTAGGTGAGTGGTCGAACCTGGAGGGAGTTGATGGGAGTGTGGTGAGAATAAAAATGGGATTAATGCGGGATTAGTGTAAATAGGTAGTTAGTGGTTGGTGCAGACTCAGTGGGTTAAAGGGCCTGTTTCCATGCTCTATCTCTCAATGAATCTCTGACTATATGACCTGAAGCAATGTATAAATGGGTATTTTCCAGGAAAAATCGATTTTAAATTATGTCATATTGAACAGAGCAGAGGTATTTGCGATTTTCAGGATGTTGGCAACAGAACCAAAAGTAACATGAGTATAAGTGTTTTTACACAGCAAGTAGTTGGGGTATGGAATGCCCTGCCAGGGGAAGCGATGGAGGCAGATTTAACTGTAGTGTTCAAAAGGGAAGAGGACAGGTATCCGAAAGGAAAGAATGTGCAGGGCTGTGAGGAAAGGGAGGGTTGCAATCCAGCCAATCCAGGGACAGGCTGGATTGCTCTTACATAGAGCTGGTAGAGACTGGCCTTCTTCCAGCCTGTCACTGTTCTGGATTCTGCTATGCAATTGCTTTTTAAGGCAAATGCCCTTCCTCAGTCTTCTGACTAAAACCCTTCAGCTTGCCTCCAATTCTTCAAAAAAAATCATAAACACATAAAGTCTGCTAATGGCAGCTTTGGGAGAGCTTCAGTGGTACAAGCGGTAGAGCCGCTATCTCACAGCAGCAGAGACCCACGTTCGATCCTGACCTTGAATGCTGTCTGTTTGGAGTTTGCATATTCTTCCTGTGACAATGTGGGTTTCCCCCGGGTGCTCTGGTTTCCTCCCACATTCCAAAAACATACGGTAGTTTAATTGACCACTGTAAATTGCCCCTCATGTGCAGATGATTGATAGAATCTGGAGGCAGTTGATGGGAATGTAGGGAGAATAAAATAGGTTAGTGTTAAAATGGGTGTTTGATGACCAGTGTGGATTTTGCAAACCTTTTATCAAAAATATATCAGCAAACCCCCTCCTCCATGAACAGTATAAGAATAGGACAAGAAGAGGAAATGCTCCCACTGCACAAACACTTTGTCACATCACAAAGCCAGGTTTAACACAATGTGCACACACTGAGCTGTCATCAGCTATTGATGAAGTCAGCAGGTCAATAGATGAATGAGGGTAGTTAGGTAGAGAAAAAACAAAGTAAAGGATATATAAGAATTGTGCAGTGCAGGTCATAGCTCTAGGATATGCCTTGATGCTCTACACTCTCAATGGAGAGAAAAGAATTGAGTTAATATTCCAGATGGATTATAAACTGTCCAGCTCTGATATAAGCAGAGAAAGTGAGTTATCTGAAATCACTGAATTCAATATTGAGTCTGGTAAACAGAGAGAGGATGGGTGATTTTGCCTTTGGGATACAGAAATGGAAATGAGCATCAGAAGAGATGTCCAGATATTGCCCTTCTTTACGCTGCTGGAAAACAGAGTTTACACCTATCGGGGAATATGAAAGAGTCTGTGACTCTCAGGGCCAAGGTGATGGAAATCTTTAATATTACAAAGAGATTCAAAAGGGAAAGTGCATGGAAGATACCAGCACCTGTTGAGAATTCAGAACTAGGAGCCTAAAGTATTAGATAGTCATTAATATATCCCTCAGGGAACTAAACAGAATCTTCTTTATTCAGAGTGGAGTTATTATGACAAACAGAAGAGAGGTTTTGGAGGGAAAGGAACACTTGAAGGAAAAAGGAATAGAAGTTTATGTTGATAGAGTGAGATGAAGTTGGGGAAAGGAGATCGGCACAGATCAGATGGACAGAATGGCCTGTTTTGCTGCTGATCTCTCTCTGTAAGGTTACTCCAGTATCTGTCCTCAGCACCTGAGCTGAGAAGAGCAGAATCCCACCAGATTAAGTTTTCCTCATTGCTCTCTGCTGACCCTCACTGGATAGAAGCAGGACTAGGTTTGTCCACAGTGGGATACCCATCCCTGTAAGAAAATAGCACATCATTAAGAACTCTGGACTTGCCTGTTAATCCAAAGGAGCCAAAGGGCTGCCTTTAATTTCCTGAACCAAATTGCATTCCTATTGGCTGGAACTCCATGCCAGGATATTCCTATTGGTAAGTGCCTCCATCGTATTGTAGCATAGACTGGTATCTTCAGGGGCAAGAGGGAGCAGAAGCAGAATCAGATTTGTTATCAATGACTTAAATGACGTGAAATTTATTGTTTCTCAGCAGCAGTATAGATATAGATATAGAATTTCTAAAAATCACAAAATTAAATAAATTGTGCAAAAAAAAAGAAATAATTAAGTGGTGTTCATGAGTTCATGGATCGTTCAGAAACCTGTTGGTGGAGGGGAAGAAGCTGTTTCTGAATCATTAAGTTGGGTCTTCAGGCTCCTGCACCTCCTCCCCGATGGTAATAATGAGAAGGCATGTCCCAGATGGTGAGGGTCCTTAGTGATGAGCAGGCTGGCTGACGAATTGGAGAGCAGGATGAAAGCAGATCTTAGCCAGGCTGGAAATCAACTGTCATCTGATACAACCAGCAGAACATTTCCCTCCATGTTTGGATTAGAATCTAAGGTGTAAACACTGCAGAAGGAGTTCTTTCAGTGAATCGCCTCTTCCCTCAGAGCCCTGCAGGCATCCTGTCTTCCACTGGTCACACGGTACAAAGTGGGCAACACTAATGCTGCCTTCATCTATGCATTTCCTTCATTCAAGTTCACTTCCTTGAGTGAGATAGGTGACACTTGCTTGACACCAAATGCTCTTGTTCAGCTTTGAAACCCATGATGCCCTGGTATTGATCTGCTTCCTCAAGCCATCATTCTTTACTGCTCGTCAAATTAGCCTGAGGTTTCTCTTTCTCACCTGCTTCAGATCTTCTCTTTCTCTTTGATCCTGAGTCTCCCTCCATCCTTTGCTTCCCATTACATTGCTTTGTCTTCCATGGGCTCCTCCCTATTTCCTATTTTCATCCAGTTTCTTGTTAAGGTTTGTAAACTGTGTAACTAAATATCTTGCAGTGATTTCCAACAGTGCGATCCTTAATTTGTAGTGTTTTTTGTTATTTCACATCCACGTTTTAGTCCAGTGTTCTGCTGACAGTGGAATGTGTTCAGCACACTTCTCGGACTCATTGCTGTCTGTCTATTGAATGTATCTCCATTTTGTGCAATATATGCGGAGCGCAAAGTCAAAATTCAATGGGCCCAGTGCTGCTGCATTGTGTGAGAAAGGGACACAGCAATTTCTGTTCAAATATGTCCAAAACAGGCAGTCCACCCCCAACATAGCTTTCAGGCTCAGAACCCTCCATAGGTCACAGAGGGTGGAGTGGGGGGTGGTGGGAGGTAGGGAGGGCTGATTGACTGCAGCAGCTTCGTCTGAGAGCATAGCCCTTACAGTCTGAATAACACAAGCCCAAGCAAGTGCAATTCATAGCCCACAAAGAAAGGTCAAAGCAACTACATACAGTAAATTATCAAACGGAAACTCAGCCACTCAGACAGCATCTGAGGAAGGAGAAACAGAGTCAAAGACCCTTTGTCAGAACATTATTTAACCTGAAACATTAACTCTCTTTCTGTTGCCCATTAGCTGCTGAGTTTTTCCACTTTTTCCTGTTTTTATTTCAGTTTTTGAGCAGCCACAGTCTTCTGATTTTCATGAAGTACCAAGCCAATGCTGATCTTGATACGTAGTCAGCAACAATGATTGGAGGCTTTTGTTAAGTATCCCTGAATATGGCTGCAAAGCAGACAAATAAAGGGTCAACAGAGGAGTAAAAGATATAGGCTCGACTAGCCAGGTAGCGTGAGGTCACTATGGGGAAACAACTGACCAGTGAGGGTAGGGTAAGTACAGGGGGCAACTAACCAATGAGGGTGCAGCCGATACAGTGGACAACTGACCAATGACAGTGAGGTGAGATCAGGATAATTAACTAAATGACATCGTACAGAATATGGAAGTTTTCTATACCAGTTTTAGACAGCCATATTCACTTGTAAGGAAGAAGAATGAGAATATTTCAGACCAAATTTGCATTACATAAGAACATAAGAAATAGAAACAGGAACAGGCCATCTGGCCCATTGAGCCTGCTCCGCTATTCAATAAGGTCATGGCTGATCAGGCTATGGACTCAGATCCACCTACCTGCCTTTTCCCCATAACCCTTAATTCCCCTACTATGCAAAAATCCATCTAGCTGTGCCTTAAATATAGTTAATAAGGTAGCCTCCACAGCTTCCCTGGGTAGAGAATTCCACAGACTCATTACTGTCTGTGAAAAGCAGTTTCTCCTCATCTCTGTCCTAAATCTACTCCCCTGAATCTTGAGGCTATGTCCCCTAGTTCACCTACCAGTGGAAGTAATCTTCCTGCCTCTATCTATCCTTTTCATAATTGTATATGTTTCTATAAGATCCCTTCTCATTCTTCTGAATTCCAGCGAGTATAGTCCCAGATGACTCAATATCTCCTCATAGGCAAACCCCCTCATCTCCAGAATCAACCTGGTGAACCTCCTCTTCACCGCCTCCAAAGCCAGTATATCTTTCCTCAAGTAAGGAGACCAGAACTGCACACAGTATTCCAAGTGCGGCCTCACCAGTACCTTGTACAGTTGCAGCATAACCTCCTTGCTCTTAAATTCAATCCCTCTAGCAATGAAGGCCAACATTCCATTTGCCTTCTTGATAACCTGTTGCACCTGCAAACCAACCTTCTGCGATTCATGCACAAGCAGTCTCAATTCCCTCTGTACAATAGCATGCTGCAGACTTTCACCATTTAAATAATAACCTGATCTTCTATTTTTCCTTCCAAAGTGGATGACCTCGCATTTACCAACATTGTACTCCATCTGCCAGACCCCTGTCCAATCACTTAACCTATCTGTATCTCTCCGTATCCTCTGCACAATTTGCTTTTCCACTCAATTTAGTGTCATCAGCAAACTTAGATGCACTGCGCTCGGTCTCCTCTTCCAAATTTTTACTGTATATCATGAACAGTTGCGAGCCCAGCACTGACCCCTGCAACATCCCGGTCACCACTGATTGCCAACCAGAGAAACACCCATTTATCCCAACTCTCTGCCTTCTCTTGGTTAACCAATCCTCTATCCATGCTAATATATTACCCCCAACTCCATGCATCCTTATCTATGGATAAAGTCTTTTATGTGGCACTTTATCAAACACCTTCTGGAAGCCCAAGTATACAACATCCACTTGTTCCCCTCTATCCAATGCATTTATTATATCCTCAAAGAACTCCAGTAGGTTTGTCAAACAGGACCTGCCCTTCCTGAATCCATGCTGCGTCTGCCTGATGGAACCACTTCTATCCAGATGTCTCGCTGTTTCTTCCTTATGATAGCTTCAAGCATTTTCCCAACTACAGATGTTAAGCTAACTGGCCTATAGTTACCTGCCTTTTGCCTACATCCTTTTTTAAACAGTGACGTGACATTTGCTGTCTTCCAATCTGCTAGGACCTGCCCAGAGTCCAGAGAATTTTGGTAAATTGTTGCAAGTACATCCACTATAACCTCCGCCATTTCTTTCAGTACTCTGGGATGCATCCCATCAGGACCAGGGAACTTGTCAACTTCAGGCCCACTAGTTTGCTTATCACTACCTCTTTAGTGACAGCGATTGTATCGAGGTCCTCACCTCCCATCGCATCCATAACATCTCTCTTTGGCATGTTAGACATGTCCTCTACTGTGAAGACTGACACAAAATAGTGATTCAATGCTTCAGCCATTACCATATTACCCAATACTAATTCTCCCTTCTCACCTTCCAAGGGACCTACGTTCACTTTAACCACCCTTTTCCACTTCATATAATTAGAGAAATTTTACTACCTGTTTTTACATTTTGTGCTAGTTTACTTTCATAATCTACCTTCCCTTTCCTTATTGCTTGCTTAGTGGTTCTTTGTTGCTTTTTAAAGTTTCCCGCTACTCTTAGCGACTTTGTATGCATGAGCTTTCAGCTTGATGCCTTCTTTTATTTCCTTAGTCATCCAAGGCTGTCTCTCCCTGCCCTTACTGTCCTTGCTTTTAACTGGAATATGCTTTTGTTGAGCACTGAAAAATCTCTTTGAAAGTCTTCCACTATTCCTAAACTGTCCCACCATATAGCCTGTGTTCCCAGTCTACACTAGCCAACTCGTCCCTCATCCTGTTGCAGTCTCCCTTGTTTATGCATAACACACTGGTTTTAGGTCGAACTATTGCACGCTCCATTTGTACGAGAAATTCAATCATACTATGGTCACTCTTTTTAAGAGGATCCCTAACTACAAGATCGTTAATTTTACCTGTCTCATTGCACAGGACCAGATCTAAGATAGCATTTTCCCTTGTAGGTTCACTAACATGCTGTTCAAGAGAGCTATCACGGATGCATTCTATGTCGTCCCCCTCAAGACTGCCTCGACCAACTTGATTCGCCCAATCTATGTGGAAGTTAATGTCCCCCATGACAACTGCCATTCCATTCTTACATGCATCAAATATTTCTTGGTTTATTGCCTGTACCACTGTAATGTTATTATTCAGTGGCCTATAGGCGACTCCCACCAGTGACTTTATTCCCTTTACTTTTCCTAATCTCTACCCAGATGGACTCAACATTCTGCTCCTTGGATCTTATATCGTCTCTCACTATTGCCCCGATCTCATCCTTAATTAAAAGTGCTACACCACGTCCCTTACCTTCCTGCCTATCCTTCTGTATTACCTGATACCCTTGGATATTTAAATCCCAATCACCTCCATCCTGCAGCTTCGTTTCTGTAATGGCCAATAAATCATATCCCTTTGTACTGATGTGTGGCACAAGTTCACTGACCTTGTTTCGAATACTATGGGCATTCACATAAAGTGTCCTTACACTCATTGCCCCTTTTATAATCTATTAACCTTTGTGTCCTTTGCATTTGACTTTTCTGTACTCCACTCTTACTTTTCTCTTTTCTAACTTTTGCTTTGGGTCTCTGCTTTGCTTCCCTCTGTTTTTCTGCATGGATTCCCATCCCTCTGCCAGATTAGTTTAAACCCACCCCAACAGCACCAGCAAACAATCCCCCCAAGGACATTGATCCTAGTCCTGCCCAGGTGTAGACTGTCCGATTTGTACTGGTCCCACCTCCCCCCAGAACCAGTTCCAATGTCCCAAGAATCTAAAACCCTCCATCCTGCACCATTGCTCAAGCCACATATTCATCCTAACTATGCTGCTATTCCTACTCTGACTAGCAAGTGGCCTGAGATTATCTCTTTTGAGGTCCTACTTTTTAATCTATCTCCTAGCTCCCTAAATTCAGTTTGTAGGACCTCATCCTGCTTTTTTCCTATATCGTTGGTACCTACATGTGCCACGACAACTGGCTGTTCACTCTCCCCTTCCAGAATGCCCTGCAGCCACCCTGAGACATTCATGACACTTACACCTCACAGGCAACACTCCAACTGGGAGTCCTGTTTGCAGCCACAGAAGCTCCTGTCTACTCCCCTTACCATGGAATCCCCTGCCACTATAGCTCTGCCACTCTTTTTCCTGCCCTCATGTGCAGCAGAGCCACTCACGGTGCCATGATCCTGGCTACTGCTGCCTTCCCCTGACGAGCCACCTCCCCCAACAGTATCCAAAGCAGTATATCTGTTTTGGAGGGAGATGACTGCAGGGGACTCCTGCACTACATTCCTGCTACTGCTCTGCCTATTGGTCACCTACTCCCTATCTTTCCCTAGGTCTTTAAACTGCAGTGTGACTAACTCACTAAGCATGCTATCCACAACATTCTCAACATCGCAGATGCTCCAAAGTGAATCCATGCGCAGCTCAAGTGCCGTCATGCGGTCTGTCAGGAGCCCCAGCTGGACACACTTCCTGCACACGTAGTCATCAGGGACACTGGCAGCCTCCCTGAGTTCCCACATTGCGCAAGAGGAGCATTACACGAGTCTGAGCTCACCTGCCATGACTAAAAGTTTTGAGGTAAAAGAGACAAAAGAAGAATAAGAACCTACCCTCGCCTTACCTTGGTGTTGCTCGCCCTCCACACTGAAGCCTGGTATTCATCAAGCCCACACTTAGACAACCAGCAGCACTTTGACTGGACAGCACCCCCTCTCAATCTGGCCTCTCCGCTTCACTCTAGCTTCTTTCTATTAGCGCTGATAATTGGCCAATCAACTATCAACAATTTGCAAATATGTTTCTTTTGGACTCCTGCAAGGTGAAACTCACAAGCACAAGCACAAGCACACAGACTCACCTCTTTTCAAAGTTCCCACTCCAAATCTCACTCCAAGTCCCAACTCTGCAAGGTGAAACTCACGAGCACAAGCACAGAGACTCAACTCTTTTCAAAGCTCCCGCTTTCCCACATCATGTCATCACATCACTGAAGCAACTTGAAGTATCTCATAAAGAGTGAATTCTGTAGAAATCCCAAAGGTATCCCTGAATGTCGTGTTAACTGGTACAGGGAGGTAAGCTCCTAGTTGTTCCTAAATCTCATCATACCATTTATTGGCAGAGGGAACAGTGACCACCCTGGCTTCTTTCCTGGCTTCACTGACCACACTTGTATGTTCTTCTGCCCACCTGTGCCAACCCCTGATCTGGTCAATCCCAGGAAGTAGCTCATCCTGGCCACTCAGACCTGGAATTGAGCAAATGCCCCCAGTACTGTCTGAAGTTCAGCAGCTAAATTTTTTGTTCCTAGCCTGAGTATCAGAGTGGATTCCACAGTTTTTGCTTCAAGCACTCTGAGGAAGAGGAACAGAAGTTGGGTAAAAAGCAAGAATTCCCTTACAGGTCACTAAATATCAACAGCCCGAAGTCTCAGCCAAGCTCTTCCCCTCCACTACCCCATTGGCAGACAGTAACGTGAAAGATTTAGACAAATGATGAATATTGCCTTGGATAGGGTGTCTGTCAAATTCTTATTGCCCAGGATAATGCACAAGTAATGGAGACGGGGAGAAAGTAGCAAAGACGCTGCTCTCAAAAACTGGATGAACAGCAATCAAATGCAATGCAAACTGAAGTATATGTCATGAGAGCAAGGATATACTGTAGATGGAGAAGTAAAGAGGATTGCAAAGCCCAAGGTCCTCACGTGCCTGTGTATTCTGAGGGTTGTTAAATGTTAATTATCTAGTCATTCACACCTAGGCTTTGTGCTGATTAAAAATAACCTGTATATAAATAGAGTTTATCTGAGCATTTGTCCCGGAGATTTATTGGTGATTGCCCTGTGTGAGGAGCTGCCCAGTCCACTGGTGTCTGTTAATAAAGAGCACAGAATTCAAGCCCTTGCTTTCAAGGGGCATTTGTTGATTTAATTAACACTCATTTGCTGCAACCAGATTGACCAGGGCTGCAAGACCCACCCTGATGCGGTTGTTAATTTAATACTTTAATATCCTGCTGGAGCGATGATCCCTTGCAGCAGGTAGACAGATACTTGGAATATATCACAAACCCTGAAGCTGTGAGCTTCATGAGAACAGGAGCATAGGAGGTTAAACAGGTAAAGCAGCAATCTGAGGTTTGGACTCATGATCCGGAAATTCCAAACTCCCCGTCTGGAATGCCAGTGTCAGTAATGGAGGCCGTAAAACTACTGAGTTGTCATAAATACCCATCTGTTTCACTGGGGAAGCCTGCTCTCCTCACCCAGTCGGGCTTCTGACCCAGACCAATGTGGTTTACACTTAAGTGCCCAAATGCCCCTATCTTCATCACATGGACTACACTGGCTCAAGAAAGTTACTCACCATTCACTTTTGGAGGGTGGTTTGGGGGTGACCAAAAGTACTGGCCTTGGCAACCATACCCACATGAGAGTAAAAGAAAGCTAAAGTTGAAAGCTTTGTAGTGTCTAGATCAATCACAATTTATATATAGAGGTGCAACTAAAGGGGTGGGTTGGTACTGGTCAGTTCTTGAAGTTAGTTGTAGCTGGTCTAGTGGTTTGTAGTGTGAGAGGAAACTCTTCATAATTGGCCAACAGTAATGACCAACAGGAGCTCTCCCCAGCTCTTCAACAGGATGCTCTCAGTGTAGGAAGTAAAGTAGTCCAAAGCCAACATTCTGAAGTAGACCTGGGCAATAGTAAACAAATGGTACAACACAGAAAGTGAAGGAAATAAAAGAATAATTCTATAATGAGGTACAATTGTCGATTTAAGTTTAAGGAAGGGATTATGTATGACAGGGAGAAAACCAAATGTCACTAAGCAACAGAGAAAAACAAAATACTGGGAGGACGAAAACTGCCCTGATTTGAGTGGGAGGAGCAGCTACAGGAATCATTTGCTAATCCGATGCTCCTGGGTTGGAGAGGGAGAGTTTATGATGTTGCCCAGTCTTTGAACCACATCACCTTCAAGTTTAACCTCAAGAGAGTTAGTTCAGGACCTGTCCTAATTTCTGATGGATTTGGAGAGAGGAGGAACCAATCAGAGAGCTATTCCAAGTTGTGTCCCAACTCCTGGGATGTGAGGAAGGGGGTGGAGCCATCCCCCAGTGAGTTATTGTGTGCTGCAACCTTATCTCTAATGGGGCTGGGTGAGAAAGAAGCATCAACCGATGCGTCCCAATGCTTTGTCACAGAATTCTTCACTAGTCAGGAACAGGTAGATGTGCCTAAAAAAGCTCTCTATTGTTATCAAGATGCAGAGTTATTTTGGCATTCTGGAGCCTTTACAAGTAACTGTAGATATAACTTAACTCCTTAATGACTGTTCACCTATAAAGTACGTTGGGTTTACTACACTTGGCAGGGTCTTCCCAATCAACAGTGTGCAGACGTGCACTCTGACACACTAGAGATATTGGATCCTGTACACCCCTGGCACTGATTTAGACACTCTCTGTGTGCTGAATGTAGAGCAGCCAAAATATTTTCTGGTTTTACATTGTGAGCTCCCACCCTCATTTCACCTTGGTCATGGACTTTGCAGAACCTTGAGAGATGGCCCACACCTAGTAAACTCAACCCGGTTGGTTATCCTTCAAGCTGAAGATAATTGAGCAAAACCTGACCTGAGAGTGATCTCAGTTTTGGAACAAAATGGTCAAGCTGATTTTTTTTCATGTTATATTTCTTTCTCGCTGTTGTGCTATCTCTCATGTTGAGAGAGAAGCTAGGAAAGCCCCAAATGGCCTTCTACATAGTCTCCAGTTACAGTTATAAATGCAGGTTTGTGAACTATCTATTGAACATCAAGAGGGAGTGTCATCCAATTTATTTTGATTCTCCTTGCATTTCCTTGGACCTGCTGCTGGTTCAAGGAGAGGAAAATAAAGTTAAAGCTCTTCAAGTGGAACAGAAGCATCTCCTTCAGGGAAAGGTTAGCAAGCAGGGAACCTCCTGGCTTGGGTTGTGGAATGTTGTTGATGGCTATCGTTCAGTGAGATCCTCCACATTACAAGGCAAGGAGCAAAAGTGAAGGGGAGGGAAAAGCCAACTGGTCCATTAGACCTGCCCAAACCTCTGATGTTTCGAGCAAGAGGATTATTCAGATAAAAATAAAAACCCAGAACACAATGAATCCCAAATCTGCTCAGGACCACAAAAGGAAGATGGAAAATTAAGTGAATGTTTTTAAAAAGAAAATGTCATTTTCACTTCATATATTTCTGAGCACAACACTGAAAAACAAGAAAATCCAACACCAGAGAGATATGCGGTAACTCTAATTGCAGGACACATTCCAATCTACTGCAGTGTGGCACAACAATGAATGCTCCAGTAACACTGAGATGATAGCCCCAGCTTGGAGACCACACGTAACAATTACATTGGTGGACAGGTGTCATTCATGTTCCAGATGATGTCATTCTTTTCACCAACAAAGCTGACAGCAAATACATTGCCACTACATCCTCCCCCACCAAGCAGTGTTGGCAACTCTAGACCTGCTCCAGGAGATTTCATCACAAGACCTCCCACCTGCTAGATGTTGCCAGACACGGCCTTTCAGTCTTTCCAGCTCCTTTGACAAGCCAACATATCTTCTTATCTAATTGGATGACTCATTCCAGGTCAAAGAGTCTTTCTTCCCAATAATGTTCAAAGAAAATGCAAAGAGAAAACATTTTTGAATGCTTATGATTTTGGTCCTGGGTTTGTAGTGTTATGGAGGTTAGACATTAATTCCTTGACACTTCAGGCCATTCCTGGAAGGTTGACAACCCTATCCCTTGTGAAGAATGACCCTGCATATAAATTTTAGGTTCATATCATTTGCATTTAGGAATTAGGTCTGTTTGGTGGCCTGTGTTTTACTGGTGCACTTTTGACCTAAATTTAGAATCCAATTTTCATTGGCACATAGCAAGCTAATTAATGTTTGAGTCCAAGATCAAAAGGTGCCTTGATGAAGGGTACAGACAGATTGGAGCTGAGACAATATTGACTGGTGCACTGGCTCTTACTTTCACCTTTTGATATTTGAAGACGGGACAGGGAGATATTTTAAGTGACGCCGCAGGCATTTTGAGTGATGTGATGCCATTTCATTGAGTTTATTGGTGCATTTTGGAGATTTACAGCCATTTTCATTCTGACGACAAGCCATTGTAAAAGTGTGATCTACAAATGGACAACGAAATTCAAATGGTAAGTCAAAATTTTTCTTTTAATTTCTTTGCTTTGCTTACTTTAAGGTTTGCAATTTGGCCTGGTCCATGGAAAATATGCAAATATAATCTGTTTCCATGAGAATATATCCCTGTTTCCCTAACAGTCCTGACAGCATGTGAGTCAGGTCTAATACACTCTCTGGAATGTAATGTGAGTAATGGTCAATCTGCAAAACAGATACTGCTGCTCCTGATGGCTCATTGGGTAAATGCACAACCCCTTATGGAGACAGGCCGTGTAAGGCAGGAAAGCAGGTGTTAGATTGTCATATTTAGCCTCAGAACACTGATAAGAGAAGGGGACGAAACTCATTGTTATCCAGTTTCATTTGGGGCTAGATATGACTGGAAAGGATGGGCGTGAGGGCGGTCTTGGGTGTGACACTCGTCCATAAGAACAGTCACAAGAGAATCAGTCTTACATCAGTAGGGGAGGTGGGAGCAAGGTGAGGAAGAAAACTGACTCTCCCTGCTAGATATTCAATCATAAGTTAAATGCAAGGGTCATTCTATGCAGAAGACTGATTCCCCAAGTCTAGACAGGAATTTCATAGGAAGGGGACAGAGGCTTCCTGTAGTATCCTTGGGGTGCTGTGGGGAGATACCAGCCCAGGCAGAAGCATGCAGGCAACCAGCTGCCCATTCACTAATGAGGCCCAGCCATCGCTCAGTCATTCATCAAGCACTCCGCCTTCCTTCCATAGCCTAAGGTACTTCTCGACATTCTATGCATACGTGATGCCAGGGATTAATAGGCAGCCTCCTGTACCCAACATCCCAAGAGCACAAGTAGGTGGAGAACCAGGCAGAGGCCAATATTTTCCCTGGTGTTTGCCTGTGCTTGCCCTGTGCCTCTCGAGGTAGCAATCAGGCAGGAAGGAAATGATGATGGTCTACGATGGTCATCCCTGTCATACTGAGGGCTAGTCTTGGCTGACATAATGGCAGGAGCAATACAGAAGGATTCAAAGTGAATCACTCGAGCATCGGGAGGGAATGTCTCCTTTAAGTTGACCAGCTGTGTCTATCATTCTGGTGCAACCATTGCAGAGAGTTATTTATCAACTACAATTCAAGGCCAGACCCAACTAAACTGAAGCTGGGCTGGAGAGAAGGAACAGCACACCACCAGCACAAGGGTTTATCAGGTACTCTAACTCTGGGTGGTCCACAATGTTTGGTGGATTGGGTTAGGTGGGATGAATTACGGAATTACCTTCCGGATTAATCCAGCTTTTTTGCCGGCTAGAACTTTACTCCCAGTTGTTTTGTGCACTACGAGTCCACGGTGGAACTCATAAACCCCAATCTACAGGCAAAGCTCTTGGGTTAGAATAATAATTGACACTCCTTCCTACTGTTGACACTGCAGTTGTGGGTCTGTTGCTTAGTGAGTCCTGATCAAATTGACAGCTGTCCATCAGAACCAGTTATGCCTGTGACACGTGGCATCCATCTATCAGGAAGGAAGATTGACAGGTTCACAGCAAGCTTTAATAGGTGTCATGGTTGTAGTCATACAGTTTTTCAGGAGTTATTGGTGCGCCCTCAGGTCCAGAGACACTCTGAAATACTGTCATGTGATATGTTTTGCCATTGGTGCAATCAGGTTGGTGTTGGGGTGACATAACTGGGTGTTGCCAATGTCAGGGCTTGGTGTCTGGCTTACTGCAAGGAATGCAGGAACCTCTGGTAAGGTCCTGCCATACTTGGCACCCTGAGGCCGTCAGACTTTACACTGATCGAACGTTTGCCAAGAATTGCCATGGTGCCTACTTGTGTGTGGGGACTCGATACTAGGAAGACTCGGTGTGTGTAATAAGTGTGCTAAACTGGCGCTGAAGCCTGGACCCAACACATAGTGAAGTCCAACCTGAATTTATATTCTTTTTCTCTGTCATTTCTTTTTACTCTCTGTTCTATTATTCACTCTTTCTTCCTTATCCTTTCTTTTTCATTCACCGTCCGCCTCATTTTCTTACTCACACTCTCTGTAACCACAGTGGGAGAGGCTCCATCAATTAATTATGAAGAATGATGGGTGCCCAAATCAGACAATAATATCACAAAGAACACCTCATCACCCACCCTGGCTTTCACAGCTGCTCCACATATTCAAGTCCTTGTTGCAAATGGCAACAAAAATCAAGTGACACAAATTATCAATGACTGCCCTTCCCTGACATTGGCCAAGATTTGTTGCATCCACAACTAAATGCCATAACCTGGCTCCAAAACCTGGGTAGCTAAATGCCAGCAAAAAATAAACTGCTAGAGAAATTCAGCCAGTTAGGTATCATCTGTGCAGGAAGAGGGACGGTTGATGTTTCAGGTCAAGAACCTGCATTAACACCTCACGCAGAATACTAATGCGGGGTCTCGACCCAAAATAGCGACCACTCCTCGGCCTTCGCAGACACTGCCAGACCTGCTGAGATCCTCCAGCAGTTTGCTTTTTGTTCCGGATTACAGTGTCTGCAGTTTCTTGTGTCTCCTGTCTAAATGCCATCTGTTAGCACTGACAGATGATGAGGCTGATCTATCTCACCCTTTCTCCTTCTTATTCCTTTTCTCACACTTTTTCACTCACTTTCTAAATCTCTCTGTCCCTCTTTCTCTCACTTAATTCCGCTCCCTCCTTCATTTTTTCACTGTCGCGCTCCCTCTCTCACAAGTTCTCCCTTTCCCGTCCGCCCCCTCTGTAAACTCCATCCCTATCTTTCAGTTGTTCTTCCTCATTCCATGTCTCCGTCTATCTCTCCGCCAGCCTCTCTCCTGTCAGCTCCCACTCTGAAGTGTCAGGCTGTAACATTTCACTGATAATCATGCTGACAAACTGGCTTCTCATTGGACCAGATCACTTGACAAAAATCCTCTTGGTGAGGTCCAGAGGGGCTCCTTGCTATTCCCAGAACCTGCCTGTCATTGTCTGTCATTGTCTGTCTCTTTCTGGGCCTGTCTCTGACATAGCTTCTCTTTTATTGTATTAGTTTCTTTACCTGTCGCTGTGTATGTCTCCCTGACACACTCTGACATTCCCTGCGTTCTTCTGTCTGCAGTAGACTTTAAGCTATGGACTATTAAGAAGAGATCTCCCTTGGTAGTTGCACAGAATACGTTCTGCTTCAGGAATTTGCCAGTCATTTTACATTTAGGCCACATTCTCCCCTGGCCACATGCTCCAATGTCTCCTCATGTTGTCTTATACTGAGGAAGCAATTTCCTGTCTTACCAACATCAGTCATATTGTTGGAGAGGAGAGTTGTACTAGTGCCTTGGGATGGTGTGTTAGCTTCTTTTAGAAGTGAAAGTGTTGAGGATATTTACTCGAGGCATTCAAACCTATACAGGGTGTGGCCCGAGTGGTCAGGATTCCACTGGCAGAGAGACTGGGAATCAGGGGGTACGGAATTAACGGGCAAATAAGGTTTAGAGGGATATGGGTCAAACGGGACTAGTTTAGATGGGAATCTTGGTCAGCATTGTCCAGTTGGGCCAAAGGGCCTGTTTCCATGCTATATGACTCCATGACTCTCTAAGGAAGGTGGGGACTTAAGAGGCATCTTCACTGCAATGAGTTATTGCCGTCTGGAATCCTCTGCCAGAAAGAGTGGTGGAAGCAGGCTCAATAGAAAGTTGGAAAGTAAATAATTACCAACTACAATCTCTTTGGGATGTGGGAGGAATTTGGAGTACCCTGGGGGAAACTTACACAGTCACAAGGAGAACCTGCAAACTCCACACTATGGATAGGCTGAGTTTGTTTTCCCTGGAGTGAAGGAAGCTGAGAGGTAACCTGATAGGAGGATAAAGAAGATGATGAAAGGCACAGGTAGGGTAGATAGTCAGAATCTTTTTCACATTGTATCGGTTTAGGTGAGAGGAAGGAGTTTTAAAGGGGTAAGTTTTTTACACAAAGAGTGGTTGATATCTGGAACACACTACCAGAGACGGAGGTGGAATCAGATACAATTACTACACAATGACAGAAACCCCACCAAATCAGATTGCGTTGGGGACCTGAGGTGGTGAGGGGGATATAAAAATCAAGCCTTTCTTTCTATGATTACTGCTTGTTGCCTGTCTGAAGGCCTCATAACAACTAGACGGATCTCGCGGTGCCGTTTAAAAAGAATTCATCAATATTTAAAGCAGCTCAGTGGCGGGGGAATTGAACGAGTTTCATCTCCTGCAGGCTGTTCCTCACGCTGCAGCCTTTCCCCCAGGCCCAGAGTCCAGCTAAATAGCCTGAGTCAGACTCCTGTGGGAGTGCAAGCTCCAAAAATTACCCTCAGAACTTCACAAAAACATTAAAAAGCTGCAAAATGAATCCCTCAGTCTTTTGACTCAAAGAGCTTGCAAGAGGCAGCTCAATAGTTGTTCAGGGGCAATTTAAAATATTTAATTCTCCTCAGTCCATGTTACACTGCTGTTTGATTTTCAGATGAAAAGCTGTCACAGTGGATTGTCATGAAGTATCCCCAACCCTGAAGCCAAGACTCGGACTGATTGTGAAACTGTCGACCTAATTCTTCCTACCCTCCCTTCTCCCAGCCCCTTCCTCCTCTTCCAACTCTCCCTCCATTCTCTTTTCCTCACCCCATTTCCTGCTCTATCTTCTCCTCCAACATCTCCTTCCCTCTATCTCCATCCTCTCACCTTCCTCCTTCCTTCCATCTTCCCCCTCCTCCTCCCCTTTCTCTCTATCTCCTCCCTGCTTCCTTCCCTCATCTTCCCCACATCCTCCTCCAAATCTTTCCTGTTCCCCTTACTCCTCCCGCTCCTTCACTTCCTCACCGTCTACCCCATCCACCTCCTCTCACTTCCCCCTCTTCCCCCTCCACACCCTCCTCCCCTCCTCCTCCTTCTCCTCTCCCATCCTTGACAATCTCCTTCTCCCTCTCATTGACCTTTCCATTGACCTATTGGCTGAACACAGAATGACTTCTCCAGCAATACATCATGGCCCTCTCTCCGTACACACCTCCCTAACCATAGTCAAGTTTATTGTCATACACACAAGTACATGTAGGCACAGGAGCAATGAAAAACTTACTTGCAGCAGCATCACAGGCACATAGCATCATATAAGCAACATAAATTAAACATAAATTATACACAATTTTAACAAGAAAGAACATAATTAGAATAAAAATAAACAAAACTCATTTTAGTACAAAGTGATCAGAGTGGTCATTGTGTTGCTAAACTGCAGTGATTGGGGTTTTGCCGGTTGGTTCAAAAACTGAATGGTTGAAGGGAAGTAGCTGTTCTTGAACCTGGTGGTGTGGGACTTCAGTCTTCTGTACTTCCTGTCCGATGGTAGCTGCATGAAGATGGTATGGCCTGGATAGTGGAGATCTTTGATGATGGATGTTGCCTTCTTGAGGCAGCGCCTCCTGTAGATACTACCAATGGTGGGGAGGGATATGCCCGTGATGTATTGGGCTGAGTCCACTACTATCGGCAGCTTCTTATGGTCCTGTGCGTTCGAATTGCCATACTAGACCATGATGCAACCAGTCAGGATACTTTCAACAGTATATCTGTAAAAGTTTGTTAGAGTGTTCATGACAAGTCGAACCTCCTTTAACCTCCTCAGAAAGTAAAGAAACTGACGTGCCTTCCTTCTGATTGCACCTATGTGCTGGGCCCGGGACAGGTCATCCGATATGTTAAAGCTCAGGAATTTAAAGCTGCTGACTGTCTCCACCGCTGATCCCCCAACACAGACTGGCGCATGTTCGCCCTCCTTCCCCTTCCTGAAGTCAACAGTAAACTCTTACAAATGCTACTTGAACAATAACCTGGGTTCAATTAGTATGGTCTGCTGGTTGTATTTGTTGTGACCTAATCTGTGTGCTGCTAAGCCCATTTCTCCCAGTACCTTTGCCATTTCCCTTAATTAAGAGGTTTCACTGTGGCTCTGAGTGCGGAGAGCTGACTGGGTTTTCAGTGCTGTCCTCTGATGGATCTCTTCCCTGCTTGCCAATTGCATTACGTGCTGCAGTCCCTCAGTCGAGCATTCTCTATTAATTAAACCAGGGCAGCATTCTTTCAAAGGGCTCTATGGTAAGGATTATTGAAGAGAATTTCATGCATTCTTTTCCCAGCTTCCTTGGACTTGCACTCTTGGGCAGTACTGAAGATGTCCCATATTGTCAGAGATGCCATCTTTCAGATACATTGCTAACCCAAAGTTCCCATCTGCAGTCTCAATTGGACTTTGGTCACTATTCAGAAAAATTCACCCTGGATTAATGTCTCTTCAACAAATGGAGGGCAGGATATCAGTTGTAGAATAAATCGCAGACTGCCAGCATTTTCACCTTTGCACGCCTTCCAAATATTAACCAGTAGTGTAAAGCACAGCTCATTGTGGGATTTTTTTGCAGGTTTTGGCACAGGAGCAGGAGCAACAAAGGATTGAATTTATGTAATACCTATCATATAAGAACATAAGAAGCAGGAGCAGGCCATTTGACCCCTCGTGCCCGCTCTGCCCTGCCTGATCTTTTACCCCCGCCCTACTTTCCTGCACGAACCCCGTATCTCCTGATTCCCACAATATCCAAAAATTTATCAGTCTTTGCCTTGATAATACTCAACGTTTGAGCCACTTCCAAGGAGTTCACCACTCTCTGGGTGAAGAGATGTCTTCTTATTTCGGTTCTAATGGCTGCCCTTCCACCGCCATTCTCTTATGTTGAAGCTGTGATCCCTGGTTTTACACAATACAGCGAACCATACATCATCCTTGCATCTGCCCTGTCAAGTCTGGTAAGAATTTTGTACATTTCAATGAGATCACCTTCCATTATTCTAAAATCAAGGAAATGCAGGTGCAGTCTGTTTAATCTCCATGTCTACAATAAACCTGTCATCCCAGGAACCAATCTGATGAACCTTCACCTCACTCTCTCTCTCGCTCTCTCTCACACAGTGAAAGCTGATGCTAATGCTCCATATTCCTATCAAACAAGGCTGATGCTGAATTAAATAAAGATCACCTAAAGCTTGGCCAAAGAAGTAGATTTTAGAGGAGGAAAGAGAATAAGAAAGGCAGGAAGGTTTAGTGGTGGCACAGTGGCACAGCTGGTAGGGCCGCGGCCTCACAGTTCCAGAGACCTGGGTTCAATCCTGACCTCGGGTGCTGTCTGTGTAGAGTTTGCATGTTCTCCCTGTGACTGCATGGATTTCTTCCAGGTGCTCCAGTTTCCTCTCACATCCCAAAGATGTGCAGGCTGGTAGGTTAGTTGGCCATTGTAAAAATTGCCTCTAATGTGTAGGTGAGTGGCAGAATCTGGGGAGAGACAATGAGAAAGTGGGGAGGATTTAAAAAATGGAATTAAAAGAGGATTAGTGTAAGTGGGTGGTTGATGGTCAGCACTGACTTGATAGGCCAAAGAACCTGTTTCTGTGCCGGTTTCTATTTAGAGTTTTGGATCCAGAGCTTTGGATTTTGGCGGCTAAATGGATGAGTGGAAATGATGGATCAAGGGGAAAGAATTGGGAGAGAGCACAGATAATCAAAAGGTCATGAAGTTTGTAGGGGTAACAGAGATGCGGAGGGTTGAGACCATAAAACAATTTGACAATGATGATGAGAATTTTAACACCGAGGATTTACTGAACACTGAGCCAGTGATGTAAGTGGTTGTCCAGTGAAATCCACTCGTAAATAGAGTGTGAATGCATCATCAGGAAAAGAACAGACGGGCTAATGGCTCAGGGTGGATTCCTTCATCAATCATTGATTCTGAGAAATTATTTTAAGGTTGCTTTGCCTCACTTGCTGTGAACAAATGGAATATTTCCAGCAGAAAGAAAAATGCCAGAAGCACTCAGAAGGTCAGGCTGCATCTGTGGAGAGAGAAGCAAGGTTAACGTTTCAGTTCAGAAATTGGAAAGTGAGAAAAAGTCCAAAACAAGTCCAAAACTTTCAATTACTTCTGACTTTAAATATCTTCAGTGGTCACTGTAGCATTTCATATCATACAGCATTTAGAGTTTATTCTTGATTGAACAAAACATTGACATGGGACCTGGACGGCATATATTACTGAATGAGTGTGATGGATTAACATCAGTGGAGGCTCATTGATCCATATGGGGACTGGCGAGGGGGAGTGACTCTTCCACAGCTCCCTTACACCACCAGGGTCACTGGAGGTGACTAAGTGCACAGTGTAGTGGGGGTGGTCATATTATAACACTTCTAAATTCAAGTCCCATTCCTTGCTCAAGAACTACTTTCCACCCCAGCTCCTTCCAGTTAACAGCTCACAGGTGAGACACCAAACTAAGACTCTCTTTGATTCCAACAGATTAATAAAAGATCCCAGAACACTCTGTTAAAGAAAAATAGGAGGGTTCTTCCCTTGTGTCATGCCCAGCATCATCCCACAGACCTGCATCGCCTATGGTCGTTTAAACCTTTATTACTGGAGTCTTGCTGTGCACAAATTGTGTGTTGTTTCCCCTTGCCAACTACAGTCAATGAGTCAATGAGCTCGGAAGTAGTTAATAAGTCAAGAAATGGTTTGGGGTATCCCATAAATCTGAAACGACACATTGCCCAGGGGTGTGAGTGGTTGAGCGATCTGCTGGGTTCAATGGAATGGGCTTGGACAGAGTCAAACTAATTCAAAGCAGACATTCACTGCCCTTTATTCAAGTCTATTTTAGGAGCCTATTTTAAGCAAGAGCAACTTGCATTCATACAGTGCCTTTAATAAAGTCATATGAGCAGCTCTCTGAGTGAATTATCACCATCCACAGGGCAAGTTAAGCAGGTTGGCTTCAAGCACCACCTTAGAGCTGGAGGGGTTCAGGAAAGAAATACTCAAGATTGGGGTGCAAGCAGCTGAAAACATGGGGAAAGACAAAAGGCCAGAATTAGACTCAAGGAGTCTTGCAGCACAGAAAAAGGCCCTTCAGCCCACCTAGTCCACACTGACTATCAAGTGTCCACCTACACCAATCCCATTTTATTCTCCACACATTCCCATCAAATCCCCCAGATTCTACCACTCACCTACACACCAGGGGCGATTTACATTGGCCAATTAACCTACCTGCATGCCTTTGGGTTGTGGGAGGAAACCAGAGTACCCAGAGGAAGCCCATTTGGTCACAGCGAGAACATGCAAACTCCACACAGACAGCAGTGAAGGTCAGGATCAAACCAGTGTCTCTGGTGATATGATGCAGCTGCACCACTGTGCTTCCCTCAGCAGGGCATAGGAATGGTGTGAAGCAAGATTGGGTGTCAGTGGGAGTGAGGGCTGAGGCCAGGGAGGGATCTGAAAACAAGTGGAACAGTTCTAAAATCATCTCACTGCTGAACCGAGATTCACTGGCGGTGTTGGTATTGGTTTATTATTGTCACTTGTACCGAGGTACAGTGAAAAACTTGTCTTGCATACCGATCGTACAAGTCAATTCATTACACAGTGCAGTTACATTGAGTTAGTAGAGCAGGGGTGAGGGTGAACAGGATGGTGTGGGGGAAGGAGGGTACTACTGACATATCGTTTGTAAATGGTCACACTGAGAGAGTAGTGGCTGGCCAAGGTTGGATGAAGGACCCTTAAACAAACCTTTTGACAAAATTGGTCAAAGAATGACACATTCACATCAAGAAATCATGCACCTTTAAGCTGTGGGTATGACTGAAAAGGCCAGCACCTACATCCACCCCTAGCTGTTGTTGAGAAGATTGTTGGGAGCTGCCTTGTCAAGCCTTGGAATCCCTGTGTTGAAAGCACTGGCACTGGTGTTAGGTGGGAGGTTCTGGGAATGATGAAGGCTAGCGATATATTTCCAGGTTGGATGATACGTAACTTGGAGGGAACCAAGGAGGTGGTGGTTAGGCTCAGTAAGTGACAGTGGGGAGGAAATGCAAGGGTGAAAGTTCAAATCCACTCGTCACCATTGATTGACCAATGGATTTTTTTGACGTATCAAGAATTAGGATGTGAGGGTTCACCTCAGAGTGGGACTTGCCAAGGGAACCAAGCTGCTGGGTGCATGAAACATCCTCCTAAAGAACTTAAGATAAAGGAACAGCCACAGCACATGACACCAGTGAGCCCGCTGCACTATTCAGTAACATCGGGACTGACCCGTTCCTGCCTTCAGTACTTTCCCACTTGTTCTCCAGAACCCTCAATTCACCCACAGCCAAAAATCTATCTCAGTCTTGAATAAATTTAATGCCTCAGTATGAGAAAACTCAAAAGAGTCATGACCCCTGAGAGAAAATAAAATTCCTCACATGATAAATGGCAACCTCTTATCCTGAGACTCTGTCCCCTGTTTCTAGATCCCCCCCATAAGGGGGATCATCCTTTCAGCAACAAATCTGTCAAATCCCCTCAGAATATTCCATGTTTCAGTCAGATACCTTCTCGTTCTTCTAAACCTCAGGCAGAACGGCCCCATTCCACTTGGTCTTTTCTTCACCACAGGAATCAGTCTGGAGAACCTTGTCTGCACTGCTTCCAAATCACATACGTCCTTGGATGTGGAGACAAGGCTGTAGAGAGTTCTCCAGGTGTGGTCTCACCAGTAGCCTGTACAATTGTAGCAGGACACTCCCACTCTTATATTCCTCTTTCTATTTCTCTTATTTTGTGAAGAGAGTGAAACAGAGAAACAACTGGATTTTATTTGATTTATTCCATTTGCCCCTTCAGTACTGGTATCTGTGAGATCTCTCAGCCCTACACAGCCTTGAATGTGATTTCCCTTTAGGGGGCAGCAGTGAGGCAAATACCCTCTGCCTCAGCACCAGTCATATCTCCACAAGTATTATTGCTTTCTGCCAGCAGATGGCAGTGTTTGACCCTGTCACTCTCATCATGAGTAGTTTTGTGCAAAGATTTTTCCAAGTGCATGGGTGATTTATTACTATCTCCTGTACAAAACGGCCCATGTTAGTGTAAAATGGGCCAGAGTGAGTTGGTCATCCAGTTTATGACCCTTTGATTTTAACCTCAATTTCTACTCCTGTCCGCTGAGTCCACTTTCAGTTAGAATATTTCCCTCCTTGGCTGGAGGTGATCCCTGGGCCAGACTTTCCTGAGATGGTTCTGCAGCCTCAGAGCAAACTGACCCGAGAGACAGTGGCCTCCTGTAGGTCCCACCAGCCAGTACAGCCAAGGCAGGGGACGAAGGGTAAAGGATAGCCTCAGACTGACCTCTCCTACTATGGGTGACTGCATACTTTCCAACGGAAACTACATAGTTCCTACCCGCTAATTTCAGCTATCATTAGTCCAAGCAACACTGGAGAAGCAGAGTGATTTCTAGATCCCAGTACTGGATCAGGAGAGTTACTCCATCTGAACATTGGAGAGATTAAAGGCACCATCTTCAGACCCCACCATACATTCACTACCCCACCACTGACCACATCCATCTCCCTGACTGGAATTGAACCAACCTACTCACAAACTTGGTGCCATTTTATACCTGAGCCTCAGACTACATCTCCATATCATCACTTAGATTAGGAATATCCAGCCTGTGATGTTATCAGACTCTCCCTTGCCTCAGCTGAAACACTCATCCTCTGCTTTGTTACCTCTGGACTTGAATTTTGTGGAGTTTTTTCACACAGAGGGTGGATGGAGTCTGGAATGTGCTGCCTGAAGAGGTGGTGGAGGCAGAGACTCTTATGACATTTATGAAGCCTCTAGACAAGTACTTGAATTGCCTAGGCATAGAAGGCCACAGATCTAATGCATGTAAATGGGATTAGTGTAGGTAAGTACAAGGGGCAGCATGGATATGATGGGCCAAGGGGCCTGTTTCTATTCTGTATGACTCTGTGACTCTATGACCCATGCCCTTTTGGTCAGATTCCCACTTTACTCTCTGTAAACTTGAAGACGTTCATTGCCCTTGTAAAATCAATCCTGTGGTTTCTGCCTTCATTGTCAACACTTCAGTCTCTTATTTTCAATTCTTATTTTCAATTCTCACCTGACTCGTGTTTCCCCTTCTCTCTAACTTCCCGTTGAAACCTGCTGAAATATTTGCGCCCCTCTAACTTTGGCCTCACACTGATACTTGAATTTAGCTGCTCCTCTGGCACCACTGGACCTAAGGTCCATGAACCATTACACTTCTCCTTGTCACTTCCCTCCTTTCACATGTTCCTTCAAGCCAGGCTCTGTCACCAAGCTTTTGTTCGCTTTCACTAATATCTCCTCATTTTGAGTCTGATGATGCTTTTCTGAATTGATTTGGAATGTTTTTGCTAGGTTAAGGTTGCCGAGAGGGTCACAGGCCTGGACAAGATTAGGGAATGGGATTTGAAAATGAGCGTGATAATTTTGAAGGAGGCACTGCTTAACTGGGAGTTAATATCAGGCAGCAAGTACAGGGCTGACAGCAGTTTGCAGAACTCGGATGATCTTGTTTTTACAGCGAGTAGAGCTGGAAGATCCAGTCGGGATCCTGCTGCTCGACCCCTGGTCAGGTGTCACTGGGAGTAGGATGCCCACTTCTCGGCAGAAAGATTTGGAAAGGGTGCAATGAAACTTCACCATAGAGGCATCAATTCAATTTTGTAATGTCAGTAAAAGTAAATACAATGAAAAGCAAAACAACTGCAGATGCAGGAGATCTGAAATAAAATCAGTAATGCTGGAAACACTCAGCAGGTCAGGCAGCATCTGTGGAGAGAGATACAGAGTTAATATTTCAGATCCAAGTCCAACATATCCAAACGGAGGCAGCCTTTGAATTCTAATTTCAATGCAAAACACATGAAGAATGACAGAAAGTGAGAGAACCCGGGTCCAACAGTTGGAGAGGATACATTCCTTGTTGTCTACTTAACATTTGGGATCTCTTTTAGTTGTGAATCCTAAGTGAGTGTTGGTGTCTGAATGTGGTGCCCATCATGGATTGCAAGGGCACTGTCTGATTTAGAGGAAATTGTGAGACAGAGTGAGGGTAAAGGCAGGAACTCTGCTCATCAGATCAGTAGTGGGCTTCACATCCATCCTGGGACACTCACCAACAGCAAGAAGTCACATGGTAGACACTAAGGTCTGAATCCTAATCAATCGGCACATCTTGATTGGTTAACTGAAGGGGTAAAAGGTTCAGAAATAAGGTTGTGAAGGGCATTAATAAACAGATTCGAGCAACACACCCACATTGGGGAAAGCTCCAAGGAACATAAGTTTGGAAGTGGAACAAGACCCTGTTAAATCACAGGGCAATGAAATGGATTGTGCAGTGGGGTCAATAGAAGGTTACAGTTGCTTCTGGGGAGAGTTGTGGGATGTGGAAAGAAGATGATTTATTAAAGAGAGAAGGCTGGATTTTCTGGGCCATTAACTCTCTCCTGTTCAGTCACTGTAAGGGGAAAATATACACTTAATATTGTCGAGCATCCAAGGGTGATCCTACCAATGTCATCAAATAAAATTTACCATTGAGCTGGCTCGGGAGATGTTGGGAGAGGCTGGAGGTTTTAAGAAGCATCTTAGAGTAAGGACAGAATAGTAGAGATGCAGTAGTTTAGAGAGAGAATTCCAGAGCTTTTGCTCGTACAATTGAAGGCTGAGCCAGTTGTGGATCATTTAAAATCTGGGATGCACAGGAGGTCAGAATTGGAGGAACCCTGGAATCTTGGGGGTTACAGAGCTGGAGGAGACTTCATAAATAGGGAGGGGGCAAGCTATGGAAGGATTTGAAGGCAGAATGTGAATGTTAAAATTAATTGCTGAAACCCTCAGCAGGTCAGGCAGTATCTGTGGAGAGAGTTAACATTTCAGGTTACTGTCCTTTCATCAGCTGATAATTTTAATACTGAGCTACAATATCAGAGGTACAGTGAGTATAGGGATGATACGTTAAGGGAACTAGTGCAGAGGAAAATTCAGAGCCAACCCAAGAAGTGGAAAATTATCCCAAACATTCCTTGATCTTGTATGAAATCATGAGGGGCATAGATAAGGTGAATGGTCAGACTCTTTTTCCCAGAGTAGGGAGTCGAAAACTGGAGGGCATAGATTTAAGGTGAGAGGGGAAAGATTCAAAGGGGACCTGAGGGGCAACTTTTTCACACAGGGTGGTGGGTATGTGGAATCACCTGCCAGAGGAAAAGGTAGGGTGGGTACAATTACAATATTTAAAAGAAATTTGGACAGGTTCATGGATAGGAAACGTGTAGAAGGATATGGACCAAATGCAGGCAAATGGGACTAGCTCAGGTGGGCACCTTGGTCGGCATGGATGAGTTGGGCTGAAGGGCCCGTTTCCCTGCTGTATAGCTCTATGACTCTACGACACTGTACAGTTAAGGGCAACCTCAGCTCACAGGGGAGGGAGAAGGGGCTGGGAGGAGATGCTGGTGAGTAGGGTGGCAGGAACTTCAGGATGGACCAGGTGCCCCAAATATGTGCACCTGCCTCTGTGCTCTAATCCTGAGAGGAAAACAGGAAAGGTTGCAAATGTTCAGCAGATAAACAAATAGGAGCGGGACCAGGCCATTCTCCCCCTCAAACCTGCTCTGCCATTCTATTGTCTGATTCCCATTCTCTCCCCATTCCCCTTGATAATGACCAGGCAGCACCCGTGGAGAGTTAACGCTTCAGGTCGACACTGCCTGACCTGGATTTCTGGCATTTTCCATTTTTTTCTCATCAGTCCATCAGCTGCAATATTTGATCTTTGTAAATCTATTTTTAATTCACCTTGTTACCATTTTATGTACCTACACTGTAACTTTAGAGTTAAACAGTTCACCCAATAATATCACAAGAGTAGATCTTAAATGTAAGTAAGAACAGTAGCAGGTAGGCCATTCAGCCCCTTGAGCCTGGCCCACTGTCCAATCAGATGACAGCAGCTCCGAAGTCTGGCTACAGCCTTGCCTGAGGTTTAGAGGATTCATGTTGTAGACCCCAGACCAGGAGTATTAAATAAAAGCTCCCACTGAGGGAAGTTGCTAATCTTATTCATACTCATTCTGTTCTTTCCACAAACTCACAATCATTTGTTTCAGTACGGTGTGATAGTTAGGAGGCATTTAGACAGACACGTGAACAGGCAGGGAACGGAGGGATATAGACCATGTGCAGGCAGATGTACAGTTTAAATTGGTATCGTGGTCAGTACAGACTCCATGGGCCAAAGGTCCTGTTCCTGCATTGTACTGTTCTATATCCTGGCACCAGCGTGGAGAGTCACTGTGGGCAGCAAGGCTGTGGTATGGACATTGATGTGGCGTAATATACGGGTCATCACCGCACAGCATGGAAACAGGTCCTTCGGCCCATCAAGTCCACCCTGACCATCAAGCATTATTTGCATTAGTCCCATGTTATTCTCCTGGCATTCCCCACAACTCCCACCAGATTCTACTACTCACCCACACACTTGGAGTAATTTACAGCAGCCAATTAACCCACCTGCCTGCACATCTTTGGGACGTGGGAGAAAACCGGAGCACACGGAGGAAACCCACAGAATCACAGGTGGAACGTGCAAACTCCACACACACAGCACCCAAGATCAGGATCGAACCCGGGTCTCTGCAGCCATGAGGTAGCGGTTCGACTAGTTGTGCCACTGTGCCATCAGTGAGAGTTGAATTTTGAACTAGATTGATTTGGTACAGCTGCCTTCCTCTGCCCTGCCCACATAAGTCAAGGTAGGTGTCTATGTCACTTAGGTGACCACCTCAGCTCATACCTCACCCTTCATTTCCCTTTCCCTCCCCAAGTCCACAGAATTTCATCCCTAAGGAACTGTATCAAACTGTAAAAACCTGGTGCACAGAACTGGTAGCAACAGGTCAGAAAAAAACAAACTGCTGGAAGAACTTCATTGTTTAACAGAGCCTCATTGTATAACACTGGCGTACTGTGCTGGCCTGTCACTTAATAACACTTGAGTACAGTGATGGTGGGGACAGATATATTGCTGTATAATACTAGGATGTTGCACTTGTGGTAACAGATCTGTCATTGAACATCATCAGGGTACTGTATCTTTGCAGACTGACATTTTTTGGCATTGAGCAACTTTACTGGTGGGATCAAGTATGTCAATATATAACATTGGGAAAGTGTGCCATTGGGCAGAAATTTGGCACTCTGTCATACTGGGGTAACACATACCTGTCGCCATATAACACTTGGGTGCTCAGTAGTGGGGACACATCTGTGATTGATAAGGATAAGTGTACCTCAATATAACACAAGTACAAAGTGCTGGTGAGAAATGATATAGCATTGAGATGTTTTGGAAATTAGGAGGTGTTGTTGATAGTAAAGAAGGTTATCATCGATTACAGGGGGATCTTAATCAGTTAGGGAAGTGGGCCGAGGAGTGGCAAGTGTGAGGAGATGCATTTTGGAAAGTCAAACCAGCGTAGGACTTATACTATGATGGTAGGGCACTAGAGAGCGTAATGGAACAGAGGGCCCTGGGTTAACAAGTGCAAAGTTTGTTGAAAGCAGTGTCATAGGTAGACAGGGTGGTGAAAAAGGCGTTTAGAATGCTGACCTTTATCAGTCAGGCATTGAATAAAGGAGTTGGGACATTATGTTGCAGTTGGATAAGTCGTTGGTGAGGCCGCACTTGGAGTACTGTGTACAGTTTTGGTCAGCCTGTTTACAGGAAAGACGTGGTTAAACTGGAAAGAGTGCAGAAAAGATTTACGAGGATGTTGTCAGGACCAGAAGGCCTGAGTTATAGGGAGAGGTTGGCCGGGCTAGGTCTTTATCCATAGAACCATAGAAAACTACAGCACAGAAAACAGGCCATTTGGCCCTTCTAGTCTGTGCTGAAACATTATTCTCCCTTGGAGCATAGAAGAATGAGGGATGATCTTACAGACGTTTATAAAATCATGAGTGTGTAGATAAGGTGGATGGTAGCAGTCTTTTCCCCAGGGTAGGGGAGTCCAAAACTAAGGGGCATAGATTTAGGATGACAGGGGAAAGATTTAAAAGAGACTTGAGGGGAAACTTTTTCATGCAGAGGATGGTGAGTATATGCCAGAGGAAGTGGTTCAGGCAGGTACAATATTATCATTTAAGAAGCACTTGGATAGGTACATGGAGGGACGGGGCTTAGAGGGATATGGGCCAAACACAGGAAATTGGGACTAAATGAGTGGGTACCATGGTCGGCATGGATTTGCTGGGCCAGAGGGCCTGTATTTGTGCTGGGTTGCTCTATGACTCTATGATATTGTACAACACTAGAGCACAGTAATGGTTGGCATATGTTCACTATATAATGCTGGGGTAGGGAACATGGACTAATGTTATCACATGGGGGTACAATATTGGTGGGCACAGGTCTGTTACTGTTTAACATGGGAGTACTGGGGCTTGGAATGTCACTGGATAACATTGGGCTACTCTGCTAGTAGACGCAGGTCTGTTGCTATATCATCAGGGTACAACAAAGGTGGAGACAGAGCTGTCACTGTATGGCACTGGTGTAAAATACAGGAGGGAAGATATCACACAATGTAAAGCCGACAAAGTTTTGGTAACTATATATTCATCCATTGGGACTGCTGGTGGGGGAGTGCCCTTGCTGTATAACACTGTTCACCGGCCACCACCGAACCAATAAAAGTGGAGTGGAAGTGAGTCATGCTTCATCCCTTGTGGCTGCCTAATGAGAAGAACACTGGGTAATCTGTGGCTAGGAACAGATGTGTCACCATATAACACAGAGAAACAGTACTGGTGGGGCCAGGCCTGTTGTTGTATAACATTGTTCAGTACCAGTGGGCACAGGTCTATAACTGTGTGACATTGGGGCACAGTGCATTGGGGTAGGTGTCACTGTATAACTCTGGAGTGCAGTACTGTGTGGTATAGTTCAGTCTGCTGGGGAGTACTGCTGGGGTATGATCTGTCACAGTAACACACTGAAGAACAGTACTGGTTGGAACATGTCCGTCACTATACAGCCCTGGGGTAGGGAGCTGGTTGTCTGAGGTTTGTCATTGCATCACATGGCAGTACAGTACTAGTGGGCACTGGTCTGTCACTACGTAACATGGGAGTGTAGGGGGTTCTGGTCTGTCTCTGTATGACAATGAGGTATTCTGCTAGTGGAAACAGTTCTATCACCATACCATTGCATACAACACAG